>NC_050590.1:17662694-18281861 GCF_013368585.1 Megalops cyprinoides
AACTTGCAGTCATCACCATATGGAACAAAAGAGCATACATCACCATATGCATCACCCAACCAAGATAAAAAAAACCTCCAGTGCTTCCATACCTTACCACATTACTTCCATCCAGTCTCACTCTGTGTTCAGTCTCACAAGAGTCCCCGCAAGCCACTGGGTAAAGCCTGATACTGAGGAAGCGAAGATGAAAAAAAAACTAGCATTTCAACAGGTACCTTACTGTTGTGATGTCTTACAGGAACAGAAGAGAGGATTGAGAGTGAGTCCAACAGAAAACTGAAGAAGGCATTATGTTTGAAATGTCTTTATTACAAAACTCTGTGGTCACAATGTCTTAAATGATGAAAAAAATGACAATGTTCTACACAGTGTTGATAATATCAACCACAGAAATACAGTATTCACTGAGAACACACATTAAAACTAAAGATTACAACAAGGTTGGACAATATAAAAACATTTGCTATCATCATACCATCCTTGGAATACATTGTGACACACTATATTATCATCATTGGGCATTAAAAATTTTGCAGTAAGGTGAAAATGTTACATTTTGAAATAATCAGACTGACCTGACAATACAGAACAAACATTTTTTTAATTATTTCAGTTCTTTCTTTTTAAATACCATAAACAACTGTAAGGCGCTGATTTTGCCAGCTCATTTCTGTTGAGGAGGTTGCTGTCACTGCTGTACCTGACCACATTTGTGCAAAATGAGCAAGAGGATGAACTCACAAATGACAACGAAGATTTCCTTCCACCTTTTACAGAAACTTAATTTGATCCATCCACTACTGGTCACATGGGGTTATAAAGAGTGGAAATTCTGTGTACTTTACTCAATCCCTTAGCTGTTGAATGTGTTTAGATTAGCTATTGCAGACAACTACAACAGAAATGAAAATAACATTCTTTTTACCACTACGTAAGCTTCTTCCCGCAACTAGCGCACAAGTTGATTGTGATTGTATAAATACACATGCTTATGACATCACAGTAAAGAAAATCATACTGGCTATATCTTCCAATACCACAATGTCTGGTATTATCAGCTATTGGACCAACTGTAATGGACAGCACTATGCTAAAGAACAGAAAGATATACTAATAATTAAATCATTTAATCCAACAGCCAGGGATTTAACTGATATAAATACATTTGCCTTGTATCCTTAAGTGGCTCAATAGTATTTTTATGAAAGGTTCACCCTTTACCTTCTACTGAAGCATCTCATTTTTAATTGCTAAATATGTAAACAAATCAAATTACACAGCTCTGCTGTGTTGTCATTCACAAAGAACAACTTTTTCTGCCACTGTACACAGCATTCTAGTCACAGTAAAGCATCTTAAATTTCCAGTTGGCAAAACTGTATCCTAACATTACAGATAACAGCACAATAAATAGCATCACACTGAGATAATAAGACTTAAGGCATAATTTCTGCTGCTGTGCCAAATGGTGGCATTTTTACGTTTATGACAAGCCTTACTATGTAAAGCAATTTTGAGTGCAGTTTCAAAGCATTAAAATATCAAATTCCCCCCAGAGAATAAAAGATAAAAGAAATAGTATCATAGCATAATTCAAAATCATAAAAGTATTTAATGTATGTAAAATTACAATACCAATTACGTTTTCAAAGCAAAAGACATTTATCATCACCTTTTCCCAATTACAAGTGGCAGTCATATTACTCTCAGCATCTCTGTTATGATCTCTCAGAGAGACACAAGCTTTCACATGAGATCAACATTAGCGACGGGCCTACCTTCTTTCTCCTACCACGAGGTAGCCCCAGGTTAGTGGCATGTTGATATAACCTCACATGTCTTATTATAATGCAGATTTCCCCAATAAGACACACTGAGAATGAATGACTGTCCCTGGAGTTGTTTCTGCCTGGTTCCTGAAGTGACACACTCTGTGTCCATGTTCTTGAGCTACATGAAATGAAATGTGATGGACTGAAATTAGATGGGGTTTGTCTCAGCTCTTCTCTCCTGGTGGCAGTGTTCGGTCCCTCTGGAAGAGAAGTGTCACTCCTTTCCTGAAGCGCTGGTCCCGCACACTGTAGATGATTACATTGCAGCAGCTGTTGGCTGTCAGGATCCAGAAAGCAAAGAAAGAAAAGTTGCACCAGGTGTAACCCACCACGTTGCCCAGCACGAACACGGCGATGGGTGAGAAGGAGGCGGTGAATGCAAATGTCAGGATGCCGATTGTCTTGGCTGCTTTGATATCCGAAAAGGAGGGCCTGTGTATGCATCCACCACTCTCCCCCCCAAGACTGCCTTTTGACAGCAGCTTGCGCTTGCGGGTGTAGCGCCGAATGCTGGTGAAGGACAGGATGTTCACTGCCAGAGTCCCACCCAGCAGCGTGAAATCAAAAGCGGGGAAAAGCAACAGGATGCTTCCGTCGGGTGGAGGCCGGACCCCGTCCAACAGGGGGGCATAGTTGCACATGCGGCTGCACTCGTTGTATTCCAGAGTGAAGCCGTTGCTGAGGAGGAGGGGTGCCAGAGCCAGTAGAAAGCTGCCGGCCCAGGAGAGCAGGATCAGGAGCAGAGTGCGATTGCGTGTCACCAGGGCATCCTTGTGCAGCGGCCGCAGGATGGCCACACAGCGCTCCACCGTCATCAGGAAGATAGTACTGATGGAAACAAAGGTGCAGCCGGCAAACACAGGGCCAATCACCCTGCAGGGCTGCCAGAGGTCCCTCAGGCTCCCTGCCAAGGTCAGTGACCCACTCTGATACCACACAGGGGGGGCGCTGGTCACCATCAGGGAGATTTCGGTGTAGATGGAGAAAGGCACCACCAGAATGCCCACCATCATGTCCGCCAGGGCCAGTGACACTGGGAGACAAAATCATATTTACACTTAGCCTGACTGTGCTCTGTGCTCACTTGTTCTTTGTTGTTTTTGCTCTTTCTAACATATTACCCATGCCAACTACTTACTCTTACAAATGGAAACACCAGAGGCTCAAACATTTTTTTTTTCATCATGAAATGATGTGTTAAGTGTTTGCAGGTAAAGGCACTGCAATACAACTTGATTTTAAGGCATTAAGAAGCCTTTCATGTACTTGAAGTCATTTTAAAACATCACAATGTATGATTTTCATGAGTATTTATTTATGTCTGGCTAAATTGCATTTCAATTTCAAGTGTTAATATGAAACCTAACTGGCATGGTTAAAGTAAAAACCATCCACCGATATATAGTATCGCTGTCACTCACAAGCATGGTGTTGCCGTAACATTACCCATAATGTTTTGAGAGGCAGCAAATTTGAAATTGGCTACAAAAAACCTCAGTTCCAAATTAGAACCGAATCCAAAATACCAAGTACTGGGTACCTGTAAAAAAAATTGAATTTCGTTTCTGCTTATCGGTTCTTAAACACGATAACCCTTTATTACTGCAAACAAAGGCTGCATATCTGTAAAGACGTATGTAGCTGTCTGCCAGGACTTGTCTACGTGACTATGTCACGCATCAACGCAACAGCGTGTCCATTTGTTTAGCCCTTTCGCATGTATGGTCACACCAGTGTGATTAGAACACTAGATTGGAAAAATTCTAGCTAATTTTAGCTTTGAGGAAACAGTGATTTAATGTTAAAAATATAGCAAATGCTAACTGAAAACTTTGAGAAGCTTAATAACGCTGATGAAAACATAATGAACCATGTAACATAGCACGCGTGCTACATAGCATAAAAATAAGTTACATGCGATAGGGTTAAATACGAACTAGCATGCATGGCTAACGTTACAACAGTGTGAAAGATGTACCGCGGGAAATGGTCAAAAGTGTGGCTTCACTTTAGAAAAGGAAACGACGACAAGGCAAAGTGCAATGCATGTGGGAAGCTAGCTACAAGTCAGGTTGCTCAGATTCAAGACCCTGACCCTCGCCTTCTCTGCAATCAACAGGACAGCCCCTACCTACCTCCAAGAACTCATCCAGCCCTACACACCAGCCCGACCCCTGCGCTCAGCAGCAACTGGACGCCTTGCTCCTTGCAAGGTCAAGGCAGGAGGTGCTCGTTCTGCCAGACATCGGCGTTTCACATACATCGCTCCCCAGTGGTGGAACGAACTCCCTGTCCTGCTACGGACAGCTCCTTCACCCCATTCCTTCAGACGGGGCCTGAAGACGCACCTCTTCAGACTCTACCTGGACTGACCCAGCACACAATTGCTGCCCCCCCCCCCCAATCAGTGCTGTTGTAAATTGCTGTGCTTTTTAAATTGTTCCTTGTTGCTGCCTTTACCCTGACTCTCATTGCGCCGTTTGAAGTTGTTGAAGTTTGCTGTTTGAAGGTGTATCTTATTAGTTGCCCTATACGCTGTAGTTGTATAAATCTGTTAGTACTGTGTCCTCAAACAGACCTTGCTCTCAGCTGAGAACTGTCTCATTGTGGAACTGTACACATCCTATCCCTGTACTGTCGCTATACTTACTGTATGCACTTTTGTAAGTCGATTTGGATAAAAGCGTCTGTTAAATAAATAAATGTAAATGTAAATGTAAATCTGACCAAACATTTAAGGCAGCATTGCGTTAAACCGAAAGACTGTACAGTGTTGCGATAAGCAAGAATAAGCAGAATTGGAATCGGAATCGATAAAATTCAAATGATACCCAACCCTAAGTATAATTCCTTTTACATTTGCTTGTTTTGATAGTTAAAATTTCCTCTGGGCAAGGTGTTTATTTATTTATATAGTGGGGACAGTGTGTGATGCACTTGACCACAGTAAAATATAGGACAAATAAAGATGCATGTGTTTGTCACCAGAACACCAAAATAGTCTCTCCAAAACAACTAGTAGTTAGTTTAATTAACTGCTCTAGATTCTATTATTTAAGACTTTTTTTTTGAATGCACATGTCTGTGGATCATACGTTTTTATTGTATGTATTTAGTAAATACTAGTAAATAGTAAATACTATTTACGTTGTGAATGTTCAGTTAACGCTTAAAAGAATAAAGATATATTTGTTATCTAAACATTTGACCTCTTTTTTTTTTACCATTCTGGAATCGAAACAGGGAATCGATAAGAATCAGAATCGGTAAGCAGAATCGGAATCAGACTCAGAATGGATAAAATTCAAATGATACCCAACCCTAGTAGCTATGGAGTGAATGAGAGTTTTTTATTTTTGTAGGACAACGCAAGAATGGCCTGATTCTCAGTTCTGTAGAGTTTTGTCTCCTGCCATCTAATAAGTATAGTGATATGCAGTGTTGTGTTGTGCAAGTGCCCTGGTGGCCTATATCAGTGCTCTCTACCTTTTTCCTTGGTGTATATTTGTGCCGTATTTCAGAAGCAGGGGTGTGTGTATTTACCTTTGAGATATCCTTGTGGTGTGCGGGACTGGCGTGTCTGTATGAAGACGGTGAGTGTGACCACATTGCCCATTACAATGGCAAAAGCGAGGCTGACCATGAACAGTACAGCCACAGCGCGGTTGAGCAGGCCACAGCAACAGAAAGTACACAATGGGGCTGATGACTCCTCTCCCCATGGCCCAGACAAGGGCGCTGCTGTCAGGTTGGGGCTGTCTGTAACACCTGGCACCCCCAAATCCCAGGGCATGCTCAGGTTCCCAGAGAAGATGGACATGGCAGAGACCCTGGCCACTCCTAAATACAGAGGTGTTGGTGTGGGGTCCTATGACTAGCTCATTCAGTGGCTCCTGAGGCAGTTACAGGTGTTACCCTGTGAGGAGAGGGAAGAATAGAGAGATGAAAAAATGATATGACAATTATCATCTTCTAAGAACTATTGTATCCAGTGTTAAACACTTCTCCAATCACTAAAAACCCAACCCATAAAGATGAGTTGATTTTTAACACCTGCTTTATTGATTATATTTATTTAACCTTTAAGGAATAGAATTAGCAACTGTCAATTGAACTGGATTACAAAAATTATTATACTTATATACTTATATACTGTCTCCTAAAGGTAAGAAACAATGTGTTGGTCATTAAAAGAATATGTAGTAATAGTAATAATAAAATAATAAAAATAAGTAATAATATTTCAATTCATTTGATTAAATTGTGCCCCTGGAACAAAGGCATAGGAGAGAATTGATTAAGTGATTTTATTAACTGTTTTACAGCTGAGATCAATCCATTTCTTAATTAATTTATTTATTGATACAACTGCATGGAATCCAGCACCTACTGTATACTCATATTTGCAGAAACACAGTCCTAACAAGACAAAGAGGACTCACAACTGTGATGAACTGTCAATAGAAATGACAAATCAAGATCATTATTCAATCAACATATCTATCAGGCATAAATAATTAATTGAATGAGAAGAATGAGACAAATGTGGGTAAACACTGGAATGCTGCTTCTTGGGTAACACAGTGAGATGATAATAACGACATGGCTCCCACTGATTGAGAAGGAATTAACAGTGCAAGTGAATATTTTAAAAGGCAATTGAGAGACTATTCTTATTAAGTACCATTTCTAGAACAGGACAATGCAGGTTTGGGACACCTAAGCCTGTTCAGCACCCCTAACGCCTCCCCCTCCCTTCCTCTCCCCTTTCCTCCCCATCCACCTGTCTGTTCACAGCTGACAAACCTTAAGTTTGAATTGAGGCATGTCCTTTAGTAAACATATCCAACCCCATTCAAATATTGATTCAGTTGTCTGAAAGAATTCTCACGGCTCATCTCCCATTCTGTCACTAGGCATAACAAAGGATTATCTGTATGAACATTCAATTCATTTCACATTTCATAATTGCCAGTGCTGCACTGTGAGGATCACTGGCCTAATCTACTGTTTACTTACTGTTTTGGCTAATAGAGTTAATGAATCAATTTCTGTCACAAGTGTACTTTCACTTTGCGTGTTGTGACTTTCACTGTACCTGTCAGAAAATGTTGACTTGTACATCCTTACACTAAATATGTTCTAGAGGAAAGTAACAGAGTTCTTTAAAGTATAACATTCAGAGACAACTTGACATTCACAGGTGCAAACCACATCTGTAGCATCTTACGAAGAAACTTTAGACTATTAACATTTTAGATGCTGTTGCACATCTGACTGGCATTTTTTAAATCTAAGATAACTATGTAAACTTTGTCATTGGTAAAACACAGAAGACAGCATTGAGCACTGTGATCAGTAAATAAATTTACACAGAGGCTTTGCTGTATAGCTCCTTGGTGAAGATTTAGAATGGTTTCATAGTTAAAATAATACAACAAGAAAAATCTTGATCTGAGAACATCAATAGCAACATGTAATGTGTGGCTGTGTGATGTGGTTATCTTGAAATCCTGTCGAGAGCATGTTCCACTACCAGTGTGTTCAATTGGAAAACCCTACTCATAGCCACTGCTATCAAGTAACGTGATTCATGGTTCTCCAGGGATCAGGACCATGCCTCAGTAAGTTCCATGACAATGTATAGGGAAAAACAGATACACTAAGGAGGATGTATGTCTGAAAGCAGCTCCATGGGAATGCCTATGAAGGCCCTGCCTAACAACATAATTTATATTTAAGATTATGGAACATAATTCATTTTTAGACCTCTGATCCATGAAGTCCAGCTGTCACAACAAAGGTCTGCTACAAGTATAGTTCTATTATTCTGTCTTTTCTCAAATACAAAACAGATGTGTAAACCACAGTTGCTTTCATAATGTAATGGCATTCATAATTACCATTATGAATTTGATATTTTTTTCTCCATGAAATGCAAAACAAAATACACACTATTACTAGCTGAAGAGTCATACAATATTGACGTTTGAAATGTATTATTAAAATCACCCAGAATGACTGAAAATCTTATTTTTAAAGTGCACAATGAAATTTTAATGGTGCTCCTGTGAAATTTTAGGATGAAACAATTGCCTTAAATAACAGCGCACGTCTACATTTAGCAATGCTGTGGGAGGAGGGAGGGAGCAGAATAGGTTTGCTTGTGTTAAGAATTGAATTACAAAACTAATACCAATCACACACGTTATTTCATCTGTGACCCTGGCCAGTATGGAGATTGTAACCATGTAAATCCCTCATGATACTAGGGGCAAGCAGAGATGACAGGCAGCCACATGGTGTGTGAAGTGAGCAGTGGCAACACTACTCAACACCGTTGATGATCCAGCTGATCGTTTAACACAACCCTGGCACTCTGGGAAATTCAGGGAGGTTCCCTGAAGAAGGGGATGGAAGTGGGGAGGCCCCCAAGGCAAAGTCAGTGTGCTTTTGCTGGGACAGTGAACCTGTCATCTGCAATAACAAACTTGGTAGCTCCATGTCCCCAAGAGCCAAGAGTTACAGCCAACATGTGGAATCCCCATTCACCAAACAAGGCAGTCCCCCTTCAGTGACAGCTGAAACTCATGTCATTATGACTCAATACTAATGGTACAACTGGAGCTACACTCCTGCATGGTTTTCTCCAACCCAATTAGTGCTCCCTCTGAAACACTCTCAATCCCTCTCCCCGAAGACCTTGCTACTTCTATTTACTCCTGCATAGTGTATGAGCCGCACTGTGTAGAGCAACTCTCAAATGAAATGCATTGATCCTGATGGTAGTGGATATACTCTCATGGCCTCTGGGGTCTAGTGGGATTAAATACACAGACTTGCGATAGATGTGGTAATAATTATTCATAGAATCAAAGAAATTGAATGAAGTGATTTTTTTTTAAAGAACAGTATAATCTGGACAAAAAGGCACAGTGTTTTCAGGTTATAGTCAGTTTCACTGGTCAGCTAGTTGCAGAGAGGGTTTCGCTTAGTCTCTCATAGCATGTGTTCTTCGTGCTCAGTTAAACCCAGTAAAATTACTCCTAAACTGCTCAGGCCTTGCATAGTTATTGACCACTAATCTGATCCAATTATTTTGTATTAGACAGAAAAAAGAATGTCTATCTGACAATGAATTCAAGTAAAACAATACAGCCCACTGTATATGAAAGGAGGTGGTTGTCTCTTGGTAAATGAATATTCCAAACATGGCTAAATTAAAATCATCCAGTTACACCCATCTGTGCTTTCTGCTGTGCTTTTGATGTATTATCAAAGGAAATTCTTTATTACTTATTTATTTAACAGACAGTCTTCCTAAGGGGGTCTGAGCTAAGTAGCATTTTACATGTTATACAGGTGGACTTTTACTGAAGCAATGCAGGTGAAGTGATTTTCTCCAGGCTACAGCAGCGGTGTCCCACTTCAGAGTAAAATCCTCAACCTTCTGGCTCTGGGTTTGATTTCATTACATCTGCACCACACTACAGCTATACTGTAGTTAAGATTGTTATTATGCTTCACTATCATGGAGTAATGGTAACCAGCAGCAATGCACAGTATAGCAACAGAGAACAGGTCTGCAATTAACTTATTGATTGCTATTAAAAGCTGGAGCACCAGCATTGTCTTAAAAGTACGATTTAGCATCTAACATTAGCATACACGAGTGCACTTAGAAAGTTGCCACTGTTCAGCTTGTGTAATGCACCTAATTATATAAATGATCATCAAAATGCAATGTTCCTCTCAAGTTCCATTTGGCTACAGTACATGCCATTTATTTTAAAAATAAATACAATAAATAGACTGTCCATGTTCATAAATCAACATTATGCAATCTGTTATATTGGATAATAAAGGATAAGTCTCCTTGTTCTCTAAAAAGACTGAAGCATTGTAAATGAAATATTATGTTTAGAGGAGATTGTAAATTCTATTTCTTTAAGCAATCTTCAAATCCATTAAAACAGCCATAAAAATATAAAAATGTCAATATAAAAAATGAAGATAATAATTCAGAATATATTCCATACCTTGCTCAGTGTTTACTCCATTGTTTCATTCTGTGCAGGCCTTTTCATTTTAAATATGTCTTTATACTTAGGATTTATATTAAGAATTCCTTTTGACACTATGAATGACAAAAACAATAAAATAAATTAAAAAAGCTGTATAGCATGCGTCTGCATTTTGTCATCCTGAATGACCATCCCTTATGAACATGCCATGATTATAAAAACAAAGAGAATTCTTACCTGAATTCTAGTGAAATAGTGAAAAGTCCATTATTAGTCCGTGTAATGCTATGAACACATGTACTGCCCTATAATCACTGATGTCCCTTACTGAGCACGATTCTATGGTGAGATGTGTGGTCCTGCTGGAAACACAAGTCAGTCCCAGTCTCCACATTACACTGAAATCATCTAGGAGTGATTAACATCCCCATTGGCATCCCCATACTGACACAGCTCTCAGGCTCACTGCCTCTGTCCTGAACTCTCTCTGTCTCCCGCTCTCGCGCTCTCTTGCTCTCACGCTTTCTGTCTTGCTGTCTCTGACTCTCTCTCTCTTTTGTACCACAGCTGAGAGCTCAAGTCCCCTAAAGCTACAATTCCCTCTTCTCTCTCATATCATCCCTTTTCCTCTCCCTTTCTGTCACACCTCCCCTTTTTCCCTCTCTCATCTCTCTCATATGATATAATGTGCTCCTCTACATTCCCTTCCCCATGTTTATCCCTTCCTAACAGTTTCAGAGATATATTTTTCTGGGTGTAAGACCCTGTCCATTGTCACTTCACTTTTGCTCATACTCTGTCCCTCCCCACCCTCCCTCTCCCCCTCTTTGTACTCCCTTCTTTCCCACACCAAACAGTCCAAACTTGTTAATCCTCATTCAGTCTCTGTGACCCATCTTCCTCCACTTGACTTCCTCTCTTGATCTCTCTCACTGTGTCACTCTTGCTTTTTCTCTTCCACCCTTCACTCCCTTACCAGTGACTAGCAGTGCTTTCTTATTCTTCTATCTACTGGGTCTGTCTCTGTGCCCTTGCATGGCAGGGAGGTTACCACAGGTGACAATAAGCCTGGTGGTGCTCACGTCACAGCAGCACACTGGGGCTCCCTCTGGGTATATTACTTCAGGTCCAACTTCAAGGTATTGATGATCCTTGCTCCCATCATACTGCATGTTCATACATCATACATACCATTATGCAAGGGTGTTTCTAGCTATTGAAAATATCCAGGGCTAAGTCAAGTTTGCCTGGAGCTTGTCTTTTTTTTTTTGAAGGGAGATCGGCATCGGTAGGTTGGGGAGGTTATATCTACCTTAAAAATAATAAATAAATATTATCACATCTTCGGACGCTGCAAGTCACGTTCCGCTCTGTTACACAGTCTGTCTGTTGTTTTGCTATAAACACCTCCTTTTTCAGGGCCAAAATATTCGAGGCTATAGCCCCGAATGATCGGACCTAACGATGCCACTGCCATTATGGTTTCTGTTTTCTGCAAATGGGCTAGCATGTTACATTTCATATTTCCCCTCTGCAAAGGAAAATGATATGACATCGATGGACAGACATGCACATGTACTCACTGCCTGACTGATTGATCTTTATCATAACAAATTTTACACAGATAATGCTGTCAGCAGTATGCCATGGACAGCAGCCTTATCACAATACAGTGCTGGCCTTCTAGACCCTGAGGAACGATCAGGAAGGAAGTCCCACATGCCACCAACGTACACATGTCTCCCCTTCTTAGATTTTAATGACATTTTTCCACATACATGTCTTTATGATTGCAGTGCATTATTAAAGAAGACACGTCTCAGAAGATTATTTTTGTTGCCATGCATGCAGATGGAAAATTAATATTTATGTGAAATATTTCCACTGGTTTTAACTGGCTGGTTTGAATTGAAGTTGATCTCATAAATAATATAATTGACTCTACCTTTATGTATTTTATTCATGATCCTAAAATAGTAATTCTTTAAATCCATGTTTAAGCTGTTTCAAGTTAAAGACCACAGTTCATGTTTGACTACATAAACAGACATAGAAAAGCCACATGAACTCCTGTTCTATTTGGTAATAACAATGGATCAATATTTACAGAACATTTATTTCTGGATTCTCAAACATCAGACTATTTAATAAACTGAATAATATAACAGTTAATGATCTAACTAAAAAAATGGTTTCAGAAACAGTTCCAAAATTTGATTAAAAATAACATTACTTAATGTGACACACCTTCAGATTATTGAAAAACTCTGTCTTTCCTTACAGGGAGATGAAACTGGTGAAAAAAGTCCTGTCTGATGATCCCTTGTCTCCTGTTATTACCACTGCCCACAATGTTTGAGTGCGTGTTACTGGGCCCACCTCAGCAGAATGGAGCATAGTGGGCAGACTCAAATATAGTCTGTTGTGCAAACAGATGTTGATATATGTACTCCTTCCATACTTATCCCACCCTGAGCAAGGTCCCTAGATCTTTCAAATTTTGAATCCTGCCCTTTCCTAAAGGAAAAGACATTTATTAAAAAAAAACAAACGGATCTTGTCTACTGCTCCAGTAAAACCTGCACACAGCATTATGGATTGGCACATGGAATAGGAAGTGAGCACTGGTACATACAGCCAAGGACAGTGATACAGGGTTAATGGCAGTCAAGCACATGCACACCACAGCATTTATTTAGCATGATTCCCCCATGATAACAGAAACTGCTGAAACCACACAAATACATCCCCAGAGGAAAAAGCAGCTGTTTGCTGTAAGGTAATGACCCGGCAGACTCCATGAACCTCAATAAGAGGCTCCTTCATTGGCATACAGTGTAATTGTAATTGCTCCTTTCACAGCGTACATAAGCTATCAATTCGCTATTTTTTAACATTTCAAATTTCATGAAGGCAACATCCGAGGCAGTGAAAAATCATACATGGTTTCCCTAATAATGGCATTTGTAAAAAAAAAAAAAATTGAGAATAAGTGATGATTGCCTTGGGTCAAGGGCCAATGTAATACTAATAAACATACTAGTGAACTCATAATAGTCTCAATTTTCCTCATTTAAGATTTCTTCTTTTTTTTTCAGAACATCATAAGAGCAAAGCTGAAAAAACAAGTATATAAACCTGCAAAATAACAGCATGCATAACAGCAGTTGGAACCAAATGACATTTCATAAGAAAAAAAAGATATGGTGTTATGAATATCCCTCTCTGCAGTACTGATTCTTTCCCATTTTATGTCATTTGGCAGTATATGTACACCTGATGATGCCAGATGCACATATAAATGCATTATAATTAGCCTGACATGCAGCTGAACTCTTATTAGTACAATAGGGGAGGTCTGGTCATAAACAGAGGATCTTAACAGCCATGTGAATCATTAATATTTTCACCTTCTGTACTCTGCAAACTAGTGGACCGAACTGGATCAGACAGCCATTGTTAGAGTAAGCATGGGCCTCTGCTCTTTGTGGAAAGCACTGACATATTAGTGCGCCCTCACATTGTGATGGGCCCATCTGCTTCAACACTGTTTGGCTTCACCTGTTTAGGGAGGAGAGGCAGCAGCTGTTGCTATGTGCTTTGTTTGGATATGCATTTTTCTATGGCAACAGACTTGTTATGTAAACATGTTTGCTGTTTCAAGTTTTAAAGGCTTGATTCCTACATTGTCTCATAGTTGAACAGCAAATCCATCCCTTTTGGTATAGCTGCCCAAAACAGGGGGACAACAGGACAATTGCAACAAAAACTTAGTCAAGAAAAAGTGGACATCGCTCCATTTCTGAGTCTGTCTGACTGCTTTTCATTAAAGACTGTATAGGTAGGAAATACAGAAGCAATGCTTTTTTGTAATTAACACACTTGAAATGGAGATTGCCCCCTAACAAGTCTCTGTGATTAATGTGTCATTAAAGCTCTGCCTCTAATCACCATTTATGCACCCCACCATATAAACGGCTTTCATGTTAAATTATCAGAATGAATGGAAGGCTGCTGATATGCCAGCAGATAACATCAATTAAATATATGCCCTATGACTTTCACTAAGATTGGTATTTTTTCAGAATTACAATGCAGCTGCTAAGAGTGGTGCTGTTAAAAAAAACTGTTGTTTCCATGGTTACCCCAGAAAATGAAAGAAACATGGACCACCCTACATCTAGGGGCTTGGCCTTGTCCAAGTAGATCTCTTTCAGTATTACTGGTCACATTATGCACATTATGTGGACTTTGTATAAGCATGCTACCTAAGCAAGTGGCAACACATACACCTTGATACAATAAATGTCCCTGAATTCATGAAGAAAGAGTAGAAATGTACAATCATCAATAGTGAAAAAATGCACATTTGTCAGATTTTTATGAGCCATATATGCTGATAGTAGTGGTTACACTTTAATATTTTTTGTGTGTGGTTGATGATACTTTACCCAGTAGCTTTTGGTAAATGCCTAGATTTTACAGTGGCTCCCAGAATAACACTAATAAGAAAGACTATACAATATAAAAGCAATGCAATTTCATGCTGATAATTACTGCTTTTAAGACCGAGTACAATTAATAAATCAATAAACCAACGGGAGAACAAATGTGCTTCTTAACAGTAGCAAGAGAGCCACAAAACATTAGAGATGCTGTTGGGAGGTGAAATCCTAAGAGAGATGCTGTGTGGTATATCCAATGAACTCAGGATGAGTCCTTAACTGTGGTATGCTGTAGGCATGGTGATCTCTTCCTCTTTGGCACAATAGTGGGCATTATTGTCTTGAATAATGTCTTCCTCTGAAGTGTCTATATGAAATGAGCATGAACAGAAAACCATGCATATGCTAGGTAATACATTACATATGGTAGATAAGTCTGTTGGAACATGCCCTCACATCACTTTATAAAACACATCTCTAAGGGAGGGACTAGAAGTTTGAGGGCCAGAAATGAAAACTGAAAAAAAAATGAAATTATCAAAACACCCTAAAATTGAACATTATTTTCAAATGTTCTGCAAAAAGTCATTCATTAAAACTCATAAAATAATTTTTATAATGGTAAGCCAGAGGTGAAAACATCTGCCCTTCTATAGCCACAGGCATGCAAACGATAATTTGTTGAATAAGGCTGAAGGAATTCAGGCTTAGATGGTTGATAGAAAAAGGAAATCGTACACACATAATAACTGGTACAGCTGCAGGGTAGCCAACATAATAAAACATGGTCTTCACAGGCACTCAGTAGGGTGAACCATAGTCTTTTTTTGCAAGAAATCACTTGAGAACATTAAATCAGTGGGTGGGTACATTTTCTTCACCAAACGTAAATGGTCTAAAATGGGTTGGAAGGAAATATGTAACAATTTTCCAGCAATTGTGATTATGAGTGCTCTGCAAAACCAAAAAAAAAAAAACAATAATACAATGCAGACGACAACAAGGGACATCAAACTTTAAAGGCCTAAATCTACTTTCTGTCATGGATTAGTTAGTTTCATTTGTTGTTTTCCTCTCTACAAGATCAAGATCTATCAGCTTTTCAATAAATGACTAGCATGTACAACAAATACAAACTCTCTCAGCTGAATTCCTCCAGGGAGACATATGGGTGTGAATCAGTTTATCAGAAACAGAGTAATTTTCAACAGTTTCAGCTTGTTATGAAAAAAACAAATAATTCTACAAAAATGTTTTAGCTTAGTAACTGAGACAAATTAAGCCATATAATAACAAGATCACAAACATCAGACTCAGCTACAGAGCTGGAAATGGAAATTTTGGAAATAATGTATTTTACAGATTAATAGCAAGCACTCCATATCTTAGATCCTAAAATATTTATTCTATTATAGAATTAATGATGTGAAAATGATACCTTAAATTATAAAATGCTAATAGAATAAATATAATCCATCTTTTATGATAACAGCAAAACTGCTGAGCATAAATTTCCTGCCCATTCTCTTTCATAAGTGATTAAACATATTCTTTGATGGTTTTTCATGCTTTTCCTGCCTTTTAAGATCTTTTAGATGGTATATTCTTCTAGGTAACCTGCTTAGTCTCCACATGGGCTCTGAGGCCATTACTTCCTTTGATTGTGTTTTTTTTTCATGAAATTATTTTTGAACTGCAGAGATGTGCTGGAGGGCTGAAAGAGGGAGGGATGCCATCACTTGTAATAGGTGTTGGCAAACACATCTCGAGACAGGGTACCTAAAAGTCTTATATGGTTGCCATCAAATGGTCTCAGCAGATCACACTCCTATTCCCTAGCCCTCACTGTATTGAAGCTCTCTTATCGATTTTGACACATAATGCTGCATTTATCGAGCTATGTCTCTTATGTGTCTATCTGCTTCAGCAGCCATACAAGGAATGAAAATGAAAAAAAAAAAGATACGGAAGAACATTTGTCTCCCAAAATACCTCAAGAAAGACTAAAGTTTTTGCTTGTTCCACTCAGATTCCTTGTCATTTCTCAAAAGCACACAGAGTCATTATCTCTGGCACATGCATAACAATGTTACTCCTTTGTCTGTATTGAAATTGTTGATGCCCAATAATATGCTTCTGCCTAAACACTGAAGCACTCAACAGGTGAGAAATTAAATGTGGGCGCCTGAGACACTTACCAAATCATATTTGATTGCTGTTGCATCTGCTCTTCAACAACACCTGAGGGTTTTCTTTTTCAAAATATTTTTTCGTTAATTTGAAACTGAAATATATACATTTTGACGGTAAAGTAAAGAAAGGTGCAGTATGTAGGGCAAGAGAGAACCAGCTCCTGGTTCACATCCTTTCCATTTTCTCCAGAGCTCCAGAAGATAGAGTACAAATGTTCATGTGACTTGCAATGCTTCATGAAATATTGAGTGAGACAAACATAAATTAAATATCAAGGAAAGAAAAAAGATGCATTACTTGCTTCATAGCCATGGAAGGAGTCTGAAGTTATATTAGGCAACAGAGTGCTCACTTAAGTAATTGTCATGGCATTTTATAACTGGCATTGTATGTAAATGATGACATACTCTGTCTTGGATTCAGCTGAACTATTTCATTGTGATGGGAAAATAGGGTTCTTTGATGGCTTTCAAAATTCACAGTAACATTTAAAGGTGCATTACATGATGTGCTACACTGAAAAAAAAAACAAAGAATGAGCATTAATGCATTTTACAACAGTTCAGTAGCTCAACACAGCTACTATCCCAATTATGCTAGCATCAGTTAAATGATATTGGGATCAAAGCAATACAGCACATCATCTGTTGCATTTCATCTGTTTACCACAGAGACTCAGACTGTATGATATTTTGACTAATAAGGCATGCATAGGAATGTTTTCATATAAGGGATATGTTAACCATGAACATAAAGGCTAAACTGAAAACTGAAAATGTGGAATGAATGTAATTACAGTTTGTTCCATGGGGATGGAGAATAAACAAGTTAGGACTCTCCACAAAACATATAGTTACTTGACAAGGTAATTCTGTACACAGAACGCTATATCTTGATGCACTATATGCAGTGACAGTCCTGTTCCTTGCAAGGTAATGTCATGTGTCAGCTTTGGACAAGACAGATACTATTCACAGCTTGTGCTTAAACACCTGACAATAATGTTTAAAGGACTTCAAGAAGAAAAATAATAATAAAAAAACAATTTACTGACAGCAACATTGACAATGACCCCAAGCTAGTTTTATTCTGATGACTGCAGGGCTTTCACAAAGTCAAAAATAAAGCTCCCAGAAAATGGCTCCACACAATGGATTATACAACATGTGGTTGAAATCTTGTTTAGGGCATTTGTACTCTGTGGCCCACAATGGGCCCTCAACTGCCACAACTGAGGGGGCTGCTCCCTTATTCACGTGTGTCCTGAGTGGGGTTAGACAGTGTGGAGATAGTGGATTTGGAGGCAGGGCTGCATCCTGCATCCCGATTGCAATCAGGAATGTATTTATGAGCAAAGAGAGAAAAATATTACATTTATGGCCTTTTCATGCAACTGGGGCAGAAAAGCTGTCAATGGCTGTTGTGGCTGGCAAGAGCATTTTCTCTCAACAATATCTTTTTACTGTTTTGAAACTTGAAAGCCAGCTTTACTGTTGTCCAAACATTCAAATAACTAGTTAACAGAAAAGACCACTAAAATAGGTCATATAAATGAGTATTCACTGAAATAGGACATTAATATAAGCCCACAAAGAACTCGATCAAAGGAACATGATTCCCAAAGGTTGGTGACCCAGCATGTTAAAGCATGTTGAATAGCAAAACAATATAGTTGAGGAATAAAAGCTTCAGATGGTATGAAGGACAGAAACCCTCCACCAATACAGGACCAGAGTAGGACCCGACATAAATGACATAAAAGAGAAAATGACTAAAATTTTATTCCTTAAGAGAGGTTTCAGGGTGTTAGACAGGGAAGAGGCATGTGTTATTGTAACACTTCACTGTTACTTCCTCTCCTGAGGTACCAGTTGGTCCCTGCTGTGCACTGCACATCCTGCTAGCAAAGGTAAAGCCCAAAGGACCAGGTGCAGACCAGCAAAATGGATATGACATGTTCCGTTCTTGTGCTGTGTCCCTCCTTAATCTGCATTCAAGATACAGGATGTGATCTACATGTAACTTTGGCACCAGGGTCCTCTTTCTGATTTGTGGAGCGGTAAACCGTACACAGGATGCTTTCTAAATGCACTAGGCAACAATGTCATGAGGAAGGATTCAGACACATACTCCACTGCAGACACTTATTGAGATAGTTATTCAGTAGTGAGAGATGGTTTCCATTTGATATCAGCCAACCATCAACTCTCTTTTTGTCATGTAAAATCCATTTATTTCCCTTGATCTCCCCTTATCTGGATTTGAATTATATATGAGATATTGAGCTGAAAGGCAAAATATCAGGATATTATATAGGTATATAAAAGTTCATTACTGTTTACATCAAATACAGTCTGGTTTATTAATGATAAGCTGGTTCACAACATCCTTGTTCATTTTATAACTTTTACCATGTTTCTGATATCACACTAATAAACAGTGATGCTAACAGATACATATTGCTTCCTGTTTTTCTGTCTGTTTCAATGAAATAGCCTGTGGCTTTGATAAATCCATTACAGCTCTTCTCAAAAGGGCTTTGTATGCCACTAGAGAGAATGCAGCTTCAATGTAACTCTGAATTTAATTTAAACTGAAGACCTCTTTGTCAATATTCATTGTAACTTTTATCATCCACTTTACATGGGACTGCTTACAGACTATATCTATATTCACTGAACATCCCCTAGTACTCAAAATTATTGGCTTTATTATTAGCTCAATGCAAAAACATTTACACATCTAATATTTTAAAGTTAACCAATATTATGTACAATGGGTTTAGTCTATGTCAGGCAAATTAACAAGATAACATCCTTTCAAGGTTCCAGCATGCATTTTCAGTTGGTGGTCATAAGCTTCAGCAAACCCTCAAAAACCCATCTAAAGACACATATAGATATATTTCATTGTGTTGAAAATTTATCTGCATGATAAATTATTTGAAGCAAGCTTGAAGTAGAAAACTAAATTCATACTGATTGGTATGCTCTCTTAAACTGTTTTAGACTTAGATTAAACTGTTTTTCCTGCTGTTGCAACAAAAAAAATAAAGCCTATGATTAAGTACACTCTGCAATACACAACCATAAATATGTTATGCTGACAACTTTTGACTCCATGCCTCTTCTGGTAGGTTGTAAGACCTGAGGCAAGCTGGCACATAGACAATATTTTTAGAGGCAATTTCTCACACTACTGAAGCAAATAAACAAACAGAGCTGCCAGCAGCTCTCTTCTTATTGTTTTTTTTTTTTCATTTAATATCTATATCTTTACTTAAATGTGGTACCAAGCCATTGATGACTTTGAGGTCAGGATAATTAGATTTTGCACTTGACCAGCTCAATTTTATTTTTAAACATTGGAAAAATCTTTAAAGTTTTTAAACCCAGTACTATTTTATTGTTATTTTATAAGCACTTGATTGTTTTTAGTTCCATATATACAGGTAACTTAAAAGAAGCTGTGGGTTAGTGACACCAGTTTGTCTTGAGTTATATAGGTAGTAGTGTAAGAAGATGAGATTGAAAATCTGAAAGATCATACAACTTTTGAAACAAATGATTTGACATATTAGGTGTCACAAAGAAATTTTTATAAAATGTAAGACTGATGGTTATAAAAAGGTCTTTGTCTTTCAATGAAATTAACAATTTGTTTAACTGGTAGAATCTACTGTGATATAGACAACACATTTGCCCATCACTATAGATAAAACAGACAACGGTTCACTTTCACAGATTTTAATGAACTATGACAATTATTTTGTCATTACGGTACCTAATAATGAACTTAGTAAATAAAAAGGGAATTGGTTCCAGCTAGTACAAAAAATAGTGACTGACCTTCATCTATAACTGTTCTTCAGTGTAGGTTAGTAAATAAATCAATTACAAGTCACATATAAGTGATCATACATGTGACAGTGAACATACACCTATTGCTATAGGTATATGGTAGGGCAATGCCTCTCAGCCTTTCAACACAAGTTTCCAACATCCATAAGGAGATTTTGCTGATTTAAAACTTTTTCACAAGTGATTTTTTAAATAATAATATGCCTTTCAAAGGCATTTTTGCTGTGTTCCAGAGATACATTTGTGGCAGTGTAGCAGGACTGCTGTTTGAACTGTCAAGGGAAATAGAAAAAATGATGGACAGACTGTAGCCCTTCACCTCACCCACAACAGGTTAAATGTTCAATGTTAATTGCTTAATTGGTTAAATTGAGGATCCTCATTGTCTATACTCCATCTTGTAAAATAAGTGCTTCAAATCAATCAATTACAACTGGGACAGGTTTCATGTTTGTCTTGATTTAATGATTGTTTCATTGTTTTGTTAATTTGTCTTTGTCTGAGAGCCAGTTAACTGGTCACACTTGCACTAATTAAGGCTTGTTATTTACAGGTGTATGGCCAGGTTCAGATTGCTGGAAGCCATTTTGTGTGCTGGGGGTAGTAGACTGGTTCTCTTGTGTTTGTGTGTAGTTTTTAAATAAATTATTGTTTTGGTAGGGTTTTTTTTTTCTCTTTCTGCTAAGCTATGTGCAGACCATCGGCCAGCTCTGTTACACAGACATTATCATATCACCAAAAAAAAAAAACATATGTAATGCATTGGAAGCTATGTTATGTTGCAAAACTAAACATCTCCAGCGAAGCAGTCTATTTTACTCACTACTTTGGTTTGGTGCTAAGTAAAAATTCATGGAGGTACAATCCAAACCAATATCAACACCACAAGCTCTCCTGAATTAATGAAGATATGCCAAACTTCAGCAATAAACATAACCTTTTCCCTTCAAAACATGGATTAATGTCATACAGAGATAACAATATTCCTACTTTTGTACTTGTATGACAGTTGGAAATTATCCAAGTCATAAGGACTAACATTCTACCATTGGAATCCTTATATAATGATAAAGAACTGATAGGATAAATAAATCCCTAAAACCATCAAAACATATCACCCATTTTTAAAAAGAATATTTTCTCACCTTTCACAGTTTTTAGGGGAGGGATAACCCCTCCCCTGACAGCTGTGACAATGCTTAATTTGATTTTCTGTTTGTACTTTTGTCTTTTAACCTGAATGTATGTCTTCCATATTCCTTTGTATAGAATATCTCTGCTACCTTGATTGTACCTTATCAACCCTTTAAAACAATAATGATTATGATAAAATACTGTGGTTAGGTCAAACATCTAGTGCTGTAAGCAGTATTAAACACTCAAAATCAGATATATACCAATTGAATAACTTAAATTTATTGCTGCTTGGCCGAAATCACAGTTGGGAAGTGGCTGGAAAATGTTTTATACATACAAAAAAAAAAAAAAAAAAAAAAAAAATCTTGCTATGGGGAAGATACAAGGCATATAATGGTCATCTAGTCACTGAACCTGAACATCACACAGTGCATATACTTCTTGTGAAATTACATTTGTACAAATATTTATGTGTTTGTTTAAGATGATAATGATGGTGATGATTATTATTCATATTATTAACTTAATCTCATATTTATGTAGTTTTTGTTTTAAAAAAAAAAAGAATAGATTTCTAGCTGTGTTGAGGAGCTAACATTATGGCTATGGGGAATAAGTTTGAAGAGATCAGTCTACAGGGGTAGGTTTAGTGGAAATAGTTAAGAGAACTGATGGCATTGGACTGTTGGTGACAATGAACAAGTCCTTGGAAATGGCAGTGAGCTGTATTTAATGTTGTTATAAAAGAGGCTGTATTAAACATTTAAAGATTAAGGTACCATTTATTCAATTTTAATTCCACTTTGATGTATGCATCAAAAGACCAAAATCTATTTATATAAAACTACGTTATCTCCTTTGCAGGCACCTTTGGTTGGTAAGATTTTCAGTGGCAACATTTTGTGCAATGTTCTACCTACTAAATGAATATCTTTAGGACAGTCCTTTCCCATTTACAGACTAAATCCTAGCTCCAACTAACTGTCTGTAGCTTCTGTCGTATGGTAAAAATGACAGTTGATGGCAAGGTGGCATTAACATATGGGGCGCCAAATGTAACAGACCTATTTTCGTGGTCAGAATGCCTTCTGTGCTACGAAACGCATAAATTCATTGCGAAATCGTAGCACAGAAGGCATTCTGTCCACGAAAAAAGGTCTCTTACATTTGGCGCCCCATATATTACACCGTAACGCCTTTTGTCCACTTTCGTAGACATCAGTGTTTTGCTTTTGGACGGAATGCCTTCCGTCAGTTACAGAAGACATTCCGTCCACGAAAGCAAAGGCTGCTTGAACTTTCGTATACATCAGTATTTCGTGGACACAATACTAACGCGTTTGTGTTTTTCGTGGTTTCACGCGTTACAGTGTTACATGGTTTCGTAATGAATTTATGCGTTTTGTAGCACAGAAAGCATTCTGTCTGCGAAGGAAAAACACTGATGTCTACGAAAGTTCAAACAGCCTTTGCTTTCGCGGACGGAATGCCTTCTGTAACTGCGGAGTCACGGAATATATTGTGCTAAATCCCTTTCGCGCACATCATACTCTCAGTAATATAGCAAAACAGTTACGTGGACAAAATGAACATTTGATGGCACGGAATGATGATGGTATAGCGCATTCTGCATTTCGTGCCACAACAGCATAAATGCTGACCTAGGATCTATTACGTGGACAGAATTACTTTTGTCTACAAAATGAGTTTCTTTTGTCCACATAGTGCGAAGTGCATTCTGCCTTTTGTCCACAAAATGAAAAGCACAACGGTCAATTCAGTGCACGACAGTAATCATCCGTTTTGTTTTCTGTGCACGAAAGTATGTGCTCTCTTCAATATTTCGTGGACACAATGCTAACGCGTTTGTGTTTTTCGTGGACAAAAGGTGTTACGGTGTTATATGGTTTCGTGATGAATGTATGCGTTTCGTAGCACAGAAGGCATTCTGTCCACGAAAAAGGGTCTGTTACATTTGGCGCCCCATATTAACATGGCATAATTCCAGGTTTACTGGAATAGTAAGAGGAATCAGCAGTGGCTTCAAATCTATTCAATGCCAGGTGGGGTAGACTAATGTGCAAAACATCAAAGTTCTCTTCCAAAACTGAAAACATTGACTTTTTGCACATTGTAACACTGTCCATATTGTATATGAGAGTACATGGAGTTTGACAAAGCCTTTAATGACTTGGCTGTAATGGCTGACAAAAAGGAACACAGTTCTCACATTCTCTAGTGCTGCTTTCATTCTGTAACAACTCTTACCTTCTCAAGGACAAGTGAGTCTCCTCCACTTCAAACCATGTACCCAGACAGTGGACTGAAATAAAAATTCAGCTTGAAGCCACGTTTGGCTAGATGACCTAGATGGGTAGCAAAGTCAGGTGTGAAAATAACAATTCCATCCAAATAAATCAGTAGGGAGTCCAGATTTCTCTCACCAAGGCACTGCTTTATTAATTGTTAAAACATGGTTCAGGAATACTAGACTACTAGACTGGGTGTATATTCAAACTCCAATAGGCTGTGAGATGTGTTGAACAAAGCCATCTATTATTTGATCAGCCTCTGCCTGGCAGTAGACATGAGCAAGATCTAGGGTTTAAAATCAGGTAACTCTCTTTAGGTTGGCTTAAGGCTACCTTTAGGTAACGTCCTCAGTTCAGGGAAAAGCCTCTGTGGGGGTAAGCCAAGACAGAGAATGAACAGGAACAAAACAGGATGGAGGCAGTAGATTTATATCCAGCAAGAAGAATCATCTGAAACTTTTCTTGTTCCTGAGGATCAACCTAGCTGAATAAAAGAAGGAAATAGCAGCCTTGCACGCACGCGCGCGCACACACACACACACACACACACACACACACACACACACACACGCACACACACACTGCTTACCATTGTAATAAGCACATCAACAATACAAAACATAAGACAATGTTTTACATCCTGCTTTAATACTAACCCAGCAGTTAAACAGTCCAGACATTGCAAACTTTTTTCCATGGGTTTAGTCTCATTGCAAAGTACTCTCATCTCCTGTCTGAGTCAAAACTAGGACAGGTGGTTTCTGCAGCTGCTTGATGGCTATGTGTTCAGACAGGTGTTTAAATAGAGCTGTGCAGGGTGAAGCAGAGAGAGCATCCAGACCTGTTCCTCTCAACTCTGAGGGAACTGACACAGGCTGTCATCTCAAAATGAGCACTCCAGCTTAGGATGGAATATTTGACTTTATCCAAAATCAAAACTGCTGGTGCTCCCCATTAAGGTCAGCTGCCTTCAAATTTGCATGCAAATGTGGATGCATACATGAAAATGGCAGTGGTCTCTGCAATCTGAAGACCTTTCATGCTTATTGAGTTGTCATTAGGCAGTATGCAGCTGTATGTACTAAACACCAAAATGTTTATTGTTCCTATTGGTCAATTTGCGTTCTAGCAGTGACCACATCTGTCATCAACCAATCATCAAATGCCATGATCAGGTCATCTCTATAGCCATTCGTTGTTACAAAATTTGGGAGGTGTGCAACATGAAGTGTGACCTCCTGTGCAAACAGCCGTTATGGTTTAATTACGTCATTTTAGTCACACGACAGTTACGGTCATGCTGACCGCAAAAAGCATAAATCAGCTTTAAGTGTGCTCCGGTCTTCTCTGCGCTCAGATTTGTCAATTTGTACCCCATTTGTTCATCAGTAATAATAACCTCTCTACTTTTGGTCACATTTTCCATTGACTGAACTAGAAAAAATGGCCTTAGAGCATCAGAGTTGACAAATTAGCTGAGGAAAAAGCTGAGAGAGCAGATAAAAATGAAAAATGCAGCTGCTGATTATTTTTTGGTGCAGAGTTCATTCTAAATACTTGAGCAATTTTCATTTCACTTTCAGACTTAAAATTTTGATAATAGGTGTTAATGGCATGTTTTAGTGTGCATTTTTGTATTTATTTTTGGTAAATTCTGAAACATCACTTTTCTGTGGTTGACTAAAAGACCACATCACTCATATTTAATCAATGTGTCCATAGCTGTTAATATTCTGTCGTCCTGTTTCTGTTAATATTTTGTTAATTCCCTTCAAATTAATTAATTAAGCCACAGACTAAAGTTCACTATAGCACAGGTCAGGGGAGAGAACATATCCCATTTTCCTCCTCTGTTGATATCTACTTGTATCTCTGATTAAAGCTGCATCTCCTACAGTTTTGTTCCCAAAAAAACGTTGTCCCTTCACTGAGAACCCATTCATTAGTATCCAAACTGTGGAGGGGACAAAGAACTTTCATATTTCATATTGAAAAAGACACTATGATGACATGAAAGTACAGACCTAATCAATAAAAATGAGATTACATTACATTACACAAAATTAGTGTCATTTGGCAAGTGCTTTTATCCAGAGCAACTTACACAGTACATAACACAGTGTGTGAACAAGCATCACTGTTAAACATAGTACTGAGATCACAAATGTGTCCTTATGTACAATATGTACAACTTAAGGACTCCATCATTCCAACAATAATACTAACACATACCTCACACACGCAAGTTAACCTCCACATGATGAATTACATACAACTCTGAAATATACTTCCACATATATAATTGCATGTAAGAGAGACAAAAGATCACACTTGGGGTTGAGATGTAGCCTGAAGAGGTGGGTCTTCAGTCTGTGATGAAAGATGGCCAGTATTTCAGCTTTTCTGGTGTGTATTCTAGTGTGTAAGGCTGGGAAATGCACTGAAGATAAGAGGGAGCCACTCCCCTCATCGCTCAGTGGGCTAATAGCAGTGTTTTGAAGAGGACATAAGCTGTCACTGGGAGCCAATGAAGGCAGATCAGGAAGGGTGGGACATGGGACAATTTGGCATTGTGGACCAGTGAAGCTGCAGCTGATCGCACATGCAGGGAGAGCTGCAAAGAGGGAGCTGCAGTAGACTAAGCAGTATGGCTATCCCCCCTGCAGTAGTAGCTGCAGGGGGGATAGTCATGGCTTGTACCTGGAGTTAGGCTGAGTAGGTTGTGAACAGGAGTCAAATTCTCCTCATGTTGTAGAAGTAGAATCTACATGTCTTGCTAACATGTTGCTAAGTGGTTTATTTATGTCAGGTCACAATCGCGTGTCACTCCAAGGGTCTTGAGGGTTCAGCAGGAGGATGACACTGTGGTGTTTCCCAGGGTGATGGTCAGATCAGAGAACTTTTGGCTGAAATGTGCAGAAGTTCAGTCTTGGCCAAATTGAGTCTCAGGTGATGTTTAGACATCCACAATGAGACATCAGTTAGGCAAGCTGAAATGCCTGATGAAACCTGGGTATTGGATGGGGGAAAAGAAAGGAATAGCTGGATGTCATTGGCATAACAGTGATATAAGAAGCCATGGCTGATAAAACTTTTTGAACTTTCATTATTATTGATGTACTAAATTAATGTATTTTTTTCTTTTTAAATGAACATAATGCAGTTGTTTATTTAAATAACTTCAGTCTCTGGATACTGGCATTCTTCCTACTGTTGGAATGCAAACATGCTTTTGTACAGGATTTCTGTGTGGGGTAGGGTGGTGGCATTTTGATATGCTCAGTTTTTGTGGGTATACTGATTTCTAAATGCAGAAATGGAAAGCAAGCACACAAAAAGCAGGACTATGTTAAGTACATGGTCCTCAGAAGGCTTATTTAGTGTCAGCATGAGTGGGCAAAAGCCCATAGAGAGCTGGCTGTTTACTAGTGCTAGAGGCAAAGGCCTGAGTATGTGCGTGCTTGTGTATATATATGTGTGTGTGTGTGAGAGAGACAGAGAGGGAGAGAGAGACAGAGAGAGAGAGAAAGAGTTAGGACCTACTGATTGAAAAAGTACCAGCTTCCGGGCCCATCTCTCTCACAGCTGGGCTCTGTCCAAAATCATGCTTCACTCTTTAATGCACCTTCAACTCTGAGACCAGGGGGTGCAGCTTCAACTGAATGAATAGTATGATGTAACACAGTTCCATGTGAATGAATGAAAATTGATCAAAGGAACACTCTTACACTTCAGAGTCCACGTTATATGCTGCTGCATAGAAACAGTGTTAGACAGCAAAGGCTTTGGAGTTTTTACTGTACAAAACAATACTTCTTTAAACATTGCCTGCTTGCCTTTGCAGGGTCTATGCCACGTATGCAGGATAGACAGCTGTACAACAAACATAGGGAAATCATACATATATATTTAGAGCATAGGAAACACAAGCTGAGTTTTGTACCCTGGGTTCGAGCCCAAGCGTAATTGGCTGACAATAATGGGACCCCACATGGTGGAACAATTTGATTTTGTTCTTCTGTGCACATAGGTAAGAATGTCAGCAGGGGCTGCTTGTCTCACCACTCCTAATCAAATTATCAGGCACCTGTGAGTTGCTAGGATGACATCAGCAGGGTGGCACCTATCCTCCAATGTGCCCCTGCTTTGCTGTAATGAGCTGTGTGACTTCCAGTGCAAAAAAAAAAAAAAGAAAACTGTTGGGTGCATGCAAGCATATTGAAATATTGAAGGATTGCATTTGTCTCGCCTGGGTAGTTTTGCATGAATGCAGAGGTTGTTGCAGTGAGATGAGCCTAGTACTGCAAACAACAACAAAATAAGGTTCCATGAAGTGGAAAAACCATAAAAACACAATATAATAGGGTGCAGAAGTGAAGCATATGCCATAGAAAATATCCCTAGAGGAGAAAATTGTGCAAAACACAAAACCATTTATTCCATCATTCACAGAACAGTTTTCCCTATTCAACTCTGTGGCAATGCCCTCAATGATGTACAGAAACACATTGGAAAGACATTTGGAAACCATTCTAGTCCCTCAATCTTTATGTCATTCTCTGAGGATTTTTTTTTTTTGCCAGGTTACCTGTGAAATCACATGGTTTCATCTACAGCATGCTACTAGAAAAGGAGTACTACAGTTTCTCTTAGCACTGGTCCTCTGTCAAAGGTAGGGTTGATACACAACAGATATTTGTGTTACCAACTGTCAGTGTCTCAAGGTTGTGAGCTGTGTGAGTGATTGCTTCTCAGCCACAGCTGGGATGTAGCCTAATCGAATTAGACAGCTGTGCACACAATAGTGTTCTCAAGAAAAATAGACACACGAAAACAACACATAACAAGTACTTATGAGTCACATTTGATGATGGTTCTCCCATTTGTCTTCCATTTCCCATTTCACCTGGACATATAGTATTCTTAACAGATTTGATTACAGTAATCAACAGGAAAGCTCTCAGCACTGTACTCTGTTGTTCATCATTCACTGGTCGTTAATGGTAAACATCCTTCTCATCAAATGGGACTCTCATCAAGTGGAACATAAGCACACAGAAACCTCTTCTGTCCAAATGTGGCTTACACCAATAAGGTATAATGATCAACACATCCATAATATATATATATATATATATATACACAAACGATTAATATGATTCATAGATAAAAAAAAATATTGGCAGATATACAGATTTTTAAAATCTGTACAATTATTTGAGACATAAGTTCTAGTTGAGTTATTTTAGTTGAAAAGGAAAAGGTGCCTTTATGCTTTCTTTTTCTGTCTAAACTTTTTCTGTCTAACCTGGCAACATGCATCGCATTGTATTATTTCAGAAATAATTTTCTACTGTCAACCAGCCTGTCAGCTATGTGTATGTCCTTGTGATGCCAAAGCTAATAATGAAGGCTCACCTGACAATTTATTTGACATTTCAAATAAAAATGTTTCAAAACATGGTTATATGGTTATGGTTTAAATGTTTTTATGGAGTGTTCTCACAAGGCATCCACAGAGAAGAAGCAGTGTCCTGCCTCTTTATTATGTTCTGTTCATAGGCAGTTGGTCTTTCTTCTCCCCGGCAATTCAGTGCAGTGGCTATAAACAGCCTTGTAAATACAGTCGTTACACTTCAGAGGAATCATATCAGAAACATAAGAAATTAAAGCTTTGTCACAGGCAGTTCTCAAAGCTCATTGGATCCACTGTTCAGTCTCTCCACAAAGGCTCTCAAACACCTCACTCCCTTGCATTTTGTACTAGAACCATGTGTATGGGAGCGAGACTGGAATGACTGCTTTTGCTGAAATGTGGCTGCATTCAGAGTAGGCAGTCAGTCTGTGCTGTGCTTCAGATAAAAAAAAGAAAGAAGAAAAATTCTCAGAATGAATGCTACACTGCCTTTTTGATCACATGAGGACATTGTACTGAGGAGAACAAGAAAATACAATTTTCTTTTCTATGGAGGAAACCTGTGATTTGAGTTCCATGACTCAGAAACAGGAATTTTCAGCTGGAAAAAACACCTTGGCTTTCACAGTTGATATGAAATTTAAAGGTTACATAACTATCTAATTCAATATACAGACAACAGTTAAGAGTTTTAGCAGGCTCTCAACTTAAAATTTCATTTAACTGTCCTTATCTAGATATACAGGAATTTATTGACATGGGTGGCTCATCTCTCCTGAGGTAAGTATATCCTGACATTGCAGCACTGTTAATTTTAGTATTGTAGCATCAGACTACAGTAATACCCATACAATACATCCGCATGCCGAACATTAATAAGGACATACCCACAGATCCATTTCAAAGAATACTAAGTCAATTGCCAGTGTGCATGGTGAAAAAATATTTGTAATGGTTGGATGTTTTGAATGGGTAGATATTTCAAAGACAGCCACTCATTTGGTCGCTAAAGGTTGCATGTAGCATTGCTAGCATGTGGAAGCCAACCAATCAGCTAGCTCTGTCACATTTAATCATCACTGCCTTCCAGGAGGCTTCTTATATCACACTAGGGCAGGTTAATAATTTAGATCGCAGAATTGAACATTTGTGTTGTGCCTCGTTCAGCACCCTGTGGCAATTACAGAAAGAGGTTCTTTAACCACTTACTGTCTGAAAGCCAATGAAAAAGCTCACTGGCAGGGCTTAGTGAGGTACTCCATTACCTTTATTTCTCCCTTTCCTTACCTGAGAGCATAATTATCGGTCTCTTGACAGGATCAAGGTTTTTTGAGAAAATACATGTTGAATATGTGTTTTATTCAACATACAAAGCATTTACAAGTCAGCCTTGAAGGGACTATTGAGCTGGTATATTTAACTTTCCCTGGGTTTTATTTCTCTTTCTCTATTTTTTGATGATTTCTTATGATGTAGTGTATCAAATTGTATGTAGGTAAACATGTTGAATAACAGCTGTTATTAAGAGTACTAATTATTTTTCAGAGACTAAGTAGGATGTTTTGGGAAATGGAGTCCCCCAGGGTTTGTGATGGGAATTGTGTTGTTCTCTACGTGCATAATAATGACATTATTAGTGTAATAAGAAAAATCACTAAATTAAACCAAACAGTCTGCAAATTACCTAAATAATTCAAGAAGATTTAAATACAATCCATAACTGGGAATAATTTGACAAATGAAATGTCTCCAAATGTAAAGTGTGGGCAGTAATAGATTAATTTATTCATGGGAGGTACCAAGTTAGAATTACTACAATATGAAAAACACCTGGTATAGCCGTTGTCCCTTTGAAGTCTATGCTGAAACAGTTACAAAGGGCATATGAGGGTGCTAGAAAAAAAACAAAATTTTGTGAGCTAAAATTGAGATTATATTCATGTCACATTCAGAAATTCCTTAATTAGACCACATTTAGATTACTGTCTACACTACAAGAAGGACATAAAAGATGTACAGAAAAGGGCAATGAGAGTGCTTCCAGGGATCAAACATAAAATTTCTTAAGAAAGACTTAAAGTACTTAATCTCTCCTGCCTCAGTAAGTTGTCTGGGGATTTGATTGAGGATTTGATATGTTTTTTAGAGACCTTTAATAAATTGGATTACAGAAGCCATTTCAAGCCAAGTTATGTCAGCAATACAAGATGATGTGTAAATTAGTTGAAGGCAGATTTCACAATGACAATAAGAGAGTTATGAAAGCATGAAACACCTTGCCAAGACTGAAAGAAGAGACCCTTAGAGCATTCTTGACCCAGCGTGCCACAGAGCTGAATTTATATTTATTAACTGCAGTGCAGGAGGGAATGTCTATCTTGAGCTCTAGTATCTCAGGCCCATCACACAGTTTTTTGTCATTTTATTTTCAGTAATATTCTTACTTTTATTGCATTAATGGAATAAAATATTAGTGTGCTTTTGCCTTTCAGTGTACTCACTGCCATGTCAAAGGTCCTGGTTGCAAGGACTGGGGTGGTGTGGTTTGGAATCCCTGTGTCCTCATACTAGCACTGTCACTTGAACGTGTAATTTGAAGAGATTTAATGGATGGCATGACTTACTGCTGTGCACATCTTTTAAGTGTTATGGCCTTTGTCATCTCTGTCATATCGCATTTAACACCTTTCGTCCTGTGCCCATTAGAATAATTGCTCTGCCCAAGGACAGATTTGCTAAAAGATTGTGGCCCAGCTGTGACCATAAAAGGCTGTAAGAAATTATGTGGGATTCACTTACAAGTTTTAATGGGTCAGATGCATAACAGACCCATTTCCCATTGACAGCATTGCTGCTTGTATCATTTCTTGTATGAATGTACATGAGAGGATTTTAAAAATTAGTTTTAATTGTCCTATCTAACTCAAGAATGCAACAAAGAAAAAAAAAACCACATATTTGATAGTTCTGAAAAGCTGGCATCTGTTTTCTGAAGATATAAAGACTATGACTAAGACAATGTAAAGTGAAATACAGCAGCCATAATGTGATATTGTTAACAAATGTACAGGAAATTGCACAAGTTGTTATTTTTTCCCCAGAACTAGTATTCTCTGCTCCAGCTGACTGAGAGATTTAATAATTCATCAATACAGGTTCAGGAACCATACAGCCATCACCTTCTTTGAAGGAATTAGTGCCCTTGAGTACTGCTACAAAAGGTTGTAATACCTGCCAGAAATAGTAAAAATGTGACAGTATGTTTAATGCCAAGAACCTCTCAGGTTGCTTTCAGGATAGCCCTGTTCGAGGTGTTCAGAGATGAGGTGTTTTTTTAACAATGCTGACTTCCCTCATGTTCTTGCCACAGATAAATGCACATTATGTTCCAGTGTTGTCCCAGTGAACAGTACCTTCATGAACAGGAATTTTATTAATTCCATGCATAGGTTGTGCATGATGTATAGCAGCCAATTACAGTGTTCTGTGTATTCTTTAACTCAATATATTACAATTTCCTCACTGTCAAATTTATTATTTTTATGTGTACCAGAGCACAGTCTGATTTTACCAGAAGAGGAAGACTGTGTGTTACCTTCTCCACTCCTTACATGTAGTATGCAATATAACATCAGCTCACTTCAACAACTTTTTGTATTTGGTAAAAAAAAAAAAACAGCAAAAGCAGAAAACCTCAACATTAATATTTCATTAATGGTGTAGTGCCTCTTCAGATTGAGACATACATAGCCTTGGTTTAGATTCATGTGCTGTTGCCTTATCAAATGAGGAGCAGTGGCAAAGTTTGGGTTGACTATGTTATCCATACCTGGTTTACATTTAACATTTTGTGAATTGGACATTACGTTTCCTTTGACAGTGGTGATGTCCAAGATGCAATATGAATCTTTGTAAAGAACAAAGAAAAAAGAAAGAAAAAACTAGATAACTAGATTTGCTCTAGCCATTACTTGTTGTAGCTGGAAGTCAGTCAGTAACTTTACCTATTTATCTCACTAATGGCAATTAGACTTGGGTTTTCAAATCGGAGATACCTACTGCAAGGCCATTCATCCCATAAAAAGACATACACATATACATAAAAAACATTGCACACTAATACATGCTGTATATAGCACATAGTTTTTTTTTGCACTATTCTACAAGGTTCCAACAAAGTCCAGGTGCTAAGTATTTATTCACAAATCCTGTTGCTACTGAAATAATCCATGCCTTTATATCTATGCCTATGACATCACTTGACCCATCACATGATATTAAAATGAAGACAACTAAGTTTGGTGAAAAGAGGTGCATTTTAAGCACTGGAAATTTCTACAGACATTTCCTACCTATTTGGCTCTTAGCTGGGTCCTTGTATCAGCCCAGAAAAACACAGACAAATGGAGGTGATGATCTTTAAACTCAACAGGCGGTAAGAGTGGTGCAGAGTGACTCCAACCTGTCTGTGGAACCACCTAGTTTATTAGCACTCTTTATCTTTAGATGTTTATTTCCATGCATGTGCTCCAAAAGCTTCAGTTAATTGCAGACTCTTACAGTCACACATGCGGTGTTTGCACAAGGCTGACAATCCTGTTTTACATGTAAAAATCAGCAATTGTGTCATTAGTCTCCTCACATTACTTGCCATTTACATTTACATTGCCATTTATCAGAATCAGTGCTCTCTCTGAACATACCTAAATAAAATTCAAAGAGCTAGGGAACCCCCAACCTCAGATGACATTTGAAAAAGAAAACACAAAAATACCAGAGAGGAGCTGCAGAGGAAACAAAGAGGATGACAACTCAGTGTAAAGTCCCCCCCCCCCCCCCCCCCAACCACCTCCGCTATCTGTCACTGTGCAATGAAAGTGATGTAACAGAAAAGTCATCAATTGAGTATGACATGGTCCTCTTCAGTATAGGCTCACTGCAAGTCTTACTGGTTGACAGCATATTAGTCACATCCTAGCCAGAAACAAATTTTCCTTTCAGTGTCTTCTTAACAGTTTTATGCTCAACAGTCTATCCACAGGGTGAAGGGAATGTATTTTATTTATTTTAAAGTATTTATTATTAATTTTTAATACTTTTAGTATACTTTAATATTTTAAAAATGTTTTGGTTTTATTCTGTCCTGTTTGGAATCATCAGTTATATACATGAGGGTTGTCTTACCTTGACTGCCACTGCACCTGTGCAGGAACACTGAAGCAAGGCGAACCTGTGACAGGCTCGAGTGTAGCCAACAGCTATTTGTCAAATCGTAAATCACACAGCACACTACAGTGGAGTGGGTGCTCATCGGAGGATAGGTGCAACTCCACTGACATCATCTGAAGAACTTGCAGGCACCTGGTGCGACAAGGGAATCCAGGCTAACCTACCCACCCCTGCCCCAGCCAGAACAAAGCCACTTTGTTCTGCTGTTGTGGGATCAAGGTGCATTGGTCAATGACGTAGCCGGTTTTGAACCCAGGCTTTAGGGCTCAGCCTGCCCTCTAAACAAACACCTTGTTGACTGAACCACAGAAGACCCCAAAGACTTATTTATGAATCCAATTTTCATTTTCCAGAATGCATTGCCTTAAATGGTATTCAAACTGTCACGCTTCTTAATATTTTAACATTAATTCTTTTCAGCGTCTCCTACATGCTCTCTCTCTCACACACATGGCCTTTTGTCCCAACCTTTCCACTCTCTGTGCCATTCTCATCAAGCTAGCTCTAGATCATCCTGCTCACAGACGTCTGATCTCCACCTCCTGTGAACCCCATGACAGCTGTGAACCTGCCATACCTCCTTTACATAAAGATATTCCACCTGTCAAGTAGCATTCTCAGCTCACACTGTATGTGCAAGTGTTATGTGGGAGTGCTGTCACAACTGACATAACCGGATGTGAGGGGCAGAGGTTTATTTGTAGATCCAAGCTTGTTTGCAGGTCCTTTATTCCCTGGGCTGATCTTGGCTCAGTAGGAGCCACAGCCCAGGTGGGCGGCGGGGCTGTCTTTCAGACCCAGTGGTGCTGTCTGAGAACACAACCCCCATGGTCCAGTCAACAGGATCTAAATGTCAAGCGTCCATCACTGCAGCCCTTGTACTTGGCTAAACACTTAAACACAAAGCACTCATGATCAAACATAAAGAATTCAAAAGAAAAATAAGACTGAAAATGTATATTTTTTGACGTTGCTTTGAATTAGAAACTGATGGCCTGCAGCACTGTGTTGTATCATTTCAAGTTTTGCTCACAAGGTCATTACATGATAGATATTAACACTTCAGCATGAAAAAAAATAAATATGCATTTTTATCTTTCTTTAATTCTATCTTGGTTTTAAATCATTCTGCCTGTGCCCATTGTCAGCCTCACACAGCTGTCAATCATAGATGGGCTGAGTTAATTATTATTATTAAATTATTATTTTTTAAAATATTTTAAACCAATAAATATTTTTGCACAATAACATCTAACATTAAATATTTATATTGAAACATACAGTTTAAATGTTTTTAATGTCAGACTTAAGAATAAATCTACTACAAAAAGAAAACAAATTTATCTGAAATGTAGAGAATTTTTTTTTCTGTTGTACTTTACATGTGGCACAACATACATCAGTTCCATTGAATCAGCACTTTTAACACAAAGAGATAATAATTGTATGATCTTTGTGATGTTAAAGGGTAGGTAACTGAAGCAAGAATTTTTTGAGTTAGGCCTTGACATTGCAAGATATTTCTATCTCAGTCCCTTAGGACTTTAGAACGTTATCTTTATCTATACACGTCACTTTAAAGGCAGGAAGCTAATAAGCAGATAATTGCCTTTCGGGAGTTCCTCAGTTTCAGTTTTTTTCTTCTCAGCTGGAAAGGTATTGCCTTTTACTCATATTTCTCACAGTCTTTATTCTGCTGGCTGCCACAATTTCATAATTGTTATTCTATTACATCTTAATGCTTTCTGTTGCGCCATTAAAAATGGTGACTTTTTCAATAAAACTTTCATTAGTTTTATCTTTCTATCAAGCTATTTCTTACTTCTTCCTGTGTAGGTAAAGTAAATACACTTCATTGATATGCCAGGTATAGTCACTCTATGGATGGAAGGGAGGAGTTAAAAAAAAAGGTAGGGGTTAGTCGGCAATAATGCAGCAGCTGAGGCACAACTAGCCTCTTTTGCAGTGCATGCTCCACAGCATAATGATCTGCTACAACAAAGAACTAAATGTCAAAGTGTTGAATTAGGCTTCAACAGGTGTGTCTCATTAATGCAATTATAAACCAAAAGGTCATCCAATCCAACACCACTACGTGCTCTCAAGTGAAGGTTGAGCCTTCATACAAGCAAACACGACAACAAGCAACAGCTGCAGAGATTACTGCTGGGCTGCATCTGCTGCCATGCCTGGGAGTAAAGGCAAGGCTACCCACATTCCTTTAGTACTCCTAGGCCTGCTTTTATTATTATTTTTTTTTAAATCTGATTGCAACTCGTCATCCTCTGTGACTTTTGTTGAATAAGTTCATTTTTATGAACCTGACATTTAATAAATATATGAAAGAAGAAGAACATGGCTCTGATACCTGTATCTGGTTCTGGAAATCATGTAAGGAAAATATGTAATACTGCATTCTTACATATCTAATCGGTGGCAGACTTTGAGGCCTTAAACTGCATTGGCATTTGTATAGTCATTTTAAGAATGGCTGGCAAAAATGTCAAATGTTAAAATTAACAATAGAAGGCAGAAGATATATGTGTAAATGTACATTTGTAAATATGCATATACAGTATGTATATCTTGTATGTAGCTCTGGATAAGTGCATCAGCTAAGTGACTACATGTAAATGTAAAACTATTCATCCCATGCTTTTACTCCTCTCTTTGACAAGACTTTCTGATTTATTTCCCCAATTTGGCAAGATTTGAAAGCTGGTTAACAGTGGCACGTTTTAGATCAAAAGGAGTAAAAGATATTAATGTTGGAAATTTGAGAGTTCCCACAGCTTACCAGGGTTTCTATCCTTTACGGAAGCATAATAAAAATATTATTGATCAGTCCTGTCTGTAAAGCAGTACTCTCATTGTCTCTTTAAGGTCATGTTCCATGATTTTGTTTCACACCTCAGAAAATCACTACTCTGTATGCCTTTCTCTGTCTCCTGTTTGGAGTCATATGCCTCTCAGGCCCTCAGTCCAAGACCGTATCATCCAGGCTGCTGACTCCGCCACCAGAATAAGATAATCAATTTACATTCATGTCACATGATGATCCCATTGGTCCACTGTAACAAAAACAAAATATAAACAGATATGACTAAATACCATAATCAAGGAAGAGTCCATGGGGATTCCATAATCATGTGACAGATGCCACTATGTCAGGTGCCTAATTCGGGTACAGTATATGTATGCAGGAAGACATTAAAACACAAGTAGCTGAGCCTACCGGAAGGCAGTGTCAGATGTTCTCCACACATTGAACATTTTATTCATAAAATCTGTGCAGCTCTACTTTCTAAATATTGTTTGCAGTGACTGTGGCAACCCTTTGATGGTGTTCTTTTACAGGCGCACACATTAAAATGGTCAAAAATGGGCTTGAAAGGCAATGACACTAGTTAAGCTTCAGGGAGTGATGTCACAAAGAAAGCATGATGAAAGCATACTGTTACTTGCTACCGTACCAGACATGAGCTACTACTTCCAGCTCTGCTACACTGGCAGAGGGTGACAACGTTATGCCTATATATGCTCCACGTGCAAATAGATTCAACCCACACTATAGCCAAAGGTTACCATTGAAACATATAATCTGGTAAACAGTCATTTTTTCCACTTTCATTGTATGAAAAACATACTAGCCACTCCTGGCTCCAAAATAAAACCATGATACTTGAAAGGGAGGCTGCTTCAAGCTGTGTAATTATTTCAGCTGCACATGTCAAAACAAAGACGCAAAATAGAAAAATGTGCATGGGTGATGTGTCTGTGACCCAGTGCATCTGCAGTGTTGAAGTCATGTTTGTTTCAATTATGCATTCAAGTCAAGCATTTGCTAGTGGACATGTTTTAGGGCTACAGACAGCAGTTTCTTGAGGAACAGTGAATAGCAAAAACACTCCCATCACCAAAATGGATTTTTCACTGGATCTATGTACAGTGTCATAAATATGCAATTACCATTTGCAAGCTGCAGCAAATACTTAGGTAGTAAAATGCCATATGGTTCAGTGGCTACTCAGAGTAGCTAATGAAACCAAACAGGATAGCTATTTCTATTATTATTGGTTCATTATCAGTGATGCAGTAAATAACAGCCCATTCCTCACTAACAGCAACAATAAATTGCTGAAAACCTTATTTGTTTCCAAGATCAGAAACCTGTCATATACCATTTGAAAAGCTGCTGTTCATATGTCTATTATTTTTGTTTTTTGATGGGAAAAAAACATACGTAAATGTTATGGGTTAACAAGTACCTGATCCTAACTGACCAATGGGAAATGTTATCGATTTTCGACCCTGAACTATTTACATGAAACAATGTTCTGCAGTTTAGATAAGAGAGGAACTTATCAAGCTTAACTGATAAACTGTCACAGTACAAAAGGTGCTGAAAGTCCATCACAGTTTATAAAACCTAAATAGATGAACAGAAGTACAATTACTAAGTCCATTTTCTAGTTTTAGAGAAAACAATACTGAGCTAAATTCAAAATTCATTCTACTTCATCCTACAAATGTACTTGTTGGATTACAGAACAAGCGAAAATGATTTTTTAAAAAGTCACCTAAGGAGCAGTAGAAGGAGGAAATAACATTCCCCGCCCACAGAAACAAAGAAACCTCCTGTGATACAGAATATGCAAGAATGGAAATCACAGCTGAAAATTCAGCACCCCTGTGGGTACATCAAAACAGATAAGAAAGTTCTAAACAAAGTAGTACAGAGGAAATACCAAACATTTAGTTTGTCTGTGAAAAGCTTGTACATCCAGAGTATCAGAAACAGTCTCAAATGTCCCTTAATATTGATTATATATATTCTGTGGTTCAAGTGTCACGATTACACACGTTTTATTAGCTCGGATATACCACACTCTAGGGGATAGAGGCTAACACAGAGGCTAAGGTAGATGTGACTGGCTAATAATTTTGTTATACATGGTTTGAGGTGCTGCTCCAAATGAGCTGAAATAAATTTAAAAACCAAAAAACTAAAATGCGCAGAAATATCCTCACAGGTGACAACATGCCAATGTATAATTTTGCATAGCAATGCTGCTTTACAGATCCCATCAACGTAAATTAAGTAACTCCTCATATGAATTTTGCAGGCATTGCAAGACACGTGTTTATCTTCCCATCGGACATTCCAAGAATGTGAATACACTCTTGACAGCATTGTTAGTTACCAGTTAATTAGTTGAAGTGCAGGAATTATTCATGCCTTCATGTGCCTAAAAGGATGTAGGTATAGAGGAAATGACAAAAAATTAATACATTAACAAAGTATGTATACAGTACTTTATTTTTCTTTTATTTACATAAAAATATATGTACATAAATAGAGTGATGTTTCCCTTGGTGGTCAGTATATATAACATTTGTTGCAACAGACTGCATTTGGGTAGCTTAATCTTAACTGGGTTTCCCGCACGCCATATAATAACGGAAACATTTGCTCAAACCATATTGATGATTAAGATAACAACACTCCTGACTGAATAGAAGTCCCTGCTTTGGAAGTAATTCCTTTCTGAGATAAACTTTGACCTGTGTTGCTTTTTCCATAGCTTATCTTACTCTCCAGTATTATCTACAGTACAAATTTATTGCAGATTTTATTGATTTATAGATGTATATATCACTATCACATTGTGTTTCCACTATTTTTAGCCAGCCACTTGACATTGATATAAATGTCAGAGCATGACATAAAGCACATTATCTATTTACAGCAGGCTACTGGCTGCCTTTTTAGTTAAGTTTTACAATACTCATTTACAGCTTTGTTATAAAATGACAGTTTGTTTCCAATGTATTGGCCAATCACTCTGTATCGATAAATTCAGATTATCACTTGGATCATCACCTGGATAAGTGCCTGACAACAAAAGGACACATTATCCATTAACCCAGGAACGCTGCCTAAAACATTTATAATGAAGCGGAGAATATGCCTGAGCCCTTTTTGAGGGCTGAGACATACCTGGAGCAGAGTAACACAGGAGATACAGGAGCTGGACAGAGGAGGACAGCAAAAAAGAGTGTGAGACCAAGACCGGGATAGGTTGGATAGTCAGGTATTGTGAGTAGATACTGTGTGGCGCAGTGGGGCAATCATGTGGTGGTTTTCTGCAGTGTGGGCTACTCTATGTGTGCTCACACTCTCCTCTGCTGTGGACCAATACAAGAACAAAGCTTTGCAACTGATGGCAGAGACCCCTTTGATAGATGGGTAAGAGACTGACTTTATATCATGTGTCATGTTTTACAAAAATATTTGTACATGACTATGAATGTTATTTGCATGTTATTAAGTGCTAACCAAGTGAACACCTGTACCCAGCAAATTTCTAAGTAGAGAGCGGACTTGAATCATGATTTAGTGTTTTAAGATGGTAAGACAAACACTGCAGTCAATGTATTAAAAGAATCTCCTGTATATCTAATATCCTTGCAAGTTCTGTATTACCAGCACTTGTTTGCAGATAGAGCACATTTATTTATTTATTGTCCTGTGATTCACACCTTTTACCTCCAACCTATCAGACACAATGACCTCCCCTGGCAGATCAGGAAGCAGTTCAACAACCAACTCAACAAAGTGGATCTTCACTCCATTGAATCTACACACACCAACATCCCCAAAATCAGAGCTGGGCATCTAGCAGCACAGGTACAGACTAAACACAAACAAACAAACACACACACACAGAAACATACACACACATACACATACACATACACATACACATACACCCAGATACCTCACTTCTGCACCACGGACACAGTGAAGTGTTCAGTTACTAATTTATGCAGCCTATATTGGCAAGGAAAATAATTACTTTGATTATGAGTCTTGCCAGTCTGTTCAGCTCTAAACTCATGCTCTCCTCTTCTCCTTCAGTTCTGGTCCGCCTATGTACCATGTGACACTCAGTACAAGGATGCAGTTAGACAAACCCTTGAGCAGATTGACATCATCCACAGGGTGTGCCAGAAGTATCCAGAATCTTTCATGTTTGCCACCAGTAGCCAAGGTGAGACCTCAGAACAATAGTTTTCACAAAGAGTGACTGTCCAGAAGATAGAGAAGGAGTAAGATAGACTTATTGTCTTCATAAAGCATAGTTCATGTATGCTGAATTGCTCCACAAAGATGATGTCATCCACATCAGAACCACAATTTTATGGATCTGTGTAAAACTGGTACATGTCAAAGACTAGAAAATATACTGAAGTGTGAATGTAGCACTGTCTACCCTGCACCACAGATATAAGGGATGCCTTTGTTCAGAACAAAACAGCCAGCCTGATTGGAGTGGAGGGTGGGCACTCCATCGACAGCAGCCTGGGCATCTTACGGCTAATGTACCAGCTGGGCGTGCGTTACCTCACTCTCACACACAACTGCAACACACCCTGGTGAGTGGACATTTACATTTACATTTATGCAACCACAAGACAACCCTGTTCTCTGTTAGCTTACACCCACACACACACACACACACACACAACATTCATTCACCCTAGAACATGTCTGGACAGTCCCTTCAAATGTGGAGCAAAAATGGGACTCAATAGGCTATAATACATACTTAAAAACCTCCAATGTAGTATTCATCTGTGTGATACTTTATTGGCTAATTAAATGTGTCTTTTTGTTGCTTTGATGCTGACTGTCATTGACATAAAGCTCATGTTGGGATGTGCAATTGTGCATTTTCCTGTTTTTTTTTTTAAATTAGGTAGTGTAGTTATCACTTTCAGTCTGCACCAGACTGACTGAAATGTGTTTATGAGTAGGTAGTTAAATTTGTAGGTGATTCAGTTTGTTTCTTTCAGGGTTGATAATTGGCGAGTGGATACTGGATCAGAACCACCTGTGCACAATGGCTTGTCTCAGTTTTGAATTGTAGGTACACTGAGCTCAAGAAGAGGAGTACAACATTACGAGTTGGCTTTTCAAAGATCAAACAAGAGTCATTAAATTTGAATGTACTCCACAAATTGCTTTGTATAGCTATGCTACCACTGGCAGTGCTTAACCTTTTATCCTTACATTTGTCAAATTACAGTCAATTATGAAATTCATTAAAGCATTCATTAAAGCAAGCTTTTGAAATTTCATTTCTTGTTGTACTGGCCTTGGGGTTTGCAATAGGACAATTAACTGACACTAGTCCAAGAAAACATAGACTTAAACTTTAAGAGGTTTTAAACCTCATTGCCATTTTTTAAATGACCAGAGAAATATATCCATTCAAAGGTTCTACAGTGTACTGACAGTGTATTGTGTGCACTAACTGCTGTGTGGTTTTGCCTCAGCAAGTGATCAAGGAGATGAATCGGCTCGGGATGCTAATCGACCTGTCTCACGTGTCAGAGAGGGTGATGAACCAGGTATTGGATTTGTCCCAGGCCCCAGTCATTTTCAGCCACTCTTCAGCATACACTGTGTGTTCACACAGGAGGAACGTTCCGGATGCCATCCTTAAGAGATTGGTGAGTAGAGTCCTAAGGAACGCAAGGGGAGGAGTAGGTGTTATGGGGGGGATTGGGTCCCATCTGGAAATTTACTACAAATGTCTAATTACTGCAGGGTTTCTCTTGCCAGGTCCTGGAAGGCCATGGTGTCTATAGGCTTTTGTTCCAGCCAGGGACTTAACCATGTGATTAATCTAATCATTGCCATGACTGAGCTGATTTAGCCTCCCCTCTCAATTCTGAAAGCATTAGCATTTTAGAGAGTCCTGGAACCTGCTGGATTATCTTCCTCCAAGACTGGTGCTCTTGTCCTTAATTACTACTCCAACTGCAGTAATTACAGGCAATTTGCAGAGAGTAAGCATGGTCACTGCTTGCCAAGGATACATCATGTTCAGCCATTTGAAGACTTTTTTGTTAGGGCTGTACTGCTCACTCAAAGGTATTTTATTCAGTATGGCAAGATTAGTCCACTGGTTTTGAAAATATGCATGCTTTTACAAGCCAATTTCCATGGTCACATTAAAAAAATACAAAAAAGTCAGGTATGGAAAGCGTTCTGTACACTTATCAAGGCATACAATGGACTTATTCAGTATTTCACTTTATTGCACCATGGACACAGTTCAAAAACATGATGATCGTGAAATTGAGTTAGCCAGGAACAGCTGTTTATTGTGGAATATTCATACCCCACCAGTAAAATCTCATAAAACACAACACAGGGTACACTGCAGCATTACACCATAAAAAGAATGGAGATAATAAACCTAAAAAAGACCTGGTTAATTTATCATTTCTGATGCCTTATCTTCAAAGGGGGGGGAGAATATTAACATGAAGGTTTCATATTCAGTTACACACTACCACAAAATTCAGCTAATCAGTACATATTTAAGCAATGCAACTTTAAGCAAAGTGTTTTAAGCAGGTTAAACTTTGTGAAGAAATGTCTTTTTGAAATTATATTTTAACTATAAATGTATAAATAATGCTAACATTATTAATTTTTTCTTTTATGTTTCAGAAGTGAAACGCTTTACCTCCTAGCTGTTTAATTCCAAATAACAAAAGCCTGATGTAAGAGTTTTCAAGCATGTGATTTAAAGTTTCTCAAGGGGGAACTTCAACCTGAAAGCAGCTACTCCTTTATTTGTGCTTTCCATTTTCCTCAGAGAGACAAGAAGGGGGTTGTTATGGTGAACTTCTACAATGACTACGTCACATGCAGCCAGACTGCGAATCTCTCTCAAGTGGCAGGTAAGTGGCAGCTGGGATGGCCAAGCAAAGGTCACTGTCGTATATTTGTGAAGATGTATTTGTTTTAAGCATTGCCTGTGATCCTGTTTCTTTGTTGGATTTAGACCACTTTGACCACATCAAGAAGGTGGCCGACTACACCATCCTTGGTTTTGGTTCTGATTTTGATGGAGTGAGAAGGTAAGAAGTGACGACAGGCTTTAATCCACATATTTGAAATGGGATTTTCCTCATGCTGTTAGGACTCTGATATCAGCTCCACTAGGGCATGGTCCTCTTAGATTTTCCTGAATGTTGGCACATATATCTAAATAATTGATGATGTTGTTAAAAAAAATTCTGCTTTTGTTGGTTACGAGAGGTGCCAAATGTCAGTCGTCTGATTTCTCATAAAATGAGCCCTAAATACTTGTCCATCTTTCTGGTGCCTGGTTCTTGCCGCTTGATGCCACTTCATGTCCATGCTGTTTTCCAGGGTACCCCAGGGCCTAGAAAATGTCTCCAAGTTTCCCGACCTGGTGGCAGAACTGGTGAGGAGAGGGTGGAATGACACGGAGATCAAAGGTGCGCTGGGGGAGAACCTGCTGAGGGTCTTAAGTGACGTGGAGAGGGTGAGTGCACTGAGCCATGCCCTCTGCCTGCTTTTCACTGCAGCTTTAATCACACACATTGCTTTGGGTTTCAGTACATCAGTATGCAAAATTTAAGTCCTGCTTGACTGACTAAATAGTTTACAATGCTATTTCTAGGGGGTCCCAATGGTTTAGGCAACTGTCTGCCACCAACACCACTCTCACATCTAGTAAAGCCAGTGGCCTAGATAGCCAAGCTATAAAGTCACATGCACATGCTGGCCAAAAGTAAATGCATCTGTATTACATCTGAGCCAGGGTCTGTCTCGCCTCTATGAGTCTGTGTGTGTTTCTGTTTTCAAAGGTACGGGACAGTATGAACAACGTGTTGCCAGATGATGTACCGATTCCCTATGAGCAGGTGCAGAATCCCTGCAGGACCAACTATGGATACACCTCACTGGACAACGCCGGGAGCTTGGTGTCTGTGAACCCATCACTGCTGGCTCTGATCACCCTGCTCTCATGGTCTTTTTCCTGCTGACCATAACCACATTGGCCCTGACCTAACTACTGTCCTGAACCAATGCACCCTGGACAATGTACCACTTGTGAGCTTTACTCTTTCTGGGCTCTTGGGCTGATGGAGGCTGGATGCTTGAATGTTATGGCAAAAGAGAATCTGCAGAGCCACACAATTTTTTATGAATATGTTTTCTTTCCCCAATGATAAACAGTCCACTCAAGTTATGGTTACAGAGGGTCTTCTGGCCCTCTTTGGAGATTTACTTCAAGAGACCTTCAAGAGAAACCACTATGTGCCAGCTACCTTCACAAATTTTATACTGATCACCTCAAAGGTGGAGATATGTGTGTTCATTTTGTAGTACCGCAAAGACCTGTTTCGACCTGCCGCCAATATTTACAGAATAAAACAATGCTGTACCTATCAACTTGTTATTCTCAGTGTACATTGATCACTCATGCTGCATCTGCAAGCTACACCTCACAAAGACCACTTAACCACAAAAACTCATTGAGCGTGGGATTTTAATCGAGTGTGGGATTTTAAAGAAAGATTATGTATTGTTCATGTATTGTTAAAAATTCATGTACATGAAAGTAATCTCAGTCATTGACCAACACACAACAAACACTCTTTGGGTAACTGAGGGTTTTTGGAATCACAGTGTTGTGGTCCAACAGTGCCCCAATGTGGGAAAAAGGGGTCATGGCAACAAGCTACTAAACGTGTGAAACTGGCAAGAGGCCACAGCTGTGATAGCCTGAGTACTCCATGACAATCCTTATAGGAGGGTCAAAGGAATAAGAGGAGCAGTGGAAGAGACAGAAGAGACAGGGGAGAGGGAGAAAAAGGGGGAGAGGGAGAGAAGAGTGCTCCACTCTATCTTACGAATCACTTGAACAACCAGAGAACAACTGTTTCTGGGCTGCCGTCATTCTCCTTTAATAGTTGGCTAAAAATGACACAAGGAAATAAACAGTGGTTCTTGTACACACTGAAAACGCTGAGCCACTGACTGCACTTTCCCAACAGTGGATGCACACACAGTACTCATCCAGGAACTTGCAGGGTTAGACAGGAGTAGAGTGAGTATAATATTAGAGTAAAACCAGTGAAATATGATATTAGGACCATTTCATTGGTTTAAGTACTGCATGAAACTACTAAATATAATTGGATTTCACCCATGGGATTTACAGTATCTGGGAAGGATGGGTCAGAAAATGTTTTCAATATGCATTTTCCCCTGCGTCGGTCTCTTTGGACATCCTCCTATCAGCACTCAAGCAAGGTGAGTACAATCCTCCTATACAGTCAGATGCAGCCCGCGGCTCTTGTTTATACTGCATGTCCCACAGCGAGGCAAGCGCTGATTTGACAGTGAGTATCTGGAGATATGGGGGAACACTACCATCAAAGCCAGCTTCTACTGCAATCGGCCAGTCGCTGTTGGCTGTTGACATAGCTGGGTTCAAAACCAGACCATAGGACTCAGTCTGCACTTGTAAGGAGCAGTTAATGATTATTCCTGATATGTGAGCATGCTTAATTTGGAGGGGTGGTTATTGGACAAAAGGGGAGTAAAACTGTGTTAGTTTATCTGTTTTTCAGCATTTCTGACAAATAGAGGTGTAAAAGGTATGTCTCATGCAAGCATCAAATGAAATGTGTGGATAAGCGAGGTATTGGACATCAGATAATAGATTTAATCGATTTCAGACCTCCAGGACATGGTTTGAGATCCACTGACTTGAGCAATCAGTTCAGTGCCCATTTTTCCCAGGTCGTCACCATACACAAGACATTAATTCTTAGTTATCCTGGTTAAAAACTGATTTTACTGTGCATAGTACTAGTAGATGTAAGATCTAATGCGATATTTATGCCAAAATAACAGGCAAGGAATTTACTAATTATGGACAAGCATAGATAACTCAAAGCTGAGAAAGTAGTATTCCTATAGGACAGCTACAATTTGAATTAAACACAAATCACAAGTGCAAGAAGGGACATCCTTCAGTAAGCGCAGCTTAGTGATCTTTCTAATACTTGGCATCTACATCACTCACATAATTGATTACACAGTACGTCCTCATTACTTCCACAGCTACAGAGGCAGGAGCACTTGTAGTTGTGTCTAGAGTACAAGAAAACTCGGAGACAAAAGCTATATTTTGAAAATTTATTTACGAACATAATCTCTGAGGGACAACAGAATTTCTCGCGCTCTCTGTACATGCAACTGTAGAAAATAACCATTTTTATTTTTTATTTTTTTTTTACTTATTCTCAGTTTCTTATTGTTTTTGCAGGAAATCAACACAGCTAGAGGTGACAGTACTGATTCTGTGACAGCACTGACAACAGTATCAACAAACCCCTGCCCTCCCCCCTCCCCCATAGCTGCTCCAACAATATGTACACAATTCAACTACATTGTACAAAAAATTACATTGTTACATCACCGGCAGCGAGCTCATTGTCTCCTCGCTGTTTGAACCCCACATTCTACGCAAGTTTAGACTAGTACAAAGAGAAGGGTGCAAAACGTCCTGGGAGATATTTACAGATATGTACAATGTCTCATTTAAGCATTACAAGAGGAAAATTTACACAGCAGAGACTTAGACTCCAACATACCACAGGTGTCAGAAAGATAATAAATAGGTTTTTTTTTTTACACCATTTAAAGAGTAGTTCTCCATGCTTTATTATCAATTAAAATTTTTTCAACACAGCTACTGTCCGGTTTAAGTTAATACAGAAAAAAAATGAGAAAAAGGCTTGAAATTGTGATATTATCTGTAATAACAATCCATTCAGTTAATAAACAATTAGCTTTATTGAATAGTAGAGGTAAGGTGCTGCAGATTGAGGTGGTCACAGAACAGTCTAGCTAATTGCTAAGTGCACTGCTGGTCAGGTATGGGGTTGAGGTGAGGTCACTCAACTTAGACACAGATGATCCTTAATAAATAAAACAGCTAAAATGTGAATTTCTATGTTCATAAGAGGTCATACGAAATGGACATATTTAAATATGCAAGAGAATAGCTTATGAATGTGTACTGTGAAAGGAACTAACATACTAGACCCTGACGTATTCCTGACCAACAGCCAACCAGACAGGAGCTGAATTTATGTTTTTTCAGAATTCTTGGGCATATCTTTCAAATGGTGTCATTAACGTATACATGCTATGCACTCTAGGGAAGCATGCAAAGCAGTCATCATTCAAATATGACAAAATAAATTTGAATCGTTCAGTAATGTCTGTGTCTGCAGTGGATTCCATCTATTACATGACAGGAATCCAAGACACAAGAAGTCTTCACGATTTCAAGCCTTTGCTGGTAAAGAAACAGTTTAGAAATAAAAGGCAGGGCTCAAACCAGAGACACGCACAACTGAAACACAATATCTTGTAAACAATAGTAAGGATGCAGAGCATAGTGACGGTATACATTCTGTTCATAAGCAACGCAGTTAAACATGCTACAAGTGTTTGTTTCGTACAGAATAAGACAACATTATCACCCAATATACGGACCCAAAAGTGCACAGACACACAGAATTCTGTCTGAATAAGGAAAATGTAAGATGTTTTTGATGAGCCTAATTTTTGGCTATTTTGGTGAGTCTAATCCTTAAATTCTAGATAGGTATATGGATTAAATATGTATGTCTCACCACACCAAATATATCACCAAGTGACTGCTACACACTGTGACAAGTGGTTGTGGTTGAGTAGAGGCATCTGCACACATTTATTATTTCTCTGTTGTTGGTGCATTTATAGATTGTTCTTGCCTGGTCAATTGAAAGTAAAACATTGCACTCCTTTTACAAAAATTTGCCTCAAAGACCTATGTTACTGTTTGTGTGCGTATGATTCTGTTTCCACTGACTGTTAGCTATATGGACACTTGCAACAATGTGATACTACAGTAAGGACAGTCAATGTAGTTAGGTAAACAGTGTTAAAGTTACATGTAAAAATCACCCCACCCAAAACAAACCCAATGTAAAAGCAAATTACATTTCAACCTGTAGCAGTCTGGTAATAATGACATTTTATGCAGATTATCTAGACATCCCAAATTTTCTATGATTTGCCACATTTTCCAATCCTTCCCTCCCATGTGTATGAGAATACTGTGTGTCTGTACTTGAAAGAAGGAACAGTAATGCTAAGATGTGGCTAAAAAGGGAAAAGCAATAATTGCCTGACTGAGCCCTACACTTTAACATTTAAATGAGAACAAGATACATAGAGTGCTTCCTAACACAAGGGCAGAATCTAAAAAAAATGAATAAACTCTGAAACATTCATACAATCCTGATTAGATGTCTTGTCATCAAAAAAAAAAAAACCAAACAAAAAAAAAACATGGAAGTAAAACGTAAAAAGACAATATATAGATAGACTTTAGACTTTTAGACTGCTCTTTCACTGAGCTCTTCTTTCATGTACACATGTACACAAGTAGTTTCACCAAAACAATTTTTGCTTTTCACATGTAAATAATTCAAGGCTAATTCAAGGCAAATGATTGAAGGAAAACAACCTATGTGATCTCTCTGGTTATTCATTTGTGCATCTCACTTCCACTGTGGTTTGTAATAAAATTTTAAAAAGCCACCCTCTGGCTAACTGAAGAACTGGCTGACTGGCTACCATAGATTATGGTATGAAGTCTTTTTAAATTATTATTAAAATAAAATTAAAGCACAAACAGTGAAAGCTGACTTCTGGATCAAATGAGATGAAAATCAACACAAAGACATTTACAATAAAGCTCAGAGAAAGAGGCAAGTATGAAAACATAAAAAAAGGGGAAGTCTTGGAACAAAAAAAGAAAGAAAAAAAAAAAGACAAAAGAAAACAAAAATAAGTCTACCACATCCATAGTCGTGGGAATTATGGCCCTTAGCACAACGTGAATTCTCAATAGACCCACTGACTAATGCACAACTCTGAAATGCTTTGATAATTACACTGCCATTATTATACATGGGTAACATATTGTGGTTTGATTCTGAATATTATAACATCTCCATTACAGGGCACAAACAAAATGAGAATTGAGTTCAAAGTTATTTGATGTTATCTGTTGCCTGGTGTACCTTAATTTTACTTGTGCAATGTCTGAGAAAATTAAATGCTGACTGTAAAAAGGCATTTTCTTGGTTTCAATTTTTAATTAAATAGTTCTGTAATAAAGCAAAGCATAATATACCTTTTCTTTAAATAAATTCTTAACCATTCTGCTACATCTGACACTAGGATTGTGGTTGTTAAAGTCTGAATGGGAAGGGGATTTTCTAATGATGTCAGTTACGGCTGTGAAGACCCAGATGACTGGTTCTGACAAACCCTGGGCAGAATGTGGAGGACTTTTATGACCATGCACAGGAGACCGTATTTAAATACTGAAAATGTGTACATATTTTGGCCCATTGTTATAAGGGAAAAGTGCTGCCCAAAAGTGAACTGTACATACAAAGATAATTTTATTCATTTTTTACACTTAACTGAGAGTGATGTTACAGTACATAAGTTATTTACAACTGTGCAGTAATGTGTGGCAAAATAAATTATCTAGAAGGCAGCGAGAATACATTGGTTAACGCATACAAAACTGTACAGAATTTACGTGATACAATTTTTTTTTTCAATTTTTGTTTTCCATTTAACTAATATTGGCTCCGTAGTGTTTCAAGTCACTTTCTCAGAAAGAGAAACAATGAAATGCCCAAGTAAAGAGAAAGACAAAAAGAGGATATTGTCTGCTCACACCATCTCTGATAGTCTTTGCCTCTTGAGTTGCAACATTCTTCTTTATCTTATGCAGTTTGCATTTAACAAGTGTTTTACACCTAGCTGTTGAAAGAGGGGCATGCAAACTCATGATCGGGAGACTTCCATCAGCTGCTTCCATTTCCCCTCCAGTCAGACAGACCCATAAACACCGTGGACCCCCTCCACCTGTTCTCACTCTGCACTGGTACACCATTTCAGCTGGATAATTCTGTCTGGATTCCTGCTGTGCAGTGTTGCATGGGCAGTAAGATGCAGATGTCCTGTGTAGGTCCCTTTGCAGAGACTTCTAGGGACAGCATCTACAGATCCCCTCTCCTTCATGTGGGAGCCACAGATGGTTCCTACAGGACCCCTTCTCCCTGGCGTGTCTGAAGTTGTATTTGCAGCGGTTCTTCCTGCCACTGGTTCTGATCTGCACTGATGGAAGGGTTTTCTGTCTACCCCTTTATTTTGTCATTTTATTTAAGGGAACCAAAAATGAAAAAATACTGCTCATCCTCCCATTTCTAAAAATCAAACAGAGGCTGTAAGCTTCAAAACAAAGCCATTTCGATCTTTTTCTGAGAACAAAAAACTCATATGATTGAAAGTGCAAGTTGTGTTTTTCCCGGTAAAAAGATGCTTCCTCCTCTTGTGGAAGGGAATCATTAGCAAGTTTTTTTTTCTTTTTATAATATATATATGTTTTCTCAAGAAAGAATGTTTCTTTTCAAACTGGCTAGCCCTTACCATACGATCTATTTGATGTCTTTTGAATGGTGATATTAGACAGCTGCTACATTCCTGTCATGCAGGCAACAGCACAAAGTCATCATTGACATCAACCATTGGCACGTAGAAGGAAGGAACCTCATTCACGCAGAGGGACTTGTGACCAGCAGGGTCCAGCTCTTGCACTTTGAGTTGCCACTCCATCCTCTGCACAGCATTGAGGGCTGCTGCCTCATGCTGCTGTCGCATCAACAGACATGTCTGGCGGAATGAGGGAGAGAGGGCTGTTACGCACCATCAAAACAGGTGCAATGCAAAGCTGCAAAAAATGAATGCTCAACAAAAACTCACAATCTATCAAATGGTGCTTTGACTCATTTCTTCCTTATAGCTCATCTTCATAACATACGCTGCACTATATGTTTTATGGTGTGGGACCAAGTACAGATGTGTTTAGAAAGTGCTTTAGGTGACATAGCTAAAAAGCCATCAGAACCCTTACCTTCATGCGGTCATACTTGTCGTCTACATCTTGGATCCAGGATATGAATTGACGGGCATTGAAGCGATCTCTCACTGACTTGTTCTCATCACCCTGAGGTACAGGAATACATTATTATTAATATTAGTATTAATATTCATATTCATATATCTCCTGCAGGTGCCCTGACAGACAGTTAGAAGGGTGTGGTTCAAGGGTCGGCCACTCCATTTTTTAGGAGGCTACATTCTTACTTTTAAGGTCACCTTTCAACAATCCAACTAGCAGACAAAGCAGCTCCTCAGAACTAGAGTTGTCTAGTACTTTTTGTACTGGACTCACTTGATTCTCAGAGGGCATGTTGTAGACCTCCGAATCCAGCAGCATCGTGCAGGCACTAAAAGGGACGGCCTGATTGGCTATTGTCCTTGCTGCTCGGCAGTGGACCCGGAGGACTTCCTGTTCACATGACACAATCAGCTTCTCCTGCACAATAAAAGAATGGACACAGATGAGAGGTAGAAAGAAAGAGTCAAGACAGAATATTCAACAAGAGCTGGAAATGTTATACCCTTCTATAACTAATTCTGACAGTAGTGGAGCAAACTGATATAGTGCACCTTTCCAATATAAAATCTTATTTAAACATTATAGTGTTTCAAAAGTTAACATATACAGTACCTATAAGCCTTTCTTTTTCTTTTGGGAAATGGTGAATTTTTTTGGTTGAACTGTAATACTCCTGCTATAAGAGAAATGCATAATTTTTGTCTTAGACCCTTTCCTGACTTTAGGAAATTTGCAACAGGCAAAGAGTACAGACAAGGAGACCTTTCACTTACCCTTTCAATGCTGTGCTGCAGCCTTAGCTTCCCCCTCACTGCCTCCTGCTGTCTGAATAGCTCCTTCAAGGGCTCTGATAAAGATGGAGGTGGAGCAATCTGAGGAATCAGAACAAACAGTTATCCAGAAATGCCTCTTCAGTTCTCTGATACATATATACATATAAAGAATGTTCACTGCTTTAAATGGCATACAGACACATAGTATCCAATGACAACAATAAAATTAGATCAAACACAATTACAAAAAGGATCCTTTTGTGAATCCAAATTCATTTAAAAAATCTGAAGGTTTTATAAAGTAGTGCATTCTAGGAAGACATATGGCCACTTTAAAAAGCACTTACCACAGGGATGTGCAACTTGCTGAGTGGCTTGCCATCAAGGAGATAGGACCCAGTATAGGTCACATACTCGGCATAGCACTGTGGGGCCTGGGGTGTGATGTAGCACAGGATCTTCCGTTTCTCCTCAATCTTCTTGCGGATTTGAAGGTATTCAAAGTAGGGATTGGAGCGGTCACTGTGGTAGGGCTCGATGTCATCCAGTTTGATTGCATTGACAATGACGGCCAGTGTCTGCTGGATCATCTCCCGTGTTTGCTGCATGGCTGTGTTGACAAGCTGTACCTGCACCTGCTGCTGGCCAGAACGGGGGAACTTCCTCTTCCGTGGGTGCTGTGCCTGGGCATCCTCCTCCTCCGTGAGCCGACTTTTGTTCTTGCTGGCGATGGCTGGGGTGGAGCTAGGAGCAGTGATGACAGGTTCCTTTTCTCTTTCCAATGGAATTGAGGAGCAGGTGGTGACTACTGTGGGGGTGTTGGTAGTGCTGTGTGATGGGGCGGACGATGTTGTGCTGGTCGTGACGGAAGAGTTATTCTGCTTGCTTTGGTTGGCTAACATTTGAGCCCGGTTCCTTGTTATTCTCTGTGGGATCTCCTCCACCTTCTTCTGAATTTCAGCAGCAGTCATGGTGATGGCTGCCTTGGGCGATGTCTCATGAGGCTCAGACACTTGGACTGTGGTGGACTGTGTGACTGCTGATACAGGAGCCAACTGGACTGGACTGCACTGAGCTGGTTCTGTGGTGGCTGGACTTTGTCCACTGTTGTTGGTTTCCCTGTTAGTCACAGTATCAGGACAAGCAGTCACAGTAACCAATGAAGGTGTCTCCATTGATGAGTCTGCTGCCATGTGATCCTGGTTGTTATTGGCATCAGCTGTGGGTAATAAATGATTTCCATCACTTTCGTCTCTCTCATCAAACTGTGTCTCATTCTCTGCCATGGCAGTAGAGCTGCTCTCTGGGACTTTCTGGGGTTCCAGCTCCAACTCATTCCCTGACTTGCAGTCTTCTTCAGAAGGTGCAAATATATTGTGCGCAGTTTCACTCAGTGGGACAACAGCAGGGGAACAGGGGGCTTTTGTCATAGCAGGCAAATCAAACTCCAGATCTGGTTCTTCTTTCATATCATTAGCTGGAGATGCAATACAAGCGGGAGGTTGTTTCAATTCTTGCAGCCTTGAATCTGTGATATCAGGCTCCTGTTCCTTGTCTTGAAAAGGCAAGTCTGGGAGAGAGAAGGGCCCCAAATCATCCAGCTCATCGACTGCAGTAGAGAAGGGGTCTGCCCAGGGCACCACCGGCTCCTGATTTACAGCGGGAGCCACACTGCCCTCTGCTATGTACTTGAGGGCGTCTTGCCGGTTGTCTGTTGTCAAGCACGGAGACTCGGAGACCATCTGACTTTGTTCAGGGATCGACTTACATTCAGTAAAAAAAGATTCCAGCCTGTTGGAGGAGGAAGGCAAAGATTCAGACTCGATGGGTACTGTAACAGGCTTTAGTGAAGTTGTGACGTCTTCTACTGTGCCTTTATGCCCAACATAGTCAGAGCCAGGAACATGCGTGGAACAGTAAGACCTAGGGAAGACAGAATAGGGTGAGGTTGCTGACAATGGACAAGGTAGCACTGTGGAGAGCTGATGCTGCAAATTATCCTCTGGATGTGGGATGGTCTTTGAGGTTGATGTCAAGTCTACGAATGACCTTTGAGGAGATTTCAGAAGGATCTCAGAATTTGTGGTCCAACTAATTGAGTGATCACAGGAGTTTTCCATTAGGCTCACAGGGGGGTGATTAGTCGTGAGAGTAAGCACATCCTCTGTACCCCTTCTGTCTGGAGTTTTACCCCAGTCCTTTTTCATTAACTCCACAGCACATGGGGTAAAAGATGAGTCATCCCTTGGGTGCTCCACATTGTCATTGCCTAGATCCTCACATTCTTCTGCCTCCCCTGGGTCATCTTCCTCTTCATCTTCTTCATCTTCTCCCTCCTCTTCCTCATCTTCTTCCCTTTGTTCCTCCACAACAGATGGCGGGAACACACTAGCAGTGTCAGAGGCGATGACACCAGGATCGTTGTGCGGTGACAGCGGCAATGGATGGTGGGGCTCAGAGAGCTCATCGATGTCCAGCGGTGGTAGAGCTGCTGGGGCAGGGGTAGGAGGAGCAGCAATGTCCAAACAAGGCTCCTGAGGGTCGAGCCTATGTACTGGAGATGAGGGTTTTGACACTAAGTTACTATAGATGCTGTCAGGAAGGTGTTCTCCACCATCGAAAGCAATGAGGGCAGCAGAGGGCCCTTCTGACATAGGCTGGGCTGGCTCAAGCCTTGGAGAGCGCATCCCTGTGTGAGGAGAGAAAACCGGAGACAAACAGTTGAGCCGATCCACTGATGTAGACTCCTCAGCAGGGTGTGGGGCTGAATACTGGAATTCAGAGGCAGCAGGAACACTTTGCTGTCGGAGAAACTTATTTGTATCTGCGTTTAAGTCCTCTTCTAAAGACCTTCTGACATCTGCTGAAGCTGAACGACTGAGGATGGGCATCGGAACATTCTTAGCAGGGGTCAGACAGCTGTTCTCTTGAAAGCTGTGTGGCATATTGGAATACCTATCAAAGAAAGACGGAGAGCAAGCATTCATGGACATCGTCATAGCGGATGTGTTCTGGCAGTCAATGCTGTCAAACATGAGATCAGGATAATCCTCTGCACTGCAGGATGGAGTACGTGGAGTCTGCAAGACCTCCTCATAGCTGGGACATGAAATCACTGATGTAGGAGTGGGCACCCCAGTAGGCCTGCTCTGATCTGGTCTTGGAGAAGCTGGGAGATTCTCCTTCATCTGATGTCCTGCTAACCAGTCTTTTGAATTCTGACTGTCCACAGGCTGTGACTTTCGATCAGGAGACATCATCTGAGCTGGAAGACTAACATCCTTGGGCTTCTTATCTTTTAATGCAGTTTCTAAAGAATTTGCTTTTTTAGATGACAGATCAGAGCGGTTTTTTCGCAGGTCTTCACTGGATTTGGTTTTATCTTTCAATTTAGGATCTCCTGACCTGTGCCTCAGTTTCTCAATCTGTTTCATTCTCTCCTTATGTCTTTTATGCCGTTCTTCAATTTCCTGGTCCTTTTGACTAAGCATTTTCCCAAAGCTAGTCAACCAAGCTTTTTTCTCAAGGTCACCATCAACTAGGAGCTTTTCCCGTGGGCGGCAGTCTTTCCGATTTGTGTCTCTGGACTGACTGACCCGGTCATTCTCGTCCTTTGATTTTAACTTCATGTAATCAGATCTGTCTTTGTCCATTATTTCTTTGCTTCTGTCCTTGTTTTTGACCTCAAATTTTGGACTGTCCTCCTTGGACTTTTCTTTCAAACTGATGACATGAGGACTCTCCTTCAATCCAGACTTTTGATCTTCCTTGTGTTTCAAAGCACTGAAGCCATCTGTGTATTTGTGTTTCTCATCTTTTGCTTTTTCTTTATGTTTTTCTTTTTTCTTTTTATCTTTGACCTTATCACTGGTGATAACACTGCTGGCTTTGTCAGCTTTTTTAGACATTTCTTTTTCAAACTCTATGGTCTTGTCCAAATCGTCATCTCCATCAGGCTTTCCTGGAAAAGTATAAGGGTCAGCCTCCAAAGGCATGAGCTCCTTTTCAAAGGGCAGGCTTTCTCTGCGCCCATACATCTCTTTGATTTCCTCAGGTTTGTCTCGTTTGTCAGCCTTCTCCTTTTTCACTTTGTCTTTCTCATGACTTTTTTTGGATGAGGATGAGGATGAATGCCTATGCCTCTCTTTCTCTCTGAATTTGTCCTGGGGGTAGGATAGAGAGAACAAATCTCTTCTCTCCTCTGAGATGTCTGGAAGGCTGATGTTGGATGAGTCGTAGAAGCTGCTGAGCACTGGCTCGTGGCCACGGTCTGTGAAGCTGTCTGATGAGATCTCGCTGATCTTGTCATTGAAGTCATCCTTGTAGTCGTTCAAGGCCTCCTCTTCCAACTTCTCCAGGAGGGATTTCTCATTTTCGCCACTTCCTTTGGAGGCCTTCCTGTCCTTTGGATGGTCTTTATCAAGCTTGTCCTTGTACTTGCCCTTGGCCTTCTCTTCACTTGAGTGCCTCTTATCCAGCAGCTTTGGCTTATTTTTCTTCTCTAGTACTGAATCAACAGATACCCGCTCTTTGCGGTCCTTATGTTTACCATCTCCACAGTCCTTCTCTTTCTTGTCTTTGTTTTTTTCAAGGGAGCCCTTTCTCTCTCTCACACTATCAAACATGGCTTTGTCTTTTTTCTTGTCTTTATAATCCTTTTCTTTTAGCTTCTCAGTGGAGTGCTGCTTCCCCTCTGCCAAGTACTTTCTGTGCTTTTCGTTTTGGAGGAGGTCTGCCTCATCCCTGTCAGGTGTTGATTCCTTACGATGGATTTCTGACAGGTTAAGTGAATCACTGAATTTAACTGCACAGTTGTAATTTTCTTCATCATCCTCACTCTCATCTGTAAAGATGTCTGGAATCTTGTACCAGGTTTTTTCCCTCCCTTTCTCTATTTTTCTGTCTTCTTTCTTTGTCTCCAGGAAATCCTTCTCTCTGTCGGCATACTTATCCAGTGAGGCCTTCTCCTTCTTGTCTTTTCCCTGCTCTGAAGACATTTTCCTCTCCTTTTCTTTACCGTGGGTGTCTTTATGTTTGTCTTTAGTTAACTCCTTCCTGTCTTTGGAGCCTCTGTCCATATCTTTTTCCTTAGGAGGTTTCTCAGTGGTATTTTTCTCAGCTTTCTCCTTCTCCAGCTTCTCCTTGTGTTTTTCACCTTTACATTTCTCTTTCTTCTCTTTATCCAGACACTCCACCTTCTTTTCCTTCTCTTTTCCAGAGTTACTCCTCTCTCTGAGCTCTGACAATTTGCCAAGAGAATCACTCTCAGATTTATCTTTGAAAAAGGTTTCACTTCCATATTCATCTCTTAATGTGTCATCTTGTTTATTTTTTGAGTCTTTCTTCTCTTTAGTAAATTCATATGAATCTTTTCTTTCCCTGCCATCCACAGAATCTTTCTCCTTTTTGTCTTTAAAGGACTCTGCAGAATCTTTCCTCCTCTTCTCCTTTTCCATCAAGGTGCTGGAATTTATTTTCTGTTTATCTGTCATGTCCTTTTTCTTTTCAATGACCTTTTCTGAGGAATCTTTTTCCTTCTTTTTGGCCGTGCCCTCTTTATCATTTCGTCTCTCACTATTTTCTAGCTTCTTCTCCTTAACTTTGTTTTCCTTCTTCCGATCTCGGCTCTCCTCTTTTACAGTCTCTACAATCAGTTTAACTGTACTGTTTGCTTTGTATTCTTTGTACTCTTTCACTGGAGCATCCCAGCTATCATCGCCACAGAGAGAAGATTCGGAAGAGAGATCTGACACCCATTGGTTGTGGGGATCATCAGAGGCACTAAGCTTGCTGTCTTCTTGGTCTAAAAAACGATTCTTGATATCAAAGCCCTCATATTCAGGCTCCTCCTTGAGTGCCTTTTCCTTTTTTGACTTTTCTTTCTCCTCTTTTGGGTTCTTTTCTTTCTCCAACTTCAGATATTTTTCCTCCTTTTGTTCATTCTTTCTGTCCACCTTAGAAGACTTGTCCTTGGACTTTTTCCGTTTTTCATCCTTGTGAGTCTTCTGCTTCTCCTCCTTAGGCTTGTCTTTTTCCTTGAGGCCTCTCTCTTTTTCTGCTTTGAAGGTTTTGTCCTCCTTCTCCTTGCTTGCCTTGTCCCTAGCCAAATCCTTTGTTTTCTTGGACTTCTCCTCTTTAGCAGCTCTGACACTATCTTTTCCAGAAGTCCAATCCTTGTCCTCCAATTTGCCCTTGGACCGATCTTCCTTTTTAAAATGATCTTTGTCATGCTTGGAGGTTTTAACTTTGTTATCAGTTGGAGATTCTGTCTCAACAATGTGTGACCTTTGTCGTGTGTCCTCAAAATCAAAGGAAAAGCTCTTGACAAATTTTTCATTCATGTCTTGGTTGAGCACCAGGCTTGGGGCCTTCTCTTTCTCTTTGCTTTTGTGTTTGTGTTTTACTTTATGCTTTTTCAACACTTTGCCATCTTTGTCCATCTTGGAGACTGCCCCATCTATACTGGAACTCTTATATAAGTCAGAGGAACTCTTTTTCTCACCTGAATTTGTGTGAACGTTGTTCTTCTTGCGGCTTACCTGTGCCTTCTTTTTCACTTGTTTCACAGATTCAACACTCGAGTCAGCTGAGGAGTACTCTGATTCAGTGGAAAGCTGGGTTCTGATGGAGTCAGAGAGGGAGCTAACATCAGACCATGCTGGGGAGGACACAGTTTTCCATCCATCTGTCCTCCACTGCTTTGGGTGCTGCTCAGCCAGTGACTGTGCCAGCTTTTGAGAGCCCAAGCTCCCATGAGAGGAGGAAGATGAGAGCGAACTGAAAACAGACGACTCTTTTAGGCTCAAAGCAGTAGAGTCCTTTACACAGTTTGAGCTCTGTATAGAGCCTTTGTCGTCCTCACTATCCATATCCTCAACCTCAGACTCAGAGGTGCAGAACTTATCACTTAGTTTGCCAAACCGCACCTCCTTGTTGGTGTTGTTTTTTGTTTCCTTCTTCCTCTTCTTTTTCACTTTGTTCTTCTCTTTCTGCTGCTTGGAGGTCAAGGTGGCAGAATCGCGGCTTTTGGCGTTGCTTGCCGCTGCCGGTTGCCGCACTGTGGGTGCTGGAGAGAAACACAAGGTTTGAACATCCTCGTCTGAGCTGTTTGTGTCAGAGAGGATACGCCGTGCAGCCTTCTTTGGTGTGAGCGAGTTGCTTTTGGAATAGGTTTTGACCTCCATTTTGGGGATGGAAATGAAACTGTTAGCTTTGCTCGCAGAGTCTTTGCGAAAATCTTTCTTGAGCAGGTGCTTGTCGTCCACAGGGGGGATCCGTTCCTCCTCATCATCCTCATCAAACTCATACTCGTCTTTCACGGGTGTAACTGTGGCTTTAGGTGGACCAAGAGTTTTTCCTTTCAGCTTCAGAGCCTTCTCAAACTCAGAGTCTGTGTTATTGCCATCGATAGAGCTGGATGGGCCAAAAGAAGGAGCATCTTCCTCCTCTGAAGAGTCTGTTTAAAAAAAGAAAAGCAATCAATATTCAGCAGGACAATTGCTACAGTCAGTCTCTAAAACTGAAACCATTAAGTCTGAGTACATAATGAAACCCTCCTCTACAACCTTACACAATTTTCGTGGCAAATTCTACATACTTCTTCAACCCATTCATACTAACCTGATGAACTCTCCTCGCTAGAGGTATAAGTGCCTTTGCCAAGCAACAGATTCAGCATAGTCGGGGAGTTTGCCACTTTCAGTGGGGTTTCACCCCTTCTGTTACTTTGACGAGGATCCCCTCCATATCGTAGTAGCAACTTCACTACCTACAAAGAAATACAAGGAACACAAGCATCAGCTATAAGTAAAAGAACATTAAAAAGTTGAGCTTCATAACAAATACCCCCAATAAAGAATTTAAATTCCATAGAAGTTTTTCCATGATTCTGTTCTGGGACATGAAAAGTGAAAACCTGAAACATCAACAGTAAGCACAATACAATGCTTCAATATTTATGTATTCAACAGATGCCCTTTTACAGGGGGACACATATACCTTAAATTTTATACTGTAGGTTAGTACAGCTGTACATTTTACTGAAGCAGTTTAGAAAAAGTACCCAGTTGAAGTGCACATTTCCAGGACTGGAAACCAGCAACCTTCTAATCAAAGTTTGGCTCCCACACACCCATGCCACTGATGCAATGGTTACATCCTTAAACCGAGGTCTCACTATTTAATCCATGCATGAACTCACCTTGAAGTGTCCATTGTTGGATGCGTCATGTAGAGGGGTGTCATCATCCAGACCTTTCGTATTAACCTCTGCCCCGGCTGCCAGCAGCTGTTTGGCCACATCATAGTAACCCCGGTTGCAGGCCTCATGCAGTGCAGTCCAGCCTGGCAATCACAATGGAGAGTTAAACAGGGACCTGGAGGTGGCAGAGGTGTCAGAGTACAGAACATCTATGGAAAGCAATGAATTAAAATACAAGATGCTGTTAGTGGTTGCACCAAGCTCCATGCTCAATTCTTGCCTCCCAGGGTATTATGGCTTCTGGTTTTCATTTAACCTGAACCTGACATAATTAAACCTTGTAACTGCACAAAATTCTTTGCCTTTTTGAACAATAAACAGAAACAGAAATAAAAATAAACAGAAATCATTTCTCTGAAGGCTGCAGTTACAGCTATGTTTATTTTTGTTCCCTTTAACAACAAAATGATTAAGTGGTATGCATTTCAACCCTACAAACTCCAACTCCAAACCCAAGGACAGGCCAGTCCACAGAGAGGGCTGTGCTCACCTGCAAAGTCTTTTACATTCACGTCAGCCCCCTCATTGATGAGCTCCTTGATGCGCCGTGCCTCACCACGGATGGCAGCCCGGTGCAGCCGTGTCTCACCCCTCTCGTTGCGCTTGTTCACTTTGTCTTTGGTTTTTGAGGCAGAGTTTGGCGTTCCCTTCTGACCCAGACTAGACTGTGACTGATGCTTTGGTGTTGTGTCTGGAAAAGAGCACCACATTTCAATTTCATATATGGCACTAATATGGTAGAAGGAAAGTATACTATGACTGAACTTCCAAAGAGAAAATAAACACGATCATTACCATTACCCACCAATGTGTGGCGCTCTTACACTGCCAGAAAAAAAGTCTGAGACCTGTTCACCTTTGTGAATGCGGTAAGCACAACACAGGCAAAGTAAATTCCCTCATAATTTGTACATTACTAAGTTTGTTAAGTATTCACCTTTTTGAATAACCAACATTATGTGAAAATCTCATTTTATCTCACTTGTGCCAACTTTACAATCCTTTTATAATGGTAAAACAGACCCCTTTCTGTGTCATAAACATGTTCCTCGATAAGATTTCATAGCAAACAAATAGAGCCTGAACAAATCTGGGTCACAAAACAGAAGCGAAGACACTGCAATGAAAAAACCTCTAGAAATCTGGTTTTGCAATGTTAACCTTTTCCTTCATACAACTGAAAGCAATCCATTGGTAATTTGGATTGTACTGTGTATTGGTTAAGTGTATACAAGAGACATAGGTCAAGAATTAGCAGATAATAATTTAATTACTGCTAGAAACCATTACACTAGCTAGCTTGAAATTTGGTATTTATTTAGACATTTTGACTTTCACATAAATTGATGATGTTATCACCATCATGGAAAACACCACCCAGCACAAATGATGCTGCAAGCACACCGTATATATTTGTGGAATGTTCACATGAACCTTTCAATTTATCGGCTCACCAAAAACTTTTGACTTCTTGAACGCAACACCAGGGTCATGGCGAAAGTTCTGTGCAAAAAGTTATGATGGTTACATTTAGCATTTTCAAAGATGAAGCCACACTTATGGATCAGTACATTCCTAGTAATTCTGTTTGAGACCCAATCTGTAATAGAGGTGCAAATAACAAACAAGCAAATCACACAACTTGAATTAATTTTAAACAATTTTCTGTAGATGAAATTACATGTCACTTTTAAATTTACCAGACCCTCTTATTCAGAGCAACTATAAATTTGTGACTATAAATTTTATAAATAAAGACCAAGCCGAAAAACTAAATGTGTCCAAACACATTCAAACTCATTCATCAGCTCCTCACATATAGGATAACTAATATTCCCATAAACACGAATGTGAAACACACAGAAGAATATAACAATAAATGAATGCAATAAATTATCACAAAGGTTGAACAAATAAAGGAAAGATGAGTGAACAGTGTGTTAGATGACAGTGCCTGAAAAAGCAAAGCAGGAAACAAAATGTTTATTGGCTATAATTAATGCTTTGATTCTTAAGAACCAATAAGTAGCATTAAACAGTGATTTTATTCCTTCAGTTCTGCCATAAACATGCTGATACTTTCAACACTGCTGACACCTGGACTGAGTGCCAGGCATACCCCTAGAAGGTTATATGGTATAACTGGCTGAATTTATTCTATCTGAGTGAAAGAGTTGAGGGTCCTAATTTGGGATCATGATGGCCTGAGAGGCGACATCATCAGTGGGCCTGTCATCTGTTATAGTTAATCTCAAAGGCCATCTGACTCTTTTGGGTCAGACAGTCCCTGATGCTATCTGTGCTCCAGGAGGAAAGTTAAAACATTGTTTTGGTTTAAGTTCCCAAGGCTGACCTCAATGTTTATAATTACATAGGCTGTATAAAATGCAAAAATGTTATTTGATTGGTTACCTAGAAGGGTCACTGCAGCCTCAGTAGATGATAACTCCTGATGTTTAATCTCTTATGGGTACTTTTAGTTTTCATCAAGTGGGAACACTGTGCTCCTCTGTGACTGCACCCTGAACAGATACCCTCTGGGCTCTGTGTCTTATTTTGCCAAGGTGTGATTTTGCCTTATTTTGTTTATACCCCTGTTAATTTCCCATTCCTTATGCTTTTCCCTCAATTTAATGCTCTCATGCCTTTTATTTTACCACTTGAAGCCCCTGCTATCCACGCATGAAAAGATCCTTGTTGAATTGAATTCTCTAGAAAAAAACTATAAAATTTAGACTTGAAATGATGTTACAGAAGTTATGCAATGTGGATATAGTGAGGCCTAGTATGAGAATGACATCGAAAGACACGGCTGTATACTGCACGTTAATGTTAGTTTAACGTTAGTTTTAACTAAAACCCACCTGGACTGTTGACCGATTCTTCAGCTGTCATCTGCATGAGAAGAGCCACCTGCTGCCGCTCAGAGAGGGGGTAACCAGCCCGGATCCCTGGCACACCCATCCCAAAAGGCAGGCCTGACTTCCTGGTGTTAGTGGGCTCCTTTTTAATTCGCTTCCGCTCTGGACCTTGCTTCTCTGTAAGGACAGGACAAGTGCAAGGTCATGGCTGAGGACAGAGGACTGATAACTGGGTAGCACAGTCACTGTGAGGGACAGAGAAAACTTCCACTCCAACTGAAATAAGTAATAAAAAAAAGCTGTCTGTGCCTCTCTTCTTATGCTCCAGCACAGAAACTGAGATTTGCCATTCCTAGTTGATAAAAACAACCCCATCATCCTGTCTTATGCACTGCTCCACCACTGAAATACAGAATTTTCAGCTTTGCACTATGTAAACCAATCAACTGATATGACTTTGTGTGTGTGTGTATGTGTGTGTGTTTGTTTGTGAGATTGAATGTATGTCTGACTGTGTTTACTGTATACAGTTATTCAGAGGGTCAGGTGAATCCTCCCCTAATTTCCTACCTCAATTTGAAAGTGGTGCCTCACTGAAACATTATCCAGTTATCTTGTGGGGGAAAGGGACACCAGAGTAGAGGACTGCTGGCCTTGTAACTGGCATTTTTCTAAGGGTAGACCTTGGCTTTATGACAGCATTACAAACAGGTTGTGGGTTCATTTCAATAAGGCCAAGCCAAGGCCATCGCGCCGGCAACTTACTGGACAAAAGCAGCTGCAAGACACACCCATTTATTATATTTGTGTTAACATACGATACTGCCACAATGGAGAGAGCCACTATTAGCAGCAGCTTTACAGCAAATCATTCCACACTTCTAACTGACACAAAAATGCCAGTGCTGAATTTCCCAGACTTTTCTGAAAGTATTTCTGACAGCAAAAGCTAAAAACAAAATGAAAATAACAGTCCTTCTGCCTCAAAAGATGCCTGAAATCTAAAGAACATCTACAACCATGCTTATATCTGCACACAACATGGTGATTTGCTCAAGGCCACAGCATAATTAATACGAATAGGAATCATGGCCATGATTACTCTCAGTCACTAACACTTTCCAGGGATTATTTTCTATAGTTAATGCTGATGAACTTCCATGAACATCTGTAAATGGGTAAATTTACCCACCTCTCCACCCCCCCTGCCCTTAAATGCATTTGGATACATTCCTTCTATTCAGACACACATTACAGAAACCACAGAAGCAGTCCTAACAAGTTTGCAGGCAGTGGAAGTTGAGGGAGATGAAAAATGCAGACATTGCCTTTTCAGCCTTTTAAAATTCAGGGGCCCTGTTCAGTAATGAGACTGGTATTATAAGGGGCTGGAAGGCTGTGTAATACTAATACTGCCTGGATTTCGGTAAAGGTCATTAGGAACTGACACAATGAACTATCGTTGTTAGAGCTGCTTTTCAAAATCTGGACAGACATGTCTCTGTATGGACTTTGGGGCCACTGAGGAGCTTAAAGCCTGCCATTGGCATTCCCCTAAGTAGGAAGGAGAGGCCGCAGATGTTAAAGCAGAAAAACCCAGATGTGGTGCAAAGTGCTAATACTGCCTGCTGCAGGTCTAATTCTGGCTTTGAGAGGAATAACTTCATTCCCTTCAGGTGGGTTCATGTCACAGTAAGCCTGAACACTAACGAAATGCCAGTGACAACCCAATGACAGGTCCAGTAAGGCTGTTCTGGTCCCAGTGACGTTTTAGGAGGACTTTGCACACAGAAGGTTCAGAACTGAGCTGAAAACTGCTGCAGTTTAATGAGGAAATGAGAGGTTTTTGTTACTTATCACATGCACATCAGTATCACCACTGTCCATCACCATTTTTAACAGGTTATTACTATTTACAAAGCATTTTAAGGCCTCTATACACCAACCCCATGGCCCCTGAGGTGCTAGGACAGGCCATTCTTCAGGAATAATTACCATTCTGCTACCCTACAAGATGGGTGAGGAAAGACCAGCCTGACACTTTCCTGAGCCCCCACTGTGAGAGGAGAGGAAAAACAGAAACTCCAGAACAGTACATGGTCGACAGGAAGCAAATTTTTTGCTCTAATTTTGACAAGCCAAGTGAAACAAAAATAATGTCAAATTTTGTCCATGCTTCATACTCTGCAACCAACAGATGGAGACAGTGCAAAGGGAAAGCAAAACCTCTCAAATAATGGTACAATTTCATTCATATGCGTGTTTGCATATGAATGAAATTGTACCATTTGAGTTTGCATTTGAGCACCTATGCATTAATTTTTAGAAGAGTTCACAGTCTTTTTCCTTTGTTTCTGATACTGAACGCTGACAGTACTACTTTGCACAAGCAGTAAAACAGTTTCAGAGGTCACAACCTCCAGACCACGATGTCTGTTCACAACCAACTCCAGACTTCAGAATGGACCAATTTCTTGGGTCTGACTTTTGCCTACAGTCTTCCATATCAGTGCTGGCCTTTGAGGCAGTAACTATGGCAAATGCAGAACCCTAACCCTAACACTAAGAGTTCTGTTTGAATATTGGGAACAGCATCTGGAGGGCTGGCTCACCCCAACAGCTTTGGGAGTTGGCAGCCTTTGGGTCTGCTCTATTCACAGTGAAAAAAAATATCCTTCAGCCTAGTCTGTCATCTGTAATTATGTCTGCTGATGAAAAAATGCTATGCATGTTCATGGTGTTCAGACTTCTTTATTCCCACAAAAATTCACAATCCACAAACAAAAATACACAATATGATCCTGCAGCATCCCAGAAAACAGTCGTCCCCCCCCCCCCAAGTTACTCCAGTGGCACAATGACAGAAAGGATTCAGACTAAGGTATTGTCGTGCTGAGTGCTGCTGTTACTGCGGGTTCATACGTGGCCATGAGAGTGGCGACAGTACTACTGGTGGTCTGTGTTGTGGCCTGAATGGCTAAAGGGTGCAGAGAATTTGGGTCAGCAGCTGAGGAGGATGGGACTGGAGCCCAGCAGAGGAGGGGACTTTCCTCCCTCCCCTCCCCCCAGATACACACAGATCCAGAGCGTGAATCCAGTTCAGTCTCAGCTTTATTCTTAGCAACACCCTCCCTCAGCTGTTCGATCATCCTAAAACATACGCCCTGACATTGAGAAACATAGTCCAGGACACAAAAGCACACAGATCAAACCATGCAGTATGGCACATTCCAGAGCCACAGAGCCACCCTGTGGATTAAACCCAAGGAAAACATCAAGGTTGGGGATATTGCAAAGCATTTCCTGCTGCCCCAACATATAACAATAGCGAATGGCTGCAGTTTCCCACCCTCAACGGCTGAGGCAGCGCTCTGGAGCTGGCTAGGGACAGTCAACAAACAAATGACGGAGGTACAGACAGGAAGTACACCTAGAATGTTGTGTCACTGTCTTTTCTGCTGTTAAAAAATTGAAACAAAATAATTGACCTTTTTCTGAACATAAAAAGTGTGTTTTCCTTGATCCATCTGAAAAGTCAGCAGACCACAGTGGGCATCCAGAAGGACTAATAACCTCTCTGATGGGTATGTACTCCTGGTTGGCCTTATACACACACACACACACACACACACACACATACATCTGTGAAAACAAGAAATTAAGTAAATGTTCTTCGTTGGTATGAATGTACCAAAAAAACACCAGGACAGATATAGAGCCTGTGCCTCAGAGCCTTTCTCCTGCAGTGATAAGGCATCCACATCATTTGAAAAGCCAAAATGTAATTATAACTTGCTACCGAAAACCAAACCAATCCATCCCAGCCAAAAGTTAAACACAGGTCTCATATGAGTCACAAACTTACAGAATGTACTGGCGTAAAATTACCAGTAGATGGCAAGTGCGACATTAATTACATTCTTCCCCTAAGGGAAATTCAGGTTTTGTGCACACTTTTAACAGAGGTCTCTGGTGCAGTGAAGGCGTCAGGCTTCAATACACTATTTAAAAGCCACAAGAGGCCCTTCAACTCACCGAAACAAATAAAAACTCTGCTCTGAAGTGGGACTGCTGATAGGTGACGTTAGCATTGTGCTAAAATGTGCGGGTGAATACACCTGCCTGTATATAAAGGATATTATCACCTTACATGCATGTCCATGTCTGTTAGTGCAAGGTACACACTCTATCTGCCTGTGTGTCTATCAGTCTGTCCATATTATGGAGTACACGGCTGAATGGTAAGCGCTACCGGTGTGTGCAGGAAGAGGGAGAGATGCCAAGGTCAACCCAGCAATGTTGCAAAGCTCCTCTATCTGCATCTCTGCCCAGTGACTTTACACTGGCCGCTGTCATCACTGCTGTCATTTACTGCTGCTGTAACTCTTGCGCCAACACTGTCCCCAGAAGGAACAGTGCCAGACGGCAGACATTTAATTATTTCACAGCACATTAAAAAACCCAAGTAATGCATTATTTAACATTTTTATATGTCCTTATCCAACCAAATATATCCAAAGTTTGATATTGAAGCATACTGAAACTACAGGATATTTAAAAGTTTTGATATTCAGAAGTCTGAGCAGCAATTACATTCCAGATCCATAACCTTAATAAACTTACAAAATAAGAAAGAAAATCGACTATTTCAGGGATAATTTGTTGCCTATGAATTTACAGAGGATACCCATCAGTTGGTAACAACTTTTGTCACACAGGGAACCACTGTTATAGCCTGCACTAACCGAAGTACGCACTGAAAGCAGCCGAGCAACAGTAAGTGAGCTACAAAAACACAGTTCTTCAGCCGGGTACAGCTGTTAAACAACAGCACAGAGCAGTGAGTCCAGCAGATTCAGATCTCCACTATCGAGGCCTGATCTAGAGCAATATTAGTGCGGCATCAGTATAGCCCTCCCTGACCTGATACAACACAACATCACTGTAGCATCACTACAGCTCTACTAAAGCTGAATTGCCACAATATCACCGCATTAACAGCGTTCTCACTTACCCAGGCCTATCAGGCCTATAATGTAACCATCTACTCCCCAGTGCCAGTCTAGCACTGACACAGGGCACCACATGATAACCTGCTCCTAGCATCAGACTCTTCTCCAGCAATGCAGACCATTCTTTCAAAGGAGCTCATAGCTAAATTACAGTCCCCAAAGTCCAGAAGTACAACTTCAGCTCTGAGAACAACACTTCACCCCTAGCCCTGGTCACTGTGTCCTTTCTTCCAAAAAAAATTGTCCTCCATTCCCCATAGAGCAGTCTCTCCTGGGCAGAAAAAAAAGCTGAATAAGGAAGGGTGGTGAGAGCTGGGTTTATAGCCAAATACAGTCCTCCACTCCTTCACAGCAGTGTCACGTCTGGTGGCTCTTTCCTCTTTCATCTCCTGCGCAACTGCTTTTTAGCCTTTTTAGCACAAATTGATCACAGTAACGGCAGAGATGAGGGAGTATATGAATTACTCCTTTTTCACGGTCAGATGAAACCGCCAAAATGTATTATTATGAGCTATTATATTATTACCGTTTTCTGCATCCCTGTACAATCTCACAGATGCCAGTATTCTACACACAAAATTACAAACTGCAAGACATTTATCTTCACTCCCCAGTTCAGACATAAATGCATCATGGCTCACAATCTTTTCCATCATTAGATCAACCTAAGCCTGGGTAGGGTTTGACCTTTGACCCTAGCAGTCTGGATGACTCATGTGGAAGTGAGGTGACTCCAGCGTGTAGCCTGCAGATGAAGAAGGGGTGGGAGGTGAGGGGGTGGAGCTGGAATGCTGCAGTCAAGTGGCACACAAAAAGAGAGAGTGAGTAAGAAATAGAGATAGAAGGTGGGCTGCTCACAGAGGATCCTGGAGAAGTGCAGCACCCAGAAGAGACAGAGGCGGGAGTGTTTACCTGAGAGCAGCCTGGAGGTGGAGAGTGAGGTGGCAGCGCTTGGGGGATCCCAGGCCTCCGACGACAGGCCAGGGTCACAGTCTACCAGTCCCAACAGAGGGGAGGGGCAGGGGGAGTGGTAACGAGCACACCCACACACATACAAAGCATGGACACACAGCGAGAGGCAAGGTCAGAGAGACCACAGACACCACACAGACACACCAGGCACACATACAAACAAGGGAAAATGACAGCAAGAAAACAGACATCAGCAAATAAAAGAAGTAGTTGGAACAAGATGCAAAGAATCAGGCAAATCCCATGGGGGGTTGTAGGTGGGAGACAATGACACAACAGTGGTGTCATCAAAACAAAGTTTGGCCCAAATTATTGTGGATGGTTCAACAAAGAAAGGACCCAATGGTAAACATATACAAAAAAGGAGTATGATAATGAGGAATATGTGTGGGTTTTCATGGAGCAAAGAAGCAGAGAATTGGAAAGAGAGAGAGGAAAGAAGAGGATCACATGGGACAAAAGAAAAGAGAAAAGCGTTAGAGAGATAAAGGGAGATACACTGTAAATCACCATGGATGCGTTTCTGTAGACAGGCAGATGCAGATAAGCGCTGCACACGAACAGACAGGGCTTCAGTGTGTATGATTCTATGAGACACGATGGCGATGTAGCTCCCTCCAAAACACCAGCGCAAGTCACAGGGAAGCTGACATCCTCTGCCCTGATAGAAAGCTCAGGGCTCCACCCCGTATTTACATCACAGTAAACAATCAGGGCTTTGTTTCAAAAAGCTAAACAAAATTTCACACCCCCTGGCTATGCCTAACAGACAGATACACCCTACTTTAAACAGCTCTGCACAAGTTACCATGGACTGTACCCAGCAAGCAAAAACTGCACCACAACCAAAACTTCACATCCATAAAAAAAAGATCCAGTTGGAGAATTCTGGGAAGAAAACAGCTGCTTTGGGTAGTTAACTCATGGCCCACAAATGAAAAGGAATGCTTTTGTTGACACCATGCTTCTCTCAAAGGGAAGTCTGATAAATACAATAGCAAGTGATACAACGTAAGCAAGACAATATTCCATAGATTTGGAGCAAAAAGAAAAAGTTCAGAACAAATACACAGGGTTTCCCCCTGAACGTTTTAACCCACATGTAACACAAACCAATCCAAGACACTATATTTTAGATCAGAAACAAACAAGATAATGGCAATAAAATGGCAATAAAACCTAAACATTTATGCTTGGGCTTTAATCAATACGCCCCTGAAAACATTATCACGCTCATCTTGGCTTTCTTGAATTGCTGTAAAAAATATATATATTTTATCCATACCAATATTTTTGGGCTCCTCTGCGGACAAATCTCTTGTTAACTGAATAATGTTCCATGTGGCCCTTTTCAGGGCTCTGTAGCAGACTTGGCAGAGAATGGACATATGGAGACACAAAGTCTGCAGTGGCTCTGTCAATCACAGCAGCCCATTCTCACACCTCCCAGCACGCTCTGCTGTTTCCTGTGATACTGACAGGATATGAGGCTGTACCGTCTACATGCTCTTCCCCTCTTTCTCACCTGAATCTGAATCTTTCTGATCTCCATTGGCTCCGACAGTAAAGGGCAGCTTCCTCTTCGGAGCCTTCTCTTTCATCTCTTTGACTCCATCACTACGGTCCAGTTTGGGAGTTTTGTTTGAAGAGATTTTGTCTTTATCCTGAAAAATGCAAACAAGAGCAATAAGTGATTTTTCTGACCTCCACTAGCTTATTTCAACCACAGAAACTTTTGTTAACCAAATCAGGAATTCAGAGCCTGACACACATCTGCGATGGACCTTCACAATAAATGAAAGGTGAAACCAAAGGTACAATACCAGAATAAAGCTAACTGAGGTTGAAAGAGAAAATTATCCTTTATACCAATGAGAGCTAATGATTGTAGCATGAAATTGTTACTCGCTTCATCTCTGAGGACAAGCACTACAATAAATATCAAGCTGTACTCTGTGCAGAGATGGAAAAGAATTGGTGTAGAGATGAAACAAAGATGAGATGAACATAGAGGGTGTTGTACACAGACAGGACACAGGGAGTGCTGTGTATAGAGGGACCCATGAAGCACTCTGTCCCTGCTGTACTTCCTCCGGCCACCAGCCATGAGACAGTGGGAACAGTGCTGTCCTTTAAATTCCCCTGGAGCGGAATTATGTCTGCTCAGAGACTTCCAGCAATTCCAGGATGTGCAATGCGTGACTTTTTCCTGGAATTTCCTCTCCATACTGCAAGCAGGACACAGGGAATTTCAGGTGGGAGGGAACTGCAACCGTGGGCTCAGTGGTCCATGGCAACAGGAACCCATCAGAAGCCCCAGTAACCACCAGGAATATCCTCCTCCAAAGGCTTAATCTGAAGGCCTGAAAAAGCCTGGCTTAGCATATCAACAATGTGAAGGGACAGGGGCTGTAAAAGTGCCCTACCCTTGTTTGAATCTGAATATGAAACAATGCACACAGATAAGCTGGAGAGGCATGAGCCTGAGCGTTACAATCATTTGAGAGACATTTAGCAACACCCTCAGTTTTACACTAAGCAGCAAAAACAAAATTCTGACACCCTGCAAATGGACCTTGCTTTTAAGTTGGGGGTAGGTATTCTCATAAACATATACTTTAATGAGTGATATAATACATTAATCAAGTCAGATTATAAAACCCCAAAAATGAAGCTTATGTAATTTTATTTTTGTTTCCAACAGCAGGATTTGCTTTCAGACTAAGCCAGCTGAGTTCTTGGCATGATCCTGTCTAGAATAACAGAGTAATTAGAGAGTTTACCGGGTTCAAACCTTTGTTTTTCTCCAGATGCTCAGTCCATATCAGCTGAATAAATCTAAAGCGCTCAGACACAGGACTGAGGGCAGTAATAGCAGGATCACAGCAGCATACTGCTCCCAGTTCCCACCATGTTACTTTTCCTACTGCTGGCAGGGAGAGCAGCTGCTTGCCCTTCATCAGTCATGAGATTATGATGTCACCATGTGCACACAGCTCTCTTCCCCTCCTCTGGGTGCTGCTTGGCACTGTACACAGTACAATGATAGGGCAGGAACCATCGGTGACCTGCTCACGGAGAGCCATACCCTATGTACACTCTGTAGAAACAAGCATGTGCATTGTGCGCACGCATGCGCACCGCGCACGCACGCACACACACACACACACACACACACACACACACACACACACACACACACACAGAGGAGCGAGCTAAATAATGAGATGGCAGCGTGCCGCCAATTCACTTGAAAGCTGCCTCCGTGGCCAGCCCTGTTTATAGGTCTCCTAGCAACTCTCCAGCTCTCTCTGTGTCTGATGCAATCCAGCACGGAATGCTGTACATGTACACCAGTCGCTTCACAGCACTGCTGCAGCTGCTTTAAGCCCAAATGCCCAGTCCTCCTCATTCAGCTCCTGACCCCACTGCTGCTAACAAGGACTCAGCCAACAGGCTGTCACTGCAAACAAACAGCACTGGGGCTGCCTTAATCTCTTGCCTTGCAGACTGCACCTCGACTGTGATATATTACTTATAATAATGTAACCCCATTAGAGTCCAAATCAATCAGAAAGGTAGACACTGATATGGATGAATAATCACTGAAAATTGTTCTTGTTTATTTTTTTAGCTTCATTTTCCAAGGATGACTGTTATTCATATGCACTCCTGAATGATGCTGACATAATACGGAAAAACACAAATTCACAGAATGACAACAGTTTCATATAGGAAAAAGGCTTTGGACCTACAAAGCCTAGGAAGACCAAAGCCCCTCAAACCAAAGCTTGAGCCATCTAAACCACAGAATTACTATATTGCACTGCTGAGAAGTAAGCCAAATCTAACAGGGCACAGTACAGCTGTTGCATTATCTATATTTATATATATATATATATATATATATATATATATATATATATAAATTAATTCTTTAACAAACATCAAAGTGGATAACCCTTTTTTGCCTTGCATTTGCACATCCAGCCACAGAACCATGAAACTGAGCACAAAAGTCAGAGAGATCACAATGGGGAAACTGTTTTCATGTCCCAGGACCCCATCTCCTTGCTACAGGGGGGTGCTGCTTATGAGGGTATCAGGCTCTAACTGAGGGGCATGGGCTCAATTGTGAAGAGGAAAACCACTGTACTTTTATGCAAGCTTCCAGGGAAAAGAGGAGCCCAGTGGTGTAATAGACAGAGAGGGGTTTGTGCTCACCTTCTTCCCAGCCTGCTTCTCCACCATGTCGGTGTTCAGTGGGAAATCCTCCAGCTGGGGTGTTTTCAAACCCCCGCCCTTGGGCATCATTCAGCTTTCGCCACGGCAACCCTCATTCACGCTTCCATCCCATCGTCATCCACCGTCTGCCAAAGAGAGAGAGACATATTAACCTCCTCACCTGGAAACACCTTTTCACCACTCCTCACAATGCCCCCATCAGCACGAAATCAAGCCTTTCATATAGGGCAATTAGCAGCCACGTCTGGTTGCATTCTGTGGCTGGTGATCCATGCAGTCTAATCTCCCCTCCCCATGGTTCTTTTCCATTTAAGGGTGGCCTGCGTTTGACTGCGTGGCCATACATAAATGTCTAAAATGTGGTGAAAAACTTCACCACAGAGAATTCTTCTGAGATCTTCTGGACCTCTACATTAACCACATTTTGATACCTTAAAGAAATTCTGCTTTTTGACAGCACAAGACAGAATGAGAAAATTAAGATGGAAGAAAAAAAACAGTAAGACTACTTCAGATGCAAACCTGCACTTGAGAAATGAAATACTTTGATTTTTGCAACCTGGCAGCCAAAAATCTATAAACATGTACCTGTAGTTTTAAAATACTAATGTTTAGTCCTGCATGGCTCAGTCTGAGCCCTATGGCCAGGGTTTGAAACCAGCCATGACCATAACAGCAAGGGAACAAAGTGACTTTGTTCCACTGGGGACAGGAGTGGGTATGATGGCCAAAGATTCCTTGTGTCACCACTCTCAGGCACCCCTGAGTTGCTTACTGTCCAATGAGTCCCCACTCTGCTATAGTGTGTTGTGTAGTGTGAAAAGTTCCAACTGAAAGTGTCTGTGACTGCATCAGTAGATTACACATGTGCACATACACATTAAGACTCTGAGGTATATTTTTATATATATGTGTTTTTGAGTGTAAGCAGAAAGCATTCATTGCAGAAACACAAACACACTATTAGTATGCTGACAGCACAGACCAGAGGGGAACAAAAACAAAAACTGACAAGTAATGGAGATGCTTTTCACTAACAACTGAGATTTTTTTCAGGAAGATCGAAGGTTGCAAAATGCCCCATCCAGGGAAAAGTGTCTTTGTGACCAGCCTCGACAAATGTGTTGCTGTTGCATGGTAACAGGACAGATCCTGTTAGGTCATTCATGACTGCAGCTCCTTCAAAATGCCACTCTCCCTATTTTCTTCTTTCTGAAATGTATTTACTCCCTCATACAGCAAGAAAAAGCACCACATAGGGAAGACCCGCTACAGTAATCAGTAACATGACTACATGATGTGTGAGAATATTTTCCCTTTCTTGATTCATGACATTTTAGCAGTGACATTTACAATGTGGAGTGATGTGGGTTTCCCTTTTCAAGAGGCAGTATTCCATGTTCAGTACCTGACATACAGCACACTGTTTCTGTTGAATTTCACATGTCTGAAATGTAGAAAAAATGCTTTATACAGGTAAGCTTGTAGAAAATGGTACATTAATGTGACAGTGAAACTACTAAGTGTACACAAAATGAATAAATGGGATCCTCCGATGGATTTGGAGTGTGTCAATTCAATTCATTTTCAGGGCTGATGCCAGCACCAGAATAACCACAAAGAATATAAATACAAGAAAACAGTAAGAATATAAGAACATCAGACATCCTATACAGGTACAGTTGAGCATTTAGATCCTGTACAGGGCCTTTGCAGCTTTTAGTGATGTGGGTGAACAGTATGCCACTGACTTCTCCGGTCCTCTGTTGAGAGTTTGTGAGGTTTTGGCGGTGTAACTAAATTGCATCTTATTTTTCTTCTCTTCAAGGGAAGTGGAACACACATGAAGAGGATATGCAAAACATTATTCATTCCAAACACACGACTCATTTTCAAAAGACTCCCTCCACTTACCCTAATGAAAAGCTCTGGAGCATCTGCAATCAGCATGTGTGTCAGACCCGGCTCTCCCCGCAAGCCATCACAGTCATCAAGCCAATCCTAATTCATCACACATGAGTATGCACTGTAGGTAGAGTATTGTATAGTGAGGCCAACTTCTAATGCAAAGATTCTGCTGTATTCTTCTTCCCACACATTTCCACTTGTATTGATGCAAATGTGAACAACAAAGCAGTGTTTCCCCAAGACTGCCCCCCTCCCCAACATGCAGTATGTGTGCAGTCTGCACAAGATCCCCTGTAGAGCACATAAGTACATCGCTCCTGGTGCTAGCTGTATACTCCCCCTCTGGCTGCAGAGTAGCAGGCCTTTCTCAGCCATTCTAATAGGTAAAAGGACAGGGAAGCCACCGCTCAAAACATTCTGGTTGGTGCACTGAATGAGTGGCAGTCATAGGCTTCTCAAAAAAGAAACCACCTTCTTGAAAAAGACTACAATAAATTCTAAAATACAGACTGACAAACACTTGTTTGGTTCTTTTAGCTCATCCAACAATTTGGGCAAAGCCGTGCACCATTCTTGGTAATAGTGTTTGTGGAGGACAGGATGGAGAGACTGACTGTATGAATACGAGGTCTCTTCTACTCAGACTGAGGAGTGCGGACTTAGGTCAGCTTCCTCTCGCTTCTCTGGGACAGCTTCGTGCCTACTCACAGACTTAGGAAGCCCCTTCTAACCCACACAACCCATCTTAATGCAAGCTAAGAAGTACTCTAAGATATAACACACATTATGCAGTATTATTGTACACAGTACTGCAACAAAACACTTCAGAATAACATACATAGTTTGCAAGATGTCCTTTCAATTTATTCCTGAACACCAGCCTTCGAGAGCACGCCATACTCTTGACTCCAGATTAGTTTGCATCATACTTTATTCTCTCTCTGTGAGAACTGACCCTGGTTCATCGACTGGATTCCCCATCTCACTTCCACTCAATTCTAACATGATATTAAATATACCTCCTAATGAGCTTCAGCCTTGTGAGAAAGATGAAAGCCAGATTTGGTTAGAACACACAGGGGTCAGCTTGTGATATCAGAAAATGGTGAGGACACAGTCTCTCTCTGCAGGGTCCGTGCAAAAGCCTGTGAATCACAGCCGAGCAGCGCTCTGTACCCAGACTGCCTCAGTTTATTCTGCAGTGAGAGATGAGCTTAAAAGCCTTCTAAATGCTTCGGCTTTCACCCCTGTTCATTTTGGCTGCAATGTTCGTTACTTTTGGAAACTTGACACATACATGGTAAGCATGCTGGCACATAGCCTAAACGGTGCAAATATTCAGTTTAGGAAAAATAAGCAAGAGCAAACACAACAAACACCACAACAAACCCCCCCCCCCCCCCCAAAAAAAAAAAAAAAAAGCTACCCACATGTTAGCACATCTGCAGTGATGAACTGAGCTTTTCCTGTGGGAGCCAGGCCTTTTTATAGCAGTACAGTACCACGTGACAGCCTAAGTAGTGTTTGTGAATGCACACAGTCCAGTGGGAAAGCACCTTCTTCTGCCTCTATCTGCTCACTGCTCAGTCCAACCAAGGGACCTGAAAGAATTAAGGGGTCATGATTTGAGGACTGTGATGACCTGAGAGGTGATATCACTAGCAAGGCTGCTCCTGTTTTCATGATTAGTATCAAAGGCCACCTGACTCTTATTTCAGGCAGTCCAGCATGCTATCTGTCTTCAGTGAGGAATGTCAGGACAACACATAGCCTGAAAGCCCACTTCAAGGTTTAAATAGACAAAAAGTAATTTGATTGGTTAACTGAAAGGGTGCTGGGGCCTTGGCAGACTATATTCCTAATATTTAATCTGTTATTGGTGTTTTTTGATTTCACATCAAGTGGGACAACTGTGCTTCAATGCGATTACCCTCTGGGTTCTGTGACTGTCTGATTTTATCGTCGTCTAGAAGACCATTTGTTTACACCTGGAAGAATCTTAGAGACCTCTTACACATCTTTAACCTAAGCCTTGCTATTTCCTGTCTGAGTAAGGGCCTGCTAAGGCCACACCATATTGCAGTGATTACTCCAGCCTTTTCCAGACAGACATCTTAACACTGTACTCTATTTTGGCCATCAGTGTCCATCTCGATACCTGTATGACCCAGCACCACTGAATCAATCTGTGAAAGATAGGGATCTGGGCATGTCACACTGTGGCATACTGGGTGTGTCATCTCAAAAACACAGGCAGGAAGACAGACAGGAAGGAAATACAAGAATATCACTGAGGCAGAGCTTACATGCAGGTCGGCAGTGCCACTCAAAATGGTTGTCATGGTCTGGGGGATGATGGGGCAGAAAATGGACACATACATATTCAAAATTAAAGATCCCGAGCAGAGGGAAGGAGTGTCGTGTCTCAAGTGCATTTTGCCTGAGCTCCACATAAGTTTGTGTCACCTGAAAACAGCAGGGCTAGCCAGGGTCCGGCCACTGACCCATATATTGCAGTGTACGTTAAACATACAGGTCGACCACAGCCACAAGGCCTATGTGTCAATGGCTGACATGACTTACAACACATAATTAACAGAGACATATTCGCCTTTAATACAATTGGTGTGCTCTGTTCTATTTTATTATGATGCAGCCCCAGTTTGAAACCTATACCCTCTGCCTATGCAAAAACCTAACTGGCCCACAGAACTTCCCATCTGTAGCCTATTTACATTTAATATAAAAGCTGGTATAGAATGCGCTGTTTGGTGTGCAAATAACTAGCTGCAGAAGCCAGCCAAGCCCACTCCGGTATCCAGGCAACCAGGCCTAGATTGGTTGTGTAGCCCATGACCTGTGCAAATTCATTTCATTAGGCCTCTTTTGTGCAGAGGGGGAAAGACAAACACAGAGTGTGGAAATACATGAGGCCTGTTATTAAGAGCTGGGCCACAGGGATGCCCTGCTCCTCTGCTCATACTCCCAGCTCATTACAACTCCACCTCAGAGAGGTGTGCAGGGCCACAGCAGGGCCAGAGGGGACAACATTCACCCCGACCAACAACCATTACACACAAACCTGCCTCTGGATCCAGCCAATCACAAGGCAGCTTCTGAGAGCAGTGAAATAGCTGCTAGTTTCAAAGGAATATGAGCATTTTAGTTTTACTCATTAAACTGGTCTAAGAAATACATTCTGCACCCTTCTCTTCAGAGTGCAGTGTGGACTCCAAGCAGACAGAATAGCCAAGGGGCAGCTTCTCTCCACCTCCTCCAATTCTAATTCTACGCCTTATCCAAATACTACTGCTGTGTGCTACAAACACAGCATACTGAGCATGAGCAGTGAACTGAGAGAACTGCTGCTGGGGCTGCATGTCTGTCATGTTCACTGGAAGCTGTTGCTGAGAGGAAGATGCTATCACATTTGACCCATTTCTCCTCACTCATCTTGCAAACTCTACCTTGTTCCTCTCTTTCACACTCTTTATTTTTTTTCCTCTTCTGCTTTTCTCCCCACATCAACAACAGATCCTGAAAACACCTACAAAAGATTCAGATATGAGAGTAATCAGAGTCAGAAACATCAGATATTGTTGCACTAATATGGTGTAAAGGATCCTTGAATCAATTTCAGCTTCCTGAGAAGAGGTCAGGATTGAGTTAGCCGATAATGGACCAGTGCTTATGCTTGCTACTTACACAGAGCCAATATTACACATGCAGGTCCTGTTGCCTAGTGATGCTTAACAGGAGCAAGAGGAGCCAGGCTCAAGTAGTAATCAAAATACATTCTTTCCTGCATACAATCTCATCCATGGTTTGGCGCTTTTCTTCTCTCTTACCCTACATTCAAGGTCCACTTTCTATGCATTTTTAACACAGGCTCCTCCATAACCACCCTGCTCTAACAAATGGGAGAAAAAGAGGGACACTGCACTCAGCTCTGCTTCAGTATCCTCTCTACAGGACATGTGATTACACATTGGCCAATGATCACCACACAATTCTTCCTGTGCTCCATTTTTCTGGGCACGACACAGACTGGCACATGACATATTTCATGCGTGTACACAGCAAGTTGAGTCCTAACCAGCTTCAAATAAGGCTCAGAAATACAGTCACTTTCCACACCTTTAGTAGGCAATTTGCTTCAATTCTTTCTGTAAATCTTGTGGAAAAACTGAGAACCTCTTCACTTAATCAGCATATGGACACACAGTAACAAGCATGGATTACACAGGAGAGACTGTCCAGCACTGTGATACCTGGAACGTCACATAGTTAAGTGAGAAGGGGTGGAGAAAAAGAACACAAAAATAAATGAATGAGAAATGTCAGAAACAAAATGCTGACTAAAATGGCAAACCATATCCTACACAAATTCTACTTTGGGAAATAAACAAACAATAGAATACAAGCAAATGAAATCATACAAAACATAGGTGGCTGTGTGGTTTTCAGAAAAACATGCTTTCATGCAATGAGTGGTCAGCCCAGAAGACTAAACTATGTTAAAAGTGCATAAAGGACAACACTGTGATTATCCAAAACACTATACCAAAGAGAATTTCATTGATGATTTCTCCAACTGACTGATTACAGTGACATAACCTAATGTTCATGCTGCTACCTCACCCCTGTGTATGCTTTATGTGCATTGTATATGTATTATGGGGCCTTCAGATTATTTCAAATTCTAAGTCAGTTTTCTACATCTAAGTGCAGTGCATCTGCATCTCTTCAGCTGGACAAAGGAACAGGCAGATCTAAGACACTGTAGTCTCTGTGCCCCGGCCTGATATCATGTACTGGTGATTACCACAGGTGCTCTCTTTGTGAAATACACAGTGTAATACACCTCTAAACTTGGGAAGAGGACTTTTGCACAATCGGCTGCATGCTTGGTATTTTTTCTTTTGGATGAGATGAAACTTAATCATAGACAAATGCACACTGTATCTTTTACCCTTTGTGTCCTTTAGCTTTCCCTGCTTCCCAGCAGGAACATTAGCACCAGCATGAGACCTTTTCTGACATTAGGTTCAGTACAGACAGTGAGTTGTTAGCGAGTGTGTGTGTGTCTGACACACATGCTCCATTGTATACATCCTCCTTCTTTGCTGATTTCCAAAACAAATTAGTAAATTGCGATCAACTCACTGCTACTCATCCAACTCCTAAACAAATGACATCAATAAGATATGTCACAGCTGGTGCAGACAAGAGGGGCATGACCATTTCATCAGATTTTGCTACTTATAAAATTTTGAAAAAAAAGGGATAAAAATGCCTTGGTTAATATCACTGAATTAAGGTAAATTATCTACACTTTACACCTCTTGGCACAGAAAAATAGAGAAAAATAGGGCCAGATGCTGTGTTCTACTTTCGTATTGTACACACACACACACACACACACACACACACACACACACCCTCTTCATATCAGCAGCTCATTGCAAAAGTAGCTCAGTTAGCCTCTCTCTCCCCCTCTCTCTACGATTGGTGTACGCTTAGTGCCTCACACAGTAACTCTGGATTTAAAATAAGACTCATTGTCACTCAGATGTGCAGAATGATATTAATCTGCCTGACTCACTTGCATAAATAATGGCCTTCATTTTGCATACTAATAGGAATAAAAGGTCCATGTACATTTGTGCATGTATCTAATGCATGTAAATCCTGTCTATCTAGAGCCAAGTCCCATGCACTATTTTACTTTGCTAAAAGCCATTTCAGGCTGCAGTCCCTCAAAGATCTGAGCTCTGGTGGGGCATCTGGATTCTACCTTAATTGAAATGTTATTCATTTAGAAGTACTCAGTTTAGCTCCATTATTGTAATTCACAGGGGCTCCCCTGTACGTCTAGCTTAATTGAATTATCAGTGATATAAATAAATCTTGCAGGGAAGTGCTGGAAGGGCAATCCAGCCTGCAGATAATAAAAATAATCACAACAATAATAAAGTGCAAGCAGTGCATTTCACCCAGACAGCAGCTGGATTATCTGGAGTGCCCCATCGTCTGGAGGGAGCTACTAGCACCGGCCATTCAGTCTGGCTGGAATGACAGACAGGAAGCCAGTCACACCACAGCTATTCAGCGCTCTTTAGTACACACACACCTCTACCAAGCACTGCACTTATCCTCCACCGCTTGCTTAGGAGGTAGTATCCAGAGCTACGCTGAAGTGGACAGTACAGAAAGATGTAATGTAAATGTAATGTAATCCACACTGCCTCCCAATGACTGAGGCAGGCTCCTGAGGAGATGCTCCCCCACTCAAGGTCCCAGTGCACACGCATGCATGCATGCACAGAGCTCAACAGGCCATACTGACCCCTGCCCAAGCTGTGACAGCGTGGGCCCCAGGCACAAAGCCCATTCTAATACTTCTCTTAACAGCCAGGCATTTACGCTGAAGCTTGAACAACGCCAGCTTTGTCCCTGACTGACGTGACAAACCTGCCCAGCTAAAGCCAGTGACAAAATCAAGTTCTGCTCATTTTTCAGCATAGACACACAGGCACACACGTCAGCCCATTGGCCCATTCAACTCTGCCTTAGGGGATCATGTGTTCCACACACACACACACAATCGCGATAACTGTTTCCCCTGCGTGATCCCTCTCGGAAATGGTCAGCTTTTCTGTGAGAAAATACAACACAGAGAGCCTGGACAATTGAAGTCACTGGCAGCTGCAACCATGCAACTCAAGCAGAGCTTGGGGGCACCTACAGCTCCTGCCACGCCAAATCAAGTCGTGGAAGTGGTTCCAGAGAGGCGGCTACAACAGTGCTGCTCTCAGTCTCAGAATCAGAATCATGCCAGTTTTAAGCACTCTACCCCCCTAACAAACTTTAGGTGAGGTATTTATTTTACTTTTCTCACTACTGTGGAAGGAAGCACACTCTCCACACTAATGGATTACTTCAGGGCCTTGCATCCCTCCTGAATGGCAGCAAGCTATTGCTCTTGCTGTTCCTGTCTTCAAAACTACAATTCTGAGTCCAAACACACTCACTTGGACCATGCTCAATCATAGGTAGACAAAACATCACATGTATTCATGGAAATCCAAGAAAGACTGGTCCATCAAAACAGTATTTTTCAATGGGTAACACTTTAAGTTGAACCAGAAGTAGAACAACCTATAGGAAAAATTTAACCATTTTAAAAATGATCAATAAATATGTCAATTTAACATGTCACACAGTTAAAAGTTTGAAATGTGATCAATCAACCTGATAAAACCTGATAAAAATGAGTTGCCATCAAGAACCAACACACATATGTGATGCTTTTCTGATAGCTTTGCAAAGCTCACTGTCCCCAGCCAAAGACAACACTGTTGTAGCAGTTGTAGCATTTTATAAAAATGTCATCTTCCAAAAGGTGGCAGCACTGTCTGTTTGGGAGTGGGGCACTGTGGCAGGTGGAGTACGGTGTGAAAGCTGTCAGACCCCATGGAAAGATGCATTTAAATAGTCATTGAAACTCTACACCAAATGCTACTGTGATCTGAGGAAGATGAAGACAATTTATGATTGCGAAGTCAGGCTGTCACCATACCAGAATGTTACTCCACAATGTCACTTAGTGTTTCCACACAAACAAAACTACGAAAGAAAACAACTTATGAAAACAAAGACGACAACTTTGTAAAAAATTATCTGAGAAAAAAAATCACTTTTAAAACGCCTGTAGCCAAATGACAAAAATTCCAAATTTTAAAATAAGGAACTAATACATGCAACTGACAATCAATTTAAGATTTTTGAAAATGTTAGCTAATTCATTTACAAAAGTAAATCTTTCCCCTCAGCTTATATTATAACTAATCAAAAAGACACAATATGAAGGTAAATTACAAAAGATAATTTAGTAGTCTTGAAATCTCACATAAAAGCTTCTTTAGAAACATTGATCAGACTAAGATATTTAGTTATCTGGCAACCTTTTCATGTTATTATGACACAAAATACAAAAATTAAAGTGCTAAGAAGGGAAATGGCACTAACCAGTAGATTGAAGTGCTGTGTAATGTTTACAGAAAACTTCACAAACATCCACTTAAGTTTTAAATTTTATCCCCTTGTGAGTGCCGTCACTACAGTTGAGTATGCGCTCTGACTACCATACCAACGAGCCTGGCTCTTTGGCGTCGTGGTCAAAGTGGCATGGTTGGTACCCCGTAGACCCGGGTTCGAGGCCGGGTGGGGTGACTGCTCTCGCCCTTTGCTACATCCCTATAAAAAGGATGTGTCAATGGTAAAATTGGTTCTTGCTTCGTCTGACAGTGAGAGGTGGTTCTGGAGCTAGCCCTCTCATGTCTGCCCAGAGGCAGGGCTGGAGGCCCAGCTGTGAGGCTACCCTGCTGTCAGCATTGTCCATCCCTCCTGTACTGTATCAATACCTGTGATCCTCTACAGGGGTCTCCTCGTACCCCTCTATCCCAAAATTAGAGGTCTACCTCCATCCCTGTTCCCAAACATCAGACCTCTTACAGAGGACTCCCTCCATACCTCTACCTTTGTAACAGCCTGTCCTGGGCCCTTCTTCCATGTTCCCATGGGGATGGCCAGCTGATCCAGAGGAATGCCTGCACACCTCTTTGTGTTGCCCTTAGCCTGTCTCTAGTTGGAAAAGGCTTCTAAGTAATTTCCTCCAGCCTCTGTCCAGGCTCCTCTATGCTCAAGCCTCCCGCCGCTGGCAGCAGCACACATTAGAATTCTCCTCAGGTGTTTCCCATCCATTGCACTACTGCTAAATGAAACAACGACAGCAATGGAATAGCTAACATGGTGTCCCACAGCTTGGATTCAGCAGGAACATCTCTGGTGTCATGAGAGAGAAATGTGAAGCACGCTGGTTGGGGCTGTGTTAATTAAGGCTTAGGTGAGGTAAAAATAAATGGTGAATGAAACAGAATAGTGAGAGAGGCACAGAGGAGGTACAGAGGGAGAAACTATTTGACCTTTATAAAAAATAAATGAACATTATTAAATAGTGTCAGGCATGCCCTCGCCTGCCCACTGTGCCAGGATGCTGTAGCTGTCAAAATCTCTCCAAACAGAATGAGGTTATGCAATGATGTGTGCAGACACACGTCCAAGATTACAACTGAAACACCTCCTTTTATGAGGTCAGAATCAGAAAATCCCTGAACCTTGTGGCCATACAGACATTCTTTATAGGCAGAATTACCTCAGGGTAACTACTGGAGCTTATCTGTAAGATGAACTGCACTCTGGGGTTTTACTCCTGGCAATGAATGGCTGGCAAAGCCATTATAAAGATGGCATTAACAACCACAATGAGAGAAACCTGATCTAGCTGGCAAACTTCAAAATTCAAAACAAAACAAACAAAAAAGAGCTACAACAACAGCAGCAGCCTAACAGACCAAGACAGGACATTTTGGTTGAACTCTACACTGAAAGGATATGTGCATGGGTATGCAAGTATTTAGAGATGTACACATTCAAATGAGAACCAGCCACAGTGATAGGATGGGATGAATTTGAATTCTAGACGGGCAGCAGTGACAGGAGCGGTGTCTCAGATCACAGATGAATAATATATCAATGGGAGGATAAAAGCAACAGCAGCTCCTGAGCACAGCACACTGGGGGGGCAGAGATGTGCCCGAGGGGCTGCCACGCTCTCTCTAGATGCCCACTGCAAACAGCCTGGTTTACGACAGCAGCTTTGGGATTTCTGGGCTGAAGGGATGTGGGCACTGCCCAGCGACGCCTGCAACAGTCCCCAATGCAGTGTGAGCATGAAAACAAAAGACTTTAAGTGCCGGGCAACACACTCTAATTTACTCTCAACTTTGTGTCACCCCAACTCACTACCTCATCGCCTGCATACCTTTAGTGCACGTATCCACGGAGATTCCCAGCTACTGCATACAAATATATCAGCTCTGTTGCTAGAATGGAACCAGCAGATTAACACAGTGTGATGCTGCTGAATTTTTCATAAAGTCACAGAAGTTTTCATCTCTGTCTGCGAGGCAACTTGTGTAACTCCTGCCTTTCATCGCTGCCCTGGAGTCTGCTGATAACTCTCCACTGTGCAACCTATCCCAGCATGCACTGCTGCTCACACACACAGTGGCATACTGTCTACTGCTAGCAGGCCACACAATGGAAGAATCAATACACTTGTTAGGCAAAGTAGACTAGGACCAATTAGTGGTTTGGATGAGTGCCTCGTCTGAATTTGAAACAAAACTAATTAAACCAGTCAAGAGAAAGCATACATCAATCAGATAACTGGATGTTCTAATAAGCTGTTAGATCTTTGCATATCACCTTAAAAACTCAAGGGGCTTTTATTATTTCAGTTTCTTGTATAGTCACTTTGTTTACTGGATTTAATCAGCTACAACTGTGTCCTCAGCAGGCGTAGAAGGCACCTCATGAAAAATTCACCTATTACCGTGACACCAAAGACTCCACAAAGACGGTGATGGACCAGTGGCTCCGTGGACTGATCACCTGGACACACTAAGCAGCCTCATGTGATCACACATCCAGCCGACCAGTAGAGTGGGGAGGGAGTCACTGCCTGTGTCCTGTTTTAATGATGAACATGCAGGCATGCTGGCGCATCCGTCATGCTGGGATGAACATAGCTGAATGTGGTGTCTGAGAGCTCTACACTGATCTTTTTGGCTCTGTGGAGCTGTGATCAACAACATGGTTTTGATTACTCTGAACTGTACTTTTTAACACAAAAAAGAGAACCAAACAAAGACAATTTCAACAAAAGAAAGAGACAAGAGAAAACCAACCAATCCCCACTGCAGAGGGCTCTGTATTGCATGGCAAGTCAGAGTGAGAGCATGTTCACCGGCAGCTGCTTGGCATTTAGAGTGCAGGGGCCCATGCTGCATTGCATGCTGGGAGCTCTTCTACACAGACACACAGGCATACACACATGGGCCTTGTTTAGCATTTAGGGGTGGGAGGGATGGGGTTGGGTGGGGGCAGAAGGCTCCTCTTCCAAAAAAAGGCATAACAGCCCCTTCATAGCCAGGAGCCCTGCTTAGAGGACAAGCAGTAGCAATCATGCCATGAGCCTGCTGGTGCTCCCGCTTGCTCTGGCAGCCATGCAAGGTCAGCAAACCACCACAGGGAAGACGTTGCATGTACACGCACGTGTGTGTGTGTAGGACTTGTGTAGCCCTGCCCCTGGAGTAAACCGGCCAACTCCCCTGTGAGATATAAATTTCATTTTTCCACTGCAAGTGATCAGCTGAGTAGCAGAAGTGCGTGAGCCACTTCAAGACCGCAAGCTTCAGCAAGGTAACATTATGTTAAATATCTGTAAACGGGGAGAAATAATAGTTAGCCTACAATAAACCTTCTCATTGGCTCCACACTTGACAACAAGACTAAGTGGTTATAAGAGGTTTGACGAAGACTCTCATTGCTTTTAATGCATGCCTTACTGTGAGTGCTTGAGCAGAGCAGTTTCTCACTTCAGGCGAATTACCTTCCATTTTATTTGCCCCCTATGACTCAGCACAGGCAGAAATTATCCTGATGAGTAACTAAAACAGGCTGAATTTAGCACTGCAAGCTTACAATGAGGAAATTTCTTTCAGATGAGATGTCAAACTGAGGTACCGACTCACTGTGGTCATTACAGATCACATGGCACTTACAGCAAAGAGAGGGGAGTTCCTCGGTGTCCTGTCTGAATTCCTAATTAGGCTCTTTCACCCTGGCCATCTAGTAGTCCCCCAATTTATTTGGCCAGCAATTCCTTCTCTTTCCTCGTCAGCCAGTGGATGGTGAGAGCTGTGGTGCAAAATGGACACAATGCATCACCCAGACATGCGCTACACCTTGGCACTGGTTGAGATAAGTCACCCCCATGCTGTAAAATGTTTTGAGGTCCTTATAAGGTACTACATGAAAGCAATTCATTATTGTTGAAGAAATGAAAGGTATAAAAAGACTGAGCAGCACACCTTAAGACTGCTGAGGGATCACAGCTTCAGTTCAAACACCTGAGTGTGTAGTCCTTGATGACACTCCCCACCTATGTGCCTCTCTGTCTTCTGGGAAAGTTTCGCAAGCAGGGATAGGTTCAGCAGGTGACCCAGGACAGCCTCACCCAATTTTGGAACAATGTCTACAGTCACATGATTCTGCTAGTGAAAACAGTCAGTTGAACATGCCTTGTTCGGAAGATGCCATGTGACAGGGTTTTCTGCCCAACAATGATTTGACAAATCCAGACATCAAAGTTACAGCCCCCCTTTGAGAACTGTAAACCATGCCAGTGTGCACATTTCTTTTGTTGAAAAATGCACTCCCCCTTGCTTGTCTTGGGAATTATAGAAAACAGGAGGGCTGTGATGTGTTCTGCTACAGAGGGGCTTTCAGGCCTCCTGTCCCCAGTCAGCACAAAGAGCCCTACCCATGGGGCAGACTGGAGGCTGGAGGCTGCCGCACTTGGCCTGCATTGGGTTTCAGCACATGCTGGGTGTATGGGCTGGCCTCTCTCTGCCCCTGAGTCGGCATTAGGGGGCAGGAGACAGCAGCTGGGCTGCATGTGGGCGGCGGGTTGTTTTCTGGTCAAAGTGCTACACAGTGATGGGGAGGCTGGGTCTGGTGGAACAAGTGCAGGACCTGAGGAGAGGGACTGCTCACTGCTGAGTTTCACCACAGGGCAGCTACCAAAATGTCAACTTACTCTCCACAGTTTCAGACACTTTGCATCTGGGTCATAACTTTTTTTTGTGCAGCAGAGGCCTGACATCTTGGGTCACTTATATTGATTAAACCCTCAGGCATTCAGCTGCAGTTTCAATGGAACAACTGAGGTAAAATGCCTAGCACAAGGTCACATCCTCAACATACCTAGGATTCAAGCCCATGACACTTCCACATTTTCTACTGTAGAGCTGGAGGCAGACCAGAATGAGCTGGAGCCAAAACTGCTTGACCCAGAGATTGATTTTCCATTGAATTACCCATAGTCAGAGCTAGTGCTGGGTGGTATGACCAAAAATGTGTATCACGGTATTTTTTAAGATTCTGGCGGTTTCACGGTATATCACGTTTTTTTTTTTTTTGCGCACGACTGGGCCCTTATATAGGTTTGTGGCTTATTCTACTGTCAGGAGTACATAGAATATAAAAACATTTTAATTTCATATGTATAATAATGAAGACTTTGATTACTATAGGGTTTGCTTGGCCCCACAAAATGACCCAATATATGAAGGAATCAGTAAGCATGAAACAGTTGCAGAATGTAAACAATTTTTATTGTGCAAACTGCAACGCAGTAAAAACATAACTTAAAAAAGTAGATATGTAAACAACTTTAACATTGCTTCCTTTTCAAAACAAAATGGATAATTCTATAATCACTATAAACTGACCTAAAACACTCAAAGTGTTTAAGCATTCAAAGAGATATTTCTCAAACGTTCTCTTCTGCACAGCACTCCGTAGCGCTTCTAGCGGCGAACAATATTATATAATTTGCTGCCTATTGAAGCATTATAACTGTAGTTTCAGCTATGCTATGGCATGGCAGTATATGAAAAATTCATACCATACGGGAAATTAAAACTGGTATACCGCCCAGCACTAGTCAGAGCCACAGCACACAATGGCATAGTGAATGCTGCAATCTTCCCAGATCAAGATGACTCCTTGGGCATTGTCTCCAGTCCAAGGATGCGATTTTCATGAAGAAGAAAGAAAAAAATAGACTCCATATAACTTCTATCTGCCACTGGTTGTTGGCTATGATTAGCGCCAGCAGTGTGATCCTTTCTCCCTTCCTGGTTCTCAGTTCTTAGCACAGATGGTGACACAAGCAATGGTGTAAAGCAACCTGCAGACTTGGCCTACAGCTCTCCAGTAATTGGGCAGGCGCTAGTACCCCAGTGGGCTGAGATAACATGAGGAAGCATGAAAGCATGGAAAACCAGCAGGAACCTGAAGTATGCAAGCCAGTCTGGTTACAACTCTGTACGCTCCCTACACAAAGCTGTAGTAAACATTTCTCCTGAATGAGTGCAGTGCATTACCTAAATGACGTCAGGCAGCCCAGATACTTGATTGAGGGGCACACCTTAGGGTTGGACTAGTGAGTAGTATGAATGAGGTAATCTGACATTATAACACATACTACATTCCGATATTCTTAACACTATCAGCTTACTGAAATAATTTAAAGACTCAAAAGTTGAGGTTGACAGGAGATATATTGAGAAAAGTGGCCATTGAACCCACTGAAGCCTAATTATTAAATTACTACGTTCACTGGGAATTTTTTTTGTGAACAACTTTTTATTTAAATTACGACTTTGTACACAAATACTGAGAATCACCTCACACATGTCTATAATATTTACAAATAATGCATACACTTACATTAGCTCATATTGATATACCAATTGCACTGTCTTCATCACACAACTGACTACTTCACAGATCTCTTATCAATCCTAAAAACATATTCCAGTGCTGCAATTAAACCAATGAGAAACCTTCTTCGGGGTGTAAGATAAGCTCTGTGTGTAAATTTAAAAATAATAAGGTGATGCGTCAAATTCTTTGATGATGAAAAGGAGTAATCCCAAACTCTCCTCCAATCAGGAGCTTCCTTATACACACCTAGTCAGCGGTTCCAACCTGTGTCTAACAAAGTGATTATATAAATGTGATACCAATCTTTTGTCTACTAAGAACCAGTCCAGTAACGGGTGAACGACTAAACCTCTGTCCAGGCCAACTTTACTACCACGAATAGCTGAGCAAATCTGTAAGGTTCATTGAGAATTTGTGCTCTGTAAAGTCTGTGGTTTGTGATCATGACAGTCATAATTCAGAGGCTGCTTCTACACTTCTACAACCAATTATCGAGTTGCATGTTCTGGCAGCAGCTGTTCACCCTCCCTGCAGTGTTAGCGAGAGGTAGTGAGAAAAGGTAAAATATGTGGCCAATCAGGTGAAAGGTGGGTTGTGAACCGAAGAAGACACGCCTGGTACATGTCACACCCAAGTACAGAGACATAATAAACACATACTGTGACAGAGTACTGTCACTACAGTTGAATATGCACTTCCCGAAGGGACCCGGGTTCAAGGTCGGGTGGGGTGACTGCTCTCGCCCTTCCCTACACATACCTTTCTATGGTTTGAGCCTATAATTATAAAGGAATCCTATTTTTACCCTTCTGTCCATCATGCCTGGTGTGGCTTGCCCATTTCAGTGGACAAGGGGGGGGTATCAAAAATATTGAGACCATTGGTCTAAATATGACCTCACAGAGCCAACTGCACTGCACAGTTGTGGGTGGGGGACATTTCATTTGTTTATCTGTATTTCAGTAACAAGTATCATGGATTCATTGTCAAGTTAAAATACTTGATTGCAACAAAAACAAATTCATGCACAATATATGTTATCCTCAGTAGAATATAATAAGAGATTTTTTAAGTACAGACTATTGCTTACTGGAATCCTAAAACTCCCACTCACATTGATTTTGCAACTAGCACTAGACTCTTTTCTCCTCAAGTGAACACACTAAATATAAATAAAATGCCCTTAGTATTAGCCTGACTATTCACCCTACAGTCTTGATTCTAAAGATTCTCACTACTAGAGAATGAAACCTTGTCCTTTCACATGTATCATCTATGGAAAAATGCAAAAAATGCGCCCCAGGCAACACCTCCACGTGTGTGAGTTCTATCCCTGCACTAGTGGAAGCTCCAGGAATAGAGGGAAAGGCTGCCTGAGGTAATCTATTTTCCTTCAATGGTGTTCGCCACTCATCATTTCAAAGCCGCACCTCTACATTGCTTTTAACCAAACGTACAAGATTTATACAACTAAACCTCAGACATCACCAAACTGGGGGGTCTCAGCAGCCACGGCTCTGAACATGCATGTGAGCTATGTGTCTTAGCCTTCCCTAATGGCATTTTCCACAAGGAACTACCCCATTCTACTCTGTGCTACTATACTTGCCCTGGCATAAAATGGACACAGCAGGACCAGAAGCAGCATACAGTATTCTCCATTTGCACTCTCCTCAAGAGCTACAGCTTCCCAGAATCTGCACGACTCTGCTCCTTCTCAGCTTGGAATTTCCTGTTGATGGCCCACTACTAACAGCTGATAGTTTAATGGAAAATTGTACAAGCACAACATACAAGTACAAATTGCATGGGACATCTACCCTGAGTAGGTAATTAGAACAACAGTACTAAAGAGGTACATGGGAAAATGAGATGGAGTGCACACAAGCACACACCATATGCCTACTGACTCCCTGCTCAGCAGCCACTGACACAGCCATTGCTTGTTCTGGTGAGTAAACACACACCAAGCAAAAGAAAATTACACTAAATAATGGAGAGGTGCAGGTGACTGTAAAGTAGTAAGGGTTGAGATTAGCTGCTGTGAGAAGTGATGTGGCCTCAGATGCTATAGTGCTAACCTCAGGTATACAGCCTGTAGAGTGAGACTCGTCCCAGGCTGCTGGTTTAACCAGACAGCAGCAGGGGGACAAGATTCGAAATTGCCTGGCTGCTCAGAGGACAAGGGGCACCCTGGGAATTGGTGTGAGGAAAAGTGATACGCGCTAATCTGCAGACGGCATACCCAGCTACTTGTGTTTCCTGTAAAAGCAATCCTTTTATCTCCCTCTTTTACTGTAATGCACAGCATCCTTCAGTTTTACTGTCTCAAACCCCAGACTTGTTTTGTTTCCTTCCACTGCATTCAGCCCACATTATAATAGGTAAATTCATTTCAGCCTGGCTCCACGCGGAACTGTTTGATTTTTATCACTTTTCCCTGGCCCTGTGTAGACGAGATGACTCATCAACACTGAATGCCTCTCACACGAGGAACAGCTCATATTAACAAAGGGAGGGGGGGAAGCACTCACACAGAGCAAAAAAATTAAATAAATATATTTAGGTCAGAGCAGTTTTACATTTTCAGTCCAGCTCTTTGATTCATAAAGAGCACCAGCAGCTGCCTGCCCCCTGCCCCCTGCAGTAGCCCCTCTCTATGCATTCCACTCCATTGCATAACAGGGCTGTGCTCCACAAGGCCCCCACTGACCAGCAGCACAATGAGAAGCTGCAGGAGGCACATATTCATATGGGGATACTTTGCCATGTGTGGAGAACATTTAAAAAAAAGATGACTTTCCCACATTTCAACAACCAGGCCATCACAAGACAGACAGAATATTTTTTCCTTTTCTAACACTGGGAGACAACTGAAAGAGAACTGGGATTGTTTCTAGCAGGAATGTCTGAGGTACACCGAGTCAAATAGATTGAATTCTCATGTGAAAACACAGCAGATACACAGCTTTTTCTATGAGGATAAATCCTGATCCTCTTTTGAGGCTGATGATCTGTCCTCATCAGATCAGCTACAGGAGCCTTCTGCTGTGTACAAAGCCACTACAGGCAACATGGCCCACAACACAACAATAAATTTGGTGTTTAATCCAGTGATCACCTATTATGGATAGGAAAATATATACAAACTTTTGTTTGTACATTTTTAGAATGCATGGGCTAAACCTTATACATATTATACAGTTCTGTGTATGTGCAATTTAACAAGAAGACGACCTGAATAATTTATTCAAATCTTCCTAAATAACTCAGCCAATATCTGTTGGCTTCTATTTGTTATGGGCATAAAGTTGAATATGGCTATTGAAGGACTGACAATTTCAACAACTGCTTGTAGGATTACACAGTTAACAAGACCACTACGAATTTCAAGATCATGATATTTAAATGCGACATCTGAGATGCTGAGAAAATCCTACAAAAAGCCTACAAATGCCTTTTGGAGCGTAGAAAGCACTTGTTTTTACCAGAGTTACATTAAATCCATTAAGAACAGACCAGCAAAGAGAGGAGTGAAATAAATTGGGGCCCATTAGCAGACACCCTTGTGAGAGGTAGCAATGTCTTCCTGAAAAGGCCACAGCAGCAGCAGAAGGTGGGAATAGGGGGACCTACTTCAATATCTTTCCTACCAGTCACAGACCAGGACTGGAAAGCATGGCTATGAGCAGACTATGCCCATCACATCTGTAATAAAACATAGCATCCTTACATGAGTACTGGGCAGGAAGACAGTGATTCACATGTGTTCCGCCACAACCTGCTCTATCCAACCATCCACTCTGCACTGCTGTCAGAAAATACACTCAAACTGGCTTAACATACAACTTTAGACACCTCCACTGCTATCAAAAACACAGAGTGACAGTAAAGTAGCAATATCACACTGCTATCACTGCATCAAATTTCTTGTGTTTGTCACCATCAGGACCCCCTCTTTTCAACAATACTCCCCCTCTTTTCAATACTCAACAATACTCATTATCAACAGACAACAAGTATGGATCTGTTCCTAAAAGAGTCCACCTCTCTGCTACCCGTAGAGGTTTTTCAAAGAGCAATCCAGCCACAGGGTGGTAATTTCACCAAGCCACTTGCAAACCTCCACATCTTTGCATTCTTCTTCCTTATTTCCACTACCATCTCAATATGCTTACAGCAGGCAATTTACCTTAATCCAGGTGCTCTGTGTCCCTCAACAGCCATTAACTCTATTGGCTCACCAATCTCTTATAAATGAATCTATATATCTCTTGTATGATCATGATCCATTTCTCCTTATGCTGCTTGAAATGGTTTAAGCCTATGCTTTGATCTGAGGGAGAGAGTATTGTGATAAGCTGTTTATGCTTAGGTCATTGTGATGTCACACAAGCAGGCAGAAGGACAGAAGGCAGTGCATGGCTGCAGACAGATTATGATATCTTTCATTACAGTATTAAGATCTTACTTACATTTAACTCCCATGAAAGTTAACAGTGACGCAAACTGTAGAGCGGAATTTGGATGAATTTTTTGACTTAATAAAATGTTCCAAATTGTTGTTGGGGAAGTGCAGCATTTCATGTTACAGTGCAAACTATTCCCTTCTTTGCATACATTGGTAGGGTGACTGTGTGACTGAACCGCACTTGAAGGGAAATAAACTGCCAGCTTCTCCCTAGGGGAGTGTGCCAAATCTCAGACAAAAAACAACAAATAAAGATATGGCATCAAAACAAGGGCACACGCAGAGCCCAACAACAGCAGCTCACAAACTGATCCATTTTTCTCCTATCAGTGAACCAATAGTGCTTCTCTGCAAGTCCACATTTTCAGAGCATGTGAGAAAAAAGAGGGTATTTGAAGTGTAAAAATGTCACTATGTCTTACATAGGCACAGTGTAGAAGAATTCTCCACTTCTGCATCTGTAACAATTCATAAAAAGCATTCTGAAAATCCCTATGGCACTAAAGTTAGCATGCAATTCCCTCCTATTTTCACAAAATATATTATGCACTTCACCAACTCATCTGGAAGACCAAGAATTTCAGACACCTTGGTCCATGCTTCATTTTTTTTATTTATGTCCCTGTACGCAAACAGGGACACATCATAAATAATGGGAAAACCCGCCACGGCAATTGTCAACCTCTCCTCCATTGTGCTTGGGAACTAATGTTTGGTGGGAACAAAAGTTTACACGTTGTGTTCTGTAGAATTCTCTAAAGTGGAGCACTTCTAAATTCCGATTGGTTGCCGCCAAACCGCGTCATAGCTCATTACCATTAAGTTGCCTGGACTTCAACTCTATTGTGACGCCCACACCGCCCAAGACATGCTGCCAACGGTCATGCCGCTGAGAGACGCTGGCTCACAGAAAATGAATGACTTCTGGTCTCTTTGACGCTCTCGCTGCTCCCGGTGTGAATGTAGTGTTACTCAAACACTAGTCTGAGATCTGGGAGGACCTGGGTAGCAAGAAGAAAGTGGGGTCTGCTATCATAATTGGCTGGGGGACAAAGGGAAAAAGAAGCACTCAGGAGGAGCAGTTTTTGAAATGGTCATTACTGGGACTTCCCGCCCATTACAATGAGCGCAAGACCGTCCAAGATGGTCACTACTGGGTCCTCCTACCTATTACCATGAGCACATGCTCGTCCAAAATGGTCATTACTGGGACTTCCTAGCCATTACCAAGTGCACATGTTAATCCGAGATGGTCATAACTGGGACTTCCAGCCCATTACCAAGAGTGCATGACTGTCCAAGATGGTCATTACTGGGACATCCTGTCTATTACCATGAGCACATGACCTCCAGTTTCTCTTCCCACCATCACTGCACTTAGTATGTAAAAAAGAGGGACCGACACCAGTCAGCTTCTCTTCATACACAGAACGAGTTGCAGCTCTCTAGGCAAATAAGCCTCTACTCTCTCAGAGAGATATACAAGAATATTTGCCTCTAAAAACAATTCTGGATTACTCAATTCATATGTAACGATATCACAAACCTTCTACGTATATTAAACATCTACAATTTCTAATTCTGCATTTGAGTGGCATGCAAGTCAGATAAATTAATTAGCATGGGTGACCCTGATCTTACACAATAGAACATTTCTGGCTTTTACAGAAGTGGAAAACCACCTTCACCAGCACTTATGCATGTTTCCTGTGAATGTTCAGGCTACAGAGTTCTAATTTCGCTCAGCTGACTCTGCAGAGGTAGACATTCAGTTCCCTTTGATGGCAGACTTGGATCGGGTTACCTAATCAGCCCCAATCCTCCCTTCCTTCCCAATACAATGGAGCCTTCCCCACGCACCATGTGAAGCCCAATCAGCAGGGGAAGCCTGTTTATAGAGGACAGCCCTGTTCGCTTAAAACGAGTCTGCAAAAACAGGCCAACATGACTGCATTCACAAAAGGAAAGGAAACCTGTCCGCTTCAGGAACATGAAACGGATAACACCCAGCCTAAATCAGAAAGCCCAGAAAGGTACAAAACACCAATCTGTACCTCCTATAAAGCCACAGCTACTTCCTGCTTTTGTTCAACAGAACAACCTAATGCAGGGTCTCGTTTGTTGCCCGATTCCTGAAAGAAAATACACTAGCTTCTTGGAAATTTAGAGTCCCACAGGACACATTTTGAATAGGGAAAGAACTGACCATGGTGGTTCCATTAATGCTTCTAATTGTCAAACATTGTTTTCACAATGTCTCTAAAGTACGGCCCAATATGTAGCATTGATCACCAAGAGGGGGAGAACTAAACATACCACGCGTGAGCCTTGCCCTACAGAGAAGCGTTGATGATCCTCAAAAGGCTGCTGCAAAGCTGGATTTCAGACATAATCGTGTCATTACAGCTACATCCTGATATTTTGATAATTTGAGAAGAGCAATTACTGAAACTTTCAGCCAGATTCTCTCATCCCTTGCATTTGGCATACATTACTGGTAACTGACCTGCAAATGGTCTTCTGGACTTAAATACTGGCCTTTTATGCTTGATGGTAGATTTTTCTGTTATTCTGATACATCACCATCAAAATTGCTGAAACAAGATGTGTGCCAAAACCTGATACAACAGCAGTGCTATCTACTTGAGAGATTTATGGTCAATGCTGGCTGCACCATACCTCAATTCATTTGACTCTAAGATGACCTGCGTGCATGCACACACACACACAAACAGCCGGGTCAAACGAGCAACATAAGGGCTAAGTGGGCCATATCACAGCGAAACAAAAGACAGCCAACTATGGCCACCGAGTCTTTCCAAGTCACACAGTAAACAACAACAGAAGCATCTCCTGGGAAACCAAACACCAGCAGAGCTGTTGAAGAGAGGCGTGCCGCACAACTTCCATGGCCTGAGTTACTGCTCCCTCCCCCTTTGTGATACTGCAGCATTCACCTCAATGAGAAGCAGCCTCCTCCATTCATTGCTCCACACTCACACAATCCATAACTCATCTGTGAGCCTGCACTCTATGCACATCTGTACTCCTGGGACCGTTCAGGTGTTGAAATCTCCATTGCCTTTGTGAGAGCAGTAATGACAGATCCCATCGAGCCACTTCTCTGCACCACCATCATCCTCAGCCCTGCTTTAAATCCAATTGTGTCGTATATCCACTTGTACCCTGTAGTGCTGCTGGTATCGTTCCAAGCTCCGAGCATTCACTACAGTTAAGAGTTCGCAGCGTATGAAAAGCCTTTTCTGCATCAGAATACTTGAGAACAGCACAGCTTGCTGTGAACAACAAATACCTTGTTTTTAATTTCCTTGTTGCATTTAGTCCTGCTCAAATGGAGAGAGATTATGGAGAGGAACATAGCACACGAGGCCACTGAGGACTGCTTTCAATCAGAAGGTTTCTTTGCTGTTCAAAACAAACAAGGCACTGACATGCAAAGATGTAAACAGATTTCTCTGAGCCTTTTTCCCCCAAAACCTCCAGGCCCCTAATAAGTGTCAAAAACAACATATTTACCATCTTGCATAAATAGTGCACTCAGTGAATAAGGGTTTTATTCCATGGCTGTATGTCATTTGAATTTCAATGTGTAGGTCTAATCCTTTGATATCTAAATCCTCCATTGTCATTTCCACCCTCAGCATTAATATAGGCCTAATCCTCTTCAGACACCAAAACCAGCTGTAGAGCTAGTGGTGGCTGAAGATGGAGAAGCCCTTGTCCAGCCTGGTTAATGGCAGTGCTTGACCCTGTGCATGCTGGGAAGTGTACTGATTGGGGGCAGATGGGCAAGAGGACATAACAATGGCAGGTAGCCCCTCAAGCACACAGTGGCATGACTCCCGGGTCTGCGAAATGCTGAATAGACTCCCTGAATTATTGATGGCTGCAATGGTAGCCTGGGCCAACATGCAGTAATGCATAGTACTCCTCAATAAGCCAGAGGAATACCATTACACATTACATCATCCCTTCACAAATGGCCCCTCCTCCCACTCCAACACACTCCACCATGACAGGCCAGCCCTCTGGATGCACCCTTCTTAGCATCATGCCTCTTCTGTGATCCATTATTAATCAAGACCAGGGATCACACAGTCTCGGAGGACTGAGAGATACAGTGCACACACTTGCACACAACCAGTTTGCACCTCACACAAAGAACAGAGGAATAATTTAAACAGCAAAAAAAAAAAAAAAAAAACACTGACTGTTAAATTATGAGACAACAAGACTTTACAAATAAACAGAAGCCAAGATCTATATCTAAAATTACACACAATCTGGCCGGTACTTATATCAATATTAATAATTTTCAGATAAGAGTACTGATTATGGCTACATGCAGAGAAATGTGTTTCAAATGCAACACGCTTACAACCTCTCCCCCATGATCCATGCTAGTGATAAAACAAATTACTGAGTGTGGTGCTTGCTAAGAAAACAGACCATTCTTAAAATAGGATGAGCACCGAAAAGGACACCGGCATAAATCAGTCAGTCTATACCATCTAAACAGGACACATTAAAGGAATTGACTACAGCCGGAATGCACAAGATTTTCCGTTTGTACATGTGACCGAGCTGGAATGTCGCTTGCTTTGTTGCTAGAGCACCACAGCATAGGCCTGTGACTGCGTATAATCAGGAGGACACCAGCTGGTGTTGTGGGCCACGGTGTACCCCAATGATTCCAGTATGAATGGGAACCAGGAAAAGCTTTCCTGTTTAGCATTACATAGGACCAAAGATTGAGGACCTGGGAGAAATAATGCTTATGGACATGATCACACATAAATCCTGGCCTACCGTAAATTACCAGAAAACCTGTGACATACTATGGAGAGTGTTTAAAACAGAGGATCTAGAGATGCTTCCCTGCATTCATAAATTCTGCAAAAGTTGTTGCCTCTGAACATCAATGTAGTTTCTGATGGATGCTTGACGTCCTCTCGCAGCAAGAAGACATCTGCTACTGTGTTGCAAAAACAGTCATGCAGTTAGCTAATCAGAGGATGAGAGAGGAAACATGAATCTCTGGTGTTGATATGTGAATGTTGGCCCTTTTCCCATGACCAGGCAGAGAGTTAAGGTCTGAGCTGGGACAGAGTGAAAACAGGGGCTGTGTGGAGCCAGATCTGGAGCTTTTTAATAAGAAGCCAAAATCAGCTGCAGTACAACTCAGCAGGTGGGGGAGCATATCAAACTTAAGGGGAGAGTGGGGGGGCAGAGAAAGCAGAGATGGAAGAGGAGTGGAAAACAGCAAATGTATATGACAGAGGTAGAAGGCTCAGGAGGGCATGACAGCAGAGAGAAGGAAGAGAGAGACAGGCAAAGAGCGGACAGAGAGATGAAGCAGAAGAATGTGAAAGCAGCTGGAGAAACAGAAGGAGAGGTAACATGCTGGGCCCAAAGAGGCCATAGATCTAGAGGAGGTCACTTCCCACACACTCCAGTCATTACAGAGGGCTTCCACTGCCCTGTAATAGCCTGTTTGCTTGGCTCTAGATGATGGAAGGATTTGGTGAAAGGGAATTGTCTTTCAGTCTGCAGCTTTAAGAGAGCTGAGCATGAGACAGCTATTTAAAAGATGTGGAATTTACTATGAGACCCAGCTTGAATACATAACTCTGTCTAATTATGGCAGTAAAATAATTACCACATGTGGAATTGTTTTTCACCAGCCGTGACACTTCTGTGCTAAAACTGTGTGGTAAATGAGGTCAATGTTTCAGCAACCAGAGGCTGACTGTGATAAATATGTGTTATCTGCTGTCCTTGAAGGGCCTTTAGATTGACCTATATGTCTTGAGGAATGTTTCACAGCCAAAGCACAGAGGCCCACTCCAGGGCTTAAATTAGCATTGTTACAATGTATTCATCTAACATAACAGTGCACAGCATGCAAGTCAGACAGTGCAAAGAGAACACTGTACAAACTCTCTCTCTCTCTCTCTAACACACACACACTTGGGGTTTTGTGAGAAGGGACCTCCAGAAATATGCAACATGAACAAACTCACCACAGAAGCCTGCAATTTGCTTCACTCTGTTAACCAAGCAGACCTTCCACCCTTCTTGTACACACAAGTTCTGAACATCTGAAGTACTTGGCTCCAAAACACAAAAGTTACAAAATATTTTGGCTCCAAAACACCAACTTTCCCTGCATGAAGGCTGAAATTGCACAGAGCCACTTCCCTGCAGGAGCGGCAGAGAAGGCAGGATAAGTGGACTTGGAAGCAGCATGCAAAGTCTTATTTAACCAGTAATACAGTTGGACTAAGAGAGAAAGTCAGAAAGACTGCAGAAAGACAGAATGAGAGAGAGAGAGAGAGAGAGAGAGAGAGAGAGAGAGAGGACAAAACAGGGGATGTGCTGAGAGAGCAATGTCTTGATAACATTTCAACTGAGGCCCGGTAAACCACAAACTTTTCAGTGTAACAGAACAAAAAGATTTCTGTAGAATTCTTAGGAGAGGTTATGAGAGGAGAGACCAGAAGGGGAAAAGTGGCCTGGTGTGTGCATGTGTGTGACTGCATACACTGCAGCAGCCAATTGCACCAGTCTTATTCCAAAAGAAAAGGGCAGATCTGATGAGGCAGTTGGCCTGTTAAAACAACCTGCACGCACAACTAGTGGCGTAGCTGCCCCTGGTTTCATTGTTGCCTGTGGAGCCTGTGCCGCCAGCCCGGCCCGCCCCTCCCCCCAGCCTGGCTCCCTGCCGGCTCCCCTCCCCCTCACTGCGGCAGCGCAGATGGTAGCTCTGTGACCTCGTCGTTCCTGCCTCCTTGTTTTGATCCTGCAGTCCTGATTGTTCAGTCTAATCCCACACTCCGAGTCCCTGGCTGTGTGCCAGGACTGTTATTAACCACACAAAGGCTTTTCATTCCAGCTACTGTCACTGCTGCCCCCCTCCCCCCTTTCTCTGTCTGTCGCTGGAGCCAGCTCTGCTGCTTTTAGCTCTGCATCTCTCCCCAGGCATGTGTGATCAGAAAGCTCCACCACGGCACATCGCACCCAACATGAAAGGCTGCCCCTCTCCCTCCCTGCCTGTGTTTCGCTCTGCCATCCTGTCACGTGTCCCCTTCTTCCTCTTAAATAATTGTTGTTTTGCAAAAGGTCATTTTTCTTCTTCCTACATGACGGGGGAAATGAACTGTTAGCTGAGACCAGGGGGCTGGGGTCTCCTACTGTTCTATGTGGCCCTAGTGCAATCTTCCTACTCAAGCCCAAATTGAAAACCTAATGAATGGTGGGACACGTCGCCTAGCAACAAAACAAGCCAAACAGATGTCCCTTGGAGAGGCTGGGCTGACCCAAACAGCTCCCCTGCCCCACCACACCCCCTTCACATAAACACAAACACACAACCTACCAGCCGAATGACAGATTTGTCTACAGTGCACTGAACAAGACTGCTTCTCTGCACCAGCTGGACTTTTGGCTGCATGTGACTATAACTGCAAACAATTGTTTGAATTACTCTAATCATTTAAAAAAACACATATTTGCAGGAACAATTCCACTGCCTCAGAGAGAGCTCAAGACCCTTTTTTGTTAGGAATAATAATCAAATGAAATACACTTAAAAGCTTGAAAGTTGCAAATCGAGCAAACATCAATCCAGGTACAAAAATTCAACATGAATGCAAGACAATCTCCATAGAAAACATCAGCATGTGTTCACCACCTAGAAGCTGAAGGCCACATACGTGTTTATTATTAGTGCGAGCTGATTTTTAGTTTAATGTTTTGATCTATTAGTGTACAGGTCTCATACTGTAACAGTAACAATACGACATTTATTTCATAGCAAAACATACTGGAACCACACCAAGATTCTGTTCAATTATTTATTATAATTCAAGCGAGCTTGTTATTTTTTATGTCTCATAAAACAGATTTTCCAGTGGTTTGTCTCATAGCTAATTAGTCGCGTAACCCTGTTAGCTAGACTACCTGTATTTAAAGATAAAGGCCTCTATATTGTCTCAGTTTTGCATTTCCCTTTATTAGCTGCAATCTAGTTACAAATCCTTTATTAGCTGCAATTTAGATACAAACTTCTCCACCCATGTAGTTACAGTAGTTTCAAGCTTTACATTATTTAGTGTGCTGCTATAGAGTAAATATATTTTCAAATGCTAAAGCAGCCAGTGAAATAAGTAATTGTTTGCAGGTCCTGTCATACCTTTTGAGAGGACAGCAGGAGACTAAAGAGACTACTTATTTCTGCTCTCCTTAAAGACACAGACAGAGGTCTCCCAAATAGCAATTACTTTTAAATTCACACTTATGGCTATCTTTTCTCCTAACATACGCTTCTGCAAGAAATTGATTGTACAAGCGTGCCACAAGTGTGAGCAAATTTACCTCATATTTAAAACTGCATTGTATGCAATGAATTCAGAAGAGCCAGCCCATATCCTCCTCTTCACATAAAGTGTAAAACAAAACTGCACATACAAATGGTAGTCTCAGGATACTAAATGATGGGCACCTGTTATTGTGGCCCTTTGCCAATGGCATTTTTTGGCAAAATCTGGCTCTTACTCTGGATGAGCTTTACGCAACATGTCAGAAACTTGAGGGTCTACCAATGTGACGTTCAGCTGGCACAGTCAACAACAATATTAATCTAAATGTGGTTGGAAGGTCGAAATTACAAGCGAAGTATTAACATTTCCTGTCATGTTTCATGTTTGCAGTTCAAGTAAAAACAACCCAAATATAAATGTTATATCACAGAAAATGCTAGATTTCCTAAGGATTAGGTGACTGAGTAAGATCTGTTGGCCAAGAGTAACTGGCATGTAGCTACTGGAAAGTAAAATCTTATTTTTCAGGACGTAATATAACATTAGCCCAATTATTTTATTACGTTATTATAAAACTAACACTAAGCAAGTATGTTTATAAACTAATATGATTTTATAGCTGATTAACAGGTTTTGCAACTTGCATAATCTGTTTAAATCAACAGAGATAGGGTCAACTATGTGCAACCAGACGGTCAGTCCAGAAATATTGTCTGGTTCACAATGTGAGTTGATTGTGAAACATCAACTCAAAAGCAGTCTCCCCTGTTTCTACTTGCTTGTGCATCAACCCAGAGCTGAGTCTGCACAAATCAGCTGGCCAGCTTGTTATCAGGGAGGGCTGATGGCAGACATGATTACAGGAAACTCTATATAAAATAAAGTTGTTCTGTGGAGCTTATGACGAAGTTTACGTTACTGTGCATACTGTGAACTGTGCATTTAAATATACAAGGTGTTTTCCTCAGCCTTACTCCTGATGGCCACACATAAGAGATCTAGACCAGGGGCAGAGGTGCAGCAGCAGGACTGCAAAGTAAGACTCCAGAAAGTACACTCACTGACAGCATCTGCCTGGTCCCGCATCCATTTCAGAAACACTCACACACAGCCCTTAGGGCATGGAGCAGCCTATCCCTCCATTTGGACTGTACTTAATGATACCTATGCTGAGAGGTGCAATCAAGATCATCACTGATGGCTAAAAAGCAAAGCAAAGCACATCACTGTTTTCAGCTATGTTGATGTTCACACACACTTCTTTCAGCGCTGCATGGAGCTGTGTGAGCCTCACCACCTTTACTGCTCCAGTCACGGCCAATTTCTATGGACAAATAAAATATGATTGAAGACTGAGAACAAATCTGACACTACTAACACATGCCATGCTGTGCCTGTACCAACACAGAGCTGTAGAAAATGCGGCTGCTTAATACAGTATTGCACCCTTAAGTGTTTACACAGCCTCAGACACACAGCAGTTACCCCACACAAGCTGTGTGACTCATCCCTGAGCGGGTGGAGCTGGGTGAGGGAGGGGTACAGACACACAAAGACACTTCATATGCATTTATGAGGACCTTGCAGCAGGCCTACAACAGTAGCAGAGATGTCACTCCCATAGCAAAGTAAAGACAAATCTGGAAAGGTTTTATTTTAAACTAATAGTAAAAATCAGACAGATGTGAAGCCTTTAAAAGAATGTCCGCCCTTAGGCTTATTTTAGTAAACAGTATTTTATCTCTGATGTATATTCTGATTAGCCAGCTCATGTATGTGTTCACAGCTTACTAGAATACTGAAACACACCCTTTAACTGAAATTGACTGTTAGTTACTACAGAATGCTTGATAACATTAACACCAACTACCAGTGATTAAACTGTTGTGGCTCACCACAGTGGTGTGCAAGCACTTTTTTAATTTCAGGCAAAACTCAGTGAATGCTGGCTTTCCTGTAAGAAGCTGCCACTTAGCTGGTATTCTGTTCAGCCAGAATTGCAATGGCAAAAGTCCTTATCTCATCACTTGGGCAAGCAGAGAGTTTTGCTGCCAGGGCTCCACTAAAAGAGCTCTATAGTAAGCTAGTGCCATAGTGAATTTTAAGCAATACCACTTTACGATTTCAGCAAGTGTGTTTTAACTAGCAGATAAAATCTATTAAGGCAAATACTTAATACTGTGACAAAGCGAAGACCAGACAGTTCATCAATCACTACTTATTTTTCTACTCTGTTCAAGACTGTACAAGATCTTCTTAAAGCAATCTGACACCTCCCAATTTCCTTTGACTGGCTGGCTATTGAGGGGAGTGGGAGTGGCTAGGAGCAGCTCTGTGAAAGGAAATGTATCTGAAGCACAAAAGGGATTGTGGTTCATGTATCTAGTTACCCAATGCTGTGAGAATGGCGTCTCAAACAGACAGGGTTGTGGGGCTGATGGGGGGCATTCCCATGTGACTGTCCCCCAAGGCATGAAAGCCAAGTGAGGAGGGCAAAGTCAGCACCTGCCCCAACAGCAGCTGTTCTCCCCACACTCTCCCCTCATTATTGCTCAACACTGTGTGGCTGCTGTTTACTGTGGGAACTGTTACCACCAGCCACGCTGGAGCAATCTGCCCGGGGCAAGCCAACCCCATGCTCCTCTTATTACCTCATAATCACTACAATCAGACAACCAAAATGAGGAAACGGAACACCCTGTGATACAGCATATGCGACTGCCCGGCTTATGTGAGTAAGGGTGAGTCTGATATTGAAGATGGGGCGTGATCCCTTGGTGCTGGTCTCAATACACCAGTGCTGTGCTCTGAAATGATCTGCTTTCGATTAACTGCATCTGTGGTTTTCCGTTCTTGACCTTGAGGCAGGGGTTGGGGCGTGGAGCTCCATGTAAACAAACCTCTCACACACAACCGTGCTGGGGAGTGGTGGAGTTGTGCAACCTTGGCATGAGCCTCGAGTTCCATGCCTGTGTGTCAGGCTGCACTGAGGGCACTGCTACACCACAATGCTCTTCTACCTATCATTATCCACAAAGATTTTCAGGTACAAGAAGAGTTATCATGCCTAATCTGGTTCATGGCCACTGCAATAAAGATGTGATCAGAAAAATACAGAGGGTCTAAGAGGCTCATTCTACCTCTGACTAAAAGTCATCATTTCAAAACCAAGGACAAGTCACCACTCCTGGGATGACATAAATGCTATGTAATCTTATCTTTATTCTTGTGCCAAACACAGTCAATTTATGTACCCAGTGTTAAAGATGACGCAATATTAATGATGATACAATATTAGTGTTGTGAGTGCTTGTCGAGCAAATGGTATCTGCACAACATGACAAAAGCTCAGAAACTATAATCACCACCAAACAAGTTCATTCATTTAGTCATGAGATGAAGGAACACACCAGCATAGCTGTCTAAATGGGACAGAACCTACCTGATTCTCTCTGAGCCGTGGTCACTCTCCCTTTAACTTGAACTGTAGTGTCTCTGATGACCTCCCTTCAGTGTGTCTCTTGTAATGTCCCTGCTCTGCCTGTGTAACAGTCCTGTTAAGAATAGTGATGCAAGTGTCTTTTAGTCTGGTGTTTACAGAATAAAAAAAAAAAACAAAAAAAACATTCAATTCAGTGCGATGTTCCGATTTTATTGCTTTAATTCTTTTGATATCTCATGGAGGGAACACAGATAGAAAATGGAATGTTTTCTTTTGTATACATCCACCGGATTCACATACTTCTAGGTGATCCACAACATGTTTTTAAATGTTTCATTTAGGCAGTATTTTATGTCATTAATAGACTGTTTAATCCTCTCAATGGAATTGTCCTATATATTGGAAATCATGTCATTAATAACAGATCTGTGAACATTACACTAAATTTTTTTTTTTTTTTTTTTTACAATGTTATCTATTTATGCAGCTGGATATTTACTGAGGCAATTATGGGTTAAGTACCTTGCTCAAGGGTACAGCAGCTTGCTGGCAGGAATCAAACCAACAACCTTTCGGTTACAAGTCTTGCTCCTTAACCACTATGTCACTCACACACTCTCTCTCACACACACACACACACACACACACACACACACACACACACACACACACACAGTGGTTATTGTGTGACTTTTGAAGTGATGGCTGCTGTAGGTGGTTTTATGCAGGTTGTTAAAATTAAAAAGACTGTAAAAACAGCACTTAATTACTCTGACCTCTCATTCACATGTAGCTAATAATCAACTCTTGCAATTATTAAAATAAACCCTGAGCTGAGTTTTTTGGATTTATGCTTTCAACAAAGCATAATCCTCATTACTTGATCAAATGTCCACAGTTGACAGCAGAACAGTATATGAAGCAAACCTGTACTAGGAAAACAATTTAGTATGACAAAAGTAAAGCAGGGCTGCACCAACTGTGAAATTCTGGGCCGATACTCATACCAATGTTTAAAATAACAATTTGGCCGATAACCGATGCCGATACCGATGTTTAAAGAAAGATCTGGCGCGCTTAGCTAACTAGCTAGCTAAAACACTCACTACAGATGGCAGTCAACAGGCGAATATTGGCCGATACTGATGTGCACAGCCGATATATTGGTGCATCTCTAAAGTAAAGTGCTTCCTTGTTTCAATAATCATAAACACAACTTGAAAATCTATCCATTCAGTGACATTTTGCCATTAATACAATGAAAATGAACATTCTGTTCATTCTTTTAAATAAATTATGGTGTATTCCATGGCATTCCTGATACCATGGCAACTTGGCAAGAATCAACATAATTGATATCCCTGTGTTTATTAAAATACCATTTTGACAAATGTCAGTCATCAGTTAAGGAATCAGAAATTTCAACAATGTGTTGGTGTCAGAAACTTCAAAAGCCATGCATAACGTCTATCATGCCATTCACATGTATTCAATATTTGTTTCCACAACCTTTGAGTTAAATTGTTATATACTGGAAATCTTGTGAAAATATGAAAATTAACAGAGGAGAGTTTTCTTGACTCTGTTTGATATCTTAAACAAGCAAAACAACCTTTAATTTTGCAGTTGGTAGGAAATATGTCTTACGTTGAGGCTAATGTTATACGTGAGTAAAGCTTTCTATGTGAAATCATAATACAATTATCTGAACCTGTTTTGCAGGTCCAAACATTACTGTTGGCAATGGCATTAATATTTGTCTTTCTATATGCACTGTACCTGCAAAAAAATCACAAGTCACATGTTACAACACCTATAATATTAACCTAGTATGACAATGTCCCATCACAGCTAAGTAATTAAAGGCACAGGTCTACAACGGTGCCTCTTCTCCTGAGATACACAGAAAACGAAAACATAAATAAATAAAAAATAAAACAATAAAAAACAGATTCCACAGCAGCTCTCAAATGAATATAATTAAAAAAAATCAGGAAAAGCCATGGATAGCTGTGCTGTTATGCTCTGACCATCTGCATCATCAGAGCAATCAGTGTTTTCCAAAAGAGGTTAGAAATTATTGTCATTTGGGAGCTGCTGACAATCCTTCTTAGCATTTTCCTTTTAACTTTCTGTCTTACATTTTCTCTTTGCATACCCACAAACTAGCCTGATCAGATACCAGTGGCAAATACTATGAGCAGGATCACATTGAATATGTCTTACATGGCTCTTGGCAGCAAACCCTGGCCCAGAGAATGAGTAGAACCGCACCTCTGAGCCAGCCAATGACATCACTTCAGTAAAGCTGCACTATATTTAGCTAATCACCCCTGCTGTGGCTCTCTCTCTCTCTCTCTCCCTCTCTCTCTCTCACTGCTTGGATCTGCCTCTTTCTTCTCAAAGTGCCCTGAAATCTCCCTGTGTTTTCCCCCTGGCCCATCTCTGAGGTGAAGCAAAGGGAGGGGGGAGGGGGGAAGAGTAGGTCGTAAAAAGGCACAGGAGAAAAGGAAGAGCCCTTGCTGTAGGGAGAGATAAAGAGAGGGCCATTGAGAAAGAAAGCAGGGAGTGGTGTGAATAATTGCACCATAAATCAGGCCTCTCCATAAACTCGCCTTTTCATCTCGGAAACCTTTCAATTTCACTCTTTCCATTTCATCCCCGGGCCTCACTATTCCCGGTGATCCTCCCTCGTCCACATGACTGCCAACATAAAATACACAGAAATCAACAGGATAAAACAGGAAGGCTTTCAGAGTTCTGTGCTGCAATAGTAGCCTTGTTCACAGAGGCGGACATGTGCATTGCATGCCTGAGACCTGCATTTCAAACATTCTACCAACACAGCATAACATCCTGTGAAGCTAATCTCCATGTGTGACTATTTATTTGGCATCACTTTTCTGCAGAATGATACAAACTATCATGCAAAAGAGAACACATTAGGCTCGCCTCTCCTCCAGCTCTACAGCCACCTCAGAGTGCTTTATTCAATACACTAAGGCAGGTCTGTTTGATTTCACAGACACAAGACACTCTGGCTGTACTGCATAATTTCGTCTCAGACCGTCATAATTTTATTTAGAAGAATAACATTTCTGAAAACATTTGGGGTGCTGGATGGGGCATATGCAGACTGCCATGTGAACACTATTCTAGCCAAATTCTTTCAAATCTGAGTTCAGCACAGAGATGAAAGCCCTGCATATAGGGCACCAGGAAGAACACTAGGGCCCACAGTCCTTAACTCTCATCATGAGCACTAGAGCACTACAGTCTGCAGCCCTTAGCTAACACCAGTGGCACTAGGATACTAGGGCCCACACTCCTTGGCTCTCATGAGCACTAGGGTCTGCAGGCTGAGACAGCCAGCCAAGAGAAACACGCCCATGATCTAAAACAGGGTCCCTCTGGAGACGGACTGAGGAGTGAGGCGGGAAGGGGGAAGGAGGTAAAGAACAAAGGCATGCAGGGAGGGAAGGGGGGGGGAGGAGACTGCTCTTATTTTACCTCCTACTGCAGTATTAGCCTTACGTGTGAAATCAAAGCAAGCCCTGGTTTAATGAAGAAATGAAGCTCATTTTCCTTTACATATCACTCCTTACAGCACCCTGTTCCTTGCCTTCTCTTCCCCAATTCACCATTTATCTGTGTACTGGCTAATGAAAGACTAATTGTAAGACTACCCAAAAATATCCCCTTCAATAACATCTTTGCTGCTGTATCACCAAAATGATTGGTGAAGCAGTTCTATGTAATCTATGGCAGGCACATGGTTTAATATTTCCAGAGGAGGCACAGAGCTTCACACGTGCTGAAAACAGTTTGGCAGGAAACCATGTCCTGCCCCTGCCCATCTCCTCCCCTCAGCTCGGCTGTTCAGCTGCTGTAATGTGCACCATTAGTCACTGGGTTACTTCCCCTGTTTGAGTGCTGGCACTGTGGATGAGCTCTCGCTTCTCTCACAGGGCAGACTTTGATCCTGGGCTGTGGCCCTGACTCAGGGGCTGTAATAGGGTGCGGCTTAAGGCAGGAAGGCCCCACACTGGTCAGGGAGCTGGAAAAACCCCAGGCGTGTACTTTGGGCCTGGAAATCCCTGCCTGGCCAGACAACAGTGGGCCATTCACTCCCTCCCTCATTCTTGGTCTTCACGAAGAAGCCACTGCCCCTCATACACAGCGCTTGTACCTCTCAGACAGTGCACAGAGACTCCTTGAGCCCATGCAGTGGAACTCGCACTGTGGCAGGCTGCTTTTGCACAAGTTAGAACAGTTCAGATAAAATGTTACAGCATTCAGTGTGTGTCAGCACAGACCCCCTGTGGGCCTTGCATATACTATAGTTATTGAACAATTTAGGAGCTGCCACAGTTAAATGAACCTGCTTAACCAATGGAATTGGAAGGGATATGTATGTGTGGCCTTGGGAATGCTGAAATAAGACAACTTATCAAACTAGTCCAAGAATGATTCTGACAATGAGATATTAGCAAAAGACATACTGAGATGATAGTGGTGAATCACATCTCAGTCAGACCACATCCAGACAACCCATCACTCCAATGTTTATCCATCCTCAATACATATTCACATTCCTACCACACATCCCCATTCCCACCCACATCCTCATTTTCTTACCAAGAATTCACAATCACTCATTTCCACTGAAATCCTCCTTTACCCACTATGCATTCACAATCCCTATTCCCAGTAGAATCTTCATTTTCCCACCACAAATTCAAAATAGCTATTCCCATTTCTAACCCAATTTACCCGTTTCTCATCAATGACCTGTTAATGAGTTCTGAGGAACACACACACACACTGCCTGCTGAAGCACAATCACACAAGCGTTCTCAGCCCTCTCCATAATCTATGAGGAGTTAGGGAGGCAACGTAGAGTGCAGTAACAGGTGGAACTGCACGTGATACTGATTTTATTAGATTATCCACAACGGGCTCAGGGAGTGCCTTTCTGCTGCCACACGGCTGTCTCTGCAGGCAGGTAAACACCACGTCCAGCTCATCACATTCCTCCTCACGTAGTGAGCCAGTGCACACTCCTCCACTCCCCTTACAACCACAGTGTCCGCTACACGGTCACTGTGGCAACAGCAAATGCATTAACCCATCAAGGAGCACATAGAGGGAAGCAAGCCATAACTATAAATTCTATAAATTACTATAAATTTAAAAAAAAAAAAAAAAAACAACTCTACACTAGTTCAGCACTTATTTTAACTTATTTTGCTGACCTACTCTTAGCATTGTGATGCACTTATTTGGAAGTTGCTCTGGATAAGAGCATCTGCTAAATGAAGAAATGTAATGTAATAAATGAGGATGCAGAGAGAACAAACGTGAGGGACAGGGATGCCGTCTCACAAACCAGTACAAAATGCACACTGGTTACATGTTACTCTGAGCACAGCATGCTATATATGCATGCAGGTGAAAGCTGACTGCTGAAGCTCCATAAGCAGACTGACAGCCCTCATCCTGCTCCGCTTCAGAGACCAACTTCCAGTACAAATCTGCCACTGCTCAAACTGAATCTTGCTAACCAAACTCCGACCCCCAGCAGAACCACATGTGCTGGAGGGAGACCCATCGCACTCAGTAACCTGTGGCTATTAGCAGCCTTGTAGTCTAGTGTTATTACTGATGCAGTCTGAGGTCACCACTACTGCTGGACTCAATGACCTCCTTCAGAGAAAATCAGATTAAGCAACATCCTTTAGCGATGCATTCCCTACTGCTGGGGACTCCATGCCATACCGGCCACTCTGTGATTGCATATTCTGCTTTATTACCTTGCAACAGCTGGTCCTGTTGAAAAATGCACACTCTTACATAGCAACATACTTTGGTTACATGGATATTGTTTAAATGCTTAATAAGGTTAAGTACATACAATGCCTTACAATACACATAAATGTGCAATGCAGTCAATTACATCTGCAAACATTTTAAAAGGATGTCCTATGTGCTATCTACCATTTATTGATACAAATTTTACATACCAATTTACACAATTCATTACACTGACTCAATATATTTCAGGCTGGCTCCTTAAAGTCAATGCACTCCTACGTTAGAGGACAATGGAACACACTGTGTGGACACAGTATGTTATCCCATTAAACTCACTCACTCCTGTAATGCACACACTCCACAAAGTCCTCTAATAAACTCTCTTAGCAGAGAGTCAGAGCTTGGCAACAACTCCAGCTCATGCATTCACTTTTTACCAAGACTGTTAACTTCACAAAAGATCATCATTTGAAGGAATATTCAATAGAAACAGGTACATTTAGACCTGGAATGTTTTAACATATATTCCAACTGATTCTTAATATGTACGACATCATGGGTTTTCTTTGTGTTCATTTATAGAAAATGTTGGTTGTAATGTTCTGAGAACCCAGAAATATCATTAGCGAAACTGTCAGGAGACTGGCTGGTTCAGCAATTGTGTCCTCATCAGCATGTTATAAACTGGTGTGCAGGTGTCATTGTTTCTAAAAATGCGTGTATCAGGAGACAACACACACTTGGGTGCTGCTGTATTGTGCATTTAAAAGAAGCCAAGGTGGTGCTGAGCTGGACCAATTTCATTCCTATTTGTTGTCAAGCTGGTGGTTCAAAGTTTGAGGTTTACCCTGAAAATGACATGCTTTTAATTCTATACTAATTATATAGTTCACTATATACTGTTTACATTAAACAGTTATTTGCTATTTTAGCAATGTAATCCATATTTTTTTAAAAAAGTGAAAAGCCTGAATATAAAATGTCTGTAATTTTGCCAATTACTCCTATTACCTGAAGCCCAGAAACACCTCCCTTCATGGCATTTACTCTGGTAACTACCAGTAACAAGAAAGTGAAGAAAGAAAGAAACTTACCCACATCCGCACCCCATAGATACTGGGTAGTTTGTCTCAAAACTCAAGAAAAAGCAGCAGAGTCAAAGGTAGAGTTAGTCAGCCATAGGTTGTAATCAGAGTGAAGAAACAGCTTTCAAATAATGAAAACATATGCAACAGCTAGTTTTGAAAGTAGTTATTTAGAGGCTTGTTAACATTTTTGTGATTTTAGTGTCAGTATTTTATATGCCAACTATATATCTGCCTTACCTGTTAAATTTCAAGTTTTATTACATATTTCTGAACTACAATTAGTGTTCTACATTCTTGATGAACTTTTAGTAAGGCATACTCCTCTGAAAAAAATATATAAATATATTAAATGGGAAAGTAAATTCTTCATTTAAAGTTAAAATGACTGCATGGCTGCATGAAAGCTTTATGTGAATGAAATAAACTTGAAAGATGATGCATTACTTTACTTTCCCAACTGTTTGTCCAACCATGGCATGAATCACAGAACTAGCCAAAAGACTCTTCCACTGGCTCCACACAACATGACTAAAGTTAAGCAGAATAGCAATAATTGTCAGGCTTGAGCTTGCCTTGACTGTTCTTGAGTCCTTTGCTGCTAATGTAGGGCCTCATGCCTCAGTGAGGGCCGTGACCACTAGGCCCTAGTGTCACTGCCGTACTGCTGTGATGCTAAACTGATGACAGCAGTGACTCTCAGGGTGATGAGAGTATTGACTGGCTGAAAGCATTAATGTCTTCTCATTTCATAAAGTCAAGGATCAAAAATGCACCTCCATACCAAAATGTTAACAAAAAAGACCAGCCCATGACTACTAAACACCTATTAACAGAATATGGAGAAAACTCTTATCCATTTATTCCCTTGATATGTTTCATCCAACCCTGTTTCCTCAGCATCTCTTCCTCAGCTACAGAAGAAAAGGCCAATGGCCTTAATACTCAAGATTCATATGATGAAAAATGATTTGCCTTTGAATGGAGGTTGTAATTATGAGGCTTCATTTGCAAAATTCCTAAATCAGGAACACAGGATAACATCATAACATCAAAGCTATGAGGGCAGTGTACTAGATACTGGTCTCAGGCTGGTAGGTTCCCTTTTCCCAGATCGCCATGCCACTGTCATTGGAGAACTTCACTTCCTCCCTCCAGGTGGGCGATACACACTCCCTCTAGAGGAGATCCTTTCACCATTTCATCACACTTTAGCCCCTTTCACACATGCACTGGATGCCGGAACTTATCTAGCCATTACCCGGAGGAGCTGTATATCAGAACACAAATGTCCGAATCAGTCGGACTGGACATGAGACGGACTTCACTCTGCCAGCTCCCTAGTACAAAATCCGTCTAATGTCGGATTGAGTCCATGTGTGAAAAGAGCAGGTCATGTTCCGGAGAATCCACGGTGAGCGAGTGGGCCTGTTGGTGACGTTTCTATCTTTCTATCATGTGACTGGCGTAAAACCGGAAGAATACAAACATCTGCTTCGTACTCTTTTCTGCTTGCCTGTGTATTGCTTTCCACTCTTTTGTTGATATTGCGGATATGTCCAAATACATGTTATTTTGAGTCCAACGATCGTTAAAGAGATAGTTAGCTATAGTTATAAATCTTGTCTCTTACGATGATTAATAATGTTGGCTAGTAGTTTATTATCTGGATTGTAGCTAGCTAAGCTGTAGCTAAGTAACAGTGATAGGTATAGTGAGATAGGTGAACTGGTGACCTAACATTACATAGCAAACAATAAAAACGTACCTTCCTGTTGTAATAAATAATAAATGTATAATTAATAGTGGTGTAACGGACCTTAGTCGATCCGTGATCTGTGATCCTTTTTTTCGCTGATCCGAAAAATGATCCGATCCGTGACTCAGAAACCATGATACGATCCAAACCGTGAGTTTTGTGATCCACTGCACCCCTACTAATTAATAATAAATTAAGTATATGTGTATCGGTAGCACCATTTGGATGGCTATGTGCGATATTTTTTATAGGCTACTCAAAAGTACAATAGCTTTGTTTGCCTTGTCCTCCTCCGTGCCACTCGCGAATGCTTTTCGTGAACTCGTAAATACTTTTCACTTGTGAGAATGCAAGTGTAATCTAACAGGAAAATACCACGAGGAAATCTGAACATTTCTAAACTCGCAATGATTTCATGCGACAATGTAACATACTACAAATGTAATCATTAATGGTCGCATACTAGGTACTACACTGAAAAAAAAGCATGCAATATACAGTATATACTTGTGTAGTAAGCAGTACACAGTATGCAGTAGGTGGTTTTGAATACAGCCACTGCGGTTTCTGTAGCGTACTTTTTGCATCATGTCCTGCCTCCTGCATGCTCTACCCAGGCACCACCCCTCTCCTAAACCAAACCGGAGTATTTCCAGTAGGTGAGAATGCGTTTGACACAGACGATCTCCTGTTGTGTGCTACATGTGTGAAAGGGCAACTCCGGACAATGTTGGGACCTGATTCTCTGGACAATTGCCTGGAGTTCATATGTGAAAACGACTTTTGAGATGCCTGGAGGAAATTCTCTATACGAACGCAAAATCATCATTGCATCTACTCCAGTTCTGAAATGTACTGTAAGAGCTGCACTAGTCATCTATGAACAAAATGAGTGAGAAAGCCATTCAGTTCCTCAGCACATTTCCCCTTGTCCTGTTCTCCTTTTCAAACAGGACACATATAAGAGCAGACTGCTCCACTCTGCCCACACTAGAACTTTAACACACAGGCCAAATCTTCCCTTTATTCAGAAACATAATTTTGTGAGGGAGGCTGATGTCACCAGCTGTTAAATTACCCAAAATTGGAATTCCACCATTGAGCACTCTAAATCCACAGCACAGCTCAGTTTAGTCTCAGACATGTCCTCTTTCTTCTGCGTCATTTCATTGCAATTTCCTCTGTAGTCTGCAGGTGTAAAGTGAGACAGCAGACCCTCTCCTCCTCTTTGCAGCATGGACTTATCACCCACAATGATCTGTTTCCATGCACAACTGGCATGCTGGAATCCACGAATCTGACCAGAGCTCAGTGAGAGAGTTCAGCTATAAATCTCGCTGATGCAATCTAATGGAACATTGTATTACGATGGGCTCGGTAAATAATGGAGTACTTAAAGCCAAGAAAGATAATACAACCCACCAGGGGGAAAAAGCTTCAGAAACTCCATTATAAGTATTCAATGGAAAAAAGTTCACAAAAACATATCTGCCTGACCGGAAGTCATTTCAATCGTGTCACATGCATTGCATTGTTGGAATCCCTTATAATAATGCCAGCTGTTTTCTGTACACACAAGCCCGTGTGGCAGTAATGCTGGACAAATCCTGCATCCTACCAGTTCAGCCAGCAGAAATTGGAGGGTTCAACAACAGTCTCTGCAAAAGGAGATTAAACAGCAAGAAAAGCCTACGTCCATCAACCCTATTGCAGTAACTGGGAGAAGCTAACCATGCAGCTATGATGCACTTTGTGGGGCCAAAACTCTGACCCCAGATCTGTCAGTTTGTTCAATGAACCATTTGTTCAGTTTTGAGCATGCATGGATTTGTCCAAACTGGGATTCTACCCTGAAAGGGGGCTCTAATGGAGGAACATGGCACAGAGACATCAGACGAATCCTCTGCCACTGCAAGTGAAATGATCCTATTTAGTTTTATTGCACCAATGCATATATTACGTTCTTTGATCAATCGCCTTAAATCTTTCATTAACCACAGAAAAAATTTGGATATTTGGATTGACTTTAACACAGCTAGCTAGAACAGTAACACAACTGTTCACCAGACAGGTGGTTATTGCCATGGTTAGCTGTGGACAGCACCTTAAGACCACCTAACGCTAGTACCTACCCAGTGGTACTCTGGATGTGAATGAGTATGAACCCAGCCTGAGGTTAATGTGCAAACCTCTGATTCAGACAGGCACTGTTTATCTAAATGGAAGCATGCGTGCATATGCATTTAGACCCATTTCCCAAGCCTAGGTTTAGAGCTGGATACTGAACTAGTGAAATTTCCGATTACTTTTTAACAGTCTAAATCCATGATGATTACCTCTCTGAAGTGGCATTACACCGTAAACACAGAACAAATGTTTGCCAGCAGTGAAAACGGGAATGAGAATTATGACAATAATAATGCTATTTTGGTTGAATATGTGTAACCTATTCCTCTGTTGTGAGTCACCCTAATTGCCTCCATGAAAACAAGCTGGTGCTTTGAACCCAGTGAACTCAGTAAACCAACAAGTACAACCCATTCTTTACATGCACTGAGAAAGGCTGGTAAAAGGCCATCTCTTCGTACTTGTACAGAATCACCAAACCTAGGAGCCTCCCCAAAGAATGGAAGAATGGAGTTGCAACATTATACCAGCCATCAAGAGCTACAGTTCCCTGATCATTTCTGAGAAGTTTTTAGCTAAACACATACGGTGAAACAAAAAGGACTGTCCATGGGTGCTTCTTTACTCCAGAATGCCACTGATGCACCATGTTGATTCCACAGCAGTAACAACAATTTGTTTATTTTCAAAGAGCTTAGTTTCAGTGGTGTTTTAACTCTAATATGAGATACCACTGTTTGATTGATTTAGCCATGGAACATAAGAAGATGGAACAATGGTTACATTTACATGCACACAGTATTCCAAATAATGGTTCTTACCCTGGTTAGGGTCATATTCTATATAATCCGTTTACATGCACCATGAAATGAATACAAATCAAAAGAATCCAAAAGAAATCCTGAAAAGGACAGGCCTGGATTTTCACACAAATTATCTAATTTGGGAAAACAACCTGGAAGACACTCACTTTTGCATTACCTTGTATTGTTTTCTTAGCAGTTTTGCAAAAAAGCTTACTACAAACCATGATTCTGATCAATATTCTCAACCATGGCAGACAACATTGTGAGAAAATAAAATACAGGTGTTCAGTAGTTCATATCTGCCACACTTCCCCCTTTGATGCCAGAGTGAAAAAACACATACACAATGGATGAATATGTCGAGCCAGTATTGGTGGCAGACGGTTGTAATGAATCTGTACAGATACAGAGTGGAAGGAAATGCCATAAGTAGCAAAGCTCATTCAGAAAGATACTCATTCAGAAATCGTATAACCGGAGATTTTTGTGGAGCTGGTATGAGCAGAAAACATGGCTACCAGGCTGCGAAGTAGTTAACACTTTGTTTGCAATGTAACAATATCAAGTTAGCTAGCTAACTAATTTGCACAATGCAATGTGACAATGTCTAGTTAGCTAGCTGTCAATTTACCCATTGAACGGATCACCTTAGCCAGCATCGTAACACCCCCCCCCCCCCCCCCCCCCCCGCGGCCCCGCCCCTCTGCCCCTAGAGAAAGGACATTTTTTCATCACTTTTCTTCATTTTTTAATATTGTGATCAATATCATGTTGTGGACTTTTTATTGTGGCATTATCGTACCATGAGTTTTTGGTATCGTTACATCCCTACTGGGTATAAATTCTGTGAAGAAATTCATCTGGTCAGCTCAGTGATCAACTGGTTAATTAAGATACGGACAATGGAAGATGCATGCTAAATTACTGAAAGATTTGAATGAATCCACTGCATTCCTGGGATCATACAGAGGCTGCCGGAATGGCCAAGTAACCTCCCAGTGATGGATACAGGGACTTTGTAAATAAAAGAGGATGGCCATCTTATATGTTACAAGGAGTATTGTGTAACAATTACTGTCATAGCTTTGGAGTGTAAACTGCAAGATGCAAGGTAGTGCCCACGATGACAAGATTCCTCGTAAATAACTGAAAATGCATAGACGCAAGCTTACAGAGGGAATATTCAAAAACAAGATGTTTACACGACTCATTAGGCCTAGTCTGTTTAAGAGATAGCACCCACTTTTTATTTGGGTTTTTTGTGACTGGAGTACTGGCTTACTCTGTTTGTGGTTATTAGAATAATGTGTTTACATGACTCCTGTCGCAGTAGGAATATTTGAATATTCAGGTTAACACTGAAATATTAATGTGCTTGCAAATGACAAAGTTCAGATATTACAACATTGCGTTACACATGGTTACACATGAATGAGTTTGCAAATTTTTAAGCATTAGCTCATACAGCTGACTGGAACATTGCTCTGACTGGACAAGTATAGTTGTAATACTGTTTACTGACAGGGTATTTACTTGCAGCAAGTACAGATATTTATTGTTTAAAGGTTTTTTATGTGAACTCTGGTTAAGGCAGTACTCAGAACCTTTGCAGATGTTACATGAGTAAACTGACTGTTGCAATCAAAAAGTTTGTTACAACCATTAAAAAGTAAAGAACCATACTGGTGCCTCTGAATTTAACATATATATCTATAACATATTTAACAATATATTGGATTTCCTAACATTTGAGCCATAAAATAGCCTTACAGAGGCAAAGACATATGCTCAGACTTGTACTGTATCAAAAATAAGCTACATTAAGGGTTTGCCACAGATGCATGTAAGAACAGGATTTTATTGAAACAAAAATACCCAGAATTCCTTACAAGGTATAAGAGCCAGATGTAACAACTTCATTTTCATGCCAGTTTATATTAAAGTCTAACTAAAATCCTGAGGCTAGCAAGAGCCCACCCCATCAAAAACAGCACAGTGAGCCTTCTCATAGGTGCCATTCCAGCAAACAGCACAGAGTGAGGGAACAAGAGAGGGTCCTCGCCCAGCCACTGGATGTCCTTTAGGACAAGAGCAACCCTGCAAGTGAACAGTGTGCACAAGAAGAGTTCACCAGGTCTGTCACCGTGGAAGAGCGAGAGGAACTCCTTCCTGACCCCCATTTGATTTATCTCATTTCCATGAACCTCACTCTTGCCCTCCCAGGCCGAAGGTCACTTGTCATTTTTGCTTCAGGGAGTGCAGCAGAGGCCATTCTTGCAATTGCTTGGAATCCCTCAAGTGATGACACCACTGGTTACAGGGTTGTCTGAAGTTCAAATTGTTAGTGATTGCTTACTGTTCTCACAGATTAATCTTCACAATGTCCTAAGATTTTCTCCGTGTTAGCCGTAATTTCCAAAAATCATAAGACATAAGATGAGCACATAAGATGAGCTGCTTATGTGCACGGGAGGAATGATAAAATCACACCTAAAGTGTAGTTTAGGTCTCTAGAGGGTCTGCCTCTTTCACCAATTCCTTTGACTCAATATTGACTTTCTCCCTACAACTTTTCTATTTTAAACTCTATTGCAGTGAAAAGTGAGTGTTTTCTAAACTTTGCTTAGCAATAATTGATTAGTTGTAAACCAAAGATTGTGTGGGATGCTCTCTGAGGAAACCCTACAATTTCTATTATATTTTGGTATGAAAAAGAAATGCTTACCACCACAGACATTTCAGACAATGCCACACATACTGTACCATAATATGGTTTACCTGGATAAGCCAACGTCATTGTATTTCAGTGGTAAGGTCTGCATCGATGTGATATGCTAACTCTGCTTGTGTTAGACATGGATCTTGACTGTTCTTACACTGACAGAAATCATGTGACCCAGCTGGTTGTTGGTCAAAGATTACCAAAGGAAGCTGGAGACAGCAATGTGGTGGGGTCGCTGCACTTTTCCCAACCTGGAGGGGTCCATCCCCTTTTGGCCTGCAGAGTGAGTGTTCTGATGGTTTAACCAGGCTGTTATGTTCTCCAGCAAAGATCTCCTGCACACATGCACACGTGTGCACGTACACACACACACACACACACACACACACACACACACACACACGTGTTTCTTGCATGTGGAGAACAACATAATGACAAGGATGCTTCAGAACTGTAATTCACAGTTTTTCAGATTTCCTGCAGTGAGAGTTATTCTTCCTAGAAAGCTGGCATGGTGTAGGAAGGGTTAAGCCCGTGGGGACCCATCTGTTGCCTCGTCTGTTCCTGGCTGGCGTCTGGCCCGGCTCTCGGTCAGAGAGCACGAACACAGAGAGGCACACTATGACTCCTCTTCTGCAGCTGACCCACCACAATGTCCACCCCCCCCCCCCCCCCAACTCCCCACCCAGACTGCTCAAAGTGCATCCTCTGTGTAAATCGTCACCTCTGAAGGCTTTTCTGGTGGTCGCACTGTTGAGACAGGACGAAAGAAGAATGACAAAATCATATTAGATAGAGAAAGGAACCACTCTTGCCTGCACAATGCTTTAGAATAATGTTAATTATGACTTTCCCTCTTCAAGAACAGTAATGGCCTGAGAGTGTCAGCTGTGCACCAAGGTTACACTGCACTGCACGAGAGTGAAGGAGGAATCAGTGAATGCATCCACACTTTTATTCTATACCTCCACTCTCTACCTGCAAAACAGCAATCACAGCATTCTTTACCTTGTTGTAAAGCTGAGGTCTGCACACTGTTGTGTTTCTTTGTGCATTGATGCTGCAACAAATATTTTCTGTTCTCCTTTCCAACAATCATGGTCAAGGGTCCATACCTCCCTTTTATGAGGTCTGCATGTAACCTACGTTAATGTTGGTCACACTGAGACTGCTCCACCAGTCAGCAGCACAGCACTTCCCGTCTGAGATGTTTAATTCATTAGGGGCAGGGGCGGGAGGAGAGGGGAACAGGCTCACTTTAAAGGGCTAAAAACAAAGGACTGGTGTTTTTAAAGGCAGTTAAAGAAAAGAGAAGTATTGCAGTGCTGCTTGGCAGCTTTGCCATCACTTTACAACAGTATTGTGTAGAAAGCTGTTAAAGCAATATTCTCTGTACTCAGCTGCTTGTACATGTGGAAACTTCAATGGAGAAAATAACACTATACATCAATTTTAATTCAAAGCATGAATTCTCTCTAGCATTTAAGTTGGGGGCTGATTCTGAGATTATTCCAGCAGGCCAGCTGTAGGGAATCAAAGCCAGGATTCGGGGAGAACACAGAGTGCCCACATGAAGTGGCTGCTGTTGCTCTGAACCCAATAATAGAGGAGCACCTGGATCCGGAGCAGCTCCAGTCTCATTAACCCTCTCAGCTGCTTTAAATGTGATGTGAAGGACGCAGCACTAATCACAGCTGTGAACCACAGTGCAGTGCTATGTGCTTAGAAGGTAACATGCAGGGACACGTGTGGACATCACACCTACACCACACTCCTCTTTGTGGGAACTGAGGAGTGTCTAATGGGGCACAGAGAACTGCAGGACACAGTCTGGTGCAGATATCCTTCAGTATAGCAGGGCATGATCATGCACAGACAGACAGAAGCCCTGGAGCTGAAGGACAGGTATACCCATTTTCACAGAGTAAGAGAGAGTGATTTAGAAGCATAAGAACTGAACAAACCGGATGTAAGGTACAAATAATTTAGATAGGGACACCTAGAATAAGTGGAGTTCTTGTTGCCTAACTCAAGAGATATGAACACGTGTTGGACGAAGGGAGCCAAAACGATGTTAATCAGCACAATGACAAAACATGCTTTAAAACAGAGGAGGAAAGTACAATCAAAATACTAGCATGGGGACTTCTGCTTTGATACAACCTCCTAATGGCTGTGGTGTTTACAAAATGATGCAACTGGAGATGTTCTGTGACATTGTGTATATGTGCACTATAAATAGCATGAGCAAGAAAGGAGCATTTCCTTATGATGAACACACACCTAAGACCTTCCTTCATGTAAATGAATACAATTTCAGACTACAAGCACTTTAAACAACACATTTTGTACGCAGGCACTTCAGTGCACAAAGGCAGCTGCTCAGCTTGCGCTCAACTGCTGCCAAATGATTTTCTAAATGTTTTTTTTTTTCTGGCAGCTTTAAAAACAGGCCATTCTGTAGTAATTGAAATACAGGCATATTTCATTTGTATAGCCAGTGTCTTCCTCATTTTACCCATATAAAGGGTTACTTTTAGGTGTTCTGTGAATCCTGCCATTTCCTGGTGGTATGAACTTTCCCAGGACTGTCAAATGTTAAAGACTGAGGTAAACAAGCTGTGACTCCAAGGTATATATGGTGTTGATCTTGCATTGAATTTGCACAGGAGGGAGTGGAGTCCAGTCAAGATAAGAGGGTAATCGACACACAACACGGGATTATTAACATGGGCACATAATCTCAAAGGAGTGTGGCTTGTCAGCAGTGCAAATGGCTCGATACCCAGCCGAAAATGCTTTTTCTTTCGGACCTGGACTGTGAACCAGCCGCAGACAGTTCGATCTAGTCTCAGTTTACCAATGTGAAAAATCCTCAAGTTACACCTCACAGCTCTAGCACTCCAGGGGATTTCAGTTGACTGCAGACTGTCCTGCAATAGATACTGCTTGACATAAATGATCAGACATTTTGCAGATATAGCTGCAGTTATGGTCAGATAAACAGCCGGAACACATGGACAGCAAGGCCTTCTGTTACTAGATCGGCCAGCTCCCTAAAATAGAACCAAACCCTCAGTGGATCCAGAACACCAGAGATTTCAGCTGTGTGGACAAAACTGAGATCGAAAGAGACTCTTAATATTCCACCACAATGGCATCTGGTAATTAAATAAATGTACTGCAATCCTTTCGGATTTTCCATTTCCTCTGCTGTGAGGAACGCTGGTGTACTCGGGCTCCTGCCTGACCACAGCAGGCCCAGGAGAGCGGGTCCCATCGGCACCAGTGTTTCCCACTCCCACGCAACATTAAACTTCTAATCTGCAGCCACAGTCAAACAGCACAGTCATTATTTTCCAGACAGAGAGAGAAGGCTGGCAGTGGCCGGGGGAAAAACAAGAACGCTGCTCAGGAGGGAGGGAGGGGGGAGGAGGGTCAGGCCGGCTTCTGTCCCACCCCCGCAGACAGAACCGCTCCACTGCACTGTTGCACTCGCATCAGAATGTGGAAAAAAGGCAGGGAGCACTCCCTCGCTGAAGTCACACGAGTGGTCGAAAAACGCTTTTAGTGTGATTCGGACAGGGCCAGAGCGGTAAAGCGACTTTGACGAATTAGAGGTGAGAGGAAAGGAGGTGACAGCCGATTTATCTTTCCTAAGAGCCTCTTAGCACTTGTGCCAAACATGAAGCAAATGCTGGCCATCAACAGCTACAAAACAAGCCGTGACTATATTTAGAGCATGAATGTTTGACATTTACTACATCTACCAATAATGGCAAAAACAGTAAAAAAAAAAAAAATTCTTGTTCTCAAGAAAGATTCCACAACCCAATTACAGATAGCAGGGTGAGCTGAGACAGAGTGATTCTAAAACAATGTGATGCTCTCAATGGCTTTACTTGTTTTTTAATCACCATCTCTAAGCACTTCATAACGCATACTAACACACAAACAGAAGCAGCCAGGAAACACCAAACTAGGGCCCCTTTCAGTCAAATTAAAACAGAAACACTCATTTGCTTCATTGGGTTTCGCAGTTCACAGGCCTTGCTCATCTAAGACATGAAGATCACTGTGATCCACTGTGGCATAGCAGCAGAAGCTCTGTAGAGCAGGCATTGCGGGGAAACCCTGGCCAGGCTTGTTGCTCTAAAACAACACCGAAGGAGTGATGAACGGTTGTTTTTCTTCAAAGAGTATTGAGAGTTGAAAGCCTTGAAAGAAAAAAAATGAAGCAGACCGGATTGGACACAATCCTTCTGTGAGACCATGGTGGGTCTGAGGCACACCGGAAGCTAATGGGCAAGGCTGCTGTCCTCCGTTTTTATTTACTCCGTTTACTTATTTACTTTTTATTCCTAAGTGTCTTTCTCTGTCTTCAGTTCAGGTCTCCTGCACGGGTACTAAGCAGGCTCTTGAAACCAAATTGCCATATAGCTGAGCTGTATTATTATTTATCCTTTTCGATCTTACACCTTCACTTCCATTTCTAAAACCTGTACTGGCACAGAACCAGAATAGCCATAAAAAAAGCTCTGAATGGCTGTGTAGCACATAAAGTATTGGTCTTCCAGAGGCTGCTCCTGACGAATGCACTCAGGAGAGAAGGAGGAAGCAGCAGCTCAACCATTCTGCATTGGTCCAGGGAGCTCCTCAACCATGCATGTAATTTGTGCCACTCATAATGGTGTGGCTTGGTGCTGGAAAAAAAAAATCAATTATCTAAGCAGAGACAGTTCTTAAGTGACAAGCAAACACTTATTCAGGAAAACCACGACATTCTTGCAAAATTGGGCAAAATATTGCTCGCAACCATTTTACAGGACAGACTGATGACAGCCTGAGTGTTGAGCCTCATGGCTGGTGCTGCTGTGGGACAGACAGAGTTGCACGATGTCCAGACCAAGTGTCGCCTTGGTGGGCTGGCAACAATCTCTGCCTTTCATGAGAGATTACTTTCACAGCACAGAACCTGACCTTCTACTGATACTCAGTCATACTATTCTCCACACTTCTGCAAAATGACTGGACCATGAAGTCAAGACCTCAATGGAGCAGGCTCAATCTGCCTAGCCTAGCCAAGCTCTGACACTGGCCCTCTATACTAGCTGCCACTCTATACTAGCTGCCACTGCTGTTAAATGACTTGTGGCCAGCTGCTATTCTGGACAAATTTACAGAAGATAGTTTTATAGCACTAAAAGATGTTTGTGTGATTGACTAACTTCCAGCACTTCTACTGTTATACATATGCACTATAAGCTAACTTGCTAGCTAACTCAGCAATGATATTAGATAAACTAGTTAGATATTTGTCCTTGGATTAGTCCAAGTCAAAACTTCCATCTGTTGCATCAGCCCTAACAGAAATGAAACTATCCTTGCCATTACTGAATTAGACACTGCTAACACTGACAGCAGCACCAAACATCAATATATGACCACTGAAAGAAATGCTAGTCACGCATACAACATGTAAGAGACCAATGAACAAAGCCTTGAATCAATACCATGGACCAGAAAAAAAGAATAATGCATCAAGGTGTCCTGAGCTATCCCTTTGCAAAGTGATTTCTGAATCACAGCCAATCAACAGCTATTGTGGGATGACTGCACTTTCTTGCATCACATCTTTACTGCTGATTGTCCTCGAATGCTGGACTGTAATGATACAGAGTGACTATAGCAAAATGGAAATGATTAGAAAGGTGGTCCACTTTACTTTCCTCCTCTTCCTCTCTTCCTCTTTTCTATTTTTGGCAAAGGTCTGCTCCTTTAATATTGCTAGTACTAGCATTGATGCAAACACAAACACACTGTCTTTTATGGGACAGTATTTTTGATACTCATATTCAAAACTCAATCGTCAGCAGATATTCAATGAATTGTGAAGCTTGCCAATTCATTAAAGTATCAAAAGAATATGTAAGATGAATGGCAACAGATTGTTACTTTGTGCTTAATATTTTAAACATTACTATTTGGTACTGTTTGAACATTAAGAAGTGCAAGATTAAGAAAGGAGAAGCATCAATCTTTCTGAAGGGTTCAATCATGATGATGACAGATGCTATATGAATAACTAGCTGGCCAGCAAACCAAATGAATATGTTTGGAGTTAGGCCATACATTGCTGGTTCAGCTTACTAGCTGCCTACTGTTTTGGCATTAATGTGCCAGATCCTTGCTATAAGATAGCAAAGTTATCTTAATTGTGTTCCCATTTTCTATTTTCTATTTTAATGATGTGGGGCTTGACTAGTAATCAGCAGATCTATTTAGGGAAAGTCAAGGACAGACACTGGTGCATGCATGTTCAACTAAGAGAGAATTTAAATGGAAAAGTGAAACAAACACACAAAATGACAGCTTGCTGGTTTCAGCATAAGCTCAGAATTTCACCCACATTAGGCAGTGCAGCATTCTTTCTCTAACACATCTCTGCTCACTCATGGGCATGTGAGGCCTAGACTGGGCTGCCCATGGAAAGAAGCCACAGACCTGAACAGGTGAAAATGATGAATATTCGGGAGACAACAGAGGTGAAAGTTCTTTTTTAAAATTCCATTTCTGAACAAGCTATAGATACCAAAGATGCATTCCTAGATCACAAAGCCTAATAAAAATATAGCTCTAGTATGGTTCCTGGCTCTCTGGGGCTGACACTGTGGCGTTCCAGTCCTCAGATGTGACTGAAATGCCCTTGTGTAGGGCGGTGCAGTGAGTTATGCTTCTCCTTCGCCCTCCACAGAGCGCTGCTTGTTTGAAGCACACAGACTCTTTCAATAAAGCATTAGTATGCGGCCTGTGAGGAGGAGAGAGCTGAGTATTAGGGAACAAAGCCCCTATAGTTGTCTCAACTTTAGCTATGCCAGTTATGTAATATGACTGGCAGCGACAACTTCCCGGTTCGGAGTATTGCAGACTAATCCCATTGAGGGCCAGGACTCATTTCAGAAAACCACTTGTAATGAGCAGAGCTGAAACAATGCCTGAAAAATGATCAGAGCAAAAGAGCCCCTTCATTCAAAAAACACCATCAGCACATACTGCTGCAAATGTAGATTTAGACACAATCTTGACTGCTGTGAACTGGAAAGTCATACCCAGACAGCTATGGCTCTGCAACACCATTTCTATGTGTGCAGGAAGGACAGGGATGGTTACATATGAAACTGATTTTCTTTCCAGCACAGGATACCTGGAAACCACACTAGCAGCATGTCCTGCAGAGAGAGAGAAAAAAAACAGCCCTACCGCCACAATAAGATTTGGAGTCAGTCTCCGTGGTTTCCACTGACAGTAAGCAGATATGGTCTGAATTAAGACATGAACACAAGACGCTCCCATAAGAGCAAATCTCCTGACTGCAGGGGATAAATACAGGGGGAAGGAAACTGGATTCTCTGCCTGGCAGATGTAGAGATCCTTTCACACGGCCTGGTCACTCTCAGTGCATTGGTTCACACTTGCAGAGAAGGCAGTGCTGCCCACACTGCGTACTGATGAAGGCACAGTGTCACATGAGCTCCATGCAGGCAAGGGACACTTCATTTGTGACTCCACTCCCCGGGTGGGGGGCTGGGGCTGGAGCTGCCGCCATGACCCACTTTTGCGTCCCTGCCTCCAGATTGAGGAGTATACAGACACAATCAGATGAAAAAAATATACACACATGCACACACAAGAACACACACACAAAAAGACCACTATGAGCACATACAAAAAAACCCCACATACCAGTAGCTAAAGAGGTCACTGTCATCACTGTCAGCTAGGCAGCACAGGTGCAGGACTAGACTTACACCGACGCGCAGAGCCGACCTGCAGTTTACAGATGTAGGCAGCTATGTCAAAGCAGCAGTGTGCCATAGCGGATAATAATAATAATGGTGTGCATTTTTATAAGACCTTTCATGGATCTCCAAGCACCTTAAAGTGAAGGGGAATGACTCACCACCAATGTTTAACACCCACCTGGTGATGCACAGTAGCCTTTTTTTTTTACCAGAACACTCACCATCCGCCAAGCTGAGGTAGAGAGGGAGGGAATTATTTAGGCAATTAACTTGGGTGACGATTAGACTAAGAGCCAGATTAGGAATGTGGCCAGAACATGGGAAACCCCCTGCACTTTGCAATGAGTGTCATGGGATCTTTAATGACTGGTGAGTCAGGACATGAGCTGAGTATCTCTTCCTAAAGCTGTTATTACCAACTTACATAACATGAATTGCTTCAGTAAATTTCCAGCTGTATGGAACACATGTAAAAATGTAAGACACGAGGCCTAAGAAAAAAGATTAAATAAATTTAAACACATAACTAAGTGCTTTTTGCTCACTGGGCTCTCCTCCCAACAGAATAATAAGCAGGCCCCCTTATTCAAAGCCAGAATAATCCCAGCTCTGCGCATATTCTCCAGGCAAAACAGGGCACAGTTATGGTTCATCAAGGCACTGGTCCACTGTATTAAAAGCTCTCCATGAACATTTAATACTGTTAAAGGTAATCTTCCACCACGGTTGACACTGCACACCAATTCAGAGGAATCCTGCAGCACTGAAGCCTCTTTCCCTCTCTCAGACACAGCTGACACCACTATTGCAATTCCAGCTGCACTGCACATAGCACTTCATAATCAGCCATAATCTTCCCAAAGATATAAAAGTCTAAGCTGCTTAGGTGAGAACACTTGTGTGGCATGTCCGTGCCTACGCCGACTCCAGATACGGGCATTTCAGCCCTGCGCAGATAAGAGCAGTGCTTCTGAGGATGAGGGAAATGAATCAGTGAAGAAGAAACTGAGTCCATCACTCAGGAGCAATAGGATGGAATGCAACCCATCTTGTCCCTCAGGCTACAGAGACTCACTGTGCCGGTGGCTATAAAAAGAACCGACTGCCTTCAACCTAATGCAAACCTTTGCCTAATACTCTTCAGTTTGCAATTCTGTGGTCATCACCGCACACTAACAAACAAAAAAAAACAAACAAAAAACGTATCACTCAAGCAGACCTGGTCAGTCACAGCAAAAAAAAAAAAAAAAATGAAAAGCAAGATATTTACCGATTCCATGGTTGTCTTCAGTGGGGTGAGGTTTAAATCCAACAAAAGGCTGCAGCAAATTCCAAAAGATCCTAAGAAGCAAAGGGAAAAGGTAGAAAAGCCTGGATTAGTTAACAGGACGTTTTGAGTTTCACATTCCTGACCCAATATGGCATGACGAGTCCTATTCCCCTCTTAGGTTTTCTCTACTTTGCAAACCCCCTCTGATGCATCTGCACAGGGCTTTGGCAAACTAGCACAAAGGAAAAGCTTTGCATGCAGAGTGTGGTTTCTGGGAACTAAACAGGCATGATGAGGATCTATGACAAAATTCTTACGTCAACGGTTAACAGTCAGATGACATCAAACTCCTTTCCATATGCCTTATAAGAGACCCCACACTCTATTGTCAGTGGGTATGCTGCAAGTGAAAAGATAGCTTTATTGCTTTTCAAAGACCATCCAATTATACCTGTCAAGTACTCAACATGAATGTGAAAAGGCAGATTTCTCCAGCAGACCCCCTTCACTTCTCAAGCAATGTGGTGATAACTTCATGAGAAGTCATTATCAAGTTTGTGGAGTCACTGTAGAAACCAATTGGAAATGTTCAATCAGACCAGCACTTCTGCTGTAGCTGAACACAATGGTGCTCATCTACAGCTTCAGTGGAGCTTAGCAGAGATGAGGAACACAATTAGCACAGCAGTGAAGGGAAGACTGAGGCTGGCACTCTTGTAGCATGGGGGGGACATCAGACAGTTTCTCAGCAGGGACATTTTGGATTGGTCTAATCAAGACTCATTAGAACTTCATTTTAACTGGGTTTCAATCCCCACACTTCCACAGTGAAGACAGGCACATGTGAATGGGTATTCACAAGCAAAGCCTTGAAACGGGTAATGTTCAAGACAAAACAGACTATATACTGAGTAATTTTAATCCTTAATGGCAACTCAGCAGATTCTCTGTCAGACCCAAATGATTCTTCCAGCAATTGATGCTGTACATATTAAAACTCATTATCTGGTGGTAGAGCCATGTCTTCAGTTTTCCCCTCCTCTGAGGACTGATATGCTAACCTTGAAAGCAAAGTCAGGCTACAGGATGCTGCATGCAAAGTTGGATTCAGTGCTTCAAACTGCAGCTGGAGAGCTGCTCCCTTTCCCCTGAAACAAAGTGCTTTCAAACTGCAGACAGCTCCAAAAGGGGCTGCACCTACAACTACTGAAATAGCGCGGCACTCAAGCTTGAGCACTTTGACGGGCAAGGCAGTTAAAAGAAGTGTCTGGAAAATTTCCAAATATACAACCAGCATTTTAAAAGTGTTTAGTCCCACAAGTATAATATGTTTATTTTCAGCATCAGAGCAAGAAAAACAAAAGTACTTTCAGCCACTAGTGGCCACATCTCTCTGCAAAGAAAGTGCCTCAAATGTTGGGCTAACCCCAGAATCAACAACTCTGTACGCCTAAAAACAATGTAACGTGATAAGACTGTAATATGACACAACTGCAACATATGCACCCGGTGGCCCCTAGTACCACCACACACATAAATCTGGTATGCATTCTAAGAATTAGACTGTTTTGCATGTTTTTTTGGTCTCATAAATACAACTACATTCTTGCATTTAGGCCTTCACACCCTGAACACTCTTAAGCCTTCATAAGGACCAATACAACTGAAGAAATCAGGAATAATTCAGGGGAACTGCTGGGTCTAAAATTAACTTTTCGGTCCACTAGCCAGGGTGGCTGCTGGTCGGACAAATTGTCATTAAACATTAAACTAAAGAAAATCACAGATGTATGCATAAGTTAGGGTATTATATTGTATCAACTCTCCATAAAATTCTTGCATTACAACTGACTATTCTTCGATGAACAATGTTTGTCAGTGACATGCCTTTCTTTCGTTCAATCTACAAACATAACATTCTTCCGAAATTAGTCATCAATGTTTGATTCCAGCTCATTTATGACTCCCACTAATCTTCATGTGGTAATTTAATACATCAACAATCTTCCTGACAAGCTGACAGTCTAAATTTTATTTAAATTTATTTTTTGAATTAAACAAATGCAAGAAGCACTTCAATATGAAATCATCAGACGCAAAACTTTAGCTAAGTTGCCAGAGAGATACACATCTGTGTGGTAGTGTTAGCAACACTGTATATTTTTTAGATAAGAGTGTAGCTAGCAACCTAGCTAGCCAGCAACATAACTTGACAGCTAGAGGTGACAGCTAACATAGGTGACAGCTATCTGCAGCTACTACTAGCTAGTTAATTAGTTAAGCAGGCAGACATTACCTGAGTATATCTCACACACCAAATACACCTTTCAAGAAGCCTACACTACTGTCTTCATTTGCCATCATTGTCAGGTTCCTGCTTGTCAGATTTAGGCCTATTCTTCTTAGGGATCTTGATGATAGTAATATGTCTCCACATTAATAAATCGATAGTAGAGCCAGCTATCAAAATATACGATGTGACAGACAGGGTAAAGAGTACATAACTACCCCACAGAGTGAAACTAGACAGTCAGTTGTTGAATCAGGTCAAATTTTCCCATGGTAGATGAATTTGCACCATGCTGTCAAACGTGGACTTTACAGAGATGACCAACATGAGATTTCACAACTGACACAGTGGTCCTGCCATTGACCTAACCTAAAAAAAAAAAGTAGGTTAGGGGCAGGGGACTGAAATGGGAGTGTATTTGGACATTTTGTCTTTGACTAAGATAGCAGACCATGATAATTGTGCTTATTTACGCAAAACACACCTACCAGAGTGGCTCGTGACCCTGTAAGTTTAGCCAGCCAGAGAGAGAATCTACCCGCATTTGCTGGGGGGGGGGGGGGGGGGGGGGGCGTTAATTTTGTACTCTGGAACTAAACCTAATTTTTTAACTTATGGTTTAAACTTACAAAACAGGGCACCTCAGAGTGGACACAGTCTTTCATTTAGGAGGGCATTCTCCTTAAACGGATTTTACACTAGACAGTATTCACCTTCCAATAAATCTTTTCAGAACAATGAGATTCAGTTTGCTTGTGATTATGATGCCATTAAAATTAACCCCCATATCATTGTGCTGTTGATCTCTCACTCATTTTTACCAGGCTGCCTATTCTAACAGCATATTTTGAGGTACACTAAGTGGTGATGAATGCCACACTCTTACATCAATATGATCCTGCACTACTTCAGCACTGCCAGCAAATTGGTAAAAAATGAAAGCATTCTATTAAAACTGATAACAAGTTATTCACAGCCTGATAACAAAGTTGGGCAGGAATCTGTCCCATAAAACTCAAAGACAGTGATTGCCAGACCACTTCATCTCTTATTGAGATGACTACTTTAATGACTAAAAAGTAGTAAATCTTAAATTGCGATTTTGAGCTTTAAGTCAATCAGGGTATTGTACTAAAGTTGCTAAGGGCCAATACTACTGCAGAATTCATTGTGTCAGAACAGATTTTAGAGCTTAAATGCAAGAATCCTTGTTATATTTTACTGGTTTGCGAAGCTTGTGATGACTGCAAGGGGTTATTTTTGGCCCCTTTAGTGCATGGAGGCACAAGGCTTCGGTCAGGCCTTGTATCCAGATGGAGAAGCACATGAAGCCCAAGGGCCATGTGTCTGCACTTCATTTTCTCCCCATGCAGTTCCATCTCACACAACTCTTCAGTGTCCACCAGGATTTCACACTAAAAGTTTGCTGTTGGTGCCCTGCGGCAGCCTGGAGGTACAGAAGGCTTCTCTGATGCATTCAGTCCTCTGTATTTGGCATTTCCCTCACACCACCACCTCTTATTCAACTGCATTTGAAAAGCCACTTTACTTACAATAGATCCCACCATATAAGTAAAAGAGTGCTGAACACTCCAAGACCCACTTTTATCATCAAATTTGATTTTCTAGCTTCCATTGGAGTAGATGAGTTAAGCAAGTTAAACGAGTCGAGGAAAAACCCAAATTTAGACTATTTATATCTGCTTAATTCAATCACTCTGAAATGTGTTATGTACAGATTAGAAACAGCACCATTCAGGTTCATTATGTGTGCCTCTGCATGTCCAAAGAGTATAAAGGCAAATGCCGAACAGTGCTGATCTGCGTAACTTTGGGTTGTGAAATCTGGTTACTGAGAGGAACTCATCGCAGTGATCACACTGTTGAACCTCTGAGAAGGTATCAGAATACCAAAGACTGCTGCTTCCATGTTCCTTTGAGGTACTGGGATAAGACTAGGTTAAACTGCAGACTAAGCCAGCATGTCACAATACTTTCGAAATAAGCCTAACATGCAGAGTGGAGGGAAAGACACAGTCATTCCTCTGAGCTCTGGTGGTGTGCAAATGTCTGGAGGGGAGAATGAGGAGATGCAAAATGTAAAAAAAAAAAAAAGTGGCTTTGTGAACTGTGCACCTGTGTGGGACACTGGGCATCGTAGGATTAAGGAGATGGCTGCTCCAATGCCCACCTCAGGGTACAATCATCCTTTATTCTGCCTCTTTTCAGCTTTCTTCCCTCCTCCTACTCCCCAAAGCACTGGATTTCAGGAACTGCAATGAATCCCCCAACCTGGTCAGCTCCATTTATCTGGGAAATCAGGATACCCCCTTTCAACCTGCCTCTGCCCCATGCCATGCAGCAACTTCCATTTCAACAGGTACACCTGTACTGTAGTGAGGGTTCCTGTCACATCTGACCTCAGCAGCTCTTTCACCTCTCACTCTACTACTATTGACAGTGTCCATACTGCGAGTACACACTTCACATTTCACATATCACACAAGTACACACTTGAAGAGAAACAGGAAGGGAGGTATTTGGTAAAGTATAAAGACACAATCCTCTGTTATCATTTCAGTGCCATGGCTTGTAACGAAAGAGCAACTGCAAATTAACTGCACAAAAAAATTGTAAATCAGTAGTAAAAGGCATAATTATCTGGAAATCATGTCAGACTCTTCGCTAACAAAGCTGGAAAACGTTACTAATCTAAAAGTGAGTTTTAACACTGCACAATATTGGAAAATTATGTCCTCTCTTGCGCCGATCTTTGCCAATATTACAATAATCTGAGGAACAGTGTAGATAAATCACAAATTCAATCACTCAATCTACAGGAAGTAACATTAGATGCAAAATATAAATATGGACAAATCTGCAAGACATTCTCATTAAACATTCTCATTAATCTTCATCCCACATGAAACATTTCCATTAATCTTTCAATTTTACACTAGCAATGTAACAATTTAAATGTTACATTGTTTATCACTGACCTCAGTGGGCTTTTTTCATTGTAGCGAAGGACAGTACCCTTGAATTCCGCCTTGCAAAAAAAGGCTAGGGACTGGTATGAAGCATTTTGGTTTTCATTTTTGGTTTTAATAATAATAATCACTACTTGATAACCAGATCACAGTGATTCTCTTTAGTTTGAGCCTTAAAATCCGACTGCAAACTTTTCATGAGTCATTCCAGATGGGGGCCTGGCAAATGAGCACATGTAAATGCAAAATCGTTTATCATAGTTTCTGATCACTTAATTAAAACACATTAGACACTTGGTCAAATGTCACCACTGTTTTGTGACCGTGTGAGAAACATTAACTGATACTGTAAAATTCAACATGTAACTTCTAACAGTAACCTACTACTAAATCAAATATGGTTGAAATCACTGGCTTGTTCAGTCCCAACGCACAGCAAAGCTGATGAAATTTTACATTTTAGAATTACAGAACTGTTGTAAATGTACAGCAACAGTCATTGTTAGGTAAGTACTATGCCTGGCTGAAGCCATTTAGCTACCTAGCCTATTTATTCAGTTCAAGTTCTGTAAGATAGGGCAGTTCAGTCACACAGAAAACAGGCTGAAATCTTTAGGAGAGAATTTCAAAATGAAACATACTTTCTTAGGTAGTTTTCCCAATAAATGACATACAGTGCTGTAGAAAATAGCATATCAAAGCATATACAATTTGGCCTGCAACAACAGGTGACTTGAAAGAGATGTCCATGTAACAGACTCAACATTTCTTTTGCACCTTATTGAGTATCTTGGCTGTTTTGCACAAGAACACATGGGATAGCATGGGACAGCAAATGAATGACAGAAACGGGAGCCTAATCTACATTATTTCAAGCATCAGGTACCAACTGCAAGAGGCTTATTGTAATATTTTACTGAAGCAAATCAAATTCCCCCACACAGGAGAGGAACCCGATGCAGCTGCCAGAGAGAGATGGATGAAAACACAAAGCACTGGCTCCTCCTTACAACATCTACATTATTGATCAGGCTGCCTGCTGCTGGGACTACACTGCAACCTCACCTCCTACACAAGCTAGAGAGCTAACGCAAACGCTCTGACCAGTGCTGACAGTCAACACCAGCCTGCAGAGGCATCACGCGTGCTTTTGATCCACTGACAGCCAAAACAAATGCCTTTGCAAAGAAAATAGCTATTCATATTTTTTAAAGCCAGCCATGGCAAAAATATGTATTAAGATTATTCATAGCCTTTGTTTATCTGCAAATCCTTGACTAAGCTCTTCTTGATAGAAACATGGGTACGAAAATCACCCAGGATGATAGAGGTGTGAATCGTCACTGGTCTCAATATTCGATTCGATTACGGTTCAAAGGGTAACGATTCGATTACAAAACGATTCTCGATGCATCACGATGCATCTTGTCCTCCATGGTTTTTTTAATTAATACAAGAATACAAGCCCTCAGATGCGAATTGTTTTTACTTTTCAACTTTTTGTTTAACAGCTGTTTTCAAAAATCATATCAAATCATATAACATAAAAATCTTTTTCAAGTAAGATTACCACAAGGTTTATGTAAATAACAGCATCACAAAACATTTTTGTTTTTAGTGCATTGTAAATACAGTGGGGAAAATAAGTATTGAACGTGTCAAACATTTTTCTCAGTAAATATATTTCTGATGGGGCTATTGACATGAAATTTTCACCAGATGTCGGTAACAACCCAAGTAATCCACACATACAAAGAAATCAAAACAATAAGTCCATAAATTAAGTTATGTGTAATAAAGTGAAATGACACAGGGAAAAAGTAACACGCTTGCTGAAATTTATTTAATACTTAGTAGAAAAGCCTATGTTGGTAATGACAGCTTCAAGACGCCTCCTGTATGGAGAAACTAGTCGCATGCATTGCTCAGGTGTGATGACCCATTCTTCCACACAAACGGTCTTCAAATCTTGAAGGTTCCGGGGGCCTCTTCTATGAACTCTGATCTTCAGTTCTTGCCATAGATTTTCAATTGGATTCAAGTCGGGTGATTGACTGGGCAGCTTTATTCTCTTTCTATGAAACCAATTGAGAGTTTCCTTGGCTGTGTGTTTGGCATCATTGTCCTGCTGAAATGTCCACCCTCGTTTCATCTTCAGCATCCTGGTAGATGGCAGCAGATTCTTATCAAGAATGTCTCGGTACATTTCTCCATTGATCCTTCCTTCAATTATATGAAGTCTGCCAGTACCATATGCTGAAAAACAGCCCCACACCATGATGTTCCCACCTCCAAACTTCACTGTTGGTATGGCGTTTTTGCGGTGATGTGCAGTGCCATTTCTCCTCCAAACATGGTGTGTGCTATGACATCCAAAGAGTTCAATTTTGGTCTCATCTGACCAGACTATATTCTCCCAGAATTTCATAGGCTTGTCCAAATGTTGTGCAGCAAACTTTAAACGAGCTTCAACATGCTTTTTATTCAGCAATGGAGTCTTGCGCGGTGAGTGTGCATAGAGGCCATGGTTGAGTGCATTACTTATTGTTTTCTTTGAAACAACTGTACATGCTAATTCCAGGTCTTTCTGAAGCTCTCCGTGAGTGGTCCTTGGCTCTTTGACAACTCTTCTGATTATTCTTTTGACTCCTCTGTCAGAAATCTTGCAAGGAGCACCTGGTCGTGGCCGGTTTATGCCGAAATGATGTTCTTTCCACTTCCAGATAATGGCCCCAACAGTGCTCACTGGAACATTCAGAAGTTTAGAAATACGTCTGTAACCAATGCCATCAGTATGTTTTGCAACAATAAGGTTGCGAAGGTCTTGAGAGAGCTCTTTGCTTCTACCCATCACAAGATGCTTCTTGTGTGACACCTTGGTAATGAGAAACCTTTTTATAGGCCATCAATTAGGACTAAACCAGCTGATATTAATTTGCACCGATAGGGAGCAGGATTGCTTTCTAAATACTGACAGATTTCAGCTGGTTTCTTGGCTTTCCATGCCTTCTTGCACCTCCTTTTCTTCATGTGTTCAATACTTTTTCCCTATGTCATTTCACTTTATTACACATAACTTAATTTATGGACATATATGTTTTGATTTCTTTGTATGTGTGGATTACTTGGGCTGTTACCGACATCTGGTGAAAATTTCATGTCAATAGCCCCATCAGAAATATATTTACTGAGAAAAATGTTTGACGCGTTCAATACTTATTTTCCCCGCTGTAAAATAATATAAAAATAATGGTTTTACATAGAAAATAAAATTCTTTTACAGCTCTAGCAGCTACATACTTGGGGTTTGCTAACTTTAGCTCCAGGTGGAAGCGGGTGATGTGATTCCTCATATTTGTTGTATTGCTGAAGTATTTAATCTTGGATCAGCAGGTCTTACACACAGCATATGTTTTGTCAAAATCGTTTTTGCCTATATTTTCATAAAAACCAAAATCTGCCCAAATATCTGCTTTTAAGATACTGGGTGCGTTTTTTAATCTCTGGCTGCTGGATAGGTTGTTCTCCCTCCGCCATGCGCACGAGGGGGGGTACTTTTTTGTTACTTAGCCTACTTTATTTTCAATAAAAGCAGGACACTGGCATGTATGCACTGCATGGATTCCACACACCCAAAGAGAGGGCCATTACATTACTGCTCACCTCCACAGATTCTACACATCACAAAGAAAAGGCCATCGTATTACTGCTCACCTCCACCCACCAATTGTACACATGCCAAAGAAAGGGTCATTACTGCTCACAAGCATTGTATTGGGCAGCTTTTTTAGTCTCAGTCTTGACAAAAACACATATTAGTCTCAACCACATTTTAGTAATTTTTCCCTTCATAGTTTTAGTTAATGAAAACACTAGAAAACAGCATCTGAGCAGCAAAGAGTATAACACTGATTCTAGCTTGTTCAGCCAGTATTAGGGTATAACATTGAGAATGGTTTACATTTGGCCAGGCATGCATGAGTATGACTGGCATAAACAGATATCACACAAAAGCTTCATGGTAAACTGAACATCTGATAGTCCATCATGGAAATTTTCATCTTGCCATGTTTTATTTGAGACTTCAGTTATGTAGTTACTCTCTCCTCTTTGTCATAGGAAAAAAGGTCAGTAATGAATAGTTATCACCATTGTTTTTGTTGATGAAATCAACACTGCTGCTCACCTCTGTGGCTTCTACATATCCCAAAGAGAGGGTCATTACCATCCCTGCTCTCTTCTATGGATTGAAATTTATCATGAGAGGGCTCTTATCACTATTGCTCACCTCCATGGATTCTACACATTGTAGAAAAATGCTTATTACTGTTACCAGTCACCTACATGGATTCTGCATGAGAAGAGAAGTTGATTAATGTTACTGCACTCAGATTCTGCTATGACCACCCTGTATGTCAGTTGTTTGTGGGACTCCGAACCTGAACAGTAGCACCAGCAGGAGAGGAGAGGACAGGAGAGGTTCAAGAGGAACTGAGAATCATACACACTCCTGACACAGTTACCAGCCCCCTTCATACAACACTGCCATGCTTGGCTTTTCAAACATCCAACTTTCTGTTGTCAAGGCAACCAGTTCTCTGAACTGCAAAACATACATTGCGAAATATTCAAACACTAACCTCAATTTAAAAATCTGTGTGCTGCTATCTGGGTAGTGCATTTTTTGGTAGACTCTGCACAGTAACGGATCGTTCTTTCAATTTACAGATGACAATGTGACTTTAATGGCTGAGTGGAGAGGCAAGAAAGAAAAATATGTAATGCATATGTAATGGAGAGCTCCGTCCGAAAAGATCAATACACAGGAATACAGTCTATTCTCCAGTCTCAATGGTTGTGGTTCTGAAAAGCCTGGCTACACTTTGTATTCATCCACAAGGTCGATCAGAAAAAAAAGCTGAATTCTCTGAGAGGAAGCAGCACCCTTCTTTTCTCCCTGTGGAGATAAAGAAATGTCATGAGGGAGAGGAAATGACATCAGTGCTGTCTGAAGACAACGGTTGGAGGGGTGCGCTTTCAAAATAATATCCCAATTCATTTACTATTGCAGATCATATTTTGTAAGTTCTGAGAGCTGCCAATGCTATTTTTCCTTCTTTAACCTGTCAATATATGAGTTTCAAATGAAAATGACCGAGAACAGCAGCAACTCTCATGGGAAAGCAACAGAAACAGCACCCCCACTATAGGAACCCCATTCAGAAAGGCAGAGACAGCCTAAATGTCAAGCCTGCTCACAGACACATAGCCTAGCTGAAGGCAGTTATTTGTGACTCAGAGTGAAATACTCTTAAGGGACTGTCTGTACCCATCCCCCATCCCAGCCGCCCTCATCACTCACACACACCCCTCTCTCGCTGTTGCAGAGGTAGATTGTGGGTCATTGAATGTGTTTTTCCAGCCTTGCTCTGCCAAGCTCACATTTCAAATCAGATGAAGCACAAGCTCTGCCTCTCATTTGACAATGAGATGCCTGGCAAACCTGGGAGCAGCATTTTATATCATATATCACCCAATTAGAGAAGAAAAAGGGGGAAAAGATGTGGCGTCCAATTAACCCTACAAGCTCTCTGTACTGACTCCACCCAATAGCTCATTTTTCTACCAGCTGCTCTGTCACCATAGCAATATCTTCCATGGATTTACATAGTTTCTTTGGTGAGGCCACTCAGTGACTGAATAGGTAGGTGCAGGTTCAGACATGACATTTGACATTTATTCTTTAAATCTGAGTGCTTTTTACTCAACAGAAGCAGGCAAAACATCCATTTTGTGTTTAGCATTGTCCAACATATAACCTTGTCCACTTATAATTGAGAGTGTCATAAATATGCTTACGCTTTTTGATTTCAAAAGCAATGTTTTGCCCATATGTAGAAATTGTAGGATTATTAAGCATGAATAAGAACCCCTTGCCAAGAGCAAAACATTTTTTGCTGATTCCTTTCACAGCTCTTCTCCCTTACACTGAACTGACTTTCAACAATAACAGAACTTTGTTTACTCCTCCTTAAAGCGACAACTCAATATTGTGGCTTTATATATCCATGTCACTGAATCAAACACAGTGGCAAGTATGTGTACAAACCACAGGTCTGTCCCACTATATCTGACCTCAAAAAGAGCAAACACTTAACATTCAGAGATGAACAGGGCTGCAGTGCCTGGTGCACCAACACTGCCACTGAATGCAGAGAGAGGACAGATTCCAGTAAGGCCTATAAAGGGGAATGAAAGAGGGAAGATGCTTGTCCCTATCCCTGCGTTTTGTTTTTTGTTTTTTTGTTTTTTTTGTTTTTTACAGATGTGGAAAAGCCATTGTCCCACAAACACATTGCACACACACCCACACCTTCCCCTTCAGTGCCACAGGGTGTGTGAGTTCCTCCACAGTATGAAAACAAACCCTCAGAAGGGGGCTTGGGGACTGGCCATTTCTCACTCTCTCCTCATCGGAAACCTGCCTGCCTAGAACTGGACATGCATGCATTAAGGATGTAAAGAAATTAGCAGCAATGGAGAAGAGAAAAAAATGTGTGTGGAGAAGTAGAGGAGTGCCAGTGTATTTCTCTGAACACTGCTGTGGAGAGAGCATTATTTATTTAAGGGCTGCTGCCTCTCCACCTCCACACACGCACACACAGTCAGACACGTGCACGGATACACACAGGTGCATGCACACATGCACACAGACACAGGCGGACACACACAGACACACACATACACGTAAACAGTCAGGCGCACAAAGACATGCATGCACAGATGGACACAGATGGACAGACACACATACGCACACATGCACGTAAATACAGACCCACACAGTCAAACACACATATGCACACAAGCACACACAAATGCAGATGCACAGACAAAAAAGTTCCTTGCAGAAAACAAACCACAGATAAGAAACCCACATGCCCGCTCCTCTGCTACAAGTTAAACCAACAGCAACAAATAATGTCCCCATGCTCTGCTGCTTAATGAACTGATCCGGTGACACCTGTTCATGTGGACAGAGCCAGTCAGTACATCTGAGATGCATTGATTCTGTGTGCATGCTGTGTGGATAGGGTTTTGGCCATCTCCACATGTGACACCTGACCCACACACATCCTGTAGACATGGTGCATGGACATCTACTTATTAAAGCAGGCCCACCCGCATTCCTCCACCTCTTCCTCTTCTCATGTTAAAGATACCACATACAACCTATCTCTGCAGACAGACAACTATGTTTCTTCACTAGGCTGTCATTATGGAGAACAGAAACCCTTAATATTTTTCTCCCTGCTTTCCACTCAATCAGACATCTGATAATTCCAAGGATCAATATTTGGGAAAAAAAGCCCAAAATATTAATGTTATAATAATACAACCAACCTTCAGCAAGCACTTCAAGCTTATGGCAAGCCAGCAAGGTTAGCTGCAGCTGTCAAAGTGCATATACGACATTACCAGACTGTTTAAATTACCTTTACTGGATACATTCAGAACAATATAGGGGTGGCATTGATACTCACCCAAATGGATACCTGCCAAGGTTTTTGGGCAGGTTTACCAGCTAAAAACAATAATGTTAACCTCACAAACCCCATCACGCACAAAACATTCAATCTGAAATATGGCATTTAACGAAACACAAAAATTGCCAGACAGGCAAATATGGAAAACATATAAGCCTATACAATCATATCAAAGCAGCCAAAATTGCCATATAAAAATAATAGAAATCATCAAATAAAATAAATTGTTAAAAATGCAAAGAGGTGAGACTTTGTAGTAAATTGCTGGCACACAGCCTGTTCTGCCCTGCAGTATAACAGAACATGATTGAGATTCAAGAGCCTATGCATATTATATGCATATCAATTGCTACAATGACCGCCATTCCACTATCATGCTCCCCTCTCTGCCCCCACTTCCAGAATTCAAATGAGCTCAAATGAAATAGAAAGAGAAGCTTGGAGGATGCTATCAGTCTTTATAGAATCCAGAGGCTGAGTCTCACCATTTAGTTCAAGCCACATCTTTGTGTGAGCAATGGGGAACACAGAAACCACTCCACAAGCTTTGATGAGACTAATGGAAACTGTGGGCTAGGAGCCTACATCTAGGAGTCAAGCATCTGGAAATCCAGAGCTGTCCTATTGGCTAGATAGCATTCCTTAGCTTTAGTGTAAAAGACTCATAAATCATTGCACATTTAAGCTCATTTCCAGCATTTCTTTAGGACAGGAGCTAACACCAAGACCCTACCCATCTGAAGAGAAATGCACCCAACACACACCATCTCAGAACCTGTTGCCACTCTATCAGAAGATGCAAAGTGATAAGAGGCACACCCCAAGTGTTTTTTGTGAAAATGTTTATTGGTTGCATAGAGTAAAATAAATAAAATTATTGACCAATTCAGCCATCTTTGTTTATTCTGTTTCCTGAAAAAACAGTAATTTTAAAACTATGACTCAGATTTAGGCTTGTCTTGACATAGTACTTTCTACTGCCCAAGGAATCCAAATTAAGAGCCATATTTGTAAGCCTCAAAACCCCATAATTCAAATATTTAATTGAACAACATACGGTACAATATCATTGTGTTGTAAGGAGCTGTAGTCATCAAACTGAATTGTGATGGTAATTTTATGGTGGTGCTACCTGGAGCTGGTCATTTGGGGAAAAAAACTCACACAAATTTGGAACTAATATACAACTACAACCCTATGGCTTTAGGAGCATGTTTCATGTCACAGCATACTGTACCTTGGCCAACTTTGGAATGATTCTCTGACAAAGGACTAGGGGAGAAGGTCGGACAAGACCCCACTGAGGTTTAACACACTCATCACAGCAGCTCTAGGTTCTCAGCCACCATGCCTCTGCAGCTTCCAAAGTTCCAAAAATAATGATGTTACATACAATTTAATTATTCATTGAGTAAAACATCCATAATGTAACAGCTGCTGCTTTAAATAGACTTCGGCTCTGGCCCTACAACTGAAATATTCATAGTCCAAATGTGATTTACAATAGGTAAACCAAAGGTTAAAATAGCTCTCCATAAGACAGGGGCAATTTGCTTGATCTCTGATCTTTCATAACAATAGAACCATTTCTTTTATCCAGTGGAGTTATCACCTTGAAATCTCTGCCAGGAACAACCCTATGAAATGCCCCCAGAGATAAATGCCTGCCCACATACACTGGCAAGTGATTCAGTGTGTTGCCCACCACACAAACAGGAGCAATCTGGGTTGATTCAATAGAAGAGTGATATGGGAGTTTCACACAGGCTTGAAATGCAGGCTACTTTGTGGGATGTAGCGTTTCACGGTGGTGCCATAATAACAGCACCCAGACACACGCTCACACACACAACACTGATAAAGATCTGCCTCTCCTGAGCCTGGCTAAATGGAAGCCAGGGTCTCCAGTGTAAACACTACGCTCTAGACAAGCCTCTGTTTCCGGGGCTCCGTTCTGAAGGATGCTGACAATAGTGTTTGTGGCTCTCACTTTAAAAACAGGCACGCTTCCTCCTCCACCAGCATGGTGCTTGTGGGAATCAGCATGACACTGGTAGGGGTGTGGAAAAAAATACTCCTCCATCATGTCTGAAAAATGCCATTCACAGGCTTTGAGAGTGGTAAAACCATTAAGATGCAAAACAGAGAAACGAAGAACATTTGATTGAGTATTATAACCATATGGCAAAGACCATACAGCCAGGGTTCAGCTGGGAGAGTAATGGCCAGACACTGTTGTTTTTTCCAGCGTGCATGAGCGCTATTAAACACTTCCAGATAAACAGGCAAACGAATGTGTGTAACAGCCTGCTACTGAAATTGATTGGACAGAAACACTAGCAGATAGGCATTGTAACATTTGCAATGGAAAATAGATACTTTTTTAGTTTAAACTGGTACTTAAATCTACTGTGACTAGGAATGCACCGATCCGACTTTTTCAGTCCTGATACCCATACCGATACCTGGCCTTTGGGTATCGGCCAATACCGAGTACCAATCCGAAACCGGTGTTAAATTCATAAGCTGTATTCCTCACTAGGGATGGCAATCCAGAACCAGTTCCAGTTGAGAACCAGCTCCAAACTGTCCGATCCATCGGAATGGTATGCCACCGAGGTTATCAATTCCTTTTATCGATGCCGGCATGTTTTTCTGACAGTTGCGCATAGGTTCTCTGCATATGACGTCACAAACCCGCGCACTTTCCAGATGGAGGGCTGGCAACTGGAGGCAGGTTCTGAGGCAAGTTGGCAATGACCATCAGCACTGCAGCAATGCCTATGGTTTTTATGGCTGTTCCAACCAATCAAATCGGGAAAAAAACAAGGGCTACTTTCGAGTCCTGAAAATAGTGGTACACAAAGGGGAGAAGTTTAAAAAACTCACAGAGAAACGGCAGCAGACATGGATCAAAAACCTCCATCTGGTGGAGCGGAGTCTGAAAATGCTCGTGTATGCAGTGACCACTTTGTGAAAGGTAAGGCTAAAGTCATTTTGCTACCTACATAGCTACCTAAAACTGACAAAAAATACAGACTAGGGTGGTGATATCACAGGAAACATAGCTAACTACTAACTTCCTGAAAAAAAAAACCTTTGCAAACCAGATTGCTAGGAATTGAATGTTACCTTCCCACAGACGCAACACAATCAGTACTGTGGGTTGTGTAATAGGAGTTCTGCAGATGTAGCTATCTATGTTCCCTGCAATATCACCATCCTGATGGTTACTTCCACTGTATTTATGTCAGCATCTGAGATGTATGCCTGCAATCATAACTAGTAATGCTATAGAATACAAAGCACAGAATACAAAGCTAACTCAGATGAATGCACTATATGCATGGAAAATGAGACTTCTTAGAGAAGTTCCACAATTGCATATATCTATAGCTGTTTTTCAAATAATTTTAAAATCAAAAATAAAACAGAAAGGGAAATGAATGTACAACCCTGGTGCACCAGATATCTGTGACCATAAACACTTTTCCCTGGAAGCCTCCGAGTAAAGGTTATGGCAGCGTCTCAGACCATGACAACAGCAACAGACACAAGCAGTGAACTGCCTCACCATGGTTAGGTATGCCTTTCAGTCACGCGTTGCCCTCGACCCCTTCCTGTGATTGGATTTCAATGAAAATGGGCTGATTCAATGGCTCCAGCTGCCCCATCAATAGGACACTGCTGTTACAGGCCCAGATGACTGTGATTCAGCCAGGCCATTCACCCCCACCCCCACCTCATCACCACAAGGAAGGAAAGGAAGCACAAAAAAACAGCAGCTATGAGGGTAGAGGACAGGAGAGAAAAAAGAAAATAATTAAAACACTTTAGCAGTCTTGTTTGAGTCTGGGCTTTCCCATCACAGCACTAGAGCCATCACAAAATCCACAGCAATGGTTAGTTCTAACATTTTTCAGTCTTTTCTCTTCAGAGCTGATTTAAGCCACCATATATCTACACCGGATACGCTCTTCACAGTGAAGCAGTGTAAAACATTCAGGGCTGAGGAGGAGCTGCAAAGACAAATGACTTCATCTGAGACTCATTTCTATTAAGGATTTAGGTATACAGCAAATAGCCACAGCTTCCTTTCTAATTGTAGATCACTTTGGTTTAAAAGCATCTGCGAAATACCAAACTGTTAATTGTAAATTGTAGGAAAAGTGAAAAAAAACTGTGTCCTCAAGATGGCTAAAGAAACATGGGTGTCTGCAATAATTATCCAGAACATGTTCCAGGGATCACTACCATATTAGATCGGTCTTCTGGGGGATAACCACAGAAACCGAGTAGATGCTGTCCTGGGATGCCAGTTATGCTGAGACACACTCAGCAAAATGTATAGATAATGAATCACCAAGTTCTTTCGAGAGTCAATCAAAATATCAACTGCTGTCTCTGGCTCCTCCTATCCCCCAGCTCTCTGTGATCATCTTCTCTCAGATCTGCCTATGTTAGCCAAGCTGCAGCTCTCCCCCACACACACGCACACAATTCTGAGCTTCTACCGAGCCACTATTCAAACTGTCAGCAACCAAACCAACGTTCCTGCTTAACTTTTGATAGACGAAAAAACCTTCCCATTAGAAATGAGGCTTCCCTTTCACTGAAAAACTTAGGTCACACAGTGAAGGGGGTATATTAGTCAAATGTACACTACGACCATGTAGTGCAACAAAATAAGACTCGAAAGCCACATATAAAATGGCAGCACTGCTATGAATAGACTCTGTGAGCAAATGTGCCAATGATCAGAGAGGCAAGGGATCTGATGTTTAAAACACTTGAATAATACAAATGAATATGCCTTTCAATTTTGCAGGTAAAAGTCAAGAGATTTGTATAGACTTGAGCAAGCAGATTCTTCCTACCTAAAAACATCTACCTCTTAACAAGACTGCACTCAATGTTGCATGGAGCATGCCTTTAAAAAATGTACACACTTAAATGCAACAAAGCCCCTGACTGCACCACAAAAGTATTCACCAGATGAAATTTAATCCCTTGTGAAGTCATACTATGCTCAAAATCCTAAAGGTAAGACAACCATGTCCAACCATGATTGTCAAGTAGCCCAACATGCAATATAAGAAATTAAGTAGGACTGAACATGACAACATTCGGATTATAAACTACCTTTTGCATCAAAACAATTTTCCCCATTTCCCCTCTGGTTGTTGTTCACTTATGTTACTGCGCTCAAAGATGTGAAACTTCAAAGTGAACCTGCAAATGTGAAGAAGACAGTCTGATTACACACCAATGCTTTCCTGTTTATAAGAACTTGCAACAGCAATCACTACATTACGTTTGCACAGCAATCTTATCCAGAACAACTTACAGGAGCTTCAATTTTTACACATTATTCCTTTGCATTACATTCACATTCATTACATCCATTCATTCATTCATTTAGCTGCAAATGTAGTGAATGTAAGGTTTAAGAACATTGTCCAAATGTACAACAGCAGCACCCTTTAAGTTATCTTCAACCTTTTTCATGTTATGTGACAGTTAAGACTAACACTGCATTGCCAGACGTATAGGTGCCACAGGCATGAAATTAAAGCAATACTGTACATTGGCAAAGTAAAAACCGCAAGGCAGGTGAGAACCTTTGCAGAGCTGGTGTTAGGAACTGAGGACAGAAAAGTCATTGTCAGGAACAGATGAAATACTACACCATAAAATACCCCCCTGCCCCAATTCAGCTCCATATCCCAGGGTACAAGGAGGGCCTGCAGCCATTCTGTTTTTAAAACTGCACCGGTTAAATGACATTTGTCTGTTGAAGGGTCTTGTGAGAGACGAAGGTTATAAAACATTTATACCGCTTGAAAAAAAGGAATGCAAGGACAGCAAGTGCAATTCCTGTTTATAAACAGACACAATGAGGGCTGTGAGTAGGGGCTTATGGATGTCTGCTAAATCCCTTTTTCCCCAAAACCAACCTGAGACATTACATTACATTTACATTTATTCATTTAGCAGACGCTTTTATCCAAAGCGACGTACAAAAGTGCATACAGTGGACAAACAGGCACAGGCACGAGGGCAAGATGTGTACAGGGAGACCTGCCCTCTGTTTCCTCTACAAAACCAAAAATGGACACAGTACACCACTCTGAATTTTTCCTTCCCATAAAAAACAGTCATCAATTCAGCTGATTATTTTTGATAGCACCAATAGAAATACTTTGCCACAAATGCTTCCATATTGGCTGGGTACCCAGTCTCCTGCAATGGTGTCATTACAGAATGAATCATTTACATGTGAGGAAGTGGACATTCAATATAAGGAAAAGTGTTTCAATAAAACAGTTCTGCATTCAGCCTAACTATGCAATCTCATTAGGGCTTGATGGCAAGAACTATTTAATGATGTTTCCCAATAAATTAGAGAGGAGATAGATTTGCCCATTGATTGACACTAATCTAAATAACACAAGACAATCCAATTAACCTGCATGGTTTCTACAGATACCCCACAAAAACCTGCTGACAATTTTATCAAAAAGTATTCAAATGTGGAAGCTGTGTGTTGTTTTCTAGAAAACAAATTGTTTTTCCCCCCCCAATTTCTGATAAGTTCAGTGTCCAAATACTACTATGTTTCAGCCATTTGGGCTTCTATCCAACTGACAAGTATAGACACCAAGTTATGAGCCAAAAGGAAACCTACAGATCTGGAAATGAGTTACAACAGAGACAAACAGTCTTAGTATTCTCTGTGATACACAACTGATGCCACAGATATTTATGGTACATCTTTGAAAGCAAGAAAGTGGTCAGGTTAAAGATTACCAAAGGTACAGTGTGTAAGTATAGACATTTGTTTACTGGACATTGTTGGCCTATACACTTTTGATTTACTTAGAAACCTTCTGAATGAGCATTCAAATTGTAGCATAGCCAGTTTCTGATGTATCACTTGTACGTGTAAAAAGGATGGGGAATTTGTTTTCTCCAACAAGTGGTCAGCTCTCTTAAGGGCAAACTGCTTATTTTACTGAAAAATTTGACTGGCAATACCCAAAAATTAAGAAATCACAACCTGCCATGCTTTCACTAACCTGGTGCTACTACAGCACATTACAACCCTACACAGCAAGTGCTTTATGTTGGGGAACAGTATGAAAGTCAATTTGCCTGCAATTACAAATGTCCTGGTAACCCCTCTACTTAATCCTTGAATTGTACAAAAACACAACACATTGCATTAGTACTGATTCTAGAAATTATCTTTTTTTCCTGACACAAAACATCAGTGGACTACTGTGCAATCATTCTCTCATATGAACTCCGGACAAATGTCTGGAATATTAGGTCCGGACATTGGCCGGAATTGCCCTTTCACACATGTAGCACACAACGTGATAGATGCGTTCTCACATATTGGAAATATTCCAGTCGGTTTAGGCGAGGGGCGGCGCCCGAGTAGAGCGTGCAGGAGACATGTACAAGCTACAGCTTAGCTAGCTACTAACCAGATAACAAACTGCTAACCAACGTTATTGATCATCGTAAGAGACAAGATTTATAACTATAGCTAACTATCTCTTTAACGATCATTGGACTCAAAATAGTATGTATTTGGATGTATCCGCAATATCAATGAAAGAGTGGAAAGAAATATACAGGCAAGTCACATGATAGAAACGTCATCAATACGCCCACACGCTCGCCGTGGATTCTCCGGAACATGACCTGCTCTATTCATACATGGGCTCAATCCGACATTAGACGGATTTTGTACTAGGGAGCTGGCAGAGTGAAGTCTGTCTCATATCCAGTCCGACTGATTCAGACATTTGCGTTCTGATATACAGCTCCTCCAGCTAATGGCTAGATAAGTTCCGGCTTTCAGTGCATGTCTGAAAGGGGCTTCAGTGACAAGGCAGGGAAACAAAATCAAATGATATTCTTGTATTTCAAAGTAGCCCCAATATCCCGATTCAGAGCACAGACTGAGGCTCACTGAAGGCTTACTGATGTGATACCATAAGCTGACCTATGGTTAGTGAGCAAAAAAAAAGAAACAGAATGTCAAACAAGTAAAAGCACAAAATGAGTCTGTGAAATAAAAAAATAAATCTCTAAATAAGATTCCCTGCTGTTCAGCAACATGCAGGAATAAACATAAGTTTGTACGTATTTAACTGTATCACATGTATTTTAATTGAAATTGGAATGTTGACATCAAACAAGAATGATTAAAAATGAAAACTATCTGAAAATTAACAACATGAAATCAATTCATAGTTCTCTAAATTGGCTGCTCTATGGATGGCTTTACTCAGTAGAATCATACCATCAGTTCAGGGTCCTTTGAAACAACTGTTTGGCTTACTTTTGCTTATTTAAAAAAAAAAAAAAAAACATTTTGCAAAATCAATAAATATGAGATGCACAATTAAGAAGACATCAAAAATAATAAACGACTGAAGTGGAAATTTTGGCAAACTGTAATTAGGCTTTTTAATGTAACAAAAACTTGCGTAACATACTGCAGTAAGAATTGTGGTGGTAAAGAGCATAAACATACAGAAGAAAAAAAAGCAAACAAAAACATTACACAGTCAAGGTGGAATCATCTGCTCTCACACCTTTCATACTTCATAGTGATGCTTTTGTATCAGCTTTGCAGAAGGGAGAGGATACAGTAAAAAGAAACAGTGGTGCACTGGTAATTTGACCATGCACACTAGAGTGGGGTTGCTGCACTCCCTGCACACTGACCTCAGCATAATGCGAGAAAAAGGGAGGATGTGGTGGCACCTTCTCACAGAGAAACTTCTCTCTTCTTGCTGAGTGTGTTCAAATGAGTACACAAAAGCAACTTCAAAACAAAGCCTGAGCACCAAGATGCTGAGGTTGTGGTGAAGACGAGCTACAGCATCTTGTCAGAGCTAAGTGAGGCTAAACAACACCAGCAGCTAATGTGAAAACAACAGTGGCATGATGAGGCTCAGAGTAGACAGAGAGGACAGAGTAACAATCAGAATTTATGAAGGACCTGCATTATTGTCCACACTGGTTTTTATTTCTTTCTACTACATCCAGGGCATCTCATTATATGGCAGGGTGGGGAGGGGAGAGGAAACAGAGAGGCCATGTCTGGAGATGACCTAGCCTGGACCTGAAATGAAACCCACAATCAAGGGGAATTCTGGACGAAAGTTCCAGTATGATGCCTCCAAGCTGTCTTGCATCTTCAATGAGCATCAGAAATCTCAGCCCACAAGAAGGCCTAAAATAAGGTATCCAACAGGAAATGAGCCTTCCTAAATCAGGCTCCAATCATAGGGCTCCTGTACTTTGACGTTTACTGAACATTTGGTCCTGCCCTTGTTTCATGCCCTAGAGTAAAATGCTGCAAGACTGCAGTGAAGTCAAGTCATAAGCAAAACTGCTGCAAGAACTTACACATAACAATATTATCTATGTTCCTATTCATTTACCATCTGTGATAGTGAGTGTGACCACTGCAAATGGTCTTGTATTTAGCAAGTTTACAACAGACTGGCCTAATCTTGCCATGTACTCTACACTGCTTTTAAGAAACAAATATAGCTACTATGATAAATTATGTTCTTAAATGCAAAATTACAAATGGATGCATAAAAAGAATGTGTTAAACACTCCCCTTCTCATATTTTTTGAGAGATTCCCTTATCTATATTCTGCAAAAACAGAATACAACATATTTGAATGTAAAGCATTTTAGCACTGTGTATGTCAGACTATAATGCCACTGCACAGGCAGCATTGTTAACCAAGCGGTTTCAAATATAAAACCAAAATTTAACTCACTGTTTTACTCATTTTTAAGTGGCATTGAATGTCATCAATGACACTGTTGATTTTTAAAAGAAGCTATCCAGTGTGACGATGCTTCAATTGTAGGAGTTTTGCTAATTCCTATTTATTCCTTCGTGCTCTTCTGGTCCTAGAAATTTCAACAGTACACACAACAGAATGTCCAATTTTTCAGCCGCACCTCTTAGATTTGTCTGGCAGAGACTACTATAATACCTGAGATGGTGATGTCCAGACACTTAGCTAAATTGCACAAGTTTGTTTCTTAAAATATTTTATGTTAGATGATATGGTAACCAACACTACTTACACGATCACCTGTTTACTCATGTTCTAAATGGATTTTTCCACTTATGTACCAATTCACTCAACATCATTTTATGAGGTTTATTTTAAAATAATGTGTTGATAAGATTTACTAAAAAAAAATAGTTTTAAACTACTGATACAGTGATTTTAATAATGAAATCATTTTAACTTATTTGTTATTTACAATCTAAGAGAGCAAAAACTAAGCATTAAATAGACAGCGACTAGCGAGCCACACACACAAATTGTAATTTGGGTCATTACCCACCCATTTGATGTGAATCCAATTGTATTGCTAATTGCATGACTTGTTATGGCTGAAGCATTCAAGCAAACCTTAAAGTGCAGTTGCACTTTATTTATCTGTGCTATTTTTCAACCATTTCCAAACCCACCATTGCTTCATATCTCAATAACAAACTCATAGTAAAATAACAGTAGCAAATACAAATGCTGAGTAAAAGTGTGGGTAAAAAGTACACATTGTTTAACATATTGTTTAACGTATAAATTTATTATAGTTCAATAAATTGAAGTCTATTCAATAACTAGGGGAAAAATACTGCCACCAGTAGTGCAGCAGCATTTTGCCTGCACTGCAACTGCACCATACACTTCTGCTTCTCAAAAAGAATGTTGAATTATTTCAACAGTCGTGTCAAATTCAACGCACCATTACGTCAAATCCAAGTGAAATCTCTTCATGAGATCGGTATTGATCTGATATTACGTCAGAACAAACTTGTGACCAAACCATTTTGTAGCAACAAAACAAAACAAACAAAAAAAAAACAATTTGTACTAATATATCAGCAACTGAAGAAAACAGTAAAAGATCACATGCCTGTGAAATGCACCCTCAAAATGTTCTGAAGCAAGATCTGAAGGGATCCATAGTATTACATCTTGCCAGTTAGGACAGGTATTCTTTAACGTGTAAGCACCATCCTCTAAATGGATACACAAATAAAAATAAAATGCGACTGTGGCAAAGAGGAGTTACTACAAATACAGAATGAATTTTATGCCACATAAACTAAAGGCTCACATCTGAGCTCACTGCTTCATCACATCAAGGCTTACACAAGGATAACTGACTGCATTGAATTGCCCAGCTACCTTTCACATTGATTTTGGCACTTGCAAATGTGCTCTGATGACATGCATTTTCCACAAAACAAAAGCATGATCGACGCAGGACTATCCTTGCTATAAACAGACTGGGGACATCACTCTCAACAACAGATATGTTAGTAATAAAGCAGTTGGGGTGTTTCAATAAAAAAAAATCTCAAAGACCAAACTAAAGTGCAGCTCTGTAAAATCACGACTGAATATTAGGTACTACAAGCTCATCAGCTCGGTACTACAAGCTCATCAGCTAACTACTATGCAAAACAAGACGAAGTAAGAACCATGCTTAGTCGGTTTAAGATAGCTAACTAAGTATAAACTAGCTACCAACCAGTGCATACCACCGTGGAAACTAGACAGGCATTTCTATCTATCTAGCTAACTAGCTAAAAGTAGCTAACGTCAGATAGCTACCAAAAGTGAAGTAAACCAAGCTGTGAATAAAGCTAAAGTTACTTTGTTGTAAGGAGCAAATAATATAACTAAGCCAAAAAGTATTTGGCTTCTTAAACTGATGAAGACCAGCGTCTCATACTAAATAAATACCAAGCTAACTGTTTAGCTACACTAACCTTAGCTGTGCATTTCCATGTACACCGAAATGAGCATGTTGGCTAGAAGCTATCGAAGCTATCTCCGTTGGTGTTACTCTCCAGCTACATATCCATTAGCTATCTATCGAACTACCGTGCCAAACTGGTTGGCCTGCTATCAACAAGCACTCTTAAATGTGGGGTGATGCTATTTATGTCATGTAAATTATGTGTCTTTAAGACACAAAAAAACATACCTTCAACGAAATCTGAAAGCGTCCGCTTGTTTATTTTGGGTACTCCTTTCCAAAACTTGGTTCTCCCATTTGAGGCCTTGCTGCTTAACGGACTGTCGTCCGGAAACATCCGACAAAAGCAGCACACATTGCATACACGGCAACAATATAGTCGCTAACCCTAATGGGCAGCTAGTGTAAGTAACCTGACAGAAAGAAAATCTTCAGAGATTCCCGCTGTTTGTGCTGCTTCCAAAAGGATTCCTTCCTTTTTACAAGGCATACATAATAATTTGCAGTAAGTTCTTTATACCGACGTCTTGCCTGAAATTTCGTTATGTAATAGAAGAGTTTCCTTAATCCCTTCCACCCGACTCCTTGCGCACAATCTACAGACGGCCTTTGACTTCGACTTTGCTCCTGACGAAAAGGCAATGAGCTTGTTTGAGACCCAGTCGTTGATAGGCTGCAGAATGTGGGTGGGTCCTAATTTGTATATAAATATATAGGAAATAGACGCCATTGTGGCTCAAGAAGAGGCGCTTGGGCTAGCATATCATAGAAGTCACTTTGAGCTAACATGGGAGAAGATGTACAACAGTTTCACAGTCCTTTGCGATTTCCCTTTAGATACCCTTTCAAAGGAAATTGAGTATGTACCATGACTGTGGATAGGCTCGATTGTAGGCCGATATTGCGTTGTAGTCTGCACAATAATCGAAACTAAAGAAAACACATTCAGCGACGGCTTGTGATTCTGTTGTTGTCAGTATTAAATGGTTAATACAGTTTTCTAAAGCGATACATTCCCCGTTGAATCTAGTTTTATGTTAAACTTCTTGGTTGGCAAAACAACATTCGTGTTTCGTAAAGTAAGGTTACACCGTCTTGGTTTCCTCGCAACGATACAACGTCGGAAGGCGCATTGGCATTACAATATGAGGATTTAAATTGTAGTGCATTGTGGTGTTTGTAGCTCCAGCCAGCCACGGTAAAAGCTGACATATCAGTTGGTCTTGCCGTCATTTATCAGTAGCAATAGCAAATAAATTAAATATAATTACGATGTAGAGTTAAATGCGAAAACAGTCTAGCCAAGAGTCTAGTTATGTTGACCAGCTCGCTAGATGAAAATGATAGGTATTTGTCATTAACCCTACATAGCCACAGGTCTGTAACTACTTAGGTCTAATTTAAGTTGGGAATTTTACCAACTCTGCGTACACATCCACTGTCGCTACCGGTTGTTTTCTGAACATTGGAAATATGTAAATCATTGCAGTTGCTTGAAAAGAGTATCCAGCCTATCGCGTAAAGCCTTGCATATTTTGTTCTGCACGCATGACTGTTGATAAAACTGTTGTATGTTCTCCCAAAGCTGAATGAGTGCTGTACGCAACATTGCATGCAGAAAAATTGTATGAATCATATGTAAACCAATACAACCGATCGCGTGTTTGTGAAACATTATATATTGGTTATTAGAAGATTAACTGCCATGTAACTGTCTGAAGACTGAAAATATAGAATACCTTACCTTTCATTTCCTGGACATTAAACAATCCTCTTTTTTGGTTAGTAAGTACAGTTTGTCGTACACAGAAAAGGCGAAAATGAGAAGTAGCCCCATGATTATAAAATTATTTGTTGTATGTTTGGGACTTTATCTTTGGGCACACTTTTTCATTTATCTTTGGAAATACTGCTACCTGCTGGGCACACTACGTATTTGGGGATACTTCTTGAGTTACCTTTAGCAATACTGCTACCTGCTGGACACACTAGGCCCACGTAGTTGGGACGGTTTTTTAGTTACCTCTGGAAATACTGCGACCTGGTGGACTCAGTGTATATTTGGTCACACTTTTCGAGTTACCTTTGAAAATACTGCTCTCTGCTGGTTATATTCATAAATACACCTTCAAAAGAACATACACATTGCATTTTCTTTATCCACATAGAAACCTTCATAAAACGCAACGGTATCCTCGAACTAAATGTTAATAAATAATTTGCTTTAATAAATAAAAGTCTTTCACTCTGATGTCTATCATGTTATAATACCAGAAATGTATATTAAGACTAATGCATGTAAATGTTCAGCAGAATAAATGCATGTGCTTATTTAGTCAAACAAGCTGTCTAGGTAAAGGTAAAAGTTTGCTGAGGAGATTTTATCATTGGTTGTACTTTTCTGTACATTCACATCTTGCAACTGAATGGTTCATTGCATTGTCTATGCCTCTGCTTTGTTTTGCGTTATACCGAAGTCTATAGATATGAGTTGTTGATTGTGTTATTTTAGGTGACACAAATTGTCTCAGTGCTTCATAGTCTGAAGAAAGAAACATGAAACTTATGAGGTATAATTTAAACACAAATATCCATTTTCAACACTCATTAAAATTTCTGAGTTGGGCAGTTTATGATGCATCAAAAAGCACAGTTCCTGTTGTACCTTAACTTCAGTGGATAAAGGAACTTAAGAGAAGCAATTAAGAGGAATTTATTCAGTGCATGTTATGTTGATACACATAATGTAACATTTCCTAACTCGTTACCACTTGAATCATCTGCAAATGTGGGCAACTGTCATATTCAGTGGAGTCAAAACAAGTCCAGTTTTAATGTGTTCTTAAATGAAAAGACAGTAGTTGTGTGGGTGTCTTTCTTACAGATATTTCATTGTTTATTTGCTCAGCAAATGTCCTCACCCATTGTGATGTATACAACATACATTGTATATTATTGATTTTCACACCTTGAGATTTACTGAAGTAATTTAGGTTAAGTATTTCAAGGGTATAACAGTAATCCTCTGATGGTTGTACTCAAAAAGCTGGAGTTAAGCAGAGACCTAGCATGTAGAGCCGAAAGGATTTTCACTCTAGTTTTCAATTGCCTTTCAAAGATTGAAAGATTTATGTTTGCACTGTTGATGTAAAGCAGCAAATGCTTGAGACAGGAGAGATGTGGCTCCCTTTGTTGTGGCTTCCTTGTCGTCTTACAGAAGATGCTACGGCAGGAGCAGCAGGTGCACTGGAAGACCATCTCACACTGTTCATTACCGTCCCCCCCACAAGCCTGCTTGACCTCCTCAGCCCCAGGGGGCAGTGGTTGCCATCATCTGAAGTAGTCCTTTACAACAAATGAGAAATACCTACCTGTACCCTGCAGCCATTGTCTTTGGTCTACGTATCCTATTGGCTGTATTCACAATGAGACTTGAGCTGGTTATATCCATAGTTGTTGTCACAGTAGTTCTGTGTTGTATCTGGCTGGCAGTTTAATTAATGGATCTATGCTACTTTGTATGGCACATAGGATAGATTGGTCAATGTTAACTATTTCCACTATCAAACATCTAGGGGCAACTGAAACGGTCTTGGCTTGGATTTGCAAAGGATCAAGATGTCCCCCATTCTATTAGGAAACAACAGTTTCTTGGGATGTTAGCTTATTGTGGTTTACTAATATGATATGCTTTTTTTTTTTTTTCAAAAAATGCCACTTTTGTCTGTTACTCAAGTAAGGAAGCAATGTCCGCAGTTAATTAACCTTAACTGCCTCTGAGTGGGCCGACATCCTGCAAGTACAACTGTAAAAGTAAAGAAAAACACTAATTAAAAATATTACAAAAGTTTTACAAATTAGGAAACAGAACGTTCCACAAATATGTTTGCAATGAAAAATGTTGTAGCAGTTTTAAACATACTTTTCACAGTAAAACTATTTTTTAAAGCAATAGTTATCAATATTGATTTAAGTAAACATCTGTAAACATCTGATGTTTATAGCAATAGTAAACATCCGATGGAATGTACTGTAGTTAGTTGTGTATATGATATGTGCTTTTTGGTATTCAAAGAAAGCTCATAGCAAGCTTTACATAAAGTGTTTAAATGCAGACTAAATAAGTACAAGTTATGTATTACTTATAACTGAAACTGTGGTTTTAACATGTTAGCATTTTAAATGAAATGAATCCTTTACCTGAAAAAATAAATGGCTGCAAAATCACTTTTTTAAAATTTAATTTGTAGAAATAGTGGTAAACATTTTCTGAATAGAGCAGTTCACATAACTAAACCAAGAAAACAAGAAAATGTTACAATTACATACATGAACATACCTGTGGATATCCGCTGATACAATTAGAAACCTTGTTGAAATGTAATGCTCTTCATAAGGCAATCTGATTGAAGTGAGATCAGACAGTTCTTTGTGGTCTCACATAATGAAGAACTATGTAGTAAATAGGCTGATTAAAACAAAGTCACCAATGTAATTATGTTTTTATAAAATGTGTATACATTTTGGACACTGATCTCATGAACCACTCATGAGAGGCGATTGAATACATTTGATGATATGATTAATGTCAAGGCTACTGAATATAAAAAAAAAAAACCAGGAGACAAAGTGCCAGCTTTTTAAGTTAATAATGTCTTCATCCTGTCAATATGTCAGAGGTTGGACTAATGTATAGTGTTGCTGGCTGTTTTGACAATATGTTTTATTTCTAAAAAAGAATTATCGACTGATGTTTCTTTTGCTTACTCTCCCTCCATGACATTAAAAGCAAATATTCAACACTTACATGAATTTAAGTTGTGCATTAAAAAACAAGTGAAAGGTAAAAGTATTAAACAATTCAGACACTTTAAGTCAGTACATGCTGCCCGTAGAAAACATGTTGAAATAGCTTGCACATGTACAGTTATTAGCCATATTGTTATGCTTGTGGTCTGTATGCTATATCGGAAGGCTGTTAGGGCAAATGGAATGAAGTAATAGCAACATTAATAAAAACGAAAAAAAAAAGCAATAAATATCTTCAACAAAGGCTGCAACCTCTACCAAATGACCGACATCCACGTTAAGGATTATTTTTATTCCATTAATAAAAACACAAGAGCACTAAGTGCAGCTTGGGTTTACGTATATGTTGCTGTTGGTTTAGCATCCTTGCATGTTTGTTGTTTAGCCCATTTAACTTTAATTTCCATTCAATTCCATTCAATCCTTAACCAACTAACCTACCCCTTTGACATGAGGTCAACATCATTTTCCCACGCAATGGCATCTTATCACCCATCCTTATGAATGCACTGATATGAACTAAGAAGGAGGCTGGATAGTCTCCAATATTTATTTGATAAATAAGAAAAAATCTGCCTCAAAAATGTTCTCCTCTCCTCCATCTTTATTTACACCTCTCCTGCCTCACCTCAGTTTTCTGCCTGCTCCCCCCTATTTGTCTTTCAGTCTGACATTTTCTCACACTGGCATGTAGTCCTTGCATTTTGCAATTCAAGGCTGCTCACCATCAAGGCTGCTCAAAAGCTAACTGCCAGATTAACATCGCATGTGCAGTTTTTAGGATTTGTAGTCACAATTTTGACTTAGCTTGTAAATGTGTATGATCCCAAAAGTGGAAAAAGTATAACTGACTCCAACAAAACCAATACTTTTACTCTTTTACTATATAAACCAAATACATAAAAATGGCAACCCTGTTTTCTCTCTAACTGTCAACACAAGCCCCACACCAAATCCAGGGTCTTTTACAGACATTCCTCTCATTACTATTTGACAGCATACGGAACATTCCTTTCATAAGCAAAAAGATGGACACATTTTATGTCACAGTATTGCATGCTGATCTCCCATCAGAGCCTGAAAAAAGAGCTGAAGTTTCAAAAGTAACAAAAACAGTCATGACTTAATCTGACATGATGACAGTGACCTTTACCAGTGTACACAGAGTGAAAATGCAATCTTCATTGATAAGTAGCCCCAGGCATGTGGCAGTCACTTCAGCTCTGAATTCTGCATCCTTCTGGTGTGGAGTAAGGAGAGGTCACTCTTTTCCTGAGTGGGATGTGGTATGTGTGGACAGTGGTGAGTAGGTTACACTTTTGTGTGGGAGTGTGCTTGTTGCCAGGTCTCCCTAGCGCGGGTCGTACATGTCAGCAAGTTTCTTGAAACGTGGTCCCCATTCATTTAGGTAGTCATAGTCTTGATCTCCATCAGAACTGCCAGAGGCAATGGAGCTCAGGCTGCCTGCCAGCGACCCATCACCTTCGTAATCATAGATAAGTGCTGTGTCGTAGGGCGGCACGTTGGGGTCATTGTCTGCAGCATCCAGGCCCTGGAGATACACAAGGAAACACTGGTTTACACTCAGATTATTAAACTCAAAGACTGTCTGTTCAATTAATCTGTAGAACTGTTTTTCTTTTGTAATTACTACACCATAAACATGGCCTCACCTACTCAGAATCTCCACATTCAAAATAGTGAAATCAACTCTCACGTCATTTATGAAGTCCTCAATGTCAGTGGGGTCCCCTGGAGGTTTCCGTGGGTAGGAGGGGGATGGGAGATTGTGGGGAGCATCTTTTCTGAGTGGCTGTTTTCCTCTGGGGAGGGCGGATATTGGAGGCGGGACCACCTCATTGGGGTTCCTCAGCTGTTCAATGTTGTATGCATTCTGGAAAGAGTTCAGTATGGTTAGTAATCAACATTATGGGGAATTAACCTCCACAGGTGTAAATCCCTAAAATTGTATGAACCATATGAAGACAACTTGCAGCTAGTCCATAGATTTCACCAAATTATTGTGAGCATATTTTACAAAAGACTCAAAATATATTGTATAAGCATGTTGTGTTTGTCATTCAGACTTTTCTCAATAATAACCTGCTTGACATTTAACAAGTTGTTTGTTGGTTGACAGTGATGAGCACACCTTGACTTTATAAAGTCATACTGTACCATACAGTTTATGTTAAACAATTAGTGTGCGCCTTCTTGTCCCTTGAATGTGTGAAGTAAAATTTTATGATTATGTCTTATTCAGTTCTGTAACATGATTGTGTCTTACCCACTTTCTGTAACATGATGGGTATTAAGAGCAACGTGGTAATAGAAGCATTAGACATGCATTGTATGGATTCTGTCCAGTATGTGCTCAAACCTCATCTTCCTCTCCTCCACCCTGTTCATCGTAGTTCAGGATGTTGTCACGAATGTCATCGTCTGACACCCCTCCTAAAAGCCCTCCTTTTGCAATATGAGGTCGTCTGCAGTTCCCTATTGCAACCACCAACAGCAGAAGTACTGAGTGAGGAAGAGACAAGAGACAAAAAATTCAACATAATCAGTACTGGTCTGTATAATTTCACTCCAGCTGAATCAGCTTTCTCACTGTGAAACATATTTTAAATCTAAGCAAGAAAAACTTGCTGCACAGCAAATGATAATCTTATGATCTCATCAAAAGAATCTATATGGTGATGAAAATCTGTCTGTTTCCATGTAGGCAAGGTGTGTGTGTGCATGCATGTGTGTGTGCACGTGTGTGTGTGTGTATGTGTGTGTGTCTGTGTCTGTGCGTGCGTGCATGCATGTGCACACGTGCATGCATTTGTGCATGAGACAGTAAGGTTGACACTTACAAAGCAAGAGTAAAATGCTTCCAATGATGATTAGGAGGGCAGTGAAACTGAGCCCCACCCTGGTGCTGAGAAATGCTGCAGCTATAGCCTTACATTCCCCAGCCATGTCACAGTGGCAAACAGTCACATTAACAATGTGAAAGTTGGACAGAGTGGGTGTGCCTGCATCAGACACTAAGACTGAGAGGAAGTACAGGCCAGAGTTCATATCTGTCAGAGGCTGCAAAAGAGCATGTGTCCCTAGAGTGAGAGAGAGGGAGAGAGAGAGACAGAGGGAGAGAGAGAGAATCACACATATGTTGTCAATCTACCTGAAATGACTGAAATTACCTGCATAGGTGTCTTAGCATGTAGATGTTAGTCTACATATAATACCTAGGTGTTTGTAGTATTAAGTAATTATTTATGTATAACTCCAACAACAGTAAGCAAGCAACAAACAGACGGCTTGAACACAGTCTAGTGCTGTGACCAATGTAATGCATGCCGGCACTGTGCATTCAGTTTGAGCTTTAAATTCAGATATACTCTTTTTGGAGTAGGTTCTAAGCTGGGGACTCACCATTGACCTGGGAGATGGTCCAGTTGAGGGATGCATCTGAGTCAGGTGACAGTTCAAAGGTGAAGGGCTCGGCTTGCGGGCTCTGGTCTTGGTCTCTGGCACTCAGAACCAGACCAGGATTGGCCAAGTCAAGGCACACAGTTCCACTCAGGGGGAAGAGCTGTGGCGGGAAGTCATTGGTTTCCAGCAGAGTGATCTCTACTGTAGCTGTATTGGAAACACCGCCGTTGTCTGGGAGAAATACACCAATCAGGGAACACCAGTCAGCACCTCCAGGTTCCTACTCTGGCAGAAGAACCAGACTCACTAATGACAAATCAAAATCTTGGGTGACATTGCAAAGATAGCTGAATATTCTCTCCAGGGTAAAGGTTTTTGTGACATACTTAGTATGTATGATTTACTAGCCAAGCATGCAGTGTTAAAGACAGTGCAGACAGAACAGCAAACCCCAAAATAAGTTACAAATGGTTAATTTGCTACCTCTGTCATAGATTTCTCTCTCACAAACTGTAAATAAAAAGTTTTGCACTTTTGCACTTTTGTAAGTCGCTTTGGATAAAAGTGTCTGCTAAATAAATAAATGTAAATGTAAATTAATGATACATTTATCAAGCAATTGATCCAGTTTTCCATTGACATGAAAACCATTGAGACAACCATTTATGGAAAAAGACAAAGCAGTTTCAGGGTCAGTTCTAAGGAGGACAGAAGTCTACACTGAGTATAGAGTAGAGAATCAGACATTTGGGGGCAGGAGGTATGTGAGGGAAAATAAGAGTTTAAATTTCTCACCTTTGTCTGTGACTTTAATCACAGCATAGTATATATTATTTTTAACATTGAGCGACCGCAGGTTGAATGCCTGTCTGGTTATCAGTACTCCAGTTTCAGGGTTAATTGAGAGCCACTTTTCAGGATCATACTCAATTTCATAACTGTTTAGGGAAGAACAAAATATTTGTTCAGTCAATGAGCTTTAAACAGTGTCAGCATACTACAATATCATAAGTCCTAAATTCATAGTTACAGAACCCATTTGACACTTTTATTTCTTGTATATTTGTATGCAGAGAAGGAGAAATGCTCTTCAGTCTATTTTGTCTCAAGATTATTGTTTAAGATACATTCTTTATACAATGTTTAATGCTACATAATATATATATAAGTACTTGTTCATGTTTAACCAAGAGTAATGACAGGATATAGCCTGTGTCATACATAATGTTTTACATATACAGAACAGAAGGAAAAGAAAGAGTGGGAAATCTGGCCATGGAATATGGTTCTTAGCAGTGCTCTGCAGACATAATCCAAAGTAGCGGACAGATGCACCTGAGGTCTGAGTTGTCTGGGTCATAGGCAATGTCTTGGACTAAAACGGTGCCTGGCACGATTGACTCCGGAACCTCCAATGATATCGGGTCAGATCTGAACTTTGGGGCCTCGTTTTCATTGGTAACCATGATGGTTACCGTGGCACTGCTGGCAGAGTCATGAGGTGCCTTGGAACTGAGTGGAGCCTCATTTTCTACAGTCAGGATCAGATGGTGCTCCTTCTGAGACTCATAGTCTAGTGCCTGAACAAAATTTAAAACAGTTAATGTGAAAATGAAAAATAGTAAACAGTTAATTTGAGATTACTCATGACCTTAACAAGACACTGTTCATTCGATGGTGTACATTTAGAGATTGAGGAACATTTATCAATTAATATGAGATTTACAGTTCAGAGGCTGAACAGAAAATGGTCAATCTGAAACTCGTATAACACAGATTCTTCTGAATTTTCTGGACTGTCATGTTTTGCTTTTATAAAAGTGACCACCTATGCAACATGCTCCATACTTTAAAGTATTCAGCATCAACCAAAACTGCAAGCCAAGTCTCGTTTACTTGATCAGTGTAGTACCACAATCTGTCAGTAGATGGTGGAAAAGCCCTTCAGGTTGATTGCTGCAAGAATTACCCACTGGGTAATGTTTCAGGTTTCAGCATAAGTACTGTATATTAAAACAAATAAATCTCCATTTTGTGTCATTGCATCCTTCTCATGTCCTCATCCAATGAAAAACATCTTACCGTCACCACTGATATAACACCCTCGTTTGTACTTGGGTCTGTTCGGATTGCAAAGTGTCCACTCGGGTCCCCTTTGGCGATAGTATACTTGACTTTCCAATTTGCTGTGCCTGGCTCATCCTTGTCTGTTACACTGATTCTGCCAGTGTCCTCCACTCTGTTTTCTACAGCTCTCATAGTGTACTGCAAACATAAATTGCAAAAAAAAAAAGATGCAACTCAGTGTTTTCAAAAGGCATGAAAAGAAACAGCACATAAACACAAATCTGGTTTGAATGTGCATCTTGATGTCGCTTTTATGGTCAAATTTATTCTGGCATGATCTGCATTTTGCAACAGGTTAGAGTCATTGTTGTCTGTCTGATGACATTTCCCCTGTCTCTTGTTATCAATTGTCCTGAAGGTATTCAAACAGGATTGTAATGTATGTTTATTGTCAGGCAAAAAAATTCTGACATTAATTTTTTTGTTTGCCAAAATTAACCCTGTAATTGAAATGCGCATAGGGGAATTTCCTGCAATAAAATGGAACACAAGAAAGACAAGCTGTAATGGATCAGATAACATATACACTGAACATCTGTGGTAGTCATTGGACTTACATAGTCTTTGGTGAATCGGGGCATGTGGTTATTGATATCAGAGACATGTATGACAGCAGAGGCAACATCTGATAGTCCTTCCCCTGACATGTCCGCCACTTGCAGTGTCAGTCTGAAGGCCTTCACCACCTATAAGGCATACAAGGGAGACCACACTTAGCCATGTATCAAGGGCGTGTGCAAATGCTGATACAATGATCTAACAGCATTGTGACATGGTGGGAGGATATAAACCAAATTGTACAAAACATAACCTCTGTATTTCACCCTGAGTAAAAATAAAATATTACAGTTATCAAAAGACAATTTGATGGCAATTTTTTAAAAACTGTGTTGCTCTTCATCTTTACTGAAGTTGAAGAATCAAAAGAGAGAAGCTGTTATATATTTTTTAATTAATTCAAAACAAGATCAAATCAAGTCTGAAATTCCTTTGTGGTTACTATAAATAGCTCCACTGTATTGAATCATATTCAACCCCATAAACAACCTGAAAGGCAACAGAAGTGTCACACAACTCCAGAAATGCATTTAGCTGTCTCTCTCTGGATGAAATAACCTCCCTGTGCATGCTGGGGATTGAAGTCAAAGAGTAGCTATGTTGGAGGGATGACTGTCTGTTTTAGCCTGAATATTACAAAATTGCAAAACATATGCATGGCTTAATGTTCCAGGATGCTTCAGTGGCTCATATCTGACTGATGTGTTGCAGGGGCATATAAAGTCAAGTATCCATTCACTTCTAATTCACTGGAGAGAAGAATATACCATGCAGCATCAAACAGAATAAAAACTGAGAAATTAAATGTAGCATTCTGTGCCCTGCATTTATTTGTGCTGCTTTAAGACTATGCGTTTCCCTGTCAGGGTGGTGCATGGATGGTGATCGATGCACTGAGCCACACAGCCCCACCCACCTCCCGATCTAGCCCCACGTCTCGGGTATAGATCATTCCCGTCTCATTGTTGATGCCAAACATGGTCTTGTTGATGCTGAAAGGCGGAATGCTCTCCTGCCTGATGATGGAATAGCTCAGGGCTGCGTTTTCTGTAGCCGGATCATCAGCATCGGTTGCTGAGACATTGGTGACAGCAGTACCTGTTCAGAACAAATCCCAGAGAAGAGATCAGATTAAAATTACTGCTGAGGCCTTGTATGGAACTGTCTGCAACCAGAGGCAGGACTCAGAGAAACACCTAAACCAGACCGCAGATGCAAGTACATTCATCTCTCTCTCTGAGTACAGGTAACAGGCAGCATGGCAGATGAGGAGATGTCACCAGGGCACATCAACGGTCTAAATTTAAAGCTTCCATGTCATTGCTTGGGAAAACAAGTAAGACAGACAAGGCTGCCTTTTCCTTGCTCTGTGAAGGGTACAGTTCGAACATTCAGCACCTGCTGGTCTTGCACCACTTCACCTGGAACACAGAACTGCTGTATCAAATTTTGACCTTTGGAAGACTGCTGTGCCCCTACCTGGTATAGAGAATTCTGGGACAAAGCCGACAAATTCATTCTGTGTAAAGTCTGGCCTGTTGTCATTCTGATCCAATACCACAATCTCAATGGTGGACGGGTTCTCCAGTCGCTCTCCACTCGGTGATAGGGCAAAGGCCTTGAGCTGAGGAACATCAAAAAGCTACACTTAATGGTCTCCCAGCATCACTTTGGACTGGATGACAACCTGTATGTAGGATGTACCTGAAGAATTTCATATAATTCAAACATTTCCAACAAACATGATTGTTTGAAATCAACACTCAGCCCCTTCAGCAATGCCAGCAATGTTGCCATATGGTTATTTGACTGAGTCTAACTACAAATGCAATTTAATGTATCAGTTAATTGATTATATACAATCCCATGTCAAGGAAACGGTCCAAAGATAGATGACTGTGACATTTTTATATGGTAGATGGAAAGCATAGGGCAGTCACTGTCTATTCTTTTGAGCTGTCCCCATTGTATTTACCTTGAAACTGCTGTATTTTTCTCTGTCGAGGGGCATCTTACTCTTGATCCATCCTGTACGGTCCTCTATTTCAAAGAAGTCTTTCGGCTCCTGGTCCACCCCTGGTCCTTCCAACTTGTAGATGACCTCACTAGTGAAAACCTTATCTGATTTAATCTGGAAACAAGACAGTGTACGATGAGGAATTGTATGAGGTACCACAGAACAATGTAAATTTCCTTGAAGTATAGAGGCACCTGGACCAGATATTCCGGGACATGCTTGCTGTTTTCGGAAACTCGGATCGGTGGGATGATCCAATCTCTTTTCACTCTGTTGTGGCCTGCACTACTTGTGCCACCTGCTGCCCGTCGCCATGGGTATAAAACAGATTGTTTTGGCTCCTCTTGCACCACCTTGGTGATGCAGCTGACCTGAAATACATCACACAACAGTAGAATATTTAATTAATTTAAGTTAAATAAAATGTATTTTACTGTCAGCAACATACTCCTCTCTCTACCATTATAACCTGGGGAAACAAAGCAATTGTATATCCAATCATTAAGGGAAGATTACATGGCCAGACTGAGACAGAGCCAGTCTGGGGTTTTGACCATAACCTTTTTGGTTATATTTTTAATAAACACATTGAGTGAAGACCTTGGATTAATTTCTCCCCCGCAAGAGGACAACATTGTCATTATTATTACAATAATGTAATGTAATATACTAAAGCATTGGTTTTTCTAGTTGGTTGAAAGTGATGAGTGCATACTACTAGCTCACCAACACAACTACTTACAGCAATCTGATTTTCCAAAGAAGCCTCATCTAAGTACTAACCAAGTCCAGCCAAACTTAGCTTTAGCCATGAGTCAGAAGGCTACAAGATGGCATGACTGCTAGCATACATGTAATACCTATGACCAAACCACATTTGTGTAGGGTCACATTAATCCACATCCTGAGACATTTACAGCACGCACACACACCACACTTACTGTAGATGAAGAAGGCACAGCTACAACCTCCCTTAACCAAATCATTTTAACAAACAAATAAATAATCAACATTTTAAAACGATAGTTAGACAGATGTCAAATATAACTTTAATGCTATACCATTCTTTATTGTAACAATGAGGGGTTAAATATCTGGAGTCAGCCAGTCTGGCGAGGGCAGTTACTGCAGAGGTTTCCACCTGACAGCAGTGACCTGCCAGACCAACATTACACAGTATTACTCCTCCCTGTACCTACTCCTGTTGGATCAAATTTTCCCATCACTTCATGTGCTTGTAAACCTACAAAAAGAATGGAATTGTAGCCATGGCTAACTTTAGCTGCATGTTTCTGTGCCAGGCAGGGTGCAGCTGGCACCTCTGATCCTCACTCTGGTGGAATGGTGACCTCTTGCCCCATCCCTAATGTGGAATCCACAGGCTGGCGTGGGCGATGAGGGCAGAGAGACTCTGTCTCGGGTTTCACACCCAGTTTCATCCCCTGAGCAGCTGTCAGACCAGGGAGCAGGCCCCCAGCTTTCCCACTCGGATCGAGGCTCCCACATACAAGCCCTCCTTTATGTGCCGCTCTGCACCTGACCTCCACACTGAGGAGCTGGGATCACTCAGCATATCTGCTTTCATGTGTTGTTCCAACATACATACACCAAGGCTCTTTGTATTATAATCTTGCGCTTAAGAAACAACTCAGCACATGCTTTGGTTCACAGGCAAGCCATTAAGCACAAACTGTGAATCAAATAAACACAGTCCTGAGATAATGATACATGATCCATCTGAACAGAGGACACTAATTGGTCTTTTCAAGGATATTCACAGAAATGATGATTCACAGTAAGAAGTAATGATGAGTAAGCAGTAAGGCCTTGTGGTTTTGATATCCAACACTGCTTGAGTCAGTTACAGATTACAGACAACAGATAACTAATCATCTTATGACTGGATTATGATAAGGTGAAGTTATAAATTACAAGTCCATCAATGTGCATCCATTCATAATCAGGTGATGGGCAAAAAGCACCTAATTGTATGTTCAATAACCAGACAAATACAACTTTGTGACCCAAGTTAAATGGTTTTGTAACAACCAGAAGATCCTTAAGGGATTCTGGAGACACTATTGTGTGTACAGCACACAGCTGACTACATCTTTACCTGTTCACCTTGACTACAGCACCCCCATACTCTCCAATCACGGTTGCAGGACCACCTTAAATGATGTGCTCATGAACAAAGTAGTATTTTAGTAGTACTGCATTCTTCGACTTGCACCACCCTCCCCAAAGATGTACACCCCCAGCTATTCATTATGATCTACTGATTCTGGTTCCCTTCATCAAACCACCACAGACCTCTGAAACAGGGGTGAAAGAGACAGCACCTCAGTTCTGGGAACACTGTTGCAATCCATTCCTCAGAGACCTTGGACACAACTCATGACTTTAACTGCACTTCCTTCCTTATGCATAACTGTCTTCCTGTTTATTGCCCTTCCTACTTCAAGTTATAGGTGAAGTATTCTATCAGTTAATAATCTTTTAGCTTTATTACTAGTATAATTTTTTGCATCGCTAAGCATTGCAGCTGTTGGATCTCTTTCCACCTCTTTGGATCTGTGGAAAGCACTTTCCCGGGCCTTGTGGTAGATTGAGCTATGCCTCTGTTCAGCTGATGAGGAATGCCAGGGATGACAGGCATGTGCAGCTGAGCTGGAGGACTAATCTTAGACTGCCATGGACTTGCATCAATGCTCAGTCTTCTCGTGCTCATCAAGAGAGACGTTAATGCTTAAATACCATGTCATACTGCAGCCCCTCCCACAATATGACTCACTTTTTCAGAAAAAAATGGAGAATTGTGGTGATTTGTGTTATTCAGTGGCTAACTGCTTATGAAACTTCTATCACAATCTTTATTATTGTTAAAGGCTCATTATTAAAGGTGGCACGTATCAAACATCTTGTAATGTCTTCAGCAGTCCAGGAATCAAGCCACACCACAAGGGTGTCATCTTATCAATTAGCTGATACGCATGAAGGGCCGTTAACAATCAGGGTAACACCTTTCCCTTTGCTGATTGACTAACTCACTGCTTTTCAGTGACATTTAAAGATTTGAACAGTTACACATCCTGATGGGTGGCCTAATCATTCCTATTGTAACAGCAGGGAAGTGAAAGCTCTGAGATTGGGAAAAACACTCCTATTCTTATTTTAGATATTATTACAAATTCAGTATAATGAATTTTATAGTATACCACCATTATAAGAGTTGCTTATATTTTCTTCAACTCTTTCTAACCTAACCTTCCTTCATTTATCCTCCTCTGTCCACATTGTGGTGAGTAGAGAGAGGGGTGGCTACATCTAGATTTTGGGTTCAGTTTAGGTATGAATTAAATGATGGTACTAAGTTCAATAACCAAAATGTTTCATGTTTCACAAAGGTGATGATGGCAGATGAAGTTCAGCTCTGGTTAGTGGCGCTTGCTCGACCCACATGTGAAGATTTTATTGGAAGGGGTGAGTGTTTACGTTTAGAGGTGATAATTTGAAACGGTGCTGAAAATACTTGCCTGACCCAACACTATGAGAGAGAACCATGTCTGCAGACGCCGGCGGGGTGGGGAATGCCAGCAAAGGTCCCTTGATCTCTGCCAGCTCTGAGCATGATCTGTCCTTTTGCCAAACTAGACTCCCTGAATGAGATCTTGCACTTTGTGAATGAAACCCAGACACTAAACCATCAATTCTATATCTTGGAGATGGGTTTAAATTCATGGGTGTGAGAGTGCTGGTAATTTTCCAGGGCATGCCACCCCCTCACCCTCTACCCTAGCTCCTCTTCTCTATCATGTGGCAAAATCATGCTGTCCTTCCATGCACTAGAGTGACAGAGCCTTTGTCACTGTGCTCAGGAAAAGTTACTGTTGTGTTGTGATGAGGTTGCTGTCTCACAGCCTCGCTTGCTTCATCCCTGTGCTCCTATTTTTGGGCGGCCTCACTCATGAGAGCAGATGTTTCTTCTTTGTGTCGGCAGCCCTAATGAGGAGATGAGAGCAGTCTCCACTTCATGCATGTTGGAGAGAAAATAGCTCCAGCCAATTTGGTGAGGAATTTGATAAATGCTGAGGGGAGGAAACATTAGTTCCTTGAGTTCTCGCCACCCCTCTCCCCCCAGAATTACTCTTTTAACAGGGGTTGTTATAACATCCACAATTTGGTGCAGTTTTCAGTTGTGCAGCATTTATTATGCATACAGAAATGTATACATTTAACCATCACCTAATATTTATTTATTTAATACTGCAGACAAATGGAAGCACTTTTTAACTTTTGATGGCCAGCAGATTGAAAATATACTCCCCCATAAGTATCTAGGTATTTGGTATTTTGGTACAACATGTACGTGTACTACCACATAAAACAGATCTCTGTTACTACCAGGAGGTTAAAACAGTAGTATATTTTGAGTACAATGCCATTATTTGGTTTCCCCTTATACATCTTTATTCTTTTCTAAAGGATAAGCATCTTTCGAAATAGATCACATTCTGTCTATATGTGTCATATGTATTATGATTGGCTTATGCACATGCTGCAATGTAATGCATTTCTCTGATGAGTTTCTTGCCAGGCCACTCTTGAAAAAGAGGTTATTAACTTCAAGAGAATTCCTGGTTAAATAAAGATTACATAAAATAAAATAAAATGCTTTTTAGATTTGTTTGCCATTTTCAAAACCTGTTGTCAAAGCTGACAAGGACAGAAATGTATAGGCAAATGGAACATATATTACATTAAACAAAACAAAAATGTCATGAATAATTATAGAAAATAAAATGACTACTTTTAGAATAAAATATTATAATTAGCCTTGGTATAATTATATTTTTCACTTTTCATGCGAAACACTGATAAAAAATCCATTTCTCAAAACCTTAAAAGGCAGGTATAAAAAATACAGATAAATGAATTAAATGTGTCTAAAATGGATGTTGTAACATGACACTAAAAACGTCTTGTCTTGTATTTCATGTCAGTTTTTTTTGGTCTAAACACAAATGATGAAGTTGGAAAAGTGGGGCACACCATGAGCATTAGGACTTTAGGACCATTTAGCCATACAATGCTGCCCACCAGTCAATCATGCAACCCTTTGAGAATGTACTAAAGTATTGAACTTAAGTCCAGGACACACAAATCAGCAACAAGCTACTCTGCCATTTCTTACCACTTAATGTCCATCTGTTGTGTGTCCTACTAGTTGGCTGCAGATAGACATAGAGACACCTACATCCTCTCCATGGATCTCTGACTGCTTCTGGCCATGGCTATACACGAAACAACTTATAGAAACCAGTTACTTTTTTATTGCCACATTGTGTCATTTAATGATTATTTTTTATTGACTTTCGTGAACCTCATCACTGAACATGAATCGGCAGTCTTTGCCACCAGAAACTGATTTGCATCTTATCGGCATTCATAAGAGTGCTTATAAGACGCAGCAGTTTACTATTTATATATCTATGGATTTTTCACTAAAAATAAAAACATAAATCCTAGCAAGGTAAATTGAAGTAGAAGAAATTGTACCAACAGTGAAATTATGAAACAAATGTAGAACACTGATCCTCAGTTCACGGTTTACTATAAACCAAGTTACTCTCATAATTCAGCCAGAAGATGGAGAAATACACATTACTCTGCAATTCCCTGTCTGGCGTGAGTGATTGTTTCCAGTGAGGGACTGTCTGGTACAGAGTTAACACCAAGTTTTCTGTGGTAGGATTCATCCCCGATTTCATGGTCTGGGAGAGTCTGCCTCCTCATGCTTCGCCTGGGATTAGAGAGCAGGACAAACAGCACATGTTCCCATCTGGGAACAGCTGTCCACTATCATCCGCTCTATCAAAGGACCCATGCTCAGAATGAGCATACACTTCTGTTGGGCACAAGGAAAGATTTCAGGAAAGATATCATACCCTCTGGGCTTCGTGCTCATGAAACCCTGATGTCCCTCCAGCATTCAGAAAAAACATTGTGAGAGACACCTATTGCATCTCAACATGAAATTCAGCTTTCACATCTCAGGGCCAGATTTACTCTGCATTGACAGCTACAGGGATAATTACAATTGAAAGCTGATGTAACTAGTTTGTATGTGAGTGAACTTTGTTTTTTGTTTTCACATTCACAGAACAACACTTGTGTGGTGACCAGATCAATATCAATGAACAAGTCAAATGCCAAACGTCTCCAGTGTCCCTGAAGATCTATGATCCAAGTCATCATTACCAGCATGCAGTTACTTACTGTGGTATGCACGTGGTTCATGAGTGTTCTGATTTATTTTTGTCCAACCTTTGCCTTGATGAATATACCTCTCTGCTCGTGGTTAATGTTAAACTGTGAATAACTGGACTTTCCTGTTGTACTTCAAACTCTTAAATAACTACTCTGATCAGCTGAAGGTCATAGCTGGGCCATAAGTATTATTTCATTCATCTAACTTCCAATCCTACAAGACCCGCAAAGTGGGACAGGCTCAATATTAGAAAGAAGACCAGTTAATTATAGTGAAGCTACTTCTTCTGCTTACTTGAAAATTGTTTTCTTTGATTAATTGCAATGTGATATTAATCATATAATTATATTTATACGCTGCCCAGACCAATTTAATGCCTTGAACCATTTGTTTAAAGCGGATCATTAATAATGATCAGTTTTTTTCCCCAGACCTGCACAGAAAAAACAGCTAAAGGGCATATCTTCCACTTTTAAATCTGAGTTGTATTACTGCAATAAACAGTGGGTGTAATTGATTGAATTTGCAATTATGCTCGCAAAATTCCTGTTTGTATTACCATCATTTACTTTAAGTGTAGTAATTATGTTGATGACAGCTGTGCACATGATCAAAATCATTTCAAAACAATTATGAAATAAAAAGTCAGCATGAGTCTAAAACATCCATTGTTTTATCTGACTGATCGTAACTTAAGAATGCTTAATTGAATTAGTTTTAATTATGAAATTAGTTTTTATTTGAAACAGTTTTTCACATTGTGGGGTAAAACAGCGATAAGCTTTAATTATCTTCAAGGAGATTTTATCATACAACACAAACAAATTTTACATATGAACCGAGAAACCTTGTTTTACCAGTTTATGCACCATAACCACAATATGATGTATACACTATGAGCCAAAAAATATCGCCTAATCACTGATCATCAGGGTGGAAATAAGGTAGTTTAGTTTGCATTGTGATTGTGCCACAGACCTGTTAAGGACCACAAACCCCATACCAGTGTAGAACAGTGTAGCCACAGCAGGGGGGTTACTCAGCCCAGGTCTTGAGGGCCACAATAATCCAATGAATTTGTCTTAGCCACCCATGTAATCTGAGTCATTTTGAATTATATCTAGCTTCCCCCAATTATTTTCAACAACTTAAAAAGTGTAGGAAAATCTTAATTGTGTCCCTCCAAGACTACCTCAGTCAGTCCAGGAGTACGCTCACTGCACTTTGGAATAAAAAGCATACAATGTAAGACATAAACACCACCTACCTGACAAACCATGGCCAACAGCAAGCACACCCCTGCTTGCAACACAGCAGTCATCTTCGTCTTCTACTTCCGATTCTCTCACACCCTCCAAAATGTCCTGATAGAAGAGAACAAGATTCTTGCGGCAGAACTGTACGAGGGGCATGCAGAGTTCCTGGCAGGATGGTGGAAGGGAGCCGAATGTCTCGTGGACAGACCCCTCTCCCTCACCAGGATGTGTACTGGGCGGATGAGTGACAGCACATGTGCACTGGGGTGCATGGGAGGGCTGAAATCCAAGCCCCTGACACACATGCACACACAATGGTGTAGGCAGACAGAGCAAAGGAAAGAGGCACGGCAGCTGGTTCCAGGTCTGAGAGAGCCATTCTGAAGCATCCACTCCCTTTCAGAGAGTGCTTCTGTACATGATCCTCAAACCAACTGCTCTTTGTTCACTACCAAAAAGAAAGGGAAAGAAGACAGAATTATTTTGTTTTGGGGACTCAGTCTGTGAAGCTGGTCTGTAATATCCCGTCTTCATTTTGACACACAATTTTTATTGATCTACAGCGCTTGGGGGAGAGGGTTTTTACTCAAGCCACAGAGAGGCGAGAGGCCCTTTCTCCACGCCCATCATTCTATGACCTGCTTCACCTCCACTAGCTCTGAACGTGTTCCCTGAGGTGAAAGGTTACTTTGGATCATGACCCAGGTTAACATGAATGACTCATGGATAAGTCTTCATTACCATCTATCTACTATCTACTATCATCCAGCACTGTTGTTTATTTATATATACTGTATGTATAGAAGAGAGAAATTCAGGTGGTGCACTCAAAAAATACATTTATGTTGTATTCAAATTTAGACATTTCAGGCAATCTACAGCCACAAACTGTCACAAAAATAATACATTGTTCAGTACCAGATAATATTACAATTACAGTTTAAAATAATACTGTACATTAGATTTCATGTAGTACTTAATAATGTATGAAATTATCTAATTATTAATTAGATATCTTAATAATGTATCTAATTAATGTATTAAAATAATGTAATATATACAACACATAATACATGCAAAATATTTGTAAATTTGTGTATACAAAGCAACTGATATCAGTCAAGGGATGGATTTTTTTTTTTTTTTGCATAGGAATTTTGTGATGCAAATGATTACTTGAACAATAATTCCACATGCAATACTTAAGAGCTTGTGCAGTATTTTCCCTGTAAGTAGCACCAGTGTTTTAGAGAAATTGTTACATATTTTTTCATTGTGAATTAATTCATCATCTGTCTGTTCAAAATGAATGACCTTAGATGCAGTCATTGTAAAGTACAGCTTTATTTGAAATGTGTTTTTTTTTTTGTTTGTTTGTTTTAAAAACTGAATATGACAGACATCAACAAACAATTTATGGTGACCTTATTAATTATTATTATTATTATTTCAGAAATGTAAAATTGTCCACAGTCTAAATAATGTAATGTCCCCATTTTTCTATTCAGGTATTTGTATTTTAGTTTCTACTTCATTAAGGTCAGAATTCTCACCCATGTAGGAACAGTGTATAGGTTTTACTCTTTCAGCAACAGTCTTGAAAATCAGATCCATGACAACTCCATGTTGGTTTTACTTTAATTTAATGGAACACCTGGAAAGACAGTGAAAGGCTTCGTTGACAATGTCTAATGCTCATACCTTATGCTTGTATTAAAAACAGTGCTCATAGTACATAGTGTCAGTGTATTTTCTGTCATAGCTTTTGTGTGAAAGCCATGTACCAGCGAGTTCATTCAAGTTATTTATATGAGTTGTGGCCATGTGTATAGCTAGTGAGTGACCTGTTGACAAACACACCACTCCTAAGCTCCTGTATCTGTATCAAAACTTCCACTTAGTCCAATCCCTATACTGTATTTATTGTATTACTGCTACATTTTCTACAGCATATTTCCTGTTCAGTCAGGTGCCTGTTATATGTTACATACATTAATATGTGGAAATGTATGGAATGGAAATTCCACCATGTAAAACCTATGGAAAGCAAATTTGTAATTGCATCATTTTAATCACAATTTAACTTTTGAATTGTAATGTGACACCACTTATTTCCACCCGTGTCAGTGATTGCAGACCATCACCAGCCTCAAACGTCAGTGGTAAAATGTCGTTACACAGCCTCTTTAATGTGATTGATGGCCAATCTAAATGAGATTCCAGATGAGACTGTTCAGCGGAAACAAAAAAGCGTGAAACCCTAACCGAGAGAGTAACAGATCTGTGTGTGTGCTGCACCATGGCTAAGTGAGGCTAAGTGAGTTATGGCAGTGAACTAGGTTCCTGTGGGCTGGGCCAGGAAAGAGGAATGATTATGGCGGCAGAGTGGGATCCAACAATCTGACTTGGAGGGATGAATGTGCAGCACCTGTTTCTGTCATGCTGTGGAACAGCTGGCATGGCCCAGCCCGACCCTTTGCCCCCGCAAACCCAACCACCGCACCCCTGCCAGGAACTCCAGGCCCTCATTCCACTACAGACCGCATTCCCCAACTCTGGGCAGCACCCCCTCAGAGGAAGTTCCTCCCTGCCTGCTCTTAGTCATCACTAATCCTTTCTCATGCACACAGCCAACTGTTATACCTTTTTCAACGAATAAAGTGTATTTTCTGGCTATTGGTATTCGTGCAAGCATTACAATCCCCTTCTTAAAATGTCTCAGACATGACAAATGAGAAAAGATCACACAGGGTAAGTATATAACTGGAAGTGCCTGAGTTGACTTTAAAATCCTCATTTCATCAAAATGGCACAGAATTGTCCTTAGAGACTGATGGTCATGTTTTTCACAGCACAAGCTATACCATGACACACACAGGACCAGTCATGCTTTCCTGAAAGGCAAACAGTGAGTCAGGGTTTCGCTTTCATCTTGACAATTGAGGAAAAAAAAAATATTTACGTAAAGCATGTCCCAAACCTTACACTCTACAAACAACATCTGTAGTTGTGACATTCAGCAATGTATGTGTTTCTTGGGGTCTTTTTGAATTGGTTTAATGGTATAATACAACAACAATAATATGTCAATATGCTCCTGCTTGTATTTAATCAATCATTAAGGACTGTAGATTTGGTCTGGTTGCTCTTTAAACTACTGTGCAATTCTGTACATAAAATCAAAGGAAACAAATAAGTTAACATCCATTCAAGACCTAATGGGATGGTAACCAGGGTGGATTTCTGAAAGAACTGTCTGGTCACTCAGTGTGGGCTCTGTCTGTTGTGGCCTTAAGTGTCTCTAACTGTTGACTAGCAAAGTAAACATTTGCATGAGCAATTACCTAAATTAAATCAAGCATTGATTTACTTTTTATCACTTTTTGTAAAACAGGATTTTCAAGAATCATTTTAACAGTATTTACACTCAAACTTGAAGACTATTTACTCCTTACGTTATATGTGAACAATTAATTAAGTTTTCGCTGCATTTGGTCACCTGTAGTGGATGCTTATTTGTTTTCTGGTAAATTAAAATGTTCAATATATAAACTTTTGTCTGTCGAGTTCTCACTTCAGTGATACAACACCAATGAAGAACAGTCTATTGCTAGCTAGTAAGTCGTAGAAACATTAACGTTGTGGTCATACCAGAGTATGTGTAGCCAATTTTCATCCATTTCAGATATGTGAAGTGGGTCAATTGACAATTTGTGCTCTATTTTGTCATTGTATTTGCATAAGCCTTCCACAGGTGTTTTAGGAAATACAGCTAATTAACAAATGTATCCACATGAAACAACATAGATTTAATAACAGGTGACAATGAAAACACGTTTGAATAGATTAATGGAGAATGTGGAGTGAGTGCTGTAGTAAATTGTGCTGTAGTTAATTGAAAATTGATTACAACTGATTTTTATTATTTTGTTCAAATCTAAACTTAATTATAGTGCTGTAGCTGAAATAGAAAGGTGTCATATAAATTTAGTAATTCCTCATAGCTTTAGCATTAGCTTTTCAGTGTTACCTTGTGTCACAAGGTTTTGGTATAACTAACCCACCTGTATAACTAAGACACTAAGGCAACTGCTGCTTTCTCCCAATTAGCCATATTTACCTTGTAATCACTTCACTTTTTTCACTGAACACAATAATACTGAAGTGAATGTACAACTGTCTAGTTATGAGACTTATACCACCCATTCTGGGGTTCATGAAGTCTCATAACTAGACAGTTGTAGTTTCACCTAATGAACCCCATATGTACTATCTACAGGTAATCACTGTATTGTCATCTCATTTTGTCATTTTGTTATTTATCATTGTGTGTATATACAAATCAGACTATTTTTAAAGTATAACATAAACTGTCAGTACTGTTCAATTCATAGACAGTGCTTAGTCTAGAATGGCATCTTGCTTTTCACTGCCTACCAAGTCATTTTAAGACATTTAATCACATTTTCTTTAAATGTTGCTAAAAGCTCATTGAAGCCTCTATATGGGCCATATTACCTTAAGTTATCCATACAATTTTGCACTGTCCTCAAAAGTTGCCATAAAACTGAATCAATGTAAATGAAAGCACAAAATACAAAGACAAGTTCCAGCTAGGTGGATATTGACAATGAGACAAAACAATACAGTAATAGATACATGTAGAAAACATACAGGTATAACATACAGTATATACCTTGTTAATGCAAAAACAAGAACAGTTATCCTTTTGTCAAATAACCTGAAAATCACAGCAAACTACAAGCACAGTAAGCAGTAAGGAGTAAACTATATTTTGTCTGCCATGTTGCCCCTCCTCTCAAGGTGCATATCACTAAAAATAGCACTTCTTGGGTGGTTAATTGGTCCTTCACTTGAAGCACCTTCTCAGTACAATACAATATTTATCTGTACTCCTGTGTAAATAGGAACAAAACATGCTGCAAAAGGAAAAGAACAAGTATTGGATATTTAATAAAATTTTATGCTCTGCTTTAATCTTAACATCTTAATTTTAGCATCACACAGAGTAATCATGTTATTCAAAAATAAAAAAACACAACTATCACAATAACAACAAAAATGCCATCTGGGCTACTGCCTCTATGTTGTGTCAAGGGCAATATTGGGTTTGTATGATGCTTTGATGACCGTACGAAGCTTCTCTTGTTGCACATCATCATCAACAACAACAACAACAATAATAATAATAATAATAATAATAATAGTAGTAGTAGTAGTAGTAGTAGTAGTATTAGTAGTAATAGAGGCTCTCCAGTGTGGATAGTCTGATTATTGTTAAGATGAGAACCAATACATTCATGTATAAAAAATTAAATCCTCCTGTATTAAAACATATTCACCAGCAGATTTCTTATCCATTTTGACAATGTATTTAACTAATTAGACTGCTGAGGATTCAACAACTTGCTGCCTACTTTCCACTGTCTCCACCAGAGGACACTGTTTACTATATTATCACACAGCCCCTGCTCTTTAGTTCAGTCTATGTTTGGAAAACTCTTTTTCAGGACCAATTAGAAAATTCATGAAAATTGGAAAAAAGGAAATCTGAAACTTTTCAAGTAGAAAATATTAAATCTTACATAATTTTACACTTGACTATATGTATTTACATTAGGAAAAATATTAATATCATGAAATAAAACATTTAAATTGTTTTAATCTCCATTTAAATACAGACGGGTGACAAATTAAAGGAAAAGTCAAAGTGTCTTAGTAAGGTGTTGGGCCACCACGAGCCGCCAGAACAGCTTCAATGCACCTTGGCATTGATTCTACAAGTCTCTGGAACCCTACTGGAGGGATGGAACACCATTCTTCCAAAAGATATTCCCTCATTTGGTGTTTTGATAATGGTGGTGGAGAGTGCTGTCTAACACATCGGTCCAAAATTTCCCATAGGTGTTCAATTGGGTTGAGATCTGTTGACTGCGAAGGCCATAGCATATGATTCACATCATTTTCATACTCATCAAACCATTCAGTGACCCCTCATGCCCTATGGATGGGGGCATTGTCATCCTGGAAGAGACCACTCCCATCAGGATAGAAATGTTTCATCATAGGATAAAGGTGATCACTCAGGACAACTTTGTATTGATTTGCAGTGACCCTTCCCTGTAAGGGGACAAGTGGACCCAAACCATGCCAGCAAAATGCCCCCCACAGCATAACAGAGCCACCGGACCCCCTCACTGTAGGGGTCAAGCATTCAGACCTGTACCGTTCTCTTGGTGTACGCCACACATGCACCTGCCCAATTGTCGAGAATATGGTGAAGGATGATTCATCTGACCATATCACTTTTTTCCACATCTCTGTAGACCAGTGCCTATGGTTTTTGTACCACTGAGCTCTCAAATATGCATTCATCTTTGTAATGAGGAGTTTATGCACTTCAACCCTACTATAATTTTCCTCTCCGTGTAATTGTCGACAGACTGTTTACATTTACATTTATTCATTTAGCAGACGCTTTTATCCAAAGCGACTTACATAGGTTACAGCTCTGTACAATGTTATCCATTTATACAGCTGGATATATTTACTGAGGCAATCATGGGTTAAGTACCTTGCCCAAGGGTACAGCAGCAGTGTCCCAGCGGGGATCGAACCTGCAACCTTTCAGTTACGAGTCCTGCTCCTTAACCACTATGCCACACTGCCGCCCACACTGTTCTTGCTGACACGGTCTGATCACGTCCTGCATTGACATTCTCAGTCACCTGAGGAAGAGTTGCTCTTCTGTTTTTCCTTACATAGCGCACTAATGCACGAGCATCACGGTCATCGAATGTGCGCTGTCAAACACAATTTCCAACTCTATTTACTGATGTCTTTCCCATAGATCTAAATTCAGATGTCACTTTAGTCACTGTTCCTTTTGAAACACTAGCCAGTTGAGCAGTCTTTGTGACTGAAGCTCCTGCCATATGTGCCCCAACAATGAACCCTCTTTAAAAGTCACTTAGATCTTTTCTTCTTACCATCTTGAACCAAAATCGAGATCAACTGGGCCTGCTCAGCATTTTTATACATGCCACAGAGCATGATTGGATGTTATGCTTGAGTGTACCATGCAGTACACCTGTGTGGAAGCACCTGCATTTGTTATGTTTCTCCACTCATTTATTCAGGGTTTTCCTTTAATTTGTCACCCGTCTGTACATTGAGCATACATTAAGTGTAGACTAAAAGAAAAGAAGTTTCAAAGCAAACAGGACAAACACCAGCAGAGGGCAATATAACATCACTAAGCACTGTGCTTGAGGAGTCCATGCTTATTTTAGAAATTATTTATCTAAATTGTTACAGTTGTCTAAAACTATCATTAATATCAGGTGAGTCATGGCTCTAAAATATACAGCTTCTCTACCATCCATTACTATGGTATTGCATCCAGCACCTCAGGTGACATGAATCATGGATGAGTATTGTCCTTGTTCTAGGGTGATGAGCAAAAACACACCAGAATCCTAGTACTGTGTCTGGTTCCTCCTCCTCCTTCCATTCTTCGTCATCATCATTAATCCCAAGATCACACATCCTCCTTTCCCTGTGAGCCTGACAGCATTGCTGAACTGGACCTGCTGATAGTTTTGCAAAGACAGGACTGAATATAACGCTCCAAGCTCTCAACAGTGCAGAGAGTGCCTCATTAAGGCATAAAGTCAGAAGGTGACAAGGAAAGTAGCACCCCTTTCAGCCAGAGGATGTGTCTGCCACAGATGCTGCTAAAATTAAACACACACTAGCATGGGCGTCAGTTTGTTTTGAAAAGTGCTGGGGACAACAACGGGTTTGACATGTTCACACGGTTTTAAAGTGGTGGGGACGAAATGGGCCACAACAAAAAGTGGTGGGGACATGTCTCCAGCGTCCCTGGCGTCCCCGGCGTCCCCACTGTAAATGACGCCTATGCACACTAGCATTCACACATTAAGAGACAATTCTTCTCCTAATGTGAGTGTGCCGCTCCACTGGTTAAAAAACAACAAAAAATATCATATTTTCTACTTACCCAAATGAACACACCATCAAATAAAAGAATCTTACATTCAACAAAAACAGCAATATAGTTTTAAGACTTACAGTTTATCCAAATGAGAAACCAACTTCATAATGGACAAAACACCACTGTGATTATTGTAAAAATTCTGTTAAAGAAATACTGTAGAAATTATATGATTTATATGAGAGGCCATTAACAGTGTGAACAAAAGACACAATACTGAAAATCTCAAAGGCTCTCTGCCATTTCAATTTAATGATATAAATAAATACAACACAGTAAAAAACACAACAGAAACATAATGCTACATATGATGCTATAGGACAAATATTGGCTGAGTTAGATGGTACATCAAACTGAACCTCAGAAGTAATCTCCTCCTCTGTCCACTATGGAGATACAACACTTTTGATTGCCTCCACAGAGGGAAACATTAGCAATAAGGCTCTGTGTGGCAGGGTCAGGCGGGGGGGTAAAAATGGAATGGGGAGACCAAGGACGATGTGTATGTACATGTGAATGTGTGTGTTGCTTGGGGGAAGGTAGGGGAGAAGTGTGCAGCATTTAGAGCTGACAGTTGCCAGGGTGGTGAGTCTAATCTCTTCCATCAGCTGTCAGAGTGCGGGACGTCAGGGCCTGCACGCACTGCGCAGCTCTCGCTGTACCAGCAATGTCATCTTGTCAGCCTACATATGCTTGTCTGCCACGGAGACACGGGGATGCAGGCAGACTGTCTTTTCCCTATCGCTCATGACCCACTTGCATGCCAGCACACAGCCCCCTCTCACCCCTTTTCCCTAAGTTTTTCTATAATGCTCTGTCACTCTTGCATCCTTACAGTTAACAAATAACAACAAAGTCATGAGACAATTGCAAGTATAGAATCATGGTGGCTGCAGCCTATACTAAGGGCATCAAAGACATTTAAATCCTCTTATGACAAAAACCAAATGCATGGATTAAGTGCAGTAACAATTACTTTTGATAGTCTTTGTTGAACATAAAGAAATACATTTGGAGCATTACTCAGTCCTCACCCATGAACAGCTTTTTGGTAAAAACTAGGAGCAGGCTTTCAACACTTAAAATTGTGGCGACATGTTTTTAGATGCATCCAGAATTTCGGTGCTTTTTTATAACTTATTGTTGGTGGGAACCAGTTTAATTCTTCCCTACATGCATAATTTCTAGTTATTCTTTATACTCATAAGAACCTCCTACAAAATTTTGCACAGTGGGCTCCTTTTGCACATTGCATTTAGGGTGGGTTCTAGGCAGTGTACGAAATACCTGGTGGCAATCGGGGGGTCCCTCCTACCCATACCTGCCAACATTTAGGTTTCAAAATACTTTTTTTCAGCGGGGGTGGGGGGTGGGGGGTGGGGGGGGGGGGGTTGTGGACGGTAAACAAATAAGTAAATAAATAATTGTCTATAGTGTGTGAATTGTGTGTGTAGATTATGTTTCATAGATGATTTGGCAACTTGGGTAATGTCAGACAAACATACAAAACTTATGGATCCGCGTATGACGATTAATCATGATAAAGTTTTCCATGCAAATTACAGGAGTTTCCCGGGAGAAACAACAAAAGGGGGGGCGCTGGGAGATGGCCTTGGGATACTCAATGACTTAGCAATTTGAAAAAATATGTGCTTAATGCCTAATGGAAATAAATGTCATTGTTTTATTCACTGAAGTCTTGTCACTGAATCGTTGGATGAAGAATGTGCTTTATTTCATGAAATGTGTGTTTATTTTTCATACAAAGTGGGATGTAATGTCAGTCCTATGTTGGAGACAATGCAGAAATTTGCTGTGATTTCAGAACCTGATTACTCAACAATGAGATAAAAACTAGTATCATCAGAAAGGGTAAGTTCTGCTGTTTATTTTGATATGTAATACTTTGTGAAGTGATAGGGACTTCGTGATGTATTCAACCAAGAAGCAGGAGTGTGAAAATGGGTAAATAAATTAGTAAAGATATTACTTTGCAGAAGTTTGATCTGTCTTCATAACGTGATTACTTCAGTATGTACAAATATGTGACTAGCATCATTACAAGGCTCCGGTTCTGCTCTTTCTTGTGATATGTGTTCCATATCTATGCAATGACGACTTCATGAGTAATTCAAACAAAAGTAATGGGTGTGGAGAAGGACGCAGAGCTGTATGCAGATTGTAACTATGATTAAATTTCATGTAAATTCAAAATTATTTATCTTGCCAGCATTTTGTCACATAGACAAGCAACTAGCATCGTTAGTGATGAATACTTCGTGAGCAATTCAACCGAGAAGAAGGGATGTGAATTTGGATGCAAGCTGTGTCTGTCGGGCTTTAAGGGTTAAAAGACATTTTTAGTGACAATTGCAAGTGACAAATAATTTTTTAAAGATATTTCCAAAGACCGCCAAAATTTTGCTGTTGAGGCTTTCAGGGGGTCTCAAGTGTCAATCAGGGGGTCTCGAACCCCCTGAGACCCCTCATATTTCACACCCTGGTTCTAGGCCAGTACAGATGAGAGTTAAGTGGTACGTTTTTCTCATATCTGAATAAGTTTTTACCAATATCATTATTTGGTCTTAGTTCTGGGAAGTTCTAGCAGTGCTGCTCCACCAGTCTTTCTTCTTTGCAGACCAGCAGAATCATGTCATCTGCATAGAGCATAAATTTGACTTCCGTTGCATGTAGAGTAGGGGCACAGGCTGAAATTTATATAAATAATGGAAGGCAGTGGGATCTGGCTGTAGACCCAATTTGAAGTAATCTGTCCTTTTGTTGCCAATTTGCACTGGTTTGCTGTATACTTACGCTTAATTATACCAATTACCTAATTAATTAGGTAACCACATTACCCACATTACTTAGGGTATGTAGGGGATAAATATGACCAGTGGTGCTGTTTGGAAAAAATTACTCTTAGGACATTGTGTTTGTTAAGAAAGGTTTATGATCTTATGATCAGAGAACTACAGAATGCCTTTTCCAGACCACTGCTTATACAATCTCGACTTTCTAAACAGGGGATAGCAGTCTTTGGTTCCACGTATAAGGTAAGAAGCCACATCTCCCAGGTTAAACATAAGCATAGCTTACTGCACACAAGGGAATGGGCCACAGGTTTTAATGATTGGAATTTTGATGTTAACTCTTGTGTTGAATTGTGGCTAATGAAATGAATTCAGGTTTTTGCCCTTAAGGATATAGACATTTTCAAATTATATTTGTTCTACATTTAAAATCTTTCTACCCAATTATTGTGGTTTTGATGTGCTTGATTTTTTGATTTCCCAGAACATTTTGTTCTTCTGAATTGATTCTTCCGTTAGTATTTTTTAGAAGTTAGTATTTTTCTTTTATTTTAGGGCACATTTGTATGTGACAGTAGCATATGCATGTTTTAGTATATTTGAGGAATAACTCTTGGTTGTCTAGTGAATGTTTTGAAGTTGATGATATCCCTTAATTTCCTTAGGTTTTTGTAGTCTATATCAAACTGTTCTTGTTTTTGTAAAATTTTTACAGCTTTGATTGGACCTTTTGGAAAACTGGTCTTTAATTTCAAGCTTTATTTGTTAGATGGCCATGATGTGTTTGTGAAAGTCGGAATATAGTTAACACAATAGAAAAACATTGTTTTTGTGAATTACTCTAATCTGTTTCTGTTCTGGCTCCTCGCCTGAGAGAGTCTTGTTCTTCATATCAGCAAGGTCCTCATGTTAGCTAGGGCCTTCTGCTTGCAGTGACAAATAAGACCAAACAGGAGAATAATTGTCATTTAGGTTTGTTGCAAACTGTTTGATGAAAACAGTAGCAACTGGATCCAGACATCCAGCTTCCCATCAAGTACCAGTTTTGCCGCTTATAATGATTAAAGTTAGAATAGTAGGAAGGAAATTAAAATTAAAATATGTTTCTGTATCATACATTCTTTGGCATTGCGGTCAAGCTGCAGGGTTGGCACCCCGTGGACCTGGGCCAGGTGGGGTGACTGCTCTCGCCCTTCACTACAGTTTCATTTTCATATGGTTATGGTCTGCAAACTCAGTAGGAACAGTAATGTTAGCAAGCAGATATAATGTCTGCCACTCTTATCACTTCCTTATATTAACACTCTAAAGACTGTCATTACAAATAAGAGGATAGGTGTACAAACAAATACAATAACCAATTTGTTTCACAAAATAAAATCCCTATAAACTATATAAAATTGTTTTGAAGTTTGACAGATAACTGACAATGAGCATTTTAGCTATCTGTGCATAAAATGTGTAATTATTGTCATTATTTTTAGATTCAGTGTTGCATAAAAACTGCACAACAGCTGAGGCTTGAGCGACTGAAGAAATTCTCAATAATGATTCAGTCAGGCATACAAAATTCTGTCCTGACTGATCTGCCATTGCACAACTCTTAATATCTGGTGATATTCTCACAGAGAGACTCAGGTTCCTTCAGAGTCCCCATGATCAGACCAGTGCTAGGTCACTGTTTTTGGGTCTTTTTCAGCTCCCTGGGAGGGGTACCTCTCCAAATTATCATTTTCATTACTGATGGATCTATGCTCGTTAGAAATTCATTTTTTGGTCACTAAATAATTAATATTCACTATGACTCACTGAAGTATCTTCCGCAGCCAGCCTAATGCACACCCATGTACCCATGGCTAAAAGCATCCCTCCCAGAAACCTCTACTCACTGATACATGGCTGGTCCTTCAGGAAGCACTTTGACACATTGAAATAAGTTTCCTACAACATCAAGTTGAATAGAGGCTGCCTCACTAAATATTTAAAAATGTATAAGTCAGAATAATAACAGGAAAATTATACATAGAAATCAGGGACATCATTTATAAAAGGGAGCTTTTTCAATACAAAGATCATGCAAAGATATTAACAGTGCATTTGATAATCAGCAGATGCTGTTTTGTAGCACAACATCTGCACTTCCCCATGTATAGAATGCTCTCCTGTAGATTGTTTTTTCTCCTCCAATTGCCTCCACTGTTTTATCTCCCTCCGTGCAGTTTGAAAACAATAAAAGAAAAGCGATAAGTCTTGCTCAGCCACTAAATAGCTGTCTCGTTTCCCCCCAAGAGGTGGCTGCACACCACTGACTGGCCCATTTATCAGGAACACACTGTTGTTTGCAGTGGGCCTCAAACTTCCAGGAATAAAGATGATAAATACTGTATCCAGTTCTCTGTGTAAAAGGGAAAAGGGCAGAGAGAGCCCTGAGACTGCAGCTATAACCTCCTCAAAACTGCATCTGCCACAGCCAGTCTCAGCATCACTGTTCCATTAAATACTATTTTTTCTTGTTATCTGTCTGCTGTTCACACAGAGAAGCTATATGCAGCTAGAGTGACAGAGGACTGGCTGTGCTGACAGATAGGATTCCACCTTCTCTGGAAAATGAAGAACTTAACTCAACTGAAACAATATAAACAGTCTAAAAGCGGGGAAGATTAAAACTGGTCAAACAGAGGCCGAGTAAACGGCGGTCTTGTTTGAAGGGAGATCTCACTGCTGGTTTGAAGTAAACATGAGCCACACAGAGTGCCAAACAGAAAGGGAAAAAAAATACAAAAACAATACTCGGTAGCCCTTGAATGTCTTTGATTCCCTGATGCCAGGCAAACAGTATGCCTCTATGCACCAGTAGACAATGGGAACAGGACAAGATGGACCAAGGGACAAGTTTCCGCTTGGACGCCCGCATGGAAGCCAGGCAGACGTGGCTGTTCTGCCTGAAGGCCCTTCTCAGACAGGCCACTGGGGTGAGCGCCCAACCCTGACTCTAACGCTCTTTGGCAGGGAGACTGAAAGACAGATGTTCCCTGCCAGTGGCATGTTGGTGGAAGAGATTTCAGTTTATGTGTGTGCATATTTGACTATGTGTCTCAATGAAGGTGGGGGCTGGGATGGTGATGGCAAAAGGAGTAATAAATCAAGTCAAATCAATTTGTACGCGGTCCTGCTGCAGCGTCATTATAAATCCTGTCACACATCTACAGCACGCTGGCTACATAAGACGACAGTAGGCCATGGAGGAATATCAATTGTCCCACACATTTATGAATTGGCTTGCAGTGAGATGTTTTATGGCTGATCAATAGAGGTTAGTGAAATAGTATGTTGGGGTGATATTCCTCTTTGTATTGATGGTGTAGCCATCAGTATGCTTTGCGAATAGACACTGAAGCTACCCTGCATGTGCACACACGCACAGGTGCACAAATAAAAAGATCGGAGAGTTTTAGATATATGACATGATAAGCTGTAACTGATCTGTGAAAGGGCTCGATGCTGGAAGAATTTATTATGATTTAGAGAAATGCATGATCTGAATGTATTTTCTCATGCTAATATTTTCACACTGTAAATTCCATGGACATATAATTTTGTTAAAACTCAATCAGGATATTGATTATTTCTTAGTAACTAACATTCATGAAGTGCTCAGTTTGAACAAATGCTGGCATAAACAGGCATTACAGAGAATCATGACAATGAAGTGTTATTCCACTGGGATATAGACCTCATTTTATGTAGATTTCTTACACATAGGAATACTGCTATGACATGGAACTTTTCAGCAGCATGTACATTTTAAGATAATCAAGACATGAAAAATGTATTATTTAAAAAAAATCAACTGCAAGCTCTAAACAACTCCAGACATATTCAGACAAAATCATTATCATTGTTTAAGAGAGGTTAAAATTCATTACTGTCAATTTGGCAGCAATGTTTCTCTTTGCAGCTCACTATTGTCCTGAGTAAATCAAGGCCCTGTGTCCTTTCAAAAATTGTTTGTAATGTATATCCACTTGATAATGTTTCACTTTGCTGTACCTCTCACACTAAGGGGTTTGTTGGTGTCATTCTTTCCCTGCTTGGTGATGAGGACAGTGACATGTGGTGCACTTCCTGGAGTAGCTGTAAGGGTTCTCACTTCCTGTGGCAGAGCACTAACAACAGCCTCACACTCTTCAGACCTGCAGCATAACGCTGCACATTCCTCGTCCCAGCTGCCATTTTAATGTGCAGATAAAATGGGTGCCATTGAATAATTAATACCCCAGGCCATTAACGAAGCATTAGAATGTGTTTTACCTCTTCATTGATTTTTTTTTTTTTACTCCGTGGCCCATTTGGCACCAGCACTCACTAATGTGAAATACGGTTGGTCTTGTTTAAATGTCAGCTTTGTAATTACACTTACCTCACATGTGTGAAGATTGCATGGCCTCTGCATGTGATTTATGTTTGGACATACAGAAAAGCACAGCTTACACACTAACCTTCAGGCAAGTGTAGGCATGGCTTTGACACCTCTTTTGAGAATCCATTCCTTCTCTCAAAGTCAAACCAGGCAGCTGCAAGTTTACCCTTTATGAATTCTGTTTTGGAATCGTCAATTGTGTACGGGGCTTGACTCCTTGCAATAGCCTCTGTAGTCATGTCGGAGCACTGAAGGGGGACCAATGCAATCCTCCAATACAATCACACACAAACAAAAGCTATTTTTCACACTAGTCATGTAGTACACTACAGCGGTGTGCTCAGTGGACGATAGACACTACCCCAATGACCTGGGAGGGGGTTAGACAAGGAAGCCTTAGCCTATTTATTCACCCCAATCCCCAGTGGAATTAAGACAATTTGCTCTGTCACTGTAGGATCCCAGTCAATCTTGGCAAATGACATGGCCAGTTTTGGACCAATGCCATAGGGCGCAGCCTGTGCTCAAAGCAAATGCTTTGCTAGCCACTCTGGACCCCATTCCAGCACTTTCTGAGGTTCATACCCCAAACACAACAACTAGTTGAGGACCTCATGACAGGTCATGGAAGTTCATCAAGGTAAAAGAGTGGGACATCACAGAACAGCCCATCTGTCATATTCCATGCACATATAGCTTCTTAAAACATCAATCAATACAAGGATGGATGGGAGTGTGTCCAGATCAATATTTGAATATTGATACATTCATCCATGTAGAGAGACAACTCCTCCATTAAGGACACTAGGACCCCAGAGTAACTGCTGAGTAAGCCAGGGATGAGCAGCAAGAGGAAAAGTGCAAAGAGAGAGCGATGCTCAGGGACTGTACACCCAGTCAGGAAATGAATACCTTCCATTACTCCACAAAGCCACTGCACCTGCTGACTCACTGATTTAACACCAGATTAGAACTGTATCTATTTATCAATGAACAATGATCCTCCCTGCAGGCAATCTGAGCCATACTATAATAAGATGAAAAAAAAACATGCAGAGTGGAAGTCGCACAAAGATTCTTTACAAAAATAAATGATATATGTGTTTATCAAAGACTTCTCAATGATAATCTGCCTGGTAAAAAGGTATCTTTAAGAAGATGATTTCATACATATACATATACATACACATATACATACACACACACACACACACACACGTATAAAAATGTTCTGAAGCAACTAGCCTAGCCCACCTTCTTGAGAATGATGGCCAGGTGTTTTATAGTATTAGTGGCTCCAATCATCCATCAAAAGTATCGATCACGTTTCCAGCAGGTTTTATTAATGGTGTTGTCAGCTGCACAGCTCCAGGGTGCCTGCGCTTGTCCAGAATGATAGATCATTAGCTAGTCTGCCTGCTATTTATTCTCCAATGACCTTGTCTCTCCCATTGTTGAGTGCTCAGAGTTATGAGGGCAGGGACATGGTAATTTAATATTGATCAGTTTCTCAAAAGTTTCGAGCCTGATCTTCCGTCCATTAAAGGTAAGAACTACCAACCACCCTCCCACCTACCGATCCACACAGGTCTCCTTGGAGACGTGCTTCAATTGCTCTCACTTTAAAAGTGGAATTCCCCAGTCAAGCAAGTAGAATTATCACCTTTCTACTCAAATTCTACTCAAACTCACATAGCTCTCACAATTCCTGACATTTTCCACAAAACTTCAGCATCTACAGTCATTTGCAACAGCAATTTTTCTTGGTAATTAGAGTTTTTTTTTATTCCATCTCTTCTGACAAAGAATAGCCATCAACAGTTTATATCAGAAATTACACAGAAGAGACATTTTCAGAGTCAATATTAATGTTAATAATAATTTTGTAATCATACAGTCAGGCTGCAGACAGTATGAGGAGAGAGCCCTTGGCTGGAGAATAACTGAGAAACAATGTAATGGTGTTTATTATCTGCAATTTTGTGTAACAGTTTACAAATGCATATATTAAACAATTACTCATAGCTCCTTGGGCATTTCATGGCACTTGGAATCTTGGCAATCGAAATTAATTTAATGTATCTTTAAATAAACAAACTTCTATTGAAATGAGCAAATCCACTTCTAAATTAATAACAAAATGAAATGAAGTAACAAAACACATACAGAAATAATTAAGATACATCAAACAAACATTTCATTCATTTAAATAATTTACTTCAGTGTACTTTTATATATTTAATTGTGGCCATCTTGTGCTACTTTACAAATGCAGCTGAAATGTGCAGTGAGTTTTTCAGGCCAGAGATTGTCATTTTTATTCTTATATGTATTGTTGTGTGGAATCAATTTATTAAGTTCTTGAACTTCTATTACACTATTTACATGCATTTTGAATAAAATCTACTCCATACTCCATACATCCATTTTTTATGACCCTGAACCTGGTATTGATCCGTTACTGAACATTACATAATGGACTCTTTCAGCTGATGTGTTTTGAAAAAGACTAAATAATTTAGTAAAACAAAAAATCACTGAACTGAATACCACACTACCTGCATAGTAGGTAGTACTATAGAGTGGTCCCCACTTTTACCACAGAAAGTTCTCCTGGAAATCCCATCACAAATAATTGGGATTGTCAGGATTCTTATTTTCCCATAGACAGAATATTACAAGCAGGGGTTACTTTACACATGAAGTATAGTATAAATATTCAGCATTGTGACCCACACTGCATGATAGTTTTGGAGTGACAGTCACAGTCTTTGAACAGATGTTTATGTAGCTGTTTATTTTATTTAAAGGCATGCAAGACAGTGTACACACTCAAAGAATACAATAAATCTACAACTGCCTCTCACAAGTTCACCTAATGAAATCAACATACACAAAAAGACAGCAAAACATGATGGGGAAAAAATTCTTGCCTTCTCAGCCTTTGCTGCTTTTTTCACATTCATTCCCACTACCCAGCATCTCTCTTGTAAATCAGGATATTATATCATATAAATGTTATTATATAATATAAAATATAAATGTTATACCAAAACAATTAAGGGTGACATTTTTATAAATATCATGAATGTGCAATATCGTCAAACTCAGACATCCTGTACCTCTGGACTATGTATTCAATGGATTTATCAATTTCAAACAGTGAAATTTTTACAGTTCAGCACAGGCCATTTAAATTATTAAATCAACACCACTAATTCACTTCAATGTTGAATGAGCTGATATTAGAATTCACAGCTTCTCTCCTTCTTTTCTTGCCTGTAAGACAGCATGCTAGCTGCAGTGGGCATGGAAACAAGCTCAGCCAAAGACAGCGCACCTCCCCTTCTCCCTTCTCTCTCCCCGGTGGCCCCCCAGGGCCCCTGGGGCCCAATAAGCAGCCTTCGCAGTCGGCCTCCTCCTCCTCCACACTCCAGTGATCGGCCAGCCAGGGTCCCATGGTGCCTCGCTGAGGCCGCACACACTCCATCATCCTGGAGACACCCCCCACCTCACTCCCCCTCTTCCCACCTTGCCTCGGCCGGAGCGGTGCGCCCGTCCACCGCTGCCACTGCAATCCTCCCTGCACATCCATCCTGCTCTGCCAGCCCTGAGATCGATAGCCCTGCTCTCTTAATCAGGTCTCTTGTGGTCGTGGGCAGAGGAGGGAGGGGCCCGCACTTACATGCTCTCTCTCTCTCTTGCTCGCACCGCTGCACCCGTTCCCCCTCTTTATTTACCTCTCTGGCTTCATCCGTCTCCCTCCTCTTATTTTCGCTGGCTCCACTGCCAGGGCTCCAGTTTGGAGACTCAGGGAGTCTCAGTCCCGGGTCGCACTGAGTGCCGCCGCTGGCTCCGTGCCCACTGCTAGTTCAGGCTGGCGCAGGGAGTAATTGCAGTGATTTATGGCTGTGAAACACTGCCGTGTTAGAAGTTAATTTACACAGGATAACTCGTAATGCAGCAAACACAGTGGCAGCATTGCTCACCTGCGTTTTCTTCTATTTTAATTAGTCAAATGGTGGCACGGGGTTTGTAGTGCTCTTCTGGTCCTGAGAGGGGGCCTTCACTCTGGGTTCTGCAGGGGCCCTGCTAGGCTGTCCTGCTCGTATCCACCACAGGCCCCCTGGCACCAGACCCTAGGGTCCGCCTCCCTCATGGAGGTACGGCTGCTCTTTGCAGCCCAGCTTCTCTTCAGAACTCTGCTGCTGTCTGGACCGCAGGCCAACCAATGAAGCCTGTGTTTTGACAGGACTAGCTGTGGGTAATCCTTCTCTTCTAGGGGTTTTTTCAAACTGTCAAAATGACATATACACTCAAGCTCATACAGGGTGGCTTATCACATCCATGGACTAGAATAATACTTACTATCTACAATGAGCCCAGCCTGGTGGAGGCAGAACTGAGAGCAGCTCTAAGAGAGAGCCTGTTCTTGCATGTGAAGTATTGAGTGTGTGTGTGTATGAGTGTGTATATACACAATCATTCTAATCAGTAAATGTAAAATGCATCAAACGTAGTTATTGCTTAATTGAGAAACATTTGTGGTACGCAATTTTCAATGAAATTGCACAACACATTATGAAACACTGCACTACTAGTACTATAAATGGAATATCAGTCATAATTTTGGCTTGTATTTCATGAACTGTATACCTGTCAATAATCAGGTTCCTGGATTTGAAAGATAACCTTACATCAAGGTAATGCCATTTTCAGCTGTTTGTGACTTTGTTTAGAAATCTATATCCTTGTGACACCTGGAGACAATAGAAATCTCGTCACACAAAAGTAATGGGCAAACTAAATAAAATCAGACACAAAAGTGGAAGAAACCTGAGAAGGCAATAGGAGGTGACCTGAATGTGACCCATATGTGTGAGCGAATAGAAGATGGCAGGCCTAGCAAGGTGATAGAATGATGGCTCTCCGCTGACGCACACTTCTGACACTTTATGCTGGATTGAGGTCCTGTCACCAGTTTGGGAGGTAGCCCTGAGAGATGAAGCAGTGGCCCCTAAAAGAGGTCTGCTGTGGCCCTAGACCCTTGCTGGTGGAACACTTCCCCTGGCAACAATGTGTGTGGTGCCTGCTGCGCTATATCTCTGTGTTGTCTGTGAATGCTCAATTCCCATGGCACCACCTATTTCAACATTTAGCCTCTTGTTTCTTTCTTCCAACCTGTGGTTTGGTTACCTCTCCCCCCTAACAGTTCTAGTGATCGGTACAGTCTCACTCACTTACGGATGCTTACAGGCATCTGAACTACTGCCATGAGGCCTGACGCCTCAAACCTGGGTGCGCACAGCCACAGAGGTCTCATTCTAACAGAGATACAGCAGGGGTGGGCAGAAAAGACCCCTGCTACTACAACAAGACTGACTCTGTGGCTTTCTAATTAATAGGTCCTGTGGTAGGAGAGGACCATTCTCCACTGTAGGCTATGCCTCTTGACACACCTTGTCCACCTCACAGCACCAGCTTTCTCCAAAAGCACATGCCTGCGATCACCTGAGGCTCCAACCCAGGACAAACACAGTCCAGAGAAGAGGAGCATGAATCATACCAGTCTCTCCATTTTACCACCTACAGCAACACCACTGAAGAAAGCGTACACACAAAGGTGTCATAATGTCATCATCATCGTCATCATCATCCTCATCATCATCATATTACTCTGTTGAATAATAATTATAAAAATCCCATGGAAATCAATTGTTTGAATAGCATAGACAATGTGCAAACAGCTTGATCAGGTTTTAAAAGTAGAGTGGAGAGTAAAAGACAATGGGGCTGTGTCGGGTGGTTTTAAACCCGTCTTCAACCTCTAAGGAACCTTCTTTTTTCAACACATCTCTACAGGTCTTGTGATGTAGTCATTTCTGTGGCACTGTGGATGTGATAGACACTGCCACCCTTTTGTCTTGCTGTAGGGTAGCATTGGCTTTTCCTAATTCATTTCCTTCCTTCACTTGTACAAATCCCTAGAGCAGTGGCCAGAAAGTGACAGGTGACAGTTGGCATCCTTAGCTGGGGAAGAATTGTTTCAGCAGGTCCTTCTTGTTGACTTTCCCCATCTGGTTACGGGGCATCTCGTCCACCAGGACCAGGCCAGTGGGGATGGAGTACGATGCCATTCGCTCTCTGAAAAACATGACAGACACAGCTTTGTGACGACAGTGATACACAAACACCCACAAAAGTAAGCAAAACTGTGATATCGCTGCTGGGCAGAGATAAGTAAAAGCTGTTCTATGGCTCTGGAGTGCCTCTCAATTATATTTCAAAAATGCCTCAAGACATTTTCTCATATTTGATGAGCACAAAACAACAACACAATAAAAACAACAAAAAACAGAAGGCTATGTTAATTAAACGTTTTCAATTTTAAAACACTGAACGCATGATTGCTATAGTAAGTCTTTGTGCCTGCAGCCTTTTTAATATTTTAGAGTTGTCAGTAAAGACCTTCTGCATACGAAATTGTATGCTTCTCTCTCAATTTACGCAAAACCGACTATGAGTCTTGCCTTTCTGTCTTCATCTGTACACACACACACACACATGCACAAACACACACACACACACAGACTTTTGTTTCTTTTGCTATGCACATCCAGCTGCCCCAGTGAGAAGCATTCAAGTCTTGTCTGATACAGATTCAGAGTGACAGCTGCAGCCAGGGCACTGAGGAGTGAGCATCTATTGGCCTGCTCATCTTTCTCCTTCACCCTGCTCCCTCACCCCACATCCTGGGGTTATGCCAAGAGTCAGGCGGTAGACTGCCTGACTTTAATCCACCATTTGGGACCAGTAGGGCACAGCACTAGTGTCCATAGGCTTGGAGCCATATGGAGCTCCATGCGTGGCTACCTGCTGTCAGTCAGCAGCCTCAACAGCCAGGAAGGAGGAGGACAGGGGCAGAGAAAGAGAGAGTGAGAGGGAGGCAGAGAGAGGGAGAGAGAGGGGCAGAGAGACAGGGCAGAGAGAGGGGGGGAGAGAGAGGGGCAGAGAGAGAGGAGCAGAGAGAGGGAGAGAGAGGGACAGAGAGAGGGACAGAGAGAGGGGGAGAGAGGGAGAGAGAGGGGCAGAGAGAGGGAGAAATAAAGTTTAAGAGAGGGAGTGTGAGAGAGACAGAAAAAAACAACATTAAAAGAATATGAAACAAAATGAAAATTAGGGAAAAAGAGAGCAAGAGAAAACGTGTGTGTGTTTGTGTGTGTGTGTGTGTGTGAGAGAGAGAGAGAGAGAGCGAGAGAGAGAGAGAGAGAGAGAGAGAGAGAGAGAGAGAGAGAGGCCCTTGCCATCTCACTGAAAGGATACAAGTGTCTCCTGCTAGCGTCAATGATGGGACAAAACAAACACAAGTAATGTTTAAAACCAGAACCTAGAGCAGCACAGGCAGGCACACCAGTGTTATGCCTACTGTGTTCAGAGGACTGAGGAACAGTAGGGAGGTCTGCTTCATAGCCCTTCTGTCCCTCTTCACCCCTTTCCAGTATAGCTGACACCTAAATATTGAAATCAATCCACTTGTGCACTGTTTGGACTCCAGTCACTAGGGGGCAACATTACACTTTCACGGCGGTATACTCTCACCTGGCCCAGTTCTTCAACTCCTGCAGTGTCAGATTCTTCCCTTGCTTTAGCTGCACCACAGCAGTCACTTTCTGTCCCCAAACAGCATCACGAGCACCAATGACAGCAACATCTGAGGGCAGGGCACAACAGCAAGGGATGAATACAACGAAGAGAGAAGAAAACCCACCAACCACACTGCATTGAAAAGTGTTACCTGAACACTTTAACTCTGTGGATTCTCATGGACACCCATAACAACAATTCTTGGGACCAAAACTTCATAAACTAATGGGAGCATTAAATACATTCCCATCATTTCACATCAGTTGACCTGCTCATACAACACAAGCGCTCAGTCATTTACCTGCAATATCTGGGTGGGCCAGCAGATGTCTCTCTACCTCAAGAGCGCTTATCTTGTAGCCACCGCTCTTGATGATGTCCACCGATGTGCGCCCCATGATCCAGTACACCCCACCCTTGTAAACTGCTGTGTCTCCTACAGGAAGACATTGGAGAGACAGCAAATCAGGCACAGACATGGCGTAAAGAACTTTCAGTGATAGTGTCAAAGACTTAGATTAACTACTCTCTTTCTCTCTCACTCTCACACTCTCTCACACATAAACACACACACACACACTCTCTCTCTCTTTCTCTGTCACAGTCAACCCTAAGACTTTTGAGTCTCCTATGGAAGTCTATAAAATTGAACAGCTGCCATTGCCTTGCAGTGACACTAAGCCACACAATCAACAAATTGACTAGGCAGTAAGTTTCATAAAATCAAACCAGTACAGACCTCCCTAGTATTTATCTTTCAGTGGATGAATGGCAATATACAGGTGGTTTTCTGGAGTCACAAAGGTGTCTGGCACCATGGATTGTTTTACATTCTCTTCTCATTTCTAATAATAGCCAGTACAGAACCTCCCCTGCCTTTATATTCTGGCTAAATTGCTAGGAGCTGCTCAAATGGAGTTCCCCTTAATTACTTTCCTCACACACTGATCAGTGATACAGCACCCAGGCTCCTCATACATGCACACACACACACACACACACACACACACACACACGCACACACGCACACACGCATGCACGCACGCGCACACACACACACAAAACCACTGGACTGTAGACCCATGTGTGAGCAGCTGTCAGAAAGTGAGATTCAAGGTGAAGTGGTGAGATGGGTTCAGGGCGTAGGGTATGTGGGCTGATGGAAGTGCTGGCTCTGTGTGGGAGCTGGTTATTGAGTGTGGGGCGAGAGAGGTTAAGCACGTGCTGTGGGGTGGCCAATCATGACTGATGTGACCGGAGAAAGACGTGTGGCAGCTGGCCCGCACTAACATGCCCACCCAGCTCTGCTCTCCTGCTGACATCATTAAGGACACACCATGCACCAGCAAGGACAACCCACCAGCCACCTGCAATCACTGAAACCAGACTCCTGCAGACTAACATGCAGGAAAAACCTGATATACTCATGCATCAATGATTCAATTATCAGGAGGGGGAAAAATAAATACAAATATGCAGTTCAACCTCAACATAGTAATACAATAACAGAAAACCTATGGTCAGTGAATGTAATCCATACATTCATCCCATCAAGTCAGTGCCTTTGAAATCAAACCCAGCCAAAAATAGATGTAGCATCTTATAATCCATCCTATTTCTTATACTCCCAGCGATTTCATCGTTCTTATCCTCCATCCATCCCTCTCACTCTCTCCTTTCCCACAGCCGCCTCTCCATCCTTTCCTCCATCTTTACCTGCACTCTCACTCCTTCTCCTTCTCCTTCTCCAGTCTGCCTCCCTCCCTCCCTCACTCTGCCAAGGAGCACAGCGTCAATAGAGGGCCCATCTGCTCCCATACATCACGCACTTCATTTCAGTTTATTAGCTGGGATAAATCATAAATATTTCATTATACATCACGGGCGGCTGTCGCAGGGCCTGCGCAATTTATCACTACTGCCCTCTCTCACAGCTCTGCAGCCGAGCAATAAGCTTTCCAGTCTATTAAACAAGATTGATACAGTGTGTAAATTTAGATATTGGGAATTTCTTCACAGACCACTGCACTGCACTGATGGGCTAGGGTAATTGCTGGGGGGGGGGGGGGGGGGGGGGGGTTAGGGGTATTAGAGCTGAGAAACTGGACGGGTGTTAGCAACAGTAATAGTGTATTTATGCTTTCACCTCCTTAAAACCAAAATCTATACAATAATCTATTCTCTGCAATGTACTTTTGAATGTATTTTCTTTCTCTCTAATGCAAATTTAATACAGAATACGAGTGTGTTTTACATGACTCTAGATAAGCACACAGGTGGACTGGCTGTACGGAATATGTATGAGTTATTCGTTGGTATTCAATCACAGCTCTAGGGTAAAGGTCTGTGGAAATATTTATACATGACACTATAGAAAACAGCCAGTCCTGAAGAGTTTTCCTTTCATCTCTGAACTTGATTGTGACATCCATGCTCCCTGCATTAAACAAAGATGCACTGTGTTTCACAGAGAGGGAATGGTGGGAATTGCAATGGAAACATCAAATTGCTGCTCATTTCAATGGCTTGATTTGGGATATTTTTGAGGATACTTAAGTATTAGCACAGGAACAGAGTGGGATCATGGAGTAAAGGGTGGATCTGGTAGAATAACAGGGAAAATGCTTCTTGTCTCAAGTGTGCATTGCATCAGACAATAAAGGCGCCTGGCTAATAAATGAATGGAAATACTGGGAAGTGTGGCACCAGGACAGAGCACTGATGGCACTCAAGCCTCTGCACTGCAGATAAGGACCAGTGGGCTTCTTAATTAAAGTAATAAGAAGCCTAATTGTGTAGGGTCTGCTTTAGGTATTAAAGAAAACAATGGTGCACAAGCAATTAAATTGTAGACAGCAGAAAATGTGAAGCCATTAACAAACTATGTCTTGTACTTTTATACAAGTTCTAAACACATGGCAGCAAGGAGTCTCCCAACCTTCCCTCCTGTGTCTACACATGGTAAAAGAAACAATACACTTTCTTATGATCTTTTCTTCATGAACTTGTTTTAGTGCTTGTAAAGGAAAGCGCTTTCACACAGTTGAGCTAAAAGGCTCCACTGGATGCTTGTGACAATGTGAACATCAAAAATTCCAATCATTCAAAGTCTGACAGAATTTAAGAAACTAAAAGTAATCAAATCTAAGGAATTAAAGAAGAACCTTTTAAGAAATAACTAAATTCATAAACACGACTAAGCAAAACTAAGTAACAGTGTATGCGCTGGTGGTTTCCCCACTGTAAGGGAAAAAGAGGACTTTTAATGACAGCTAAGTTGCAAATGCAGTCAACTCGTTGTATGCTAAGCTGGTTTGCTAGTAGGCAGAAGTGGCAGGGCCAGCCTCTAAACGCATTCTGGGACCTGGAGGTGACTAGATGTACTGCACTTGGTTTCAAGTACAATTTTCAAACTACAAAAGGGACCATTTCCATAAAAAATGACTGAAATGCTTCTGGACACATAAATACATTGTTTGAAGGCTCATGTGGATACTGTCAACAATGAAATAATAAGGTTTTATTCACGAAGGCAGTACACTTAGAAGTTTGGATCTAACCTTTGCATAAAACAAGGTTTTATGGTTAGCTTGGTGCCACAGATGCACCTTGGTTTTTTTACTTACAGGCTTAAAGCAATTCCTGTGAAGATTGGAATTAACTTGTATGTTGAAGTGAGTTATAAATGAAGTAGCCATTCAGCACTCATGCATAAGAGAGGGACAAAGTCACTCATTTACATCAGAGTGAATGAAATGCAGCTCCTGGTTTTCAAAATGCACACTAACAGTAATAAACTGAGGAAAGCAATAAAATACAGAATCTTAAGATGCCCTTCAATTTTCAGATACCAGGTTGCATCTCAAAAGCTTTCTATTTCAATAAAAGGACATAAGGAAGAAAGCATCTTCCAATCAAAGCAAAGATGATTGCCTAATTTCACTGTACTTCAGTTTTTTTTGCCTGAGAATAGAGAGAAAACACTGTCATTCAGAGGACAGGGCAAGCACAAACAGCAAGGTAAACAGAAGGTGAAAGTTTTTTTTTTCTTTTTTTAACTGAATTTTAAATAAATGTTCAAAAATGTAACATGTAGCCAGCTCTTCACTACTGTGCCCACAAAGCTATATGGAACTATGACTTTGCGAGTTAGGCAGCAACCTACTTTTTTGACAGAAAATTTGTTGGCTAAATCGCAAGTGTTAGCAGCACCTATCTAGCCAGTCTAATGTGGTAAGTACTTATCACCCTGATGTTACTGCTTAATTCTGACCAACAAACAGACCTGGAAAGTCATTCAACAAATTACTGGACATAATGACACTGATCTTGTTCTCTTAGGCTTAGACAATATCAAACAGTAGCCAGGCTTCCTAAGTTAAGGCCTCTTTTGCTGACACGCTGGTGTGCATACGCTATACAAATCATACTCCTGGGAACAGTGACAGTGGGTCAACTGATGATGAAGACAACTTGTGAACTAATGAATGAAATGAAATGTCTTGCTATGTCCCTGATTAATATGTACATGCTCTGACATGACTCTTTCCAGGAGTTTAGTACGTCAGCTAAATATTGCGTTAGTTTTAAATACTGGATTATGCAAGAGAAGTAAGAGGGAAACTATCCTCTCCCCTTCACTACTACAGAAACTCCACAAGGTTTGCATTGCACCTACCCCAGTGTTACTGATATATAGGTAGTCAGTCAAAAATGGTTTCTGACTGAACTCTTCATCTTTGCCCTTAAGAATATAGCATTTGGTTTAGTACAATATGTCTGTGTGTCTGTCTTCCTACATCAGAAAGGTACAGTAGCCATTAAAAGAGACTGAGACCGAATCAAAAAGCTGAGGGTGTGAAATCTCTGACCGCATTCGTCAATAACACTGACAGCTATTTGTCTCAATTAAAACAGCAAGAAAATACACAGCTACTCACAACACCTGATACACAAAGACATGTAATGGCATTTGTTCTCTCTCATACATGAAATCATGTGTTTTCTGCAGGTACCTGCCACCATTTATTAAGATGCATTAAATACTTACTGTTTGGTTACGGTTTTTGTTTCTCATTTTCTGTGTATCACTGTGAGACACACACTGTGCCCCAGAAAGCCAGTAAGCTCAGAGAGGTAATGAAAAGACCCATCATTGCAGCATGCTGTTGGAGGTGAGTCATGTACTGTGTCTATTTTGATGTCAGTTTTCTGGCTGCTTGCTGTCCCTCCACAGTGTACCTTGCCTGTGGCCAGGAGCCTGTGTCATCAGGGTTCCAGTCTGGCTGGGAGAGGGCTGTAACAGAGGTGACTGAATGAGCTGGCAGTGCCCTCATCACACCCCCTTTACATGGTCACTTGCTCATACTCTCTTTGTCTCTGTCTCTGTCTCTGTCTCTCTCTCTCTCTCACACACACACACACACACACACACACACACACACACACACACACACACACACACACACACACACACATTCTACCTCTCTCAACCTGCCTGCTGGCTCCATGAACACCGAGCACACACAGCGTTGGATGGGAGAGGTGGGCTGGGGGGTTGACGGGAGCAGGGGAGGCGAGAGGGGATGACAGCTTTGAAAAGGGCAGTGTGACAAAAGCCATGTTCCACATTCCTCTGCACACTGTGCAGATTGACAGTCAAGTCTGAGGGTGCTGTGACAGAGCCTGCCTTTGGATATGTGTGCGTGCACACGTGTGGGGAATCCAAAAACAACATTCTGTTCCTTCATTTGAATGAAAAATGTTACACCATGACTTGTCTAAATCTTCTGAAAACTTTCCACCTTGAATATTACATCATTTAACTAAGAGATGGTAGATATAAAATCATAAGCAACGAGTTAATTTATGTGTTCACTGCTGCATGTGGTTCACAATACCCAGACTCCTCTATATTTTACATCATTCCACATGGAACAGAAGGACTCATCTCGGCTCAATTAATGAGGTCTGCAAATAACCGATCACAGTTTAAAATAATAAGAAACATACAGCTCACTCAAATATATGAATATTAATGCCAACATTAAAACACAGACAGTTAAATGGAACAGTTAATGAGGATGAATAACAGACATTGCTGACAAAACCACATCTCTGATGCCATTTATCATCCTTAACTTTTGTCATGGCTCCTTTTTCTAATTAATATCATACATAAAAACACTTCGCACTTGGGTGAATTATGTAATTTGTCTAATGTAAACGCAATTAAAAGGGAAAATGTACTTTATTTTTTTACAATCCATTGTGTCACTGTGTTAGGATTTTATCTACGCTTTTCATCATTTAAGAGAGACTCTGGTAACTTCACAATTGATAACCTCCTTAAAGTTACTTTTCAAGTCACTACAGCAAATCCAGTATCAGACCTCATTACGACACCAACACCACTATCAGACCAAATTACTTCACCGACTCTACTATCAGACCACATTACTACACCAACTCTACTATCAGACCACATTACTACACCAACTCCAGTATCAGACCACATTACTACACCAACTCCAGTATCAGACCTCATTACTACACCAACGCCAGTATCAGACCACATTACTGCACCTACTCCTCTATCAGACAATTCAGCTTATGATCTGTTCTTCATATGGATTAGTCTGCAATAGAAGAGCCTGAGGGACACATTGGCTCGTAACAGCATTATTTTTCTTGTTCACAAGGAATCTCCACAATCTTGACAGCTCAATTTTAAATGAAACGATTCCTCCTTTCTTTCTACAACAAGAGGTAAAAATGGAGCAAACAAAAATGGAATAAGTCAACAAATCCATTTGGATTTGTTTGGTCCTCTGTTTGTGTATTTTTATTTTAAAACCTAAAAAGACAGAAACAACGCGGCCACCAATCGTTCTGAAGGTCTGCCAGGGGTCTTGGCTGAGAAATTGGTGTCACAGAGATCTTGGCTTCCTTCCTCCATGCCTTGGCTATCCACCACAGTCAGGATGAGTCACTCTCGTCCTCCGGCCGGAGGTCCACAGAGGAGTCATCTGGGCGTGGAGCCGGGAGGAGAAATTCACACAGCTGAAAGCTGGACTGTAGGCGGGGGAGGTAACTGTACACAAAACCACAAACCAGACAATGTGTCCTTCCATAGCAGCAGCATCATCACAATAAGCCACTGTGTCCTTACTGAGTGTAATCTTTTCTGAGTGTTCACTTTCCCATGCACACACAGGAACTGTGTGGAACTGCTATCATTAGGCAAACCTGTCTGTGTATCACCTCCTCCCAAGGTGCAAAAGCTATCCTCATCAGAATTATATGCTTGTATGTCTGTAACATGTCCCCTTCCCTTAGCTCACATAAGAGATTAAAGGCCTCTGACTTCACAAACAGGGACTTGAGCCTGAGGAACACTCCTGATAATTCACTCATTTCAAGTTTGCATTTGTGAGATAGAAAATGATCAGACTACTGTAAACAAACTACTGTATCTTGTTTCCTTCACTGCATAGCAATGATTGCTTGGATATGTTTTTTCAATTCCTGGGCTTTGTGCATGGAGAGCAAGATAAATATCACAGTGCGGTATGAAGTGCAATCTTTGAGGAAAATCAGTATGCAGAGAGACAGAAAGAACACAAGGAATTCCATCTACATCTATCTGGAAGGTAATGGGGGGTGGAGTGCATTTTCTCCCACCAAGTGCGTCCTTCAGCTCATTGTCATTACAGAGTGCAGGCTGTGTGGCCTCGCTTTGCATCTGTGGATGGGCTATAATACCATGATGATCCGTGGGGCCGAATTTGACTTTGAGGTGGCTCATGGACAACACCCAAGGTGGCATTTGACATTGGAAGGAGAGTGCAGTGTAACCTGAGGTGGAGTCCTGCGCTGGACTGGGGGAGGGTTGGTGCACAGTCGGGGAGGAGAGCATAGCTGTGGGCGATGGAGCTCTGCTTAAATCATAACTGATTGGGCCATGGAAACCATAACAAACTGGTGCACCCTGCAGACTCCAATCTCTCAACAATAGTAAGGGGTGAGACAAACAAATCAACACAAAAAGCAACAAAAAGCACAGACCAAGAACAGCAGCAACAAAAAACCTACAGTGACACATGGATGTACAGAAACACACACACACACACACACACACACACACACACACACACACACACACACACACACACTCTAATCATCAGCTCCAGTTTCATCACAGCCTAATACCCCCTCTCTCAAACAGACTCATTATATACAGCTCACTGTCAGAGGAGCCCTCAGCTCTGACCTCCCAGCTAAGGCAAGGGAACTGCCAGAGCTCAATCTAGTCACCCTAGTTAACATTCTCCCCTCTACTTCCACCAAGCCACAACATCCACTAGTCCAGTTATTTATGGCCAGGGAGGCTAATGCACACTCCCAAAACAATGCTTATAGGAGCACAGGCAATTTTTAGGATGTGTCCATTATTCATAAGTATGTGCATGCAGCATTTGGAAAATTGCTAATGCTTTCTTGTGCTTTTTTTTTTCTTTTTACTGCATAATCCATTCCAGGAAAGAGCGAGCCGTCCTGCTGGAACAATTGAGAACAGCTGAACCCCACACCTCCTAGTTTTCCAGTATACTCCTAATAAAAAATTATAGCCTTGTTTACATGGCTATGGTTTAAAGGCTGCACTGGCACCATGAGAAACGTAATGGCAATAACCACGGCGCTTGCAAACAAACACTGGTGAGCTAAGATACTGTAAGTAGTCGATATTTCATGGTAAAATACACAGACAGGAAGTGCTCCCAGAGATACTGAAAGTCGATGATAATGATCAGTGGGATTATGATATTAATTTATCATGCTACTGGACAGTGAGAGCCATTGTCTGACAACATATTTGTCATCGCTGTTCACTTGTGGAATATCAACAAGACAGTGTTTCTCTGCACAGTGTGCTATGTAATTTTGCATTCCAATACAAGATAACCATATAGACGACTGCTAATCTTAAATATAAGGTGTTCATTTTTCATTGAATGTGTGCATTAATGGCCTTAATCAGGCAGACTTCTTTAAATAAGCAAAGCATTGCTTCTAATCATGAACACTGGTAAAATACTATCACTATCCTATGATAGGCATAATCAATGCTGTAATCTGGATGGGACACTTTACACACCAGGCACTCCTCAGTTAACATGCAGGAAGACTGAAGCTAACAAGCAACAACAGGATAAAATGTTTGCTCCAATTTCTATATAATGACTAAAGCATAATAAAATCATGCCAAGTACTGTAGCACACCACGGAAAAAATTCATTTTCACTTTGTAAACTTTCTTGGAGTCCCATGATTGGCTAATCTAACAGGCCTATGATATGTCAGGACCATCAGACATCATGCATAAAGACACAAGATGGAAAAATGTCCGTTCTCATATGGTTCTCCTCACAATAAGCAGTGGCATTATTCACCACCGTTACATGAAAAATGCTGTAAAATTGATGGAAAGTAATTGTCAGCACAATGCCATCACTTTAATTTATTCTACATTCACACCAAAGTGATACTGAGAAATTTGTGAAAAAATGGTGGCAGATGAAATAAGACTAACATCTGACAATAGGTGTGCAAGTTTCTAAAAACCACAGATGACTTTGTATCACTGGCTGACTTTCTGTCCTTTAGCTTGGCAATCATTAAGCTCAGATAGCTGAAACTGAGCTACTAAAATGTGAGGAAGAAAAGGAGAAGTGAAAGAAAAGAAAGAAGAGAAAATCAATGGTAACAAATGAGTGTAGAGTTGCGCAAAGTGAGCACTCAAGAGCGGGTGACAGATTATCTATACAAGTGCCAGTCACGCCACGCGGCAGCACTTAAGCAATTAAAACCACCAATGGGCACAAGCAGAGCCTGTATTGATCTGCAGACAATTGCCGAAGTACTGCTCATATCTCCAGAGTGCAGGGGTTTGTGTGGGTGTGTGTGCGTGTATGTGTGTGTGTTGGGGGGTTCTGTAGGAGAGCCAGGAGTAAAAGAAACATGTGGCTAAAAGGTGAGGGGGTGTACTCTGGGTCTCACACCACCCACACTGTTTAGCTCTTTTTCCTGCCTTCCACATCCTAAAACAAAGACCAATAGAGGCTGACTACAGCAGTCAATGATTAATTATCCAAAGCAACACACATTCTGGAAAGGAATGTTTTTTAGGACTGGTATACTGCTAAAAAGGAAAATAACACCGTGCATCAAGCATGATCCAGCAGAGCAGTGTTCTTCTCTATCCTTGAACACAGTCTAGTACACAGTTTAGTCAGAGTCTGGGGGCAGTGACAGCAGGACTGGCTGCCTGGGGTGCTGGGGTAGATGGAGGGGCCGTGGCAGCCAGCCTGTAAGTGCTGCTGAGGGAGATGGGAGGGTAGTGGCAGGCTGACTGCCTGGCCATGCCTGGGGAGCTTGTCTGCTGGGAGCTGATTGCGCTCTCTCTCATTATCTAGCCTGTGTGTCTAATGGAGTGTGACAGCGCCATGCAGCATGCTGGAACGCTGTCCCTCCACCCTTAAAGCCAATTAAACCCATTCTACCCCACGCTCCCATTTCTCCTGATCTCTGCCTCCCGCTGCTCTCACATTCCCCTTCCCTCTCTCCATACTCTCCTTCACTCTCTCTTACTGCTCCATACTCCTCTTCTCTCTCCACATTCCTTTGTGAATGAGTGAGCTTAATGAGTCCATACAAACTTGTCTTTTTGACGAACTGATGTGTTTTCCACTTATTTGTGATGCATGCTAAACAGTTTCAGCTTTGTAAATCATTCTGTAGAAATTTCTATCACATGATGTATGTATGATTACTCTCACTGGTACAACACATACTGTCATCACAGTTGACAACGTATTTCAGCCCATACATTCTGATGACAAACAGAGAATGCCACAGAAGGATAGGAGAAAGAAGGCAGATCTTTTGCTCCGTTCCTAGACAAGGATGTCTGAATATCCACCTCATGTATCCTGAAACGATCACTAGTTCCAAGTGATCAAACAAGCTAGACCCTTTTTCCATTGTGACAGGCTCTGTTGCAGCAGATACTGAAAAAGGTGCAATACAACTGTATGTAATACTGTAACTAATTAACTATGCTAACTACACAACCAATAGATATTGTGACCAAATTATGATATATTCATGCTGGGGTCTTGTTTGTGATTACCTTAGATGTAATTATGGCACAAATAACACTAAATATAGCTACACATTCCAATTAAAAAATGAAAAAAGACACATACATTGATAAAAACCTGGATGTCAAACTTACTTTCAAATCCATACAAATGCTCATGAATCTATCAACAGCAGTTAACAGCTCAGAGAATAAGGATATTGTACCGAAACTGTACAGCAATATCTTTAGTACTTCTGCACCACTCCATGGATTAAAAAACCAATGCATCTGTGAGCCTGGTAGTGCCTGAGAGTATCGGGTTTGCAAACAGTGGCACTGTCCACTTCTCAATCACTCCTTAGCTGTTAAGCAGAATAAATACAAAGATCATACAAACTGCAAGAGTCACAATTTGTAAGAATTAAAACTAAATTTTCCACAGACTGACATCAAAATTTCGATACAGGTAAGCAACATTTTTCATTATTCTACAGCTAGCCAGAGCTCATAGTGTAGCAATATTACATGAAACAACTTGTCTTCAATAAATAGCCTTATATATTGTGTACAAAGCGAGGTGTACAGTATATGTGCAGCAGTGCTGTACCAGTTTTGAACCAGCCATCAGTGGTGAAGGAGTCCTTGGTCTCCTGTGGTTTGTTCCAGTACTCAGTGAAGACAGAAGGGCCTCGCACCATCAGCTCCCCTTCCTTCCCCTCCAGTCCTGGCCAAACCTTGAGCCCCAAAGCAGCACACACATGGCAGACATTACACTGATTCTTCCTCTGGTAAGAATGCTTACAGGATGCGTTACCCTATTTTTTCCCCTGCAATAACTACCATGGGAACTGATGACTAAACTTCTGATATGCCCTCAGTAATAGAAAAGATTTGTTCTCTTCAATACCTGAGTCCCCATGCTGCTGCCCTCGGCAACAATGGTAGTGTTCATAACAATTCGCACCTCCACTCCAGGAAGAGGATTGCCCACTGCACCTAAACAGTGAACACACACATAGTTAAACCACATCAACACACAAGCCCAAATAAACCAACACCACACACTGTTACACACACATACACGCACATGGAACAAACACACTCCACACACACATATATAATTAAATCACCACAATTCAAATTATGCAAATACACACAAACAAAATAACCACACATACATACCACAAACCAATGTCTGTTTCTGACCCACACAGATAAGACTTAATGAGAACAACCAAAAGGACAACTTTTCCCTGTGTTTCTCTGATATTGCAGCGTATGTCATTTCACAGGCCAATGCTCACCCAAATAAGAACAGGGCTGACAATTTGTGACTTAAAATAATTCCCTCTCTTACTGACCTAATTTACCTTACCAAAATGCCCATCAGTCAATGATTCTACTAAGAATAAATCTGCCAAGCATGGATTTAACTTTTTTTCTTCTCCTCTGATATGCTTTAATTAAAATGCATCACTATACAGGCAGGCAGAGATTGTGACAACATAGCTACAGCTATTAGTAGTATAAAATGGAGAGCGATCCGTGCCATTCCCCTATAGCAGGTATTATTGTGCCTTGCCCTATGAGATGATGTGTTTCAATCTGACGTGTCTGTGGGTGCAGTGCTATGAAAGGGTGGAAACTGTTCTCATGTAGGACAATACTGTAATATTCAAACCAATGATGTAATCACTGACCCCAGCAGTTCAAAACCCTGGGGATAGGACACCCCAAAGCCATGCACATTAACCCTTTTTTAAATCACAAAAAAAGGAACATTTTGTCATTTTTTCCATTGTATATTTGCATATTTAAAAATATTTTATGCTTCATCCATAATGTTTTACGTTAGATGTTGATGGGGTTACAAAATATTTCCAGAGGAAGATTAAAAGCAACCAACAGTGACCACTCTGGCAAATTGGTCAGAGGGTCAAACAGGCATATTGTATATGTATTCAAGGACTGAGAGAGTTATAAAACATCCTCTGACAAAAAAAAATGCATATCAATTATTGGACAATATAAAAATATCATACCTGAGAATTATCATTGAAGTCTTCAAACAAAAGAGCCCACTCATATAGTTTCATATAATATTCTTTTGCCACATGAATTTCCCTCAGATCTACAGAGGAAGAGTGAGGACAAAAGGCCACAACGGAGCATACCGAACATTAACCATCTGACTCATCTTTACTGCTGCCTGACATACTGACCCTGCGATTTTACTTTTTCTGTTCAACTGTAGATTTCTTTCAAACCCTTTTCCCCCCTCAAGAAAACACTGTTCTTTGATTTCTGTCAATGTGTCCTCAGTAACCAAAGAAAAGCACACATGATGTGATGATAAAAATCAGTTTTTCCCTAAATCAGAATTTCACAAAAATCCACTAATATCTGAGCTGCAACAATCTCTCTCCGGGAAAGCAGAGAGATTCCAAGGCCTGTGACATTTAAGTCACTCCATGTTAAGGGGAATTGAGACTGAGTGACAATTCAAAGAGGTGGGGGAGAAAAGAATAAAGGTGGAAAATAAAGGCAGCAGAGGTGTTATGATAAAGAATCAGGGATGCCAGAATTGCAATGGGCCGATGACTGTGTATTTCATCTTGTGAGCCACATGAGAGACTTTGGTTGAATTCAAGCTTTAGCTGAAATTAATTTTGCCGTGCAGTCTCTCACACAGTTGAGGTAAACATCCACAAGTCATATGGAAAATGAAATCATCTGGTAGAAATGCTATTGTGCTGGCTGTTGAGTGACAGTCTAAAAATAACTAATGAAATCATACTCTGTCAACATCAACTCTCAGCAGAAATTAAACAACCTTCTACTACTGCTACACTGGCCATTTGTAGAAAAGGAAAACAGCACCAACTAAAGAATACTTCACAGGTAGCCTTTGGCAACCCTGCCACTATCTATATTTTGCCCGAGTGAACAGTTGTGTTTGTGCCTACATATGTCCATATACTTGGTGTGTGTCTGTACATGAATGGATGGTGCAAATGAGTGGTTGTATGTGAGTGTTCAGGAAGATGTGTGGAAATGTATGTGTCTCCCCAGGTGTGGGAATATATCTGTGCGCATGAGTAGTATGCATGTGTGTCAGAGGCTGGAAGAAGGATAAAAGTGTGTGGGTCTAAGAGTGCAGCAGAAAAAGGGAACTCCATGTGGACATGAAAGAGAGCAGTAGAGCTGTGTATTTGAATTTGTAAGAGATAGAGAAAGACAGACGGACAGCTGTGTGTGGCTGTCTATCTTTGACAAGCAGAGGAGCAGCATGTGTGTGTGCATGCATATGTGCATGTCAGGGAGGGGTGTGTGAGAGCAGCGGAATGCAGCAGTCCCTGTGGCAAATGTCTTGTCAAAGACACAATAAGTCCCCCGACTGCATGGACAACCATTAATGAGGCTTCATTGGCGTGCCCATCTGAACCTCTAATTAAAGCAGCAGCCATGCCAGTGCCTCCAAATGAGCTTAGCCAGGCGGAGCAGAGCACCCTGCCTGCTCCTCATGAATAATACATGTCCCTTCACGCTGTGCTCACTGCTGGGTCCCCTGAGCAGAGCTGTTCTAGAGCTGTCAGCGTCCCCTGGAGTCTTTCTGGAGACCTGCAACATGGGGTAAGCTGTCCCTTGCTACAGATCATGAGCCCCTCATGCTCAGTGGTAGACACATACATGTATATAGAGAGGGAGAGACTAATGAGAGGGATACAGAGAGAGACTAGCTGAGGAGAGGGATACAGAGGGAGAGAGACACTGACTGAAGACAGTGACACAGACTGACTGAAAATAGGGATATAGAAAGAGACAGAGAATGACTGAGGGGGAGCACGACTGACTGAGAAGGATACAGAGGGAGAGAGATACTGAGGAAAGGGATACAGAGAGACACTGACTGACAGGAGGAATACAGCAATAGGTTGATTGAGGGGAGGAATAAAGAGAAAGACTGACTAAGGAGAAGGATACAGAGGGAGAGAGAGGCTGAGGACAGGGATACAAAGGGAGACTGACCGAAGAGAGGGATACAAAGGGAGAAAGAGAAACTCACTGAGGAGAGGCATGAGCAAGAGAGAAATGGCAGACAGAGGGGCTCCAGTCCACCCCAGGTCAGGATGTGCTCCTTAAGAAGCGCCAGTGCTGGCCAAATCTGTTGGCTCTATTTTGCAGGACTCTTTTCCTCACACTGCCATGAAGAATCCAACTGGTTTTTGTGGCTTTTCATTCCTTACCCCAGTATAAGGGAAATCATTGTGAAAGCAACATTACTGTATTCCATAAAAAATTTTGACGAGATGTCATTTTTGTCTGGAAATGGGAAAAACAGATGAAGCTCTTGTTAAAAGTTACGTTTACTGTCTGGTTTTCATAATTGCATTTTGAAGATGTTGGACAGGAGAAGCGCAGTAACTGAAGCACTCTTTCTTCTCAGAGAGCTACACTGAGTTATCGATTTGTTTTAACCTACTTTAATATGAGACGGCATCACACTCGCTTCTACGGGCAGACAGCTCATACAGAGCAGCAGAAAAGTCAATACAACCGCAATGTCTCCAACCTCGTCTTAATAATCACCCCTGAGCATTTAAGATAACCCTCTTTTTATTTCCAGCACACAAAGATGAAACAGAGCAAATGAGCTGTGTTTTTAACGGCAGGGAGTACAAACGCTCAGATCACGGCTTTCTCTTCAAAAAAACGAAAGAAAAAAAGACACCATACTCAAACTCATTGCTTAAAATAGTACACCTCAACTGGTAAACAACATGCTACTTAGAGACAAAAACATCTCAAACAAGCAAAAACAGACAAAGAAATAGTATGATTGACAGTGCATATTAGTGAAGGGCCCCTACAGTAACACTCACATCTTTAGTTTTCATTCCATTACATGTTATAATTGGGATTGCATGTCTACCACAATCACAGGTTCACATCAACTGCATATGAAAGGCTTGCTTAACCACAGAGACAGAGGGATCCCCACTGCTAGGGACTCAACTATCAAAGTATGTGAGGAATAAGAGATAAAAAGATGCTGTGTGTACCCAAGCAATGACAGCATGAGGCAAACAGATAAAGCATTGTGTGTCACAGGTGTTTGACAGCTACTACATCAACTATTTATGCAATTGCACGCAGTGACAGATGTGTGAACCAACATGCTTATAGTGATGAGCATTGGACAGATACAATATTAGTCTTGTGTACAGTGACTTGCAACAGCAGGTACGGTTGGTAATAAACAGGGCAGATGGAAGGGCACCATACCTGGTATGCGTGGTCCCTTCAGCGGGTTGGACAGTGCCATGCCAATCTCAGTCATGCCATAGCGCTCTAGCAGGGTGTGTCCTGTGATCTCCTCCCAGCGCGTCAGGATGGGCTGGGGCAGGGCAGCTGAGCCTGACACCATCAGCCTAGGAACGGGGACAGGGGAGGGTGGCTGAATGTGTGGACCACATTTTGTTCTAGAATCAGGACCTGTTTCGGGGCCACATTATTCTGAGACCCAGTGCAGGCAACACTGGGAAGTCAGGAGTATTGCTCTTCTACAGGTTATTTTTTTCTCCCAATTTCATGTATAATAGTTTCATACTGTACATCTTCATATGTTGTAGTCTGACAAATTTCTGAGTTCTGACAAATTTCTGGGTGTTCCTGGTAAGTCTGAAACCAGGTGTAGCAGCCCAACACATTGGTTGATTCCAATCCAACCCAAGTCACTCTTGTGTGCATGACCTCCATGTACCTGATATCACAGGTGCAGTAAGAGGCAGAGGTGCAGTAAGCACTACACATACTGACAACAACAGAAGCCTGAAAAAGGCTTTGGCAGGAGCTACTGCATGGATGGGCCTGCAGCAGAACCAGCAATTGCACAGGTCCCCAGGATCCAGTGTGGTGCAGTACCTGATTCTTTCCATGCAGATGGCCCTTACAAAGTCTTGGACGTGAGGCTGGGTGAAGTGCTGCTCATAGTACTGGATCAGTTTGGAGTAGATGGTGGGAACAGCCATGAACACATTAACTCGTGGAGCCTTGGAACTGAGCAAATACTCCCACACCTAAGAAAGAAAGGGAGGGGTGAAAGTGAGAAACAGAGGCTGGACATTAGACCTCAGTGATGGACAATATCTTATTTAGTATATATATTTATCTAATGCATACAGGAAGAGAAGCAAATAGCATGGCAGCAATTTTGGGATTGACACTTTGAATACAGAGCGTTCAACTACAGAAAAAAAACCTTGTCAAAACCTGTAAATGTCAGGATGACATCCTCTACAACAGCATCTTAGAAGAAATAACAAATATATTGAGGTCAGTTAGAACACTAGCACAGCTTTAATCCCAAAGCATTTCAACGCGATTTTTTTGCTGCTTTGACAAATGTGTTCTATGAGCATTTGTGATGGTGGTGCCTGCCTCCCCTCTAGTCAGAAATAGGAAGTGATGAAGCCAGGCACACAAACCCACACACCCCCTAAAAACACACACACATGCAAACACAAACACACAGGTAAAAATAGCGACAAACAGTTCAGGCATATATTCAAGGACACTGACACACACCTACACACAGGGGTAGATCCATGCATGCATAGTGACAGACAGCCACAGAAGCCCAAACACACATAAATAAAGAGACATTTAAGCCCCCACACGCAAGCTCCCTCTCTCACACCCGCTCCATGCCTCGCTGAACATCCTGCACGCAGTGGGAAAAAAGCTTGAATTAATTGAAGGTGAACAACAGACTCTCCTTCGCTCCATCCCCTTGGGAGACACACACTTCCCTCAGCTCTCCCCCATACACATACACACACACACACACTCTCCATTTCATTATTTTTTGCCTCACTGCCTCTCTCTTCTTATCAGTCGTTCCCTTTCTCTGCCTCTTCCCATAACCCCCTCCCTCCCCCCGTCTCGTCATTTGGCACCCATTTCTCATCAGCCCCCCCCCCCCCCCCGTTCCATCCTCTCCACACCTGTCCCCAGCCCCCACCTGACTGTCTGGTGCACTCCAAGGGCACTCAGACACCATGTGGCCATGGCCTCAGAGCAGCGTCCGCTCTGTCTCAGGGGAGCTATCCCAGCATGTGCAGGCAATGCAAAGGACAACAATGAGCTCTGTGGCACTACATCACATGCCACGCGCATCATTCAGGTCTTCATTCCACCAGACTGCAAACTGACAACACTACTACCCACTCTTTTCTAGTCTGTCCATCAAGTCATGCTGTTATTATGTCATCTGAACAACGTCCTCGGAAGACATTTAGTAATAAAAACAGATTTTAGAAATCAAACTACAATATGTTCACACCATCATAGACCAAAATACATATTAGACACATTTATACTTAATTAAGCCTGTAATGATAGACAATCATGTATTTTAATATACAAGCATGAAGGTACTGAATTTTTTTTACTGAAAACCAGTAAAAGAATTTGAAGGTTATGCAGCTGGTAGTTTAAGAGAATGAAAACACATCAGCATATCCAGGGGACAGACAAAATGACGGAAACACTAAATGGAAAAGTACTCATATTTTGAAGTTACTAAATCCCAGTTAAAAAGGAGCCTACACATGTTTCACATTAATGTCAACACTAATTACCAATACATTTCTGCTATAAAATATGTTTTTAAAATTGTCACAAGCAACACGAGAGATCTATCAGATTTTGAAAAATATTGAATAGTTGGTACCAAAGTTGCAAGTTTGTCAGTCACAGAAACAATGTGTCAGGGGGAGCATCAGTGGTCACGGGTCAAGCCTCACTGAGAGGAATAGATGGACACTTCACAGACTATGTGTTAAAAACCACAAAACAACAGCCTCAGAAATTACTATGGGACAGCACGTATACCTCCGTGGCCCAGTCTCGTGAGCTTCAATCAATGAAGCACGATCAAGCTTTAATCAAGCACAATCAGTCAGACACACAGTCTCAAACATAGGCAGAAGCAAGCACAAAATCGACACTCACCCATCTGCACACACATATACAGACAGACAGACAGGCACACACACACACACACACACACACACACACCTTAAATAGAAGTTAAACAAAATTACAGTTCTGAGGCCAGTGTTATTTACCCTCTGTGTTCTTTGCCATGTCTATCAAATGCAGTGAAGCGCTTCCTGGAAGACCTGCTCAGGAGGCAAAAGGCAATTTACGTCCTTCAAAGAACCGGTCTCCACCTGGGACACCTTGTGCCGAGACCTGCAGCCACCTCCTGCATCTCAAACAGCTCAGCAGTCACTGAGACTTCCCCAGCCCTCTGTCCTCACTGCCTTCAGCTCAGCACTGAGACTTCCCCAGCACCCTGTCCTCACTGCCTTCAGCTCAGCACTGAGACTTCCCCAGCACTGCCTTCAGCTCAGCACTGAGACTTCCCCAGCACCCTGTCCTCACTGCCTTCAGCTCAGCACTGAGACTTCCCCAGCACTTCCTTCAGCTCAGCACTGAGACTTCCCCAGCACTGCCTTCAGCTCAACACTGAGACTTCCCCAGCTCCCTGTCCTCACTGCCTTCAGCTCAGCCCTGAGACTTCCCCAGCTCCCTGTCCTCACTGCCTTCAGCTCAGCACTGAGACTTCCCCAGCACTTCCTTCAGCTCAGCACTGAGACTTCCCCAGCTCCCTGTCCTCACTGCCTTCAGCTCAACACTGAGACTTCCCCAGCTCCCTGTCCTCACTGCCTTCAGCTCAGCCCTGAGACTTCCCCAGCACTGCCTTCAGTTCAGCACTGAGACTTCCCCAGCACTGCCTTCAGCTCAGCACTGAGACTTCCCCAGCATTGCCTTCAGCTCAGCACTGAGACTTCCCCAGCACCCTGTCCTCACTGCCTTCAGCTCAGCAATGAGACTTCCCCAGCTCCCTGTCCTCACTGCCTTCAGCTCAACACTGAGACTTCCCCAGCTCCCTGTCCTAACTGCCTTCAGCTCAGCACTGAGACTTCCCCAGCACCCTGTCCTCACTGCCTTCAGCTCAGCACTGAGACTTCCCCAGCCCTCTGTCCTCACTGCCTTCAGCTCAACACTGAGACTTCCCCAGCTCCCTGTCCTCACTGCCTTCAGCTCAGCACTGAGACTTCCCCAGCACCCTGTCCTCACTGCCTTCAGCTCAGCACTGAGACTTCCCCAGCTCCCTGTCCTCACTGCCTTCAGCTCAGCACTGAGACTTCCCCAGCACTGCCTTCAGCTCAGCACTGAGACTTCCCCAGCTCCCTGTCCTCACTGCCTTCAGCTCAGCACTGAGACTTCCCCAGCACTGCCTTCAGCTCAGCACTGAGACTTCCCCAGCTCCCTGTCCTCACTGCCTTCAGCTCAGCACTGAGACTTCCCCAGCACTGCCTTCAGCTCAGCACTGAGACTTCCCCAGCTCCCTGTCCTCACTGCCTTCAGCTCAGCACTGAGACTTCCCCAGCTCTCTAGTAGGGGCGTCTCAAGGGACCCCATCCACATGTTCAACACTCCAAGTGCCCATGAGCTATCTCTGCCCAACAAAGACTGAATACTACACCTGGTCTGCAGTGCACTCTGCACCCCCATCTCATCAGACATACTATGAATTCCACCAGCCAAACATATCAGCATACTGTCAGGAAATGATAAACACAGGTGAAATACTTCCTTTTTATCCTATTTGCCTTCTAATTTCAAACAAAATAAATCTGAATGAACTATTACAATCAGTTAAAAACCCATTCTACATAAACCCAAATGGTCAAATGTGATGAAACATTTTTTGCACATCCTGGTCATTATGAATGAAAGTGAACAATTAAATCCTTGATGATAAAAAGGAATGCTACTTTTTCTTATGCTAAATGGGAATACAACCATGTCTTTCTGAACAAAGGTTGCAGCAAAGGGAAACTCTACACTTCTGTCATAGAGCAATGGCCATTTTTCTTGAACGTCCTTTGCAGCCCTTAACTGTCAATCAACAGACTGACCCCCAGCCCCTACTCCATTTAAATTCTCCTGGACCCCCATCCCCCGAAATCCTAGACCATCATTCCTCAATGTCAGTCCATCCATTGATTTGATTCTAAAGCCCTTACAGCAAGTTGGCATGGTCAGATAGAAAGAGCCACAAAAGGCAATCCATCAAAGAGAGTCAAACATTTTGTGCAACTGTGTGTGTGTGTTTGTCTGGGGGGGAGGGGTGTCTCTCTGCACTCAGCCACAGAGATCTAACCTGCACCACTGCCCTGCTTCTGACCCGTCCCCACTCTTCAGCGGGAAGCGGGACTGTCAGCTCTCTGCACTCTGTTGACACCAGCCTTCCTGGCACCCTAGAAGGCAGCCGCAATTAGTGCAAACAGCTGACAAGTAACCGATAAGGTTGAACACCAGCCTGCTTCACAACTTCATTGTTTCAAATCTTTAAAGTATTCCCCACTGGAGCCATGCAGACTGCCAAGGATGCCAAGACTGCCTCACAGGATCTGAGGGACACAAGCATTGCAACAGAGTAGACTGCACGCCCAGCTGAAGGACAGGCTAATTATCAAAAATACCCACATGGAAAGATAAGTAAATACAATAGGGATATCTTGCCCTGGGATGTGTTTTTAATTCTGAAAAATTAAAACACAAGCATAGTTCACTGCCAAATACTGTCACTGATGGTATTTCTGACAGAATAATGACAAGAAGAAACAAGAGAAGTTCCTGATAAACTGAAGACAGGTTTATTCCCTGAAACAGAGACAGGGATAATAGAATAGATAAAGTAATTTTGAAAACAATTCCAGGAGCACATTTGTGTGTATTTGCATTGTTTTTGCATTGTATTTGCATCTGTGACAGCTAAAAAAGGCGCATGACAAGTGAACTGTGTGGCTAAATGGGTGAATTTGGCTAGTGCATTGTGTTACCTTCTGTGGCTGGAATTCCGGTAGCATCAGGCAGGTGGCACCCACCCAGAGCGGGCACAGCAGCTTGTTCACAATGCCATGGACATGGTGCAGTGGCAGGGTGTGCAAAATGACATCATCCATGGACCAGCCCCACTCTGACACCAGACACTGAATCTAAGGACAGGGGGATGCAGACAAAACTTCAGCAGTCTTTTTATTTTACATAACACAACTAACTGTAAGTTGGCACTTTGGGCCTCTCATTTGTGATTTTTATGAGATTGATGTAACTGTTGTACCTGACCCCATTAGTGGTTTATCATTTCAAAAAGAAGCCCTTCATTAATTAAAAAAAGGTCGTATTTTTTTTAACTCCACTAGACATGCAGGTCAATTTTGCATGTGATTTGCTAAAATCCACGGCAACTTGAAAAATGCAATGAAATAATGTGATTATTTACAGAGTAGTATAAAGACAATGAGCTACACAGAAAGTCAAGAGGTAGGATGGGCTGGGTGAATACGACGGTGTGAGATAGTCGTAGCTTAAAGGACATGCCATGGTAACTAACAATTTTGATTACCATAGCCTGCAGGTTGGTGTGGGTGCTTAATACCCCTTTGGGTCTGCCTGTAGTGCCGCTGGTGTAGATGATCATGGCTGGCCTGTCTGCCCAGTCCACAATAGCTGGCTCAGAGTGCATCTCTGCAGGCTTCAAGGAATCCAGGCTGGAGGTGGCAGGCAGCTGCAAGCAAGGGAGCCCCAGTTTCTGTGCCAGAGGCTCCAGAGTTTCAGAGTAGGAGTGTCCAGCCACCAGCAAGGAGGATTGGGAGTCGGTAATGATGTACTCCAGCTCAGACGGAGGGTGCTTCCTGTAGAGGGGCACAGCTGTGCCGCCACACATCCAGGAGGCCCACTGTGCCACTACATAGGAGGCATCATTGGCACACAGGAAGGAGATGCGCTGTCCCTGTAGGTCCCCTGTGCTGCAGCCTAGCAGCTCTGTGATTTTCTTTGCCAAGGCCCTGCTGCTGTCATACAGGTCCTGGTAGCTGTGGCTCCCGCAAGAATCCAGGATCGCAAGCCTGTTCCCAAATTTCAGTGACTTAGTGAACACAGGGGTGACTGCCCCTCCTATGAGCTGACGATTGGCACTAGTGGAGAAGTACGACCTCCTCAAGCCACTTCCCAGCATCCGTTTCAACACACCCATCCCTGTTCCACAGTGTACACATCGCAGACAAGAAACTTGGAGGGGTGTACTGTTCATAGAGTGAAGAGCTGCCTCTAACAGCATTGCGGCCATGGCTGGTGATCTTGCAGTACTATAGCATCAAATGCCTTCCTGGTCTTCCTGGTGTACATGTAAACATTGGTTGAAACAGGTGTTAACTGTGTGGTTACTATTAATGACAAACTAAATCAAAATCGTGCTGTTTTTTTTTTTTTTCTTCTTGATCACAATTTAGCTTGCTTTCCTAGACATTTCTCAGCATATCTGTGCATCATTCAGATTCGCACTTTGAATATCTCAAAGAAATTTCCCGACTAAACACTAATGACCAGTCTGGTGTCAAGCCATAATTTGGCATCCTTGTTATAAAGAGGGTTTCCCATTTAAGAAATGGCAGACATTGACCACTATGTATAAGATCTGGGCGGCAACAACAACACACTCTATCAGTTGTTCAAATGACTAGCACATGAAGCACATGGCACCCGGGGATGGGTGGACAACTGAGTCACTTCAACGGTTACATTTCCTTTCATTACAGTCGCTTCCTCCTGGATTCTGCTGAAACATGTTCAGTTTGTGGGAAAGAGGAAGAAACTATTTTGCACTTATTAGGAACGGTAGCTGGATAGCAAGACAAGCTAGCTAGCTAACAGCAGCTACGTATAACTGGGGAAACTGGATGAAGTAGCTAGCTATCTATCTACTCTACCTATCAGTGTAAAAACAGTATTGCCCACTGCATACAGCCAAGTAGCATGCAGCACAACTTTGCAAGAGTCCAATACCTAGCTGGCTAGCTTATTTCATATTTGCTAGAGCTGTCTGACAAGTTAGATAAATCTAACATCCACAAGTTCACTGTTACCACAGCGGTCTGTCGTTATTCTGAAAAACCACAACAATAAATTACGACAATGTTAACTATTCAGTTTTAAAAGCTAGAAACGCACGCAAACGTCAAAAATGCTAAAGTGCTTCTCAACAAATTTCTCCTTACCAAACCAAAAGTCCTTACATTCAAAGTCTGTGGTACGCTCTTACCATGTTCCGGATGGAAACAGCGCTGTAGCCTATAAGGTTCTGACGGGGAAAACCGAATGTGAGAAGCCATGCGAACTGAACATTACTGTTAAAATATTTAGCTTTATATCCATTTCTGTTTTTTTTTTTTTTTTTTCATTATTATTCTAATGGTTAACACACATCTCTGTGTGTGCACATATCCGCAACTCATTGCCACGAAACCCAAGGAAACACGACCCTATTTATGTGCTGCACTGGCACTGAACAGAGAAATCAGAATAAATAATAACAAATTATTATTATTATTATTATTATTATTATTATTATTATATAATCAGAAAAAAATACTTTTAAATATTCATTCTTTTATTGCATAAATTCAGACACTGGTGTATGCATTTTTTACAGTAGGCACGAAGAGATACATGCATACATTCTTAAGTGCACTGAGATTATACCATGTGTCCTATAAATTTCCATAAATATATGAGTGAATGAACAGTAAACTGCTCTTGAGTATCAAAAAAAAAAAAAAAAAAACATTTAAAGCCTGTCACTTCTTGACAAGCCTGAGCTGGCTGTAGGGAGACTCCACTTCCCTTGTGAATGAGATGTCACATCAGTGGAGATGGTGGACAGCAGAATCTCTAGAATGGAAAGCTTCAGATGAGTAGATGGAGGAGGACTGTTGTCAGATCACTCACGCTGGAACTCCTGCATGCCAACTCATTCTGGCATGAGCTCACAGCACGGGCACACGCAGCCACCAGCTGGCACTCGCGGGCCTCAGAAAAGAATTGTTCAGACATGGCACTCATTCAAAAAGTTTTCACTTCCCTGAACCCCTACGCTACAAATGAGGATGGCATGTTCCTGTAAACTAGGTGATTTGTCTCAGAAACTCCCCTCCAGTTGAAGAGTAGTATCGTCAAAGTGCATTCCTTCCATGCGCAAGGAAGCAATGCACAAGCAGGTATCTTCATGCACATATTGCCTTGATCTCAATTGAGATTTCACTGAGAAACACTGGCATTGTAATGGCTTATTACAATGACGCAATACAATCTAAATGTAGATTCAAGGAATTTTTAAATGTTTTTTTTTAGCACAGAATTTGAAAAATGTTTCATCCTGGGATGAAGAGCTTGTTTGCAGCGAATGGAGTCGGCTTTGTCCTCACACACCAGGACGCCCAAGAAGATAGTGTGTTTAAGCCGCTCGATAACACATATGGAGCTGCATGGAGGATGCAGACAGGGATGCACATTTGGGCGGAAGGCAGCCCACTGAACAGACAGTTGGCACTCGAGTCCCGGGCTGCCAGCCAGTGGAATCTGATGGAGCTATGGAGTGGGCAGGCTATGTGGCCGGCAGCGGGCGCCAGCATCTCTTCGTTTGGCTTGTTCTACCCTGGAAACATCACAGAAGGGAGAGATATACCTCATCTTCCATGAGAAGGAGCAAGCAGAGAGCGGAAATCGTCAGCGTGCCAGAACATGTGTCGGGTTGGCGCAGATGAGAATGTCTTGGCAAGCGCCCCACTCCCCCCTTGCCCCCGCTAAGAACACATGGCACGTCGATGGCATCTGGCTGCGTTGATTCTCAGCAGCTGCGCTTTGTCTTTGCCAGTTGGGACACTTGGCACCGCTACTTCATCAACTACCTGTGGCTGTCCCGTGTGAGGATGGGGTGATGAATTATTCTGAGCTACAGCTGCAAATTTGACTTCTTTCCAAGAGATACAGCATCAGAAACATGAGGCTGTCTCATGCTGCTTATGTACTTAAAAAAATATTGCTACAACTGTTGGGGTGAATTCTTTCTTCACTGGGATATTTGCTCTAACCGGATGGACTATGGATGCATGAGAAGTACCAATTCTGGAACAATGACAACCTCAGTACTGTCTCTGGTCATGTCAGAATTTCCAACATGAACCAAGTATTCAAGGTTGATTCATATGAAGAATGAATGGTTTCAGTGAACAATACCTGTTGTACTAGTATGAAACAGCACTCTTTCAAGACTAGACAATCAACAATGTGTTTTATTTTTTCCAGGCTACAGAATAGTTTTGAATGTTGAAAAATGTAATGACATATCAACAATGAAGAGTGGTGAACTTTTTGTCCTTGTCCACTCTGTAAGAAAGCTCTTACAGAGGTCAAAATGTTCCTGCTTTGGGTGTTGTAGTAGGATCAGTGCTGCCCTAAATCCTTGGTGAGATATTGTATGAAAGGCATTTCAATAATGCATAAAGACTTCCGTCTCTTCAAAAGAGTGTGGTTTGAACAGCTTCGCTCCGGTAGTCCCAAAAGTTACCTTACTGGGTCACCTCCTAAAGCCTGAAATTTGCTTAGCCTAAGCGTATACTTTTCCCAAGGTGAATACAACATACGTCATCAACTTCAAAGGATCCAGTTTTCCATCTGAAGATAATATCAGTCATGTCCATTAAACATGACTTACAAAGAACCTCTGAGTCACTGAAATGCAACTGAACTTTTTAATTAACTGAAGCTTAATGCTTTGCATAAGGTACTTACAGGTTTCACATTAACCCAAGCATATGAGGCTGAAATCCTGCGAGGGGAAAGTGTATTTGGCTAAACTGCACATTGTATTGTTTTTATATCACCTTCACGTTCTTTGCACTTCTGAGCCTGGGATATGCCTGTAGCAAGCTACTGTAACCCAGGTAGGATTGCATGTTGTTGCTCTTACTTTGCCAAAAAAAAAAAAACTATGCAAGATTCAACAGCAGTTTTTTTTTTTTTTTTTTTCTGTAGAAAGTGACCCACAGGGAGTTTGCTCCATCTGTGGGCGGGCTGACCCAGTTTAGCCCACGGCCACATCCAACTGTTCTGCATCCCAAACATATGTGCTGTGGCGGGGGATAAACGATCATCACCATGTGGGACCGCAGAACACACATTGAAGATATGACACTGGACCCATCACATGTCTGCGCTCTTCCATCAGCATATGTCACTGTCACTCCCAGGATTTGCACACTGGAAATGGATACAAGAATCAGTTCTTATTTTGCCAGTGACTGAAACAGTTTTTTTTTCACAGGGTGGTGTTTGTTTGTGTGTGTGTATGTGTGGCTTTGCCAGCCAAAGATTAGACTGTGGACAGCAGTGGCCCCTACCCACTGCCTTGAATGACCTGTAATACAGGGAGAGGAAGCCCTCTGGCAAGGAGAGATAGTTGGCCAAAAAGCATAGAATTGGCAGGGTAGCAGATTTGCAAATGCCCTGTATTGGCAGGGAGTTATGTTGATGGTGTCAGTGCAAAGGGCTAAGGGCACAGGGGACCTGGGTGTTTGAAACGCATATGGACACCATGCTGTCAATGAATTGAGAAGGGAATATGCTGTTGTGTATCAGCTAGAGGCTTGGGGCTCTCAGCGGTCATGTTTCTGGACCAGGTACCTTCACTGTTTTGACCTGACTCGTCTCAACCTGAATAGAAATTGTGAAGGCACATGCTGTTAGCTTGAGCTCCCAGTATAGTGAAGGAAAGATTAAAGGTGACTTGATGAATTGAGGCGAGGTGATAACGGTGAAGCTGAGCTGCCTTCATTTCTCCTCACTCCTTCTCCTTTCTCCTCACTGCTTCATTGGCTATTAAAGGTTTCAAGGCAGGCTATGCTTACTGATGGTTTCCCACTAATGAGTTATTGATCCCTTCTTTTCCTTCAACTTCCCTCCAAGGCAACAAAAACAATCCGATTGGAAAAGACAGACAATTAAGACTTTCCCAATCAGACTTTCAGACAGTACAGCCTTTTAGAAATAGGACATTACTGAAGGTCGAGATGAAGATTAGCCTGAAACATTTTAGGCTTTTTTGGCTTTTTACTGTGTTTGTATTGGCTAACAATGACTATGGTACTTAGACCTACACATTCTCTCATATTTGAAGTTCTTTACATAATTTGGTTACATCACAAACCCTATTTCTTGAGTTTATATGAAATAATTGCATGTAATGTACTGTATCAACACATTGCTGGTTCGCATCATATTAACCAACATTTGCAGCACCAAATCATTCCTCCTCTTCTTTCTTACATTTGAGTCTCTTTCATTGCCCCTCCCAATTCTCTTTTATACACAGCTTGGCATCTATCTACCTCTCCCCTCCTGCTCTCTCATCCCCCACTCTCCCCCCAGTGTTATCTCCATCTCCACACTGTGAGGCTGTCACACTGCCACGGTAGTGTGTTCACACAGAGACAGCACCATATGCTGTCTAGCCTTCCATGGAAGAAGCAGGAGGTGCCTCAGCGTTGCTGTGGCGCTGTGGTGTCCTATGGTGGATGGGTGTGTTAGTAGTTCAGGAGACAGCCCGCTAGAGATGGACTGGTCAAGAACGTCATGCCCGTTTCAGGGTGTTGGCGCATGACTGCGAAATTGTCATCTCAGTGGGAGTGCATTTGGAGGAACAAAATATCCATCTCTCCATCAGGTCTGCTTGTCTAAGCAGCCTGTCTAATTTTGGGGTACCTTCTCTATATACTGCCATACTATGAAAGAGGTTGCAAGTCATAAGTGTGAATGTAGACTTGGGATCTCTGCTGTATTTGTGCTTTACATGGGATCCTGTAAATGAAGCAGAAAGGATTTGTCCTCCTTGTCACATTCAGTTCAATGCAATGTCCTTACAATGAAAGCAGATATGGTCACTGAGGGAGTTATGGTTTTGATCTCACACTACATTGCTGTCTTGTCAATACATCAGAAATTAATCTGATGTCTTGAAACTCCATCAGATGATAACAGGCAATATTGTTTGGAGCCTACATAGCTTGATCCTTGAAGATGCTCTGAACTTTTTTAAACTGTTTTCTCTGTTTACCCAGGGGGAAGTCATCCAAGGGGGAGGGGAGAGGCGTGTTCAGAATTCATCTTCCCCGGGTGTTCGTTTCCACTTTGCATTTCAAGCAGAGAGGTTTAATACTCAGCTAAATCGCAGGAAGGATTGTTAGGCACGCGTGTTATTAATTTTTTCAGGTCCCATGGCGTCTATATGAATCTTAATGCTGCTGACTGGGCCAGTGAGCGATTGACTTTCTTTAAAATATGAAGAAGCTTGCTGGAAGCGCCCAGGGTCATTAGCTTAAGAGTGGGCACAAATCCCTCTCTGAGGCAGCCTGGCTTCACCGTGTTAAATGTGCTTTTAAAATATTCATAATCATACACACATACACAGTACACTGGGGAGCAGGAGGAGAAAATCAATATTCAAATGTATTCCTGTTTTCATGTGTGGTTAATTATCTGTGGTTTTTAAACCGTGAAGTTTGTGAACAGATGACGAATATCTTTCTCTTTGTGACAAGCTACTTCTTATTCCTGCCTCTTTTGTTGATGGTTGTAGTCTGTTATATGATGTTGATAACAAGAAGAACTTAAGAATTCATTGAAATTTATTGAAAATGTCTCTGTTGTATTTCCGTGTGTAATGAGTGGTGGCCAGGTATGTGTGCAATATGACACTTTTAGGCAAAACAACAGGCAAAACACTCTACCTGAGTGTTTTGCCTGTTGTTTCTGGTGCAGTGCAGGGCTTTGCCTTTCAGTTTCCTCACAGAAGAGCCTTGGTGGGATTTTAAGTTTCACTGTATTAATTAGGCCAGAGTTAATTTCAGTACAATTTAGGATCCCTTGGCTTTATAAAGGGGGAGAAAAGATGGGACATCAGACAGGATACCAGATGTTTAGTGTAGATACACAGGAGTTAGAGGTCAAAACTTAGCAATGAATCTCAACTATCACTTAATCTGCAGCGGGTACAGACATGCCTGCCCTTGCAGTCATCTTCAAGCACTCACTGTGCCTTTCAGATAGATTGCTCATGCTCATGCCCATGCCCGTGTGTGTGTGTGTGTGTGTGTGTGCGCAAACGTGTGTGTGTGTGAGTATCCAGGAATACCACATGGTTCCTCTTAGAGCAGATTGGTTGCAGCAAGCTGCCTGGCCTTCATTGTAAAATCACCGCTCTGCACTTCCTTCATGGTGTTTTCGAACCCACAGATTGCCTACTTCCAGTGAAACAGGGCAGCTGCCTCCAATGAAGTCCCCATGTCTACAGGAAGACTATGGGCTGGGAGGAGACAGCACTGCAGGCCTGACATGGAGGGTGACCCAGATGATTCCCCTGGTTTTAGGAACCACCAATTAATTACCAGAGGAAGACTCCCACTGAAGATATAGTATGTCAAGCAAACAAAAAGATGCATAGTCTGAGTTATCCTCAGGCAGTTTACTTTGCAATGTTTAAAGTATTTATAAGTACCTTTTTATCAACATATTGAGATTATGTTTCAAGAAACAATACAGCAGTTGAAGCAAAAGAGAGTGCAGAGAACATGCTGGAGGGAAACAAACCACAGCAGAATCCTGCCTACCCTTCTTTTCATGCCACAGTCCCCTAATGCAGAAGTAGAACCCAGGCTAAATCAGTACCTGAGCAAGATCCTCCATAATAATTATTTTGGGTCATTCATAATGTAGACTCAAATGACCTTTGTGGAAGAGTTGATTTCAACTGCACAATCTGTTTCTGTGTCTGTGCTCCAGATGAGGAGCAGAAGCACAGACATTTTTGACAAAGCAAGCAGAGGATTATCACTGTGCCCTGAGAATGACTGGGTCTGGCTTTGCTGAGCTGATTGAAGCCTGGCATGCTGGCGACTGGCTGACATCTGGAGCACCCAGGGTGTGGGGGGGGGGGGGGGGGGGGCTGGCATGGCAGCAGGCCCAGAAAGGCAATGCTGGATCCCTAACTCAGTGGAGACACATGTGTCTCAGACTACAGGGGAAGAGTTCAAGACTGATTCAGAGGGGAGCAGCACATAAATCCAGCTGGCTCCAGTCACTGGCTGAAGAGAGGTACTGTACATTTTAAGTGTAATTATACCAAGCTGAGATCAACCTAGAGGCCCTTCCTGGATCACAGACCCGCAGACTCTCCATTGCTATGGGTAATCAGACAAATTCAGTGGAAACAATACATTTCATTATTGTTTTGGGCTGATGTAAGCTTCTGCATGTAGGATATTAAGTTTACATAACTCTTTGGCATTCACATGGTTGAGCATTTCTCTGTGTCTGTCGATCATGTTTACTTATGCTACATTTGCAATGTGGGAATTACCGTAACTATAAAAATCCATTGTGAGAGCCTTGAAACTGTAGTGACTTGTACTTAATGATTATATATCTCTGAGAATGATAAATATGCAACGTAATTATGAATGGAGTGAGGCATGAATTATTACAGAAGAAATAAAACAGCAGTTTCTCAGCACCAAGCAATTTTCACTTGGATCAAAAAAATTTAATCAGTCACAAATAAAATTCACATTCTATTCTAGTCAATGGTGTTTTCTACACAGCACGTACTTTCACTACTCAGTACATATCCAGCTGTGAGGTCACCAAGCTTGCTTGTTCCAATATTTGAAGTGTTGCATGAAGAATACTGACCCTAGTCATGTCCCTGCAGTACCATGACCTCGTCTGGCCCAACTACCTTAGACCCATAGTCCTCCTTGCTGTTGATACAAGCACAGGAACAGGTTGCTGAAGAATGCCTTATCATCAAGGTCGAAAAATGAGCAGCACTGTATAATGTAATGCATACAAAATTACTGGCAACTGGAAGGGTGTTGTTTGCAATAAAGGTCTGCACAGGCCTGAAACTGAAACCCAAGCTCAACCTGACCCATGTGTTTGAATACCTGAATCAAACCTGGCCCTGAAGAAGATAACTTTATATATTACCTGACCCTGTCTGAACCTCACCTGACGTGGGTAATAATGAAATCAAATAAAAATCGCATTTGGCAGCTTACACATGAAAAACCTCTGCCCTCACAAAGTACACTCAGAGAATAAAAGTCCATACAACAGAATAAATGTCATGCTACGCAACATTCAGCAGCTTAACAAATGAATGCAAAACAGTTCAGAAAACAGTTTAAAAACAAACACTCATTTTTGGGAGGAAATGTAGGCAAAAATTTAGAAAAAAAAAATATTGTCCAAATAAGTAAGTAAACAAATTAATCTTCCATCCAAGGTTGATATATTCAGTAGCTATAAAAACATCAATTTGCATTATGTATATGTCATTCATTCAAAATGGGATGTAAGCCCAAGTCTCAGACAACCCAGTGCATTCAAAGCCTGACATCCAGAAACACTGGGCCTGACCCAACCTCAATCCAATGCTATAAAGCAATTATAGGCCTGAACTTGCCCGAACCCGAACCCATTTTATTGGACCTTGGCTTTGCTAAGAACAGTGCCGAAAGCAATGTTGCCATGTGCTTGGTAACAAAGGCAACCTATTTGCCTCCATCACTGCACAAGGTCCAACCCAGGGACCCACTACAATGTAGCTTGCGCTGTGACTCTAGTATGGGCATACAATAAGAAAAGCAAAGTGATCTTAACTGCCTCATTGCAGGCAATATCATTTACATTATGAGCCTGGGAAAGTTCAGGCATGTTTGGCTTGGCCACTTATCCCTTCTCTTTTGGAGACTGCGGAATCCTAAATTAAATGCTTCGGCATTTTGGAGCAATTCAGGCTGATAAGTCATTCTCTCTTGTAATCGTTTGTTTATTGGCATCTGTTCAAAAGTAATACTGTTGGACATTTCTTGAGTCTTTGGAGGTAGTGTTTGCTGCAGGTCAAACAAGTTTAGGAAAAAGAGCTGCAAGGCTTGTTGGGAAGGGGGTTGTCTGTAATCAGATCCTGGTCATGGAGCTCAGAAGCAGGCTGGTCAGGTGGTCGGCATACTGGCATCAGTGGGTGTGTGATGACATGAAGTGGACATCCATTAACTAGCAGCAAAAGACCATAACCCCGGAGAACCATTGACCTCTTTTGTACTCTGTCACTATAGGCTTGTACTTAGTGGGGAGGTAATGAGACCCATTACTAACCAAGTCCAAATTATTCAGCTATTATACACCCTTTTAAATAAAAAACAGGGTGAGCAAAATGGTGGAAGAGTTGGGGAAGATGGTAAGCCCTGGTTCTTGTTTCATTTTTCTTGCCCACAGCAGTATTGATCTGGTCCATGTAGTCCTCGTCAAACTGCCCACGCGTGGGTATCGTCCATATAAAAGCACCCCCTCGCTCTCTGCCCCTGCGGTACATATGCCATCTGCCACCCCCCCTCTGACTCCCCTCCCCACTCTCCTTCCACAACCCTGTAATGAAGGGATTAACCATTTGTGGTCTGGAGGGGGAGAGTACAGCCGCTCTGAAGCGGGTCAGTGGCGGTCCTTAGGCAGCAGTGGGAAAGGAGCTGGGATCTGCATTGAGTGGGTCTGTTATCAGACCTCCATTGTTCTCCCCAGCTCTGATGATACTACTGACTGACATCTGCTTCCTGTGCCAGGCTGGAGAGCAGGTGTGATCTCATAACAAGGGGAGTTGCATCAGTTTAATCATATGCCACTGGTGCTAATGAGGATAAAACATACATGATCGCGGTGTCATCTGTTCCACTCACCAAAATCTGAATGTTGTTAATGCTTATGCAAGGGTCACTCTGCAGACCACAATGAAACACAATACTTGTCTATTAAATTGTCTACCTCATCACGTCAGGTATCATCTATCATGTCATCAATTAATATACCATTATCAGAAAGCAAAGTGCAATTGTCCTATATACAGTTAGAGCTTACGTTTATATATTGCATAAAGCAGAAAAAGGTGTCCCCAAATGGCAAGCATTGGTCAAGAGCATTATCAATTACCTGTACCTCTGCAGGAGTGAGTAAATAAAGTCTAAGTAATTCACTCTCAATATATTCCAATGCCACAGCTACAATCAATAAAGTGTCTTCCGTGCATTGTAACAATTACTTACTAGTAGATATTATGTCAACCCTTGCATATTGTCACAATTTCCTTTTACAAAATGCATTCAGTCACTCTTACTTTCACCTCAGTTTCATGTTATTTTTGACCTTGTTCAGCTTTAATCATTAAGTAGGAGTGATATGTGCAACAACTGTTTGAGTAATTCTAAAAATTAAAATGTGTGGAATTGATTTAAAAGCCTTTCATTAAGATGTCCAATGCATTTAACAGATTACTGAGCTCAAACAAATTAGTTCTGAGAGGAATTACTCATTCAAGTGGATACAGTATGGGAGAATATAACATTTTACCCTGAAAAGACAGGTTACAAACTGTTCATCCATGATTATGAAAGAATCATTGAAGAGGGCACTTGAAAAACTTACTTGAACAGGCAGTTAAACAATCTAGCACTCAAACTGTAAATCAGAACACATAATGGAGATCTGTCAACAACAGAAAGCATTCAGAAACAACACAACTGGATAACCAGTAGCACTGAAGTATAAGAGGAGACATAATGTAGCCATACCTACACCATCAAGAAATAATATTTTGTAATACTCCAAAATGTGTGATTTTTATTTGATTAAGCCATAATCATGCATTTGCCACCAGACAGCTTCCTAGTTTCTCCTGAAGGCTAAATTCATGAAGAAACAGACAGCTAGTGTTCTTAGCCCTTGGGGTGCGTGGAGGAAACAAAGTATGCATAGTGTGAAGAAGGTGTGTGTGTGTGTGTGTACATATGTGTCAGTAGTGGGGGAAGTGGACAGTGTGTGGGCAGCAGATGTCAGACCTCTCACCCCTCCCCCACCTTAGGAGCACCTGTTGGACCGAGGCCATCTGGAGGCTGAGGCATAATTGTGCAGGGGACACCCCGTCTGCATGGCTGCACCCCAGAGACACCCTGCACCCTCACAGCCTCACGGGAGATTGCAGCTCTCACCGTCTTCTCATTATCTGTCTCAAAACAAAAGAATTAAGGTTTATGCTACCTACACAGAAGGAAAGGGGATACCAGGAATCTTTATACAAAGGTTTGATTAAACAACACAGGAATAAAGAGTAGTACCACTGAGATAGCATAGCAGCCTTAGACTCCACAGAACAGGAATCACCCATACATTCTCTCAGGGCAGAGGGTTATATTAAAGTGTTATATTCTGTCTATTATTCCTATTGTACACTTACTGTGGAAACCACAGAAAAGCACTGTAGTTACATCAACAATACAAGAGATTGAGGAGAGAGAGAACAGCAATGTGCATGAGAGGAGGAAAAGGAGAGGAAAAGAGAGTGAGAGAAACTGTGCATGTGTGCAGGTAGATACATGGGTCTGTTTATTTGTGCGTGGGTAGGTGTGTGTTTATTGATGCTAGTATGTGTTTGTGAGCATGTGTACAGTATGTGTTTTTGGATGTGTGTGATTATCTGTGTGTCTCACCAGAAGGTAGAACAGATGAAGCAAAAATATGAGATGATGGAGAGAATATGTGTCAGTGCATCTGACCGGGGGAGGGGTGGAGGTTAGGGATCAGGGTCAGGAAAAGCTTTCTGCCCTACAGGGGGCAGTCCATCGCATGGCACATGGCTTGAAGGAATCAATCTGAGTGTCACTTTCAATCATCACAAATCAGGGAAACAAACAGCCATTGTTTCACCTTCCTCTCTAATGTTGCATTTTGCTGTATTTTCGCTGTCTTTTTTGTCATATTCATCTGTCTTTCTCCTTATTTTTCTCTTACAGTAATCACATATGCTGCTTTACATAAAAAATCAAATACAGAAAGCCACTTTATAATAATATAGTACACACACTGCTCCAAATCTGAAAACATGAATCATATATTCATGTATTCTTCTGTATGTCAATATAATATGGTATAATATGGTATTATAATAATTGTTTGATGGTGAGAGTAGATGTAAAATTATAGCAGCAGAAACTGGAGCAATGAAAAATGTGCAACAAAAATATAATGAGATCAAGATGGGTATCTCCCAGCAAATCATTTTTCAGAAAAAAAAATTAGAGAATGCCTTGACTGAGTTTAATTTTGGGATTCAGACAGACAGTGGAGACAAATTAACAATTGCAACTGGTTTTAATTAAATGGTAAAACCAAATGCAATTGTACAAGAAAATACATACAGCCTACAGTTGACATAAAAACAGCTCTACTGCTTATAAGCTGCTCCTACCAATATCTCTACATTAGTAGCATGCCACAAACATTGTCAAATAGCACTGTCAAGAACAATCACATGAAGGTGGCATACTGTTTCACACACCCTTTCAGAATAGAACTGGGGGAGACACTTCATTTTTTTGGGGGGGGGGGGGGCATCTATTTTTGGGTCACATGTGATAAGCCCCTCTTGTTATGTGATTTGATGAACTGTCTGAGCTTGTCAAAACCAGGTCACAGGGCAGTCTATGTAGGTCATATCAAATGTTGGCCATTCTCTAAACATTAGGCATAATTAGGCAACAATGATATTAGTCAGTTTTTAGACTGGAGGCTTTCTGTCAGGAAAGACCCCCCCCCCCCCCCCCCCAACTTAATGAGGAGAGCCGCTGCTTGATGATATATGCTTTTTTTTCAGTTTTCTTTTACACTAGAACAAGTCCACTTTAATATTACTTTGCTAAACCCCACCACTGCACCAGAGCAGTACAATAAAAAAGCCATATGGTTCATGCATCATGGATTTTCTTTTCTCCTTTCAGCATTTTCCTCGCTCAGACCTACATGATAATGATTTCACAGCATCATAACATCTCAGTAAAACAAGGCACAAGGAGACTTTATTTGTTTCTAATCATTTTAGAGGATGTGACCATGATTTCATTCTGTCATCCCCTTTATTGTGGGGAGCAACTGCCTCTCAATGTGTGATGAGGATTTGTAGAATTAGTCTGAGATGGATTCTTGATGTGAAGTTGGAGGAGGGCCATGACAAAGACAGAATTGGACTTAAGGCTCACTTCTCTTGTCCTCAAACACACCTTCCTTCATTTGGTTATTCATTTTAGCAGTGGCAATAAGCTTCTTCTTCATCTGTTAGATTTTTTTTTTCACTCAATTCTTTTGACACCCCCCTCCCCCCCACCTCACCCAATCCACCCCCTCCCCACCTCCCCATAACAGAAAAAAAATCACCCCCACTGTAGTGTGGAGTGGGCCTTTTTTAGACATGCCCATCTGCTGTCTCGCACCTTCTAATCTACCTCCCCCCAACCCACTGGCAGCCTCCTCTCTACATTACCCGCAATGCCCACCACACTACTTTTTGCTACATCAGTGAAGTGATTGTACAGTACATATACCATGAGGTATATGTAAAAGTTCATTTTAAGAATTATTTACACCTATGAAAGTAGAAGAATTTAAAAATTTCAATCCTCATTTTCAATTTCAATTTAAAATACTTATGTATATTTTCACCTCCTGTCAAAATGTGAGGGAAATAAACCTCAAATACAATCTTCAAAGCTTAGCCTGTACATTTACTGTTCAGAGAGCTTCTCCACTTATCACCTTCCATTCAAAATAATAATAAAAAAAAATAAAATAGGGAAAGCACCATGCACATATTGCAATCTTCAAAAATAAAACATGAATGTGAACTCACCCATGTCTTAAACAGCATAATATAACATTTGTTTGGTGCTATAGTACATTGATATCTGTTCTATGTACATGGCATGTGCTGGTGTGTAAATAGGGGAGAGAACAATAAGAGAGAAGAGAGATTCAAAAAGGGGAGGGAAGAGTACACATGCAGAGGACAAGCTTGGGCTGCCATCCAGCTGGCTGAGTGACCGTGCTGCCTAATCCAAGCCCCTGTGTGACCCTGGTTGTGCCCTCTTTCTATCGCTCTTTCTCACTTGCTTTCTCTCTCTCTTCCTGTCTGTCTGTCTGTCTGTCTGTCTCTCTCTCTCTCTCTCTCTCTCTCTCTCTACAGGCCAACCAGGAGAGTGTCCAAATCCCCATGTCTATAGAGCAAGAGGCAGGAGGTACAAGCTATCTGAGCAGATAACACCAAGAGAGAAAGGGGAAAGAGACGCATGAGGGATAAGAAAGCAAAGGAAAGGAGAGCAATGGCAGGACAGAAATCTCCAGGAAAGGTGACGAGAGGAGGTCAGGCAAGGACAAGACAGATCCATGGGGACTGTATTCTAAAACCTCATCCATCTATCTCTGCATCTTTCTATTTCTCCAAATAGACATAAATTGTGCACTGGAATGATGTTGAACTGCGCTGTGATCATGGGCATTTGGCATCGTTAACACACTGCTTCAAGATGTTGTCCGTACATTGCTGTCATCTCAAGTAACAGTATTTTAAAGTGGTCTGTTTATTCATATATTATTTATTCAGCATGATTCTGTACTAATCTTTCTGATTAGACTGTTACTTACAAGACTGTCTTTCAATTTCAGAAAATATAAAATGGCTCAGTGCAAGACTCAGGGGAAAGATAAAAACAACAAATGCAATTACAGAAAAAAGATATTGGAAGACAACTTTTTATTTATTGAGGAAATAAGAATTCAAGTCTGGCAAAGGTTTTTGGCAAAGGTCTTGTAGCAGGATAGCCATAGCGGACTGGTTAATATGTTTCAGCACTGTTGAGCTGGCTGGAGAGTCTCAGTTGTGTATGTGATCAGCACAACAATGGGGAAGGCATTATCTCCTTTTAGCCTCAGGCTGTAGAGGACCAGTGGCCCCATGGCAACAGATACTTCTCCCTGTGAGGCAGGCATCCTTAATCCTTGCCCTGGTTGCCCACCCCCACACCCGGGAGGAAAGATTGGGGTGGAGTACAATGTGGGCACCATGGAACTGCCCAGTGTGCTCAATTAGGAGCCAGGCTGTGCCACACTGGCCAGTCTGACAGCTGCATGTTCTCTCACCTTCACTTCTCTTACACACGCTTCCCTTTGCTTTGCTTAGCCTGCAGAGGTGATAATGTGACTCAGTAGTTAATGTACATAAACACAGAGATGCTTACACTTTCAGTCTCATATGTGTTCCCTCCTGCTCTATTTTGTAGCAAACTTGTGCTCTGTAGGTGAGGTTGTAGTATTTATTTACTGAATTTTTTCACACTGCAACTGAAAGGTGTAATTATTTGCCACCTAAATATCCAGGCACACTCGACACTACTGCTCAGCACGTATAATTTAATTTGAATTCATTACTCTCATCATTTAATATATTCATGACTTTGAATTCCCTCAACAGCTCTGCCACCTGGAGTGTCTCTCGTCAACTGTGTCAGACAGAGGTCTCGTGGGGGGTGGGGGGCGCGGAGGGCAGGCGGGGCTGGGGTCAGTCGGGCCCATGGTCCCTGTTGTCATTAAGGCTGCGCTGGAATGTGTTTGAGGAGCCAGCTGGGACCACGCTGCCCCTCACTGGGGAGAACAGGGGGAAGAGGGGGCACCTGCGCCTGAGTCTATGGGGATCAAAAGGGGAAAAGGGGAGAGGAGAATAGGGGTAAAAGGGATGAGGAGGGTGGTTTTGGGGGGGGTCCAGTGGAGGGCTGGGGGGAGTGGGCTAGACGGGACATTCACTCAAGGTGAATCTGAAAGCGTTGCATTCCAAATCCAAACTTAAGTCAAAGCCAGTAATCATTCACAACTGTACTACTAGATGGTTGAATTCCATGAGGCCAAAGAAAGGAGAATTTGGAAAACCAAACAAATTCCTTCAACGAGCATTTATTAAGGGGACAACACAAGTACCACTTCCAATTTTGGACAACATGGACAAGCCAATATTGAGGGTAAACTTGAGAATATATGTGATTCAGCCCAGACAAAGAAACTAAACCACTCTTTTAGGAAGAATGAAACACTGTCACCAGGATGGATTGTCTCCCAGTGGTGTGTGAATTGCAGTCTAGATGTATTAAGGAGACCAGGCACGGCAGCACCAGTGACATTGGGCGGATCCCGCTGGGAAGCAAACAGAGATCTGATGGCACAGCTGGGACTCAACCTCTCTCTGCCTCCCTCTCATTCGTGCTCTTTCCACATGCCCTGCCTGAGCCAGTCATCAGCTGGAAATATTAATGCCACATTTTCAGTATTCTATCACAGCAGCCCTGGGCCTGTTCATTGCAGGATGCCAGTAAGGAGATCAAAGGAGATGGAGCCCCCTGACGATTTCAGGGAGCGAGGCTGAGGGTTGAAGTGGGGGTGGGGGGTGTCAGTCATCAAAAGCTTCATTCTGACAGAACTTGAGCTCAGTCTCTACACCTGCCCTGAAAGGTGAAGAACGAACCAACTGATGAGCCACAGTCTCATTTTGTGTTAAAATACTGAATTGTACATTTTGATTACATAGCTTATATTATTTTAATTTTAATTTAAATTTGTAGATTATATCAAAATTGTATCAAAAAGGGATAGATAAGAACCCTCTATGTGATTTAGAGTTTCTGTGCAAACATCGCAATCTAACAAAATATTCAATACAGTGATATGTATGGAATGTTGTTTCATAATTTTGACTACTCTTTAATCAAAAACATGTCTTATATAGTTTAGTTACACACAAGCAGAAGGATAAGCTCACACACACAAGCACATACATGCACACACACAGGTCCATCTTAGATCCTCAGAGCAATGTGTGTGTGTGTATGTGTGTGTGTGGGTGCGTGGGTGTCTGTGTATGTATGTATGTACATACATACACACATACACACTCTGAGGGTCTAAGATTATCTGACAGCTTACAGATGACATAGGGATTTAAGTATGATTAAAACTTTGTACAAGAACATCATTTTCAGTGCTTCATATTTTCACATATTTCATATCAATGATCACAATGTGAGAATTTGATCTTACTGGAACTTATTTTTATGCATGCTTTCTGACTGTTTTAATTTAAATACATTCATATATGTAACTTACATTCTTTCCATATTCATTTTCATATATGTCGTTTGATATTAATGTAATATTTTGATATACACTAAAGATATAGTATATTGCATATATTTGCTTCATGTTGATATGTACTACAACCCATTAACATTACAGCTGAGTGGAGCTCTTTGTGTTTTAACATTACATGTATCTAGACATAACTCCACCTTTCTGCTCAAGGCACCAGCAGGCTCTGCCGTAGTTCTTGCTGTTTGTTAATAATAGTGATGCACCATAGTTTTTTGATATAAATGCCCACCTACTTTATCCACTGGCAAAGTCAACATTACCTAACTGCCCTATTCAGCCATATATTTCCAACTGTATCTCCTAACAAAATCAGTCATGCACAATGCTACATAATCCATCCCTTTACAGACCTACTCCTCAACACCAACAGAATTACTCTACCAATATAATACCCTACAGCCCCCAGTAGTCCTATCTCCTATCACCATCAGTATCACTATATATTACACTCCTCCCTACAGCCCCTTTCTCAACCACCATCAGCATTGCACTACAGTTATATTACCCTGCAGACCCCTGCAGACCCACTCCCAAGTACCACTAGTCTCCAAATGAAATGTGCTGACAACATCTGTGGTCCTCTGCCTCTCTCCCAGGACCAAACGGTAAAGAATAAATGGCACCAGAAATGGAAATTGCTCTGGCACATTACACTGTGTTATTAACCCACTGCACTGTTTGGGTGCTCAATCATGAGTGCTTTCCTCCTTCTCTCTCTTTCTGTTCCCGCCTATTGTCCCCCCCTCCATCTCTCTATCTCTATATATCTCTCTGTCTGTTTCTCTGCAATCTAATTACAAAGCCTGGTTGTAAAGTAAAAATTTTGGCTTGTTTTTTTGAGATGGGGAGATGTGGGGGGTTTGCATTATTAATCAGGGCTCTTTTCCCTGTTCCCGGCAGTGAGCATTCCCTCTCCTTCACTTAATGACTGAAAATGAGCCGTAATTACAGGCTGTCAGTCCGACAGCTCCCCTGCTTTCTGCCAATCGGGGGCCTGTGTCACTCCTTCCACTGCAGGCGTGGCCCATGCTGGGACTAAGCAGGCACCGCTCTCTGCCTCAGTTGGACATGTCGGAGACGGTGTTGCCCTCATTACCCACTACTGCTCCCACTCTCCGTTGGGGTCAGACTTGTTCTGTCTGTCACCCACCTCAACTCCAGAGATCTTTCGATGTTGTGGTTCTGAGCTACACCACAGCAAGAAGTCAACAGTGGTGGAAAAATTTGCTCTACCTCTATGGAGCATATGAAAGTAGATCAGAACTATTGCAATGCAGATGTTTACTGCTTCACAACCAGCCACCCACATGTTCACCAAGAGTGAAGAATGCACAGGGCATCTGTATCAGGCGTCCTCGTGCTTCTGTCTTCACTTGGCCCAGTGGTGCACTGACTGTCAGGAGTGCATGCTGGATTTTGGGGTATGCCTACCAGGTTTTTGGGCCCCTGTACAAGGCCCCTGTCCATCTGCATTGCTCCCTCCCTTTCCGCCTCGTTCCCTCCCCGTGCTCCCCGGCTCATCTTTATGCAGCAAGCTGCTTGTCAGGCCTAATGATGAATCTGTTTATGAGCAGAGAGTGCTGATTTCCCCCGAGTGGGCTCTCTCCGGGAGCGCGGCGGGGCGGGTGCTTTAACACTGGCGCTCCGGGTTTGCAGGCACGCAGATTTATTCCACCCGCCGCGGGGTCCCGGCAGCACCGATTCATCATCACCACAAATTAAGAGCGGGTATACCTTTGTAACATTGTGCTCTTTTACCCGCCTCCACTCCGGAATCAGCACAGTCAGAAAATGTACTCACTTACTGCTCTGCAGTGCATATTCTCCCACTATCTACATTGTGTTTACCAAGAGCAACAAGACCTCTACGACTGTCCACTGACATATGAGGAATGCAGAATTTGTTTTTTTTTAATGGGGAGTTCAGTCCAGTGGTCAACACTCCTCCTGTTAAAACTGACTCATTTTAAAAGATGTAAAGGCAATTTATCACATTGCTACACTACCAATATGATATTGGACTTACGAGCTTATTCAAATTTCAGCCTGTTTCTTTGTTCTGTTTCATTTAATACCTATGAGAACAGATACACATCAATACCATTTACTCTACATAAACTTCCAGTGCATGAACAAAAAACAAGCTCTGCGTTTATTTCAGTCTAGTCTCTGACATCAAAGCCTGGAGTAGCATACGTCTCTTGACATAGCTGAGGGGCACATAACACACGGAGAATTTGCAATAGCATCCATCATGACCATACTGTTAATGTCACGTTCAGGCAGGGGAATATTGGAAACATGCACACCATTAACTTATTACACATCTCTGGTCATTCTCTTTTATTGTATGCTTTTTAATGTTAAAATTCCAATAATATATATAAACCCCAGTTAGAAGTTGTGATGTAGCAGGCTATAATCAATTAATCTTTGCTTTTTTCACTTGCAGTGACTTGCACCATATGGTTCTCTGTCAGCTCCTGCTTTTAATTTACACGTTTTGTCTGCTGTAAAAACAGACCAACAATTTATCTGAATTGCTGATTTAATCAGTAGAGCGAGAGGCACTGGTGGAGAGCAGCACTCCAACTGTCTCACTCCCCCTTTTCTGAAACACTCTCACATGCTGTGCAAACACTGGTACTCACACACACTGATCCATAGACACAAACTTGTTTACTCACTTGCACTTAGACATGCACACACACACACGCACACACACACACACACACACAGAACCTCTAAGAGAATTCCCGCAGAGATGTGAAAATGTTATTATGTTTCAGGCTAAATCTGAGCAGTAAAATATCCGCATCATCATGTTTATGATTGCCTAAAAGGTTATATATCTCTTCAGATAATAAATTAAATTTGTTACACCAAGAACCATGTCAAATGAGACATCAAAGTTTTGTGGATTTTTGCATAATGACTGCACAATATTCCAAGTCCTCATGCATATATCCAGCTTCTATAGCAGTGAGGACAGGCCTGACTGCATCTAACAACAGCAAAAGCACTCTGTCAGGAGCCAGCAATGTGTACAGCATAGCTACTAAAACTTTGCCCTACAGCAAGGATTGTCTAATGTAAGTGTATTCAGAAGCCATTCATAAAAACAGCAATAAAGAAGAAGTGAACATTAATGTATGTGATCTGGTTTCAACACTAACTAAATGAAGAAAGTGAAATATAGGATAATAGGATAGGATAATATAAGGAACAGAGGAAAGTCCAGAGAACTTGGTTTCTCAGTGATGTAGAATCAGAAAAAACTGGTAGTAAACAGATGCTAACATATTCATGTGGGTTTTTCATCTGAATCTGAAAACATTATAGTTTTATCCACATTCAGCCACAGTTAAATGTCACATTCACTGTCATAAATTGACCCTTAATTAGCTAAATGGCAGTTCCACATTCCTGTCGTGTTGGCCCAGATGAGGGGAAAAGGAGAAGCTGACCCAGGATTAGTAACATTGCTGGGAGTCATATCCATATCCTCTTCTACCAACACATTTTTTATGCAATACGCATACAAATATGCAAATTAACCTTAATAACCACATTTGTCTTTAAACTTACATATTTAAAGTGTGGCTTCCAAAATATGGCTGAGGGTCTTAAAAATTCCTCATGGACGTTCCTACACATAGGGGTTGGAAGGCAGAGTTGTGCTTTACTGTTCCTTTAACACTGAAAATTTGCTACATTTGCATACTATACATTTTCTACTTAAGCAATGCAACAAAGCAGAAAACAGAAAAGGTTTCACCTCAGAGAAAAAAGTCAACAGCGTTAATAAAAAGTATGTTGGTGTGTGTCAGTCTCTTCTCTTTTCTCCCCACCTCCTCCCCAACAGAATCTCCCAGAGTCAGTTGCCCCTGTATAAGTAAAATATATCAAAATCATACCCAGGAAGTTATCTGTTGAATTCTTATTGTCCAATAAATTACTCTTCCCATTAAAAACAAGACATTACATGCATAATATTTTATGTAAGCTACCATGTCATGACACACACAGAAAGTAAACAGGCTTCCTCTTGTTAACAGCTCTGGGCATGGAAGAGTCGTGACTGCAATTGTGCAGAAAGGTTGAATTAGTGAGTGAGGAGTGGAAGAGGTGGGAGGGGCCACACAGTCTTGGATAATTGAAGAGGTCTGTGCAGTACACAGTGTGGGAGGGTATGTCCTGGTTTTAATGGGGACAGGCTCAAGTGGTTCCTCTGTGTTAAGGTTATATTAGTATACAGGAAACGTGCTACAAATGCAATATTACTACAAAATTTATGCTAAATTGCTGGCATGTATGATAATGTTGTTACAGTAACATCCTGTACCTACATTTTAGACATAGTGTGTCACTGCATGCATACATTCAGTGATCTTGCACAAAAGTGGAACACTTGAGTTGCAGAAAATGCAGAGAGAAGCCAAACGTATAAAGGATATACAATGTTTAATGCATGTATGGTATGTACATTTGTGTGAATATGAGTGTATGGGGGTGGATGCATACAACATCTATGATGTGAAGTGTCTGTATGTTTGACTGAAATTGTATTTCTGTGAAGTTTATTTTTAGAGTGAACATTGGTAAATGGGGATGGTGGGTGTGTGTGTGTGTGTGTGTGTCTTTTTCAAGGTGAGCATATGTGCATACATCCCTTGGAGCCATGCTTGCTATAGTGACACTGTATGTGAAGCAGATGAGCAGCTGTAATGGGGAGAGATGCTCAGGTGTTCTGTGACTGGGAACTAATGATCACACAGCTGGGCCTGCCTAATGAGGGGGCTGCCCTGAGCACACAGCCAAGCTCTGCTCCCCTGACCTCGGAGCATAATAGCACTCACAACCCCTGGCCTTCAGCAATGTCCATGCCCCACTCTGAGTAGGTGAAGGGCATTCTGTCCCTTTGTGAGGTACAACTCTACCCAGGACAGCCTTATCCAGCTGTGGTAGACATGTTCTACAGGTAGAGCTGATTCAACTCATCTATACGTTGTGATAAAATGCCAAAAGTCATTATTTAAGAGACTCATTACCCGGCCTCATTCTTAATTTTAATTTCAAACTTTTGGAAAAAAATGATTTATACTTTTTGTAGAATCATTATGCTTTTACTCTTCAAACATTGTCAGTGAGCAACTCTGGAAGTGGAAAAATGTGTGCTGAAAAATCTGAACTGTGGTATACTATAGGCCAGTCGAAATGAGCTGTAAATTCTAGGATGAGATACTGCAATAACAAACGAGAATAAGCAAGTGTTTGCCAAAGATTGTTTATCTGATTAAATGAAGTACAAGGCTCTAGCACAACTTTGTTTTCACCTGCCAGAACTTTATTTTGTTCAACAGGAGAAAAAAGGTTTTTAACTGCAGCATCGGGCCTTGAATCAGTTCATTCAACAAAACAGTGCTTAATACAAAAGTTCCATTCCTGACATTACAGTTACAAAATGTGTGCTCAAAAGTATTGAAAAGCTGAAAGGTAAAAATGGGATCTTGAATGGGTCATAATGATACGGGCAAATTTAGATTTTGAAAGCACTACCCTGAAAAATTTCTCGCATTTGAACTGAAGAAATTAAATACATAACGCAACGATTAAATAATCTATGTCTGAATTGGAGCTGGATTTCAAATTAATATTTCACCATGACAGAGTAATTGCACATGCTTTTGGGTAATATTTCTGCTTTTTATAATATGAAGATGTTATCTCTTCCCAGCTCCCCAGGTGGATTGATAAATATAACAGACTTTACAGGAGTCGAATCATGGTTGCATACATTATTGCAACAACTACTGTATTCTAGGAAGAAAGAATTCATCAAGATCTCTCTCATTTCAGAAAAATGTATGAAAATCATTGTGCTAATGAATGAAAACATTGTTATGCAAAATGAAACTCCCAAGTCTAAACTGTTTCTGATGCTACAGGTAACATATCATCTTTCAAGTACAAACTCATATTCAAGACTGTGTACTGTGTGCATCAAGGACGTGTGGAATAGAAAATGTACCTCAACGTTCATTAGTGTTTGTGTGAATCTTCTCATAGCAACTGAGGTCTAGGCATGCAGGGCATTGCATGATAATGCTGAAAATAGAAATCAGACAAAGGGAAGCAGGAACAATTAGCTATAAACAAAGAATTAAATGAATACATCAATTCCACTTTGAAATATGTTTTATTTTATTGCGTGTTAAAGTAAATCACACAGTATAAGGAACATATGTGTAATATGTGTCAAATATACATACATTTCTTGCATTTGTAATATTATGCATATGTTGCACAAATATGGTGAAAATGCTAATCATTCCTTAATACAGCACATATGGAGAATTTCACTTGCTTTGGTGATGCATTTTGTTTTCTGGTGTGTATTTTAGCATATGTTACAAATATATTGCTGATATTTTGTTTATCATGCTCTAGCAGTCATGAGTTTTTCATAAGGACAGACACACTCATAAAACAACTCTATCATCCATCTGAGAAGGAAAGGAGGATGAGCAAGAGAGAGCAGGGACACTGCACACCAGGCGGGCAGCTGTTTGATTCTTGTCCCCCGGCTCTTGACAACAGAAGGTCCGCTGCCTGTGACGCGCAATATGATTAAGAGGTGACCAGGGAGCCACTTTACTTGATTCATGTCTGCATGTCGGTATCAAGCTCTCCACACCTGTGGTACTACTGGCCCCAAGAGAGGGAGAGCCAGGGAGGAAAGGGAGGACTGAGAGAGAGTGAAAGAAAGAGAAGAAACAGGGATCAGCCAAGATTAAAATGCACAGTGTGTATGAAGGACATCACATTGAAATGCATAGCATTCATAAGTGGACTATGTACTTGGTAGGCTGCAAAAGTTACACAGGCAAGGCCTTGGCTGTTCTCACAATAGCACTCTGTATTTTCATATTTTTTATCAAACACTGATATTTTCCACCTGAATGAGAGCGTAGATTGATGTAACTGTTGCGTATGTAGGTGTAAAGAGATTGAAGGTAATGTCACCATAGTTTCAGATGCATGCAATATCTCAGTTCAATGTCAGAATGAAACATCAGACAAAAATATGTACATATTCAGGGCACATTGTCTGTCCCCTCATGTCTGGGCTTTGTATTCAGAGCAAGGTGTAGGTCTGCTGTTTTAGCAATGAATGCTGGTCATGAATATATTCCTTGTGGGCAGCAGCACCAGTCACTGCAGCCACCTTCATTTCCATGCAATCATCTGCACGGTTGTCCTTGTATTGATGGGAGTCTTGGCAATTGCACAAGCAAATCCTGCAGGGTCTGATCCTCAGATCCTCAATGCAAAATTTTGAAAACTGGTGCAACCTTACCATCCAGGGGTTTTTGAAATCAGAAGCTGCTGGAATAGGAGTTCTAGGGCTGAGAAATGAATCACCACTGACACACAGGTCCAAATGTCACACTTGCCTCGAGGACTCCCAGTACTTCATTGCTCTGCTCTGCTCCCCCTTCCTTGATTTCATTTGACTCTGTTTCAGTCTGTCTATGATTACAAGCATCTTCACTGCTGCTGCACAGTCCAGTCTGAAAAGCATTCCATGTTGCAGTGAACAATACTGCAGCTGAACACTGCTCTCTAGTCCAGTACTTGGTGGAAGCCAAGCACTGGAATGCTGTTGGTAAGTCCAAAAGCGGAGCAGCACAGCCTGCTGTAGCCCAAATGTGAGAACCCTGATCACAACAGCACAGCCCAGTGCACAGTGGAGCCTTCCCCTTCCTAATAGTTGAAGACACTCCCCCACCCAGACTCGCTGCATCACTCACTCTTGCCCTGCACCACAGTCCATCAAGCAGGGAGACACTGACCATTTCAGCTCCTTAATGGTGTATAGCTCACCCTGTTGAAATACTGAGTGACTGCAACTCAGTCTTGATCCTTTTCAAGCAAAGCAGAGCCCACACTGAACTCATTTTTCTAAGTCACAGCATCACAAAGCTATTCAGTGCTGGACGGTCTCTAGCCAAGCTGTGTTGGCTCTAACATTTCAAAAAAAGGAACTTTGTGGGGTTTTGGTTTCAAGATCATTTGCTTGACTGGTTGTGGGAGTCTTAAAATCAAGAATGAGATTACATCAACCATTCAGCAATCACAAATATCCAAATAAAAAGAGCAATAAAATGATACGGAAAAAGACAAACTTATCCAAACTGCAATCTGATTTATCCAATTGACAATCTGACCAACAAAACGGAGTTGTTGAACTTATACCCCCACATGCTCTGGGCCTTCCCAGAAAGAAATTGCTTTCCAGACAGAATTTTCCATTGACTTCAGCTGCTGTTATGGCCTTCAATCTACAATCAAGAATTTATGCCACAACTGAAGAAAATACAGGCTAATTTATGTTCCAGATGTCAGCAAAGTGTATAAGTGCATCCAAAAGGGTGAGGTCTGCTGAGTATTGAGTCAGCTGGGGTTGAGGTCTGTTGAGTATGCTGATGAGCCCACCTTCTTCATCTCCTGCGTGAGGACATTCTTGTTATGCCAGTGTTGTGTGTTGTGGAGTAGTTTGTTGTGATTGCACCATGGTTGTGTAGTCGTTGTTGTGACATTGCTCTGCCCTCCCAGGTAGATGGCCAGTAAGACAGGGACCACCACCACAGGGAGAAGTGGGTTCTGCAGGGTAATCAGGAGGGAAGAAGAAAGAAAGCAATGCCTCCGTCAATGGTCAATAAGAGTCTATTCATGTGCAGCTGCATAAATTATATTACGTAAAAATAAACTGGGACTGGTGGTTTGTTTCCTGAAAGAAACAAGGTGGTCATGGGATACTGCATAGCTTCTAAAAACAGATACATTTGTCAGATATAACGGTCCATGAAACTGATTATCTGTACTTTAAGGGAAGTGAAAATAGAGACACATTTTATAACATGTCATTCTGATTTTCTGTGTAGTCACTGTTCTGTTTGTACACACAAAGCAGGAGGTATTGGTTATGAGATTCTAAGTCTCTTAGGTGAAGTGGTTCTCACTTCCAGTGTAGAATGCTGAGACATCCTGCTATCATCCAGAGGAAAATGTAAACACAAACATTGATGGCATGCTTGCCAGGTTTTCTAGCTGTGTCTGAAAATAATGAACACTCAACTGCAAAATCAATCAAACCAACATATACTAAAACTACTGGACTAAAGTGCAGCTCTTAACTATCTGGCTTTGTAAAACTGAAAGACAGCTTTCGATTTTTGGAAAATTATGTCATTTCCGTGCTTTATTTATTTATTATTTATTTATTGAGTATTTATTTATTTATTTATTTATTTATTTTTTGTCAGGCTCTATTTTGTCAGGCTGCTGCAGTTTTGAGTAGCTTCCCTTTATAGACTTGCAGCTGAAAAATGTAACATTGTCGATGCATAGTTTTAACAGCTTGTAAATTCAATTGAATTCAAACTGCTTGTAATTGTGCATTAAACAGTTTTAAAGAGTAAAAAATATGCACCACCTGAGAGCACAGGGTGAATTCCTCTAACAATTATGCATATCATGCATACTTTTCCTCCAATGCAGCTTTTCACACAGCAGCCAAGGCTCTGTCTCCTTCCTCCTTCCTCACTGTTTCACCCCCACACACCATTGGAAGTGAACAATAAACTATTCAATATGGACTTCTGCAAGCTCAATGCTCCTACTCAAATGTCCACAATATTAGCTCTCACAACATTAGCTTAGTACAATAGAGTACAACAATCACAAAAGCAAGATGTGCACTTAAAGGATATAATAAAGGTATGATGAATGTAAAGCATTTCCCCCTTGATAGTTGAAAATACCCTTGGTTGCCTTTCATGCCTTATTGGTGCATGTGGCTACTGGTGTTAAAATCAAATTAGCAAAACAAATCAGCCATATGATGTGAAGCCCTGGTCTTGTTTTTTTTTTCTTTTTTTATTACCAGTTTTTTTCCCGAAGTTGCAGCTTTCTCGCCACAAGGGTCCCTGTGGACGGGGCCAGATGTTCCGGCAGCACGCTTTCCCTCGCCTACTAATGCAATATTCATGGGCAGCAGAGTGCTTATTTATTTATTTCATCATCCTGCACAACAAGCCAAGCATTTCTACCTCTCTCTGTTTCTCTCTTTCTGTCTCTCCTCCTCTCTTTATCTGTCTCTGGTTTTCTCTGCGCCAGACCTATTATATGCAAATAGAAAAAGACAAGAGGAAACATTGAACGACAATGTCCCATCAGGATGAGGTGACACAGAATGGGGCAACCATAGGCCTACTGGGAGAATATAGTGGTGGTATTTTTAGTGGCAATACATCATTCAAACTGCTAGTTTTGAATCACAGTAAATCTGTCATAGTAGTTTGATTAGCTACATCACATTCATATTTTTGAGGGATTGGTGTCATTTCAGTCAGTAGCCTCTGCTATTTCAAAATCATGGACAATTGCTTAAAATGGCACAATATTGATTTCCCAGTGGAGTAATTTTTTAGAGGGCAGTGAGGTTATCCTGTCTGTCCTGTTTCTGTTGCTGTTGATGCATATCAGTGCCTTCCACATTCTTCAACAAGAAACACTGATATTTGAATATTTACTATTTTCAAGAGTGTGTTCTATTTTTGTACAGAAAGGGACGGAAAATGCTTTTAAATAGATTGATAAACATGCCCAGCTGTACTTTCCCTTCAGTGGGATCCCCCCTACATATCACTATCTGAATAAACTGTTTCTGAATAATCTGTCCTCAGTCATTTGTAGAATTTACGGAAACATATGGTTGTTGTGAATGTGTATTAAATGCATTTGTGTGTCACAAAGCGTGTGTCATAACAGAGCTATAAAATGCTACTTCAAGTTTTAATAATTCTCTATGTGGCTGTCATGTCATGTTTATGTAGTGCTTATAAATGTTTTATGAACACTTTATGTAAATAGACAATGTAAATTGTTACAGAACTTATTGTGCCTTGAAATATGAGGTTCGGTCAATCATAAAGAGCCAGTGTGTTTTACAAAGTAAGGGAGAATGAAGAAACACTTGGCTTTTTAGTCTCCCTATGTAGCAGATTTGCTGAATCTGAAGTATTTGCCAGTATTTTGTGTCTGCATTACATAAACTCCCAAAAAACTCTTAAACCACAGAGCAAAAGCTCCAGACAGTGTAACGCTGCTCCTCTTCTGTGCAGGAAAGGCTTCAGACAGTGCAATAGGGCATTTTCAAATTCATTCATAGTAACCTAACTAATCTTCTCTCTCCCATCTGTGTTGTAGGTTGTCATTATAGTGTGATACCACAATAGTCACTCTTCTTCTCTTTGTAGTGTAGGTTATGTGTGGACCTGTGGTGACTACCAGATCTATCAGGAAGGTCAATCCCTGACAATAAAGATGCCCCTTCATCAAGAATTTTAAGTGAAGAGTCCCAGAAATCACCTGAACCAATGAGCCAATTGTCTCCTTCCAAAGCATTATGTCTCCCTCTTCTCTTTCTCTACAGGACTAGTATAAGACCTAATCATCAGCAATTGAATAGGCAGAGGAGGCTGAGAACTTTACCTGTCTTTGGGAGTGGGTTGCTTGGCAGGTATCCTTTATGTGCTGTATGTTTAGTGGAAACATTAGAATGATTAATATTTTGTTACATTCAAAGCTTTCTTTCTGTCACTTCAAAACAGGTAGTGGTAATTTTGCCAACCTATTCCATTTTGCATTTCATTCTGGAAAATCAGACTGATCTGAAACTGATCAGACCATGAGGAAGCTGCAGGGGGAACTGAGATTGACTCATGAGAAAATTTTGGATTTAAGATTTATAACTTGGATGTTTATTTATCTGAAAACATTGCGAAATTTATTTACACAATACGTTGTTTAAATGGTAAATGGTGTTCCTACCTATTTTTGTTAACATAAATTATTGAGTGTAACTAAGAGAAATTATATTGATTGATTTATTGGTTGGTTGATTGATTGATTGTCATTGCTGAAGGTCACCTGTTCATATGGTTGAGTCAGACCACACTTCCCACCAAGCAATGAGCAGCAACGAGACAAGCGATTTTTCTCCCCACAGATTCTGGGATTGCAGAGTCTGTGTGGCTCAACATTGGCCTGAACCTGAGGAGCTTAGGGGAAAAAGAATTATTGTGACAAAAGAAACAGAAAAAGAAAGGTAAAAGGTTACATTTCTAGCAAGTATTGTGGCACTAGAGGCTACTGGGTCAAGAGCTTTATCAGAATGAAATCATGTAATCATCCTCTATATAAGTCAAACATGCTTGTGCTGACTGGAGAGGAGTTGACAACCCAATTACAATTAGATGGCAACTGAGAAGAGACAAAGCTGACTGACTGAAATCACACTGCAAGTGTGGAGGACCAGACAGCCAACACAGTGTCATGACCCTGGTCAGCACAAAGAAGCAGTAGCAGTGACATCATAAAGTCAGTATGGAGGAGCGGAGGCAGTGATGTGACTGTGTGATACAATAGTAATTATTATCCTCCCCCACGTCACCCCCGGAACTCGCTCTTCTTCCTCCATCTGTACGTTATTACTCTGACTCGTTCAGGAAAGCTGCGAGAAACAAATTGCACCTGAATAGCACCTGATTACCTTTGTCCACATCCACTCAGTAATCACATTTACTTCAATTACAGGCTAATTACTAATTAATAAACTGTTATCCAAATGTATGGGGAATTGTGGGCTCAGTTGCTCAATGCACCAGGAGAATGCAGTGTAGAATAGAAGGTAGCTGTGTTCTGCCTGCAATTGAAAGTGGAGTTTTCTTTGCATGTGTGCAATTATATGGGCATGCACAGGGCTCTGTGTGTGTGTGTGTGTGTGTGTGTGTGTTTACATGTGCATTATATGTGCATACACACATTTATGTGTTTTTGTGTATAACCCCTCACTCTGCGCACACACTCTCCCCCTATGCTGTATAGTTTTATTGGAGTACATTATTCCTTATAGTTGATCAGCATCAATGGTTTCCTAGAATTAGATGATCAGAGAGAGAGCTGTCTCTGTCTCTTTGTGGCTGTTGTTAAAGACTATAAATGCATCAGTTACCACAACCATAAGTTGTGTTGAGCTTTGCTTTCACAGAAAGCTCCTGTAGACAGTGCAGCATCTGAGCCAGGTGTGGGAATGGACACCCTGTGGTGATATAGCTGTCAGCTAGCTCTAAGTTCTCATTCCCAATCACATAAAGACACAGAGGTGTCACAGTGTTTAATATTCCACTCGACTAAAAGCCTGAAACAGCTAATGCAGAGCCCTGCAGAGAGACAGTGGATCACTGTGAGAGGTGATGTAAAAACCAACTTTTGAGTCCTCTTTCCCCTTTCCTCTGCCTCTTCTCTCCTCACTCACCCAACACAGGCATATCCTGTGAACACTGGGTTAGGGGGTTATAAGGGAGAGATACAATAGGTGGTATAATATGGTAAGATATGATATTCATATTATATGATATAAATATTATAAATCATTATAAATAATGTTAATGTTATAAATATTATTCTAGAAATGGGAATTCACTTTAGTTCAATTTAGTTCTTTGTATGTTAGAAGTGTGTATACTATGCCTCCTGGATATCCTACTGTTTCTTCTGAGAAATATTTTATATTACATAGGCCATTGTGTGCTGAGTAGAAGTATGAACCAAGTCACCTCTTATTTACAAGCTGATTTAGTATGAATAAACAAAAAAACTTTTTTTGGAAATCCAGTAGGGAGGGAAATTTATTGACATGATTTACTGTCATAATTAACAACTCATAAGTACCTTGCTGTCTTTAATAAATAATTAAAACCTTTATTGCACTTGCAGTCAGCTAATATAGGTATACAGGATTTTTTTGTCAGGTGCATGTCTGAATTTGGTGTTCATGCAATAGCAGAGAAATTAGATTCTTCACATAGAAGACCTTGAAAAGACAAGGATAATGTGGTTGCAGCATTTCAGTCACAAGGTCCTACTAAAGCAAATTTAAATAGGTAGTCAGATCTTTTGAGGGTGTGACAACCAAGTTAGCATCTTAAATTTTCCGTAGGGCAATTTTTTCCCTTAAAAAAATTCAGACAAACATCAAGCACTAAGATGTGCGTGTAGTGTTGAGAATAAGGCATGCTCTGCAGAACAAATGGTGTTAATTTGCAGCACGTCTCTGAAGCTACACATTAGAGAGAAGCCTTCGGGGAGAGAGAGGAAACAGCAGCTGTGCTGGAATTAATGTCTGCATGCCAAATTAGAACCACCATGCATCTCCGTCAGAACAAAAAAAAAGGGGTAAGCGGGATGAAAAATGAGAGAATGAGAAAGAAGGAGACATAGAGGAAGACAGAGCAAGGATACTAGAGCCCAGAATCACTGGCTGCTCTTTTTGCTTCTCTGAAATAAACAATGCACGTTTAGCCCTTGGGCTAGATTCAAGACCCTGTGTGTGATGAGAGGTGGGGGTGTTTTGCAGGAAACAGTTTTCTGTTAAGAAAATCATTATCATTATTCACCTTATTGTTATTTACCTTGAACATGAATTTACCACATTAATTCTTGTTAGAAAGATACACAATTTTTCATAAGCAAGTTATTTTTCTATGTAAGATATTTTGCCCAGGAAACTATGTCCTCTCTCTCTCTCTCTCTCTCTATATATATATATATATATATATATATATATATATATATATATATATATATATGATGTAATTTTGAAGAAAAGTGAAATGCATAAATGAATAAATACAGATGAGAAAGAGGTTGTGTGTGGGAGTTAATGCTGTGGTATCCTCTCTATTTTATGTATTGTTACAATTGCTTTGCTCCCATTTGTCATTTCTCCAAAGTGCAAGACTCTTCACAGAACAGACAAAATTATTAACCTCAGGATCAAAATCCTATAAACACTGCAAGATGAATGCCTTTGAGTCTCATATGCTAGCAACATCATGTATAGGTGTTCCTAGAAAATTTAACCATTGAAGCATAATAGAAATAAAAACAAAGTATCTATGCATCTTTTTAAATCTAAAGGAAAGGTGATCCATTGATCCAATTAACAAAATGAAAGTTTTGTAATGCTCTGCAAGATTTCATCAGTTATGATGTCACTCTTTGGCATCTGACCAGACCTTTATTCACATCACATCTTATATCCTCACTGTCACCATGGGAAAAATCTCCAGCACAGCTGTTATGTGATACCTTTATATGTTTCATACATGGCTGAGATGAGAGTTGTAAGAGTGGTAACCATACTCCTCCCACCTCTAGGCTTAAAAGAACTTCTCTATAGGGCTATAAAATGAAAAGTATCGCAGAAGGGATGTCATGTTGATGTCTGGATGTGCTGCAAACCATTTTCATTATATCATTATAAGGTGGAGCCATTATCAGCAATTATGTTTCTTTGAATCTTCCCATGGCAAATGTTGCTCTTGGCAGGGACCATTCTGCTTCTGTCATTTCCTGATCTGTAGTGAGATAATGCCCATGCCACATATCTATCCTTAACAAAGAATAGCATATGTAAATGATTTCATAGCAGTACTAATGTAGGCAAGTTTTCAGCAGCTACTGTAATACTTCATATAACAAATGCAGTGTCAGCCAGTACTATGCACAGTTTATTTTCCAATTCTTTGTAACTGTAATAAAGACACTGGTGCTGGAAACTCCCCCTCTGTCCCAGAGGCCAAGAGAGTCAAGTGGCTGAAATCTATTTTTCTACTGTCAAGCTGGAACCAGAGACCAGAAAAAATTGGCTGACCCAGTACAGCAACATTGCTTTTTCATGACATTAGCCACCAATAGAGCTGTAAACATTGTGTCACCATAATGTGTCTTGACTGAAACAATTGCCTGAATTACAGTGCAATCCAAGGCTACCATTTTCATGAAAAGTGAGATCTGCACTATTTTTGCTCTGATAGGCACATTTGACCAGACTCTGACACTAGACTTCTGCCAGTGACAGTGTGCTGTATTTTGAACAAATTCCCACAACTAAATGTGCAACTTCAGTCATCCTATAATCACCCTGCTTCCTCGCCATACCAGAGATAAAAAAATATGCTCTCCTCTCCAGCCTAGACAGAAAGTGGTTGGTGTCATGTCAGTTGTGCTGGTGTGTAGGAGCCCGCTGGGAGTGGCGATGCTCTGATGGAGCAGCGTCAGTGTGGAGTTGCAGGGGCAGCAGCCTCAGAGCGCCGCCCCGTTGGGAATGCCATACATTCCATTAGCAGCCCAAGGATCAATAATGACTTTACAGGCCCACTCTAATGATACCTGCAGGGCAGAAGGTTAGGGGCCTGAGGCCATAGAGCTAGCAGCACACACCCGATGAATATAGGATTAGAAAGGGGAGAGAGAGAGAGAGGCAGAAACGTGCTTCACCTGAATAACTACAGTGTGTGTGTATGTGTACATGGTTGTGTTTGTGCACCTGTTTCTGAGAATATGTGAGTGCCCGTGTGTGTGTGTGTGTATGTGTGTCTGTGCAAATGTGCAAGAGAGGGGGAGAAATAATGTGTGTGTGTGTGTGTAGGTGTGTGTGTGTGTGTGTGTAACGATATGTCACTGCAGCAGGGACCTGTGAGACAGAAGTGTGTCGGCCTAAGGCTTGCTCATTTGGAAACACATGATTTCTGTATGTCACTCTCCAAAGGATGAAAGCAGGAGAGTGAGAGGCTGTCAGAGAAGAGAGGGAATAGGGAAAAGGGGGAGCAGAAGAAGGGCATCAGGGAGAAGAGAGGGATCAGAGGAGTGTATGTGTGGAGGGAAGAATAAAAACGATGATAGAAGGGTTTGAGGAGACTATTCCTGCACATGCCTTGGAGTATTTGCACAGCTCCAGGCTCCAGGCTAACATTAGAGGAAGTGTCCTGTCCTGCTCTTTCTCCATTTATGTGCCTTGGTGGGAACCCAGAAAAGTCACCTTGCTTAGCTTTATGTGTGTCTCCATTCTACAGACAGCATGGAGCATTTGGAAGCTGCTTTTGCACTTCATGTGAAGATTACCAGAGTCTTGCACAGAGAAATGGAAAATATCCTGTGTATGCACATCTTAGCCTTCTGAAAAGTAAACATCAGCTGTTATGTTAAAGAGCAGAAAGCTGAGAAAAAAATTTAGAAGTAGGGCATGAACTTTCATATTTCAGACATATTTCATCTGTGAACAGAGGTACAGAAACAGATATGGGGTTTAGCATAAATGCAAGGTTTGTTTTTTTTGTGTAGTTATTTCTATTTACAAAATTGCCAATAGCCAATTGTAGGTGACATCCTTAAAATAAATGTATTACTAAGTACACTTTTCACCAACTCAGCCCCAGTGAAAGTACCAGATATATCATGGAGTCCAAAACTTCATGGCTGCTTCCTGTTCAGCACTTGTGAACCAAGACCTTTGTGAATTTAAAAGTATGACACCCTGATGGAAAATCAGTATTTTTCTCTTGACACTGACAACTTATTTTGACATGTTTTCCTGGAACAGTGAAATCTGATTCAACACAGCATCCAAATCAGTGAGAACTCCCACATATTAATAAAATACATTAAGAGTATCGAAAAGCATGGTGAGCTGGTGTAAGTCATACATATTTTGTGTCTCAATATAACACTCTTATCTGATCAAGGTGTTGAGATATTATAGACATTCAAGATTTAATGTTTACTGTCCAGGGTGATGTATAAAGACATTTCCAAAAACAGTCTGGTTTTGTTTTCCTGTATGTGATCTGCCACTGGTGACGACTGGTGGATAACTCCAATGTAATCACCTCAATGGTTACAAGCATAAACACAGCAGGTCACAGCTGAGCAGAGCTCTCATTGATTTGGTGTGTGAAGAAAAGCACCTTTTTCTGTGTTCATTAGGAATTTTTCCCTGCTTTGTTGAGCACAGCATGTTATTTGTGTCCTCTGCTGAAACAATGCATTAAATTTCAGACCTCTGTCAAAAAAGGTCATGAGGATCTACTGTCCGGTAACCTCACCAGCACCCTCAATACTGCCCACCCACCCCCACCCCCGCACCAGCCTGCTTGCCCCCTCCCTGATCTAACCCCCCTTCCCACCCTCCGGGAGGTGACATCTGCCGGAACGCGCTCCAATGATTCCAGATGTACAGCCGCCAACACCGGAGCTCTCATTTCAATTCCATCACCCTCTCCCAATCATCTCCACTCTCCCCTGTGCAACATTAACGAGCCTCTTTCATTTGAATACATAATTAGCCGCCCGAGCACTCTGCTTTGCTAATTTTGAGACAAAAGGAATGGAGAGGGGGAGAGAGAGGAAGAGGGGGAGAAGAAATACATTTGCATTTGAATTTAGCCGAGCAGACAAAATATTTTCAGCAAGTAGTCTCTCTGTCTGTCTCTCTCTGTTTCTTCTGGGGGTTAACTGTTTTAAGGTGTGGCAACTGTCTTCAATTCTTCCCTGTTTTCTGCTTCCAGTGTGATTGCAGAAACAAATCAATCTGCAGAAAATAAATCACACAGCTGCTTTTGAGGTTATGACTCAGTATTACCATCAGTGTTGACTCCATAACAAACCAGATTACTTCTCAAAGACACTGAAGTACGCAACTATTCATGAGAAGCACTGAGTTGCCTTATACACTACAGACGCACTGAATATACTACCACACTTGGATACACTTTTGTTCTCTTGTGCTGGAAGTAACTCTGGATAACAGAGTCAATGAATGTAATGTAAGGTAATGTAAACATTGTGTAACACACTGGGATATCCACGACTCCACAGACAAGAAGAAATTTTCTAATGTATAGACATATTGAGCTACCCTACTATTCCAGAGGCACATCAAAATACCTGAATGTTTCAAATACTTTGACATACTTTATACAGAACACTGAGATATCCTATCACTCCACAGACACAAACTAAAATATGTTACCATCTAAAAGACAAGCACGCTGAAATACCCACCCACCTCACAGACACACAGTGAAAGCTCTGCTACTGCACATTAAGACACACATGAGTCAGTACACAAACTCACACTGATATATCCACTACTCTCCATGCACACACAAACACACACAGGTACCCTGCCGCTCCCAGAGGACAGCTCTGTGTCATACACAGTGCACTAATCTAAACACTGGTGGAAGCCAGCCTCTCTCACTCTCTCATGTGCCTGCCAGGATCTCACCACTCTCCCAGCCATCTGTGTGCCAACCCTGCACCGCCCTCACTGGTCGCCCGCCAGCAAAGCACCACTGTCTGTCAGCTGTGAGCCAAATGGACACTTTGATCCTATTAGGGCTTGTGCCAAATCGACACTTTCCTCATTAAGGACCCGTGCGCGTCCGCTCAAGGCAGTTCCTTTGCAAAACTGTGCCAGCTGAGCACTTGTGCCGTTCAGATCCAACTTTGACCCGGGTTCGCAGACAAGACACGTGCCACACAACCACTTCAACCCATGTCTCTCATGGGATATGGGACACAACCAATGCATTATTAACTTTGCAACTTATGGTCTTTACCCAAAGCACATGGCTGTTAATGAGGGCCATGTCTAAATAACAACAACACAGCCCCATTCCAAGGCCAGTGCAGACAGCTGGGAATACTTAATGGCTGTATTAGTAGAACACTTTCTCTTTGGGATGAACTTTCCTACAACAATTTTTCTCCCCTGAGATCCAGGATGAAACTACAACATTGTAAAATTATACTTGACCATCAGACCCCATTATTCCTGGGGTGGAGTTGGTGGTAAACAGAAGAATAAGATCATCTGTTCAGAACAGTGTGTAAACCAACACAAGATTGCATGGTGGAAATGCTCTGCTCTGTAAAACTGAGAATACTTCCCAGAAGGAGAAGCAGATGTGGTTCTGTCAGTCAAGAGCCATCTACAGTTCAAAAGAGATGTAAAAAGTGACTACAGGTGTGACACACAGAACCAGCTATATGATTAACAAGGTGACCTCACATGTGATGTGTACCTGAGGTAAATTAATGATACTGTGATCTAGTGATGGAGAAGAATATCTTAGGAAAGCACCAAACCCACCTCTAAACATCTGAGATGGCTTCTTCATTGATGGCTAATTCCCAGAGCCATTCACTGTGGTGAGAAAAGCATCATTAGTCTGATCGGTTAATCATCAATGGAGCAATTAGCTAAAATGGTTACACCTGCGTCTTAAGCTTTCTCGAAAGCATAGTTACTAAACTCCCCCGAGGGAGAGAGGACAATGCAACCTATGCCTGTCTGGCACGCTTCAGGTGACTTACATGCTATTAGACTGGATTATTGAGTATTGATAGGTCATCGGGGTCACGGGGTCAGCCCCTCAGCCCTTTATAAAGAAAAACCTCTGGGGATCTGTTAGTTTCAAAAGGAGGAAAAAACTCAGTTCCATCTTACTTATTGCTCTCTGTGATGTTTTCCTCTGACCTTTGACATATACCTGTCTAAAGGCTATATATCTTCTGAGCTCAAAGGAAAATGTGTCGCATTTTACATCATTGAGCTTTTCCAGTGCCACACATGGGGCTGACATTAAGGTCTCCAGTTAAAAATTTGTAAAGGATCAGTATTACTTTAATTACTGAGCAATTTTTTGTACAAAAATAATAGAAAAAGGTGAAAAGAATGCACATGCACCTCATGAGCTGTGATACAATATTTGGCCCTGATTCCATTATGCAGTTCTGAATCTTTGTAAATCATTTGAGTATATAAAGTATATAATTCATTTTCCAAATATCATCAATCAGACACAGAAAACTACAAGAAAGCCACAGGAGGCCTACAAAATACAGTTCTTTTATATAGCTTCTAGACTACAAACATTTGGTACAGTCATGGGTAAAATGTTTTGTCTTCATTGAATCTTTCATAAATACAGTGATACAATTCTATTATACTACAAAATCATGCAAGAGGTTTTTCAGCCAAAAGCAGGCATTGCTTGATTCACCTCACTTGTCATACCCTCCCCCCTTTGCTTTGAAGATGAATGGCAAACTCTCAGTGCTTTTCCTTTTTGCACACAATGATAGTATTTGAAGGTGTTGGATTGAAAGCACCAGAGTGGTGAGGATTAATTCTGTGTGTGATGCTATGCCTCTAGCCAGGCCCTGCATTATTATTTTTTGTTATCATCATTCTTTCCAAAGGAACGAATTAAACACTCACCACAATAAAAGGAACTCAAATCACAACTGTATTCTCAGTGTTATTTAGCACTGAGGAAGTAGCCAAATTATGCAAAGCATCTCAAACAGAAAGCAATATAAACAATGAAGTCAGATACCTGACAAATCTATTTTTTACACAATGCTCATTTGTCAGGTTTCCTTCGGGCCAGGAAAGGGTTAAGCCTGCTTTCAAGTGTTGTCTCCGCATCAATGTACATTATGTACTCCTCATTTGCATACTGCAGCGCGAGCTCAATTAAAATGAACTTTTAATTTCTTACAAGTAAATTAGTTTTGCATGTGATGCGTGCAAATGTCGGGATAATGGGTGCGTTTTAATGAGCTCCGAAGCTGAGCGCATCCGATAAACTCTCGGGAAGGGAGTGGGTAGGCCATGGAGGAAGGACCGGTGAGTGTGGCTCTTTCCCCCCAGTCCTGCTCTCCCTCTGTCTCTCTCACCCTCTCCTTGCAGCTCCTCTCCACTTCGAGGGCCAGAGGTGGCCTTTGTTTCTTTGTGCAAATGATCTCAGGGGCTGTGAACAGGTGCGGCAGCAGAAAGGGCCCCGCTGTGATGCGAATGCGTGCATAAACAACTAGAGCTGGCCCGGGGCTGGGTATTGTCATCTTTCTGACAAATTGAGGTTAGTAAAGGCAGACTGCATTGTTTTCTTGGACTCCACAGCGCGGTGGCCCTGGCTGCCATCTCTGAACCGGCTAGCACAGCGCCTTGTTGAAGCCGCGGCATATGCAAATATGTAAGCATTGTGTCAGCCTCACACAATGGGAGACGTCCCACACTGAACCCACAGAGAGCAGTAAAGCACAAGGCCCACTGCGTCACACTCCTTCTGCTGCAGGTGTTCCCAGTTTGACTTATTGGGGACTGAGCCTCCGCTGGGCCTTGTGAAGAATGATCAGACACAGAAAGAGAGGGGTGATTCACCGCCCACAAACTGTGCACGCAAACCCCACACAGAGACTGTGTGGGACAGAGCTCATATTCTGCTCACACAAACAGCATGACAGCCAGTGTTCATGCACTCATATGACAAAACATAAACAAACACACAAAACATATGTGCTGTCTCTATTGCTCTCACATAACAACAGAGTTGGGAGTGTTAAACAAAGAGGTGTGTGTGTATGTGTGTGTGTATCTCTGGTTAGGAAGGTCAGGGAACATTATGCCAGTAGATGCATGTGTGTGTGTGTGTGTGTGTGTGTATGTGTGTCAGGGAGTAAGTTGGGGGTCAGAGGTCATGATAACCCCTTCATGGGGTTATGCATGAAGGTGAAATTTTGAAAGAATTCCAGGAAAACATGCCATGAGTGTCCTTGGGGCCTGTGTTGATGGAGAGCTGAGACGAGTGTCTCACCCCCACACAGCTGCTGGGATAGAGATTACTGTGGCTTACCTGAGAGGAAGAGATACCGGGAGCTGCATGCTAAAACCCAATCAGCTAATGTTGATAAAGGAGGCGGGGCAGGGACATCTGTTCACACAACACAGAACTCATTTGAATCACAAGATGAAATGACTCACATCTGCTGAATTGGAAAATATCCTCCTATTTCTCCATTTCTCTCTCTCTCTCTCTCTCTCTCTCTGTCTTACTCTCTCTGTCGGTCTCTCTTATTCTCTCTGTCTGTCTCTCTCTTTCGCTCCATGTTTTCCTCCCTCTTTGCCTTTCCTCTTTGCATTTGGATGTAGGGCTGGTCTGTCCCCAGCTGCAGTCATACTGATGCACTGGTCTGAGGATGCCCTTAATGCGCTAGTCTGGCTGTTTTATTCTGAACCTGTGGTATGGCATAATAGTTGGTAAAACAGACAGAAGCAGGATTTTTGGAAACTCGAGGTCACAGGAATGCGAAAGTTGCATCATCCTCCATGCCACCTGTTTCCTAAATCAACGAAGCATCTTTTGCCCATCCTATTGAAAGTGCTTTTGCTTGTCTAACTCCCACACTGGTCTGGATTTTTCAGTTTTAATCAGCTTTTAAATTTCATGCAAGAGTCCATACATGAGCCCTAAACATGCAGAGGTGGAGTGATGGATGGAAAAAGAGAGATTGTGAAACTCTCTGTACTCGTTATTTTCATCACATATTTCCCACTCGCAAACATACTTTAAATCATACCAATTTGAATCAAGAATCTCACAAAAGAAACAAAGAGAGAGTATTGTTATGATGGAGAGTAAAGGCCTTCAAGGCAAGGAGCTAGGGGGCTCTGCATTGGGTAAATATTATTTTCGCCTCCACCAATTTCCTAACAGAGACGCCCATCACCCCCTGCTCTGACAGACCATACCCCTCTGCTGTGTAGTACCCTGCTGTCATTCACTTGAGTTAGCTCTCACGTCGGGCTGCTGTAGGTACTGTGGGAGAGCTGGCAGTTATGGACTGGAGTCAGCCCTAGCCACGCCAGCACCCACCTACCATGGCTGGGGCCAGTTAAATCCTTGCCAGGACTCTAGCTTTCTCCATTCTCTCACACACACACACGTGCACGCACACACACACACACACACACACACACGTGTGCACACAGAAATCACATACAACATATAGCCAATCACACTATGCTGAAATTCACAAAATACACACAATCTCTATGATTCCAGGTGTGATATCACAATTTAGAGGACAATTATTTTATATATATGGACATTTCAACTCAGGTTGTTAAAAAGAAGAAGAGACAGCAGTACTCTCTCAGTATGATTGTCTTTCCCCTGCTAAAGGAGATTTGTGTGCACTGGAGACTCTTTGTCCTTGTTTGTCTGGAATGGGGCTTTGAGGAGAAGGTGTCCGTCTGAAATCAAGGAAATGGGATAGATGTTATTCAGGAGTGATTTTTTTTTGCTCAGCACTGGAGTCACATGTTTTCACATTACTCTCCCTGACAGACCTGTTCTGTGATCGCATCTACACAACATATGAATTATATATCACACACGGTCCATTTTATTTTAAAACTCTCTGCTCCCTTGGTACTCATCCCATAGTAATTGCTTCTTGGGCAGCTGGTGTGTGTGTGTGTGTGTGCGTGTGTATGTCCAAGTGTATAAGCCCAATTGTGTTTTCAGGTGTGACTGATACATATGTAAGGACATCCCACAGTTGGAATCTTGGTAAGCTATGGTAAGCTGTGTCCACAGAATCAGATGGCAATGGGAATATATATTTATATCCATTACTTTACATGCATTTTTTATATTACATATATCCGTCATTATCAATTTTAAATACACTTACTGTTCGTAGTTTTGCACATTTTCCATCAATTAATTTCATGGATTATGTTCCACCATGCCAGCATGCTATGTTGTGACATAGTATTATGAGTTTGCATGTCAGGGTGTTAGATGATCAGCTGAATGTATGTGTTTGTGTGTGTGAAAGTGCTTGGGTTTTCTTTGGATGTGGTCTCCAAGTATAGGTCTAGGCCTAGCAACTAGCACAAATCTGTCAATCACTAAAATTTACATTAAACCTGAAATTAATTTCATTTTTTCTGCCTTAATTACGCCAACATCTGCTTGCAAAACTGAGCTCCGCACATGAATTTTAATACAGTTTCTTTATTTTAATTCCCTATGAACTTTGGGGGGGGGGGGGGGCAGCTTCGAAGTGATATTTTTTAGTAAAACACATGGATTTGTGGGAGGAGAAGAGACTTGATCAATTAGTATCTAACAGCTCTGTCTCGCTCTGTTATTTTATTATCAGAGTCCCCAGTAGAATACATTACTCATCTTGTGTTCAGAGACAATATACTCTAAGCCCTGAAAATCTAACTTCCTGTCACTGGAATTTTCTATTAAGTATAAGCAGCTGGTTTGAGTAGAAATCTCAATGTGAATCATGAAAAAAACAATAAAACCAAGCAATAATATTAAATGTCTTCCTTTGCTGTATCCAATAAATACCCAAGAATTATTGTACCGATTACCAAATTATCATGATCTCAATAAAATGAGAGCACAAAATATGAAATACAAAATCTAAAAAGATTCTACAGATGATTTTACAAGACAATGATGAATATGTTATCCAGCTGAGTATTTCTGAATTTCAAGTAAGAAAACAGCTTTAACCATCATGGAACTACTGACTATATTTGTCAGTAGTGTGTTTTTCTACATCAGCTCTAAATAATTATTCTTGTCTGTCTCCTGCCTGGCCAGAGACAGTTTGGATTTTACAAAGAACAGTCAAACACTTCCACCACTGTGTGCCATTTATTTAGCAATTTGTCAAAGTCATAGAGAGTCTCTATGCCTGGAGGTCAATGCTGTGTGCCTATCCACTTTGCACAGCAGGAAACGGGGCCATTATCACTTTATATGAGCTGCCATTATGCAGACACTCTCTCACTGAGAAGAATCTTATGTGTTGGTGAAAGTGAATTTTTAAAAGCCAATTAGAAAACATGACAAAATCAGGGCTATCGCCTTTGAGGCACATACAAAGCAAGAACCTTTCAATGATGGTATTTATCATATTCATTAGCATTCCAAGTGCACTTACAACATATGGCCTGTGGTGGCACTGTACACTTTGTAAATGGTGTGGTAGATTAATAAAGAAAAAAGACGATACTTATGATGAGGCTAGCCCTAGTAAGGGGGGGTGGGGGTGGGTGATGAGAGGCAGGAGTAGCAGTAATTGGGATCTGTGTGAGTGGAGCAGAGCTGCTCGTCAGTGGGGTATCTGTAAATAAGTCTCAGTTCACGGTGGGGGGGCTCTGGAAGTACGGAGGGCCTCCTGCCGGCCAACAACACACTATAATTAATCCCTTAGAACATAGATGAAAGAATTGACTGTACAAAAGAATAAGCCGAGCCTCTTTGTGCATTTTGCTATGGGTTTGGACCAGACCATATTCACCCTGGACAGCTTTTGGGCCTTTTTGACTGATGTATTTTTAAAATAGAGGGTGTAAAAATGACAACATATCAAAAGATGCTGAGGCAATTAAAAGAAGAGTGAGGCCACATGGTAACGAAGTCAAAGAGCTCCTAGCTGATGGCTCAATCTTATTTAATCACACAAAAGATCTATTGATCAGCATGCTAAGAAATGAGCTTTCCTCTGAGCATGGTCACTTCATGTCAGCTAAACCCATTTGACAATGAGCAGACTGACACTGTTATAGCTGCATAAATTCACCTGTTCAATCCCCACAATTACAGAGTGGTGTGTTTCCACTTAGTTACTCTTAAGACCACCATTAAAAAAAATTAAACAACTAGATTATTAATGTGCAATAAGTTTAATGACTGGTTCTTGATTATAGACGTTAGAATAGAATATAGAAGTTTAGTGTTTTCATTGACATAGAAACTGAAACCATTGTTTTTATTTTAATGATATCATTATATTGGAGGTTGTCTGAATGCAACTGAGGGAGGTGAAATAATCATAAAAGCAGTGCTAATGTAAGATTGTGTTAATGAGACATCAACAAAAGTATATATCCAATGAGTTTAAATAAATTTATGGTATCTGAACAAAAATTCAGTTTTACGAAATGATAATGATCATTTTTACCAAATGATCATGCTTAAATGGTAAATAATGGCTGATATGGTAAAATACATCAGACAGTGACTACATATATGGACAAGGCTAGTGCACAGTTCAGAGGCATGTATATAATGCTAATGTTTCTTTGCTTTGGCTTTTTACAGGAGGTTGGCTCACTCACACAGAAGCCTACTGTCAAAGACTTAAAGTGCCACAAAAGCATTTTCTTGTAAATGCCAACCCTGACTTGATGTGAGTGTACATGTATTGTAGGTCACATATTTGAGAGAGAGTTATGTGAGCATGCTTTTCCAGAGATTTAAGAGTGGGAGAGACAGTTTTATCATAGTGCTTTTGGAGAGAGTGTTAGCTGCAGTGTTTCAAACAGGAAATTACCTCATGAGGTCACATGGCCCTTCCTCCCACACCTGACCACATGACCACACCACACCTCACACCACAAGTGTGAGCCTTACTCCTTCATTATCTAAAGGAGAAAACCGTCGTCATTTGCTGGCCTTTTTAACTCCCACTTGTAATCATGGTCTTGCTCTTGACAGCCCAGATATGCCGTCCCACTGCCCTGCTTGGTCAGCTTTCCCACAGACACCTGGTCCTAAAGGTGCCAGCATTCCATCACATATTATTAAACCTTTTCCAAACCTATGCATGTCATCCCATATACTGGTCACCACTGGTGGGGAGACCATGGGGAGAAGTGGCACAACAGGTGACCATGTCAGTTTCCAGGGACAGAAACCATTGAGTGTGATGTGCTTATGACCTTTGAAATACATCAGCAACCTGCCAGTCTCCTACCTGTTCTAATATGTGAGTGTATGTATTGACCTGCATGTTTCCTTTCTTCTCAGATATTTATAAAAGACTGTCATGGTGGATGCTTTTCAATGGATTATTTCACAAGAAATTGTGTCATACAAAACAGGGCTCTGCCCAGACTTTCCAGAGAGCAGGGGTTCAATTTTAAAAGGGGGCATGGCTTAGCAATTGATTTGGCAGGAAATGGCACTTTTGACTTTAGGACCAAAAGGGCAGGGGGTCAATCTCTCACAAACAGATCTGATATAATAAATTATGGATTTTGAGTAATTTTATAGAAACAAAAGAATAACAATAATGATCATATTCAGATATAGTACCTTGTTTCCAATACAATATTTGTACAAAAATGAAAAGTACTGTTTTTAGTTCATTTAAACATATGAACATACAAGGGCCTATTCTGAAAGATACCTTAACTGTGAAGAACAATACACATGTCCCCCTATGGGAGCTAAAACAATTGCCTGTTCTCCTGAAGGCAATCTATCCCATATATTCAACATTGCATTAAGCTAAAGGGGAGAGTACCACCTGGCATTACTTTACAACCATTTGGGAGGAAAAAAAATTCAAAAAATAATAATAAACAGTGTATAGTCTCACTGCCTTCTGTTCCTGACAAGAGCTGTGGCTGTGTGTGTGTGTGTGTGTGTGTGTGTGTGATGAATAATGTATGAGCATTCATTAAGCAGAGTGTGCACCCCCCTCCCTCCCTCACCGCGCAGCGCCGCGCCGCCTGCCTTGTGGCTGCCATCTGGATACACGCCACAGCCTTCAGAGCCCCAGCTCCGGCAAGTCGCACAGGAGAAAAGGGAGAGACAAGGAAAAAAACACTGCCAGGCTGCTTAACTGTTTCTGAGTGACACTCTGTAAACACAATGGATGTTTAAAGGGGAAGGGGGAAAAAACTATGACTGCACACAACTCCCTCATTTCATCACACTCTCCTGTTAGCAGCTTAAGCACCTCAAGAGTGCAGCACACTTAGAAGATAATGAATGGCAAGGTGCATACAAGTACACTTGAGGTGGTAGCTATGATGGTCCAGCATAAGGGCACCCACAGCCAGCAGCCTGCTTCTACAGGGCTAGCAAATAGAAGGCCTTTACACATGCACATACATTAACATAAACAAATGAGCTGGGCTACATCTTATAACAGTGGCCTTGTGTTCTCTTTAATTCATCCAAAATTTACAATTGAATAATACTGAGTGGCAAACAACAGTGCAAGTATGACAAGTGCTTACAATGTTCAACACGTTACAAGATTTGAGGAATCTGAGTGATTGAGAATGCTCCCCTTCTTGAGAGGATGTAGTATTCCTTGTCTCTTGTCAAGGTGAAAGGATATGGTATGATCCACTGGTATGCCTTGTGAAAAATAGTCATTATTTACCCCAAAACATATTCCTTTTAAGCAGCTACATTCTACTATTCCACTAACTTTATGTATGTATTCAATTGTTTTGCAATGATTCTATAAATAAACACAGAGTACCCTGACTGCAGTCATCCAACATATTCTAGACTTTCTGTGCTTGGATAAGTGATGGGTGGGCACTTGATAATCCATAGATATCCCTTAACGCTGACTGAATGCGGTTACATGACCCTTCTAATAAGCATTACTTCAAAGTATAATCATAATCATAAGATTCTTTTGACCACAGGCACCAGACATTACTTCACTTGTCCCACCAGTAACTAATGATGATGGCATATGGAGTCAAGCTAAATATAGAGGTTGCACTTCTCTTTCCTGGCCACTGTTTTATATAGTTATTGTGGGATTATTCATCTTAGATTCTTAAATGACCTAGTCTTTCACTCAGGAATAAGTTTCTGAATTTTTATTCTTTCAAAATGTATCCAATAATTTGGGAAACCTCCAGGCTGCAGCACAAGCAAATGAGGGCAAAACCCAGAAAAGTGCGTTCACTTATGTTCAACTGTGAAAATGGCCTGTACCCTGTGGGTGTTGAATTGTTCAAGAAATCTCCATACCATTGTAATGAAATATGTAAGTAACCATGACATATATATTTGTGATATGCATCACCCCAGAGGACTTATTGGGTGTAATTTTAAAGGCTTACTCAGAGTTTTATGTGAGTTGAAAAGAACACAGACTTGTATGTTGCAGCACCTGTTACTACTCTATGAATCAGTGTGAAATTTTGGTAATAGCTCCAAAAAACACAACACAAGATGGCTTGCCAGCACCACTTATTACCTGATATAGCTGGGTACAATCCTAGCAAATGCTCATCGCTTCAAAATATGAGCTTTATCATCAATGTGATCATTCTACATTCATTAATGACCTATTTTCAATGCTACTATGAAGCCATGTGGACTTTGAGAATGTACTGCAGCTGGAATGGCTGGGTTTGTGACTGGCCACATAGATATTCAATATGTAGGAGAATAATGTAGAATTTGCCTTTAAAAACTAAGATTCCACATACTAACCATACTATAGTGTGTTTCTCTACGGTATATCATGGTCAATATGAAGCTCTCCTGGTCCAAGAAACAAAGTCATTTGTCAAAGAGGGGCCCAGGTGTTATCCAGCAGATGCTGCACTCCCCAGCACTTTACCCCATTTGCCACATAAACACCAGCAATTGTTGCTCATTCGTGGCTGACTGTCCTGAGTAGCCTACTGGATGCAATGACTCTGATTCTCTCTGTCCTTCTGTGTCTTAGTTCCTGGTCTAAATCTGTACAGTTGGATTTTATCCTCCATTAAGTTCCAGCACAGCATCTTCCTCAAACTGAATCAGTCTCCACATTACTACTCTATTACTATTATACTGAAGGAGGAAAGTTGACATTCCAACATCTGGAAAACCCAGCCTCATTTGAATTTTTTGGTGGGGATTTGCAAGAAACAAACTACTGGGTACAAACCACCTCACTGTGAATTCACAGAATAGAATAGAGGCAGACGGGAGCAAAGCTGAAGGAATCACTGGTCACTACAACTGAAAAGTGGAATTACAAAATATGAAAGGCCAGGACAGCCACCATAGCATGCTTTGAGGGCTCATGTTGAGAAAAAGGGACAAACTTTGTACAATGAGTCTGAAATCAAGTATCCGTTCATTTGTACTTTCCGGGAGAGAGTCAGTGTAACTTACAGAACAAGTCAAAATTTAATAATTAAAGGTAGAGTTCTGAGAAACTGGGAAAGATTGGTGCATTTCAATGGGGTCCAAACTAAATTGTGAGGTAAGGAACATGTTTATTTTGCATTACCTCACAGTACTCAAAATCCTATCTTCCACAAAATACTTAATGGGATACATTAATACATACACATATACATTTGCAATCATTCATAAACATTCTTGACCTGAAATTTAATTTTTCATTACTCAAAAGTATACCATGAAAACAGCTGCCTGCTTCTTTAAGTTTGTGCATAGTCTGAATGTAGATATAGGGAGAGAAAAGGAAGAAAAGGTTGGTAGGTGGGTGGGCGAATGGGTGGGTGGGTGTCATGAGTTTGACAATCCTGGCATCTGTCTGATTCCAAAGGTGCTGGCCCACAAATTCTTCCACTCCCTCCCCTACCTGCTCCATCACACCTGCTTACACCCCCACACGGAGCTGTGCTGGGGTGGAAAGGAGGCAGGGACAGTGTCTTCTGTGTGCGCTAGCAAGGAAGGGAGCTGACAGAAAGCCAGGTGATGATGTCAATGTTTGTGCGAGAGAGTGTGTGCATGCATGTGTGCTTACGGAGGTGTTTATTTGTATGCATACACTATATGTGTGTCTATTTGTACATTTTACTGTGTGTGTGTGTGTGTGTGTGCCAGCGTAGTGATAAACTACCTGAAATGAAGATGCCAGCTGGTGCTCCCCATCCATCTGGAGGGGTCTGCTAGGTCATGGTAATCTGGCACAGCACATTTCTAACATAATGATCTTGCATTAGAGCTGGAGAGGAGAGGAAAAGTTTGTTTGTTCTTGTATAATCCTGTTCTGCAGCCTGCAGCTCCAAAATAAAAACAGTGCTCTGACTGAAATTGCAAATTCAGCACCAGCTTACCAGTTTCCCCCATGGAAAACTAGGATGTGCAGTCATCACTTGGTAATGAGAATGACAATTGTCTTCATTCTAAAGCATAAAATATTGATGCTGAAGATATACATAATTACAGGTTTTACGCTTCACAGCCCAAGCTTCCTCTTTATTTAATAGCTTGAAAATAGATTGTTGAATTATTATTCTAATGAAAATCTACTCTTACTTTTTGCCAAAGATGCTACAATGAAGGCCTAATTACATGTTGCAATATCAGTGCAAGGAAGTTTTATTTTCTACTGTTCCTCTTGTAGTCAGGATCTGGTGTCCTCCCTAAATAACTTGCCTATTTTTACAGGCCCTCACTTCACTTTCAAGTGAACAATTATCCAGTATTTAAAGCTCTAAAAAACAAAAGGATTCGAGGACAGGCATCCTGCCGCAGCTTGGAGATGTTCATGGCACTGGTTATCTCCACCAGGGACACTAATCACATGTGCACATGTGACACCTTTCAATGCCTCCCTTCACTTTTCAGCTCCTTATCGCCAGGGCCAGGGTGAGCAGAGCGAGTGTGTCTTTGTGGAGTTGGGAGTGTTAAAAAGAGAGGTGTGTGTATGTGTGTGTATTGTGCCAGTGGATGTGTGTGTGTGTGTGTGTGTGTGTGTGTCTGTGTATCTGTGTGTCTAGCTCTGAGGAAGGGGGTGGAAAGCATAAGTGTGAATGGGCCATGGGGCGGCAGAGCTTCCTGGCTGGTAGCCAGTGGGGGATTGGGGGTGTCCCTGTGCCAGCTGGCATGCTGCACTGCCCATCTGTGAAGGTGCAGAGAGTGTGCAGTAATCTCAACAAGAGCTGTGTTCAGCCCAGGGTAAATTTAAAGGTATATCGTCAGAGGAATGAGCAGGTCCGGCCAGGTTTGTGCACTGTCCCGAACACAAAACTCCAATCTCCACCTCATCATTTGCTGTCTTATGAGTGAGCTAATACAATGGCAAAATCCACCTCATCTAAATTTCATAGTCACAGTACCTCCAAGGAGGGATTTATGCAAGACAATTTGCTCTTGTAGGGCTGAAAATGTTTCTTTTTAAATAGCTGAACAACAACAATAATGTGTAAGGAGGTAAAATGATGCAAATGAGGAAATGGTGCAAAGCAAGAATTTGTTGTACCATCCGGTTTCCATGCAGGTTTGTAATCCATTATAGGATGAAAAAACAGCAGCCATTCTTAATCATTTAATCATGTAAATTCCCAGGGCGGTAGGGAGAATAAACCACCACAAAGAAATAAGAGCAGAGAAGCAGCTAACCTCACATCTTTAAGTGCTTCTTTTAAGTGGCTTTAATGCCTGGGGCTTAATACTACTGGACTGTGGCCTGAGTGTAAGTGTGTCTTTACAATACACCATTTCTATTAATAAGAGCAGACATTTTGGTGCAAATGTTCTTCCAGTCAATGGGATGAAGTAATGAGATGAATGAGCACATATTTTGGTGTGGTACGACATGGGAGGGGTCATAAACCAGGTGAGAGATAGTGAATCAGGTTAACATCTGTGGACAGCCCCTGCTCCTGGGGCTGGGGTGTTGAAGGGGCAAGCGGCACTCCATGGTGGCCTATGAGAACCAAGACCGATTTATAACCACAGATGTATAGGGAGGCAGAAGGGTGGGGGCGATGTGGGGAGGGCAGGAAGCATTTACTGGTGTTTAAAAGGCAGTGGATGGTGGGAGATTAATAAACAGGGGGTAATAGCAGAAGGAGTCTATATTTATTTCTTTATCTCAAATGGTGCTTGTTTGTCAGGCTGGATGAATATTGACTGTGAAATTGGGATCAGGGGCGACACATGCCAGTGCTCTGCCTTATCTCTGGGCTGCAGGCGGGCAGAGGCTCACTATCACGTCGGCACAGGAGCGTGCCAGCACTCCAGCACTCTCAAAGCTGCAACATTCCCTTTGTATAGGCCTGGAGAAGCCTGTTTACCTTTCCGTGTCTTGATATTCCTATTAGAGCGCCTTCTGCTTTTTTGTTTCCATTCTGCCATGTGCAGTCTCTCATCTCTCTCTCCCATTCTCTCTCTTTCTGACCTTCACGGTAAAGATGGGATGGTTTATTTGACTCTTGCTGTCAGGGGCCAGACCTTTGTTCTTTCTCTTTCTGATGGCTTTGTGATTGCGCTGTAATGTGACTTTTAAACCCAGGTTCATCTGCACCAGACACCCCCTCCTTCTCATTACAGAACAAAGCCATTGCTGCACGTGCCTCATTAAGATCCAACTTACATCCGGAAAACAGTTAATTACTCTATATATATTCACTTTCCTTTAACTTTTTAGTGTCCCCTGTGTCCAATTAATGCTGCAGTATTCTGCATATTCTCTCAAAGATCTGATTCTTTTTGTTTTAAAAACAAATCAGTCACCTGAGTGATTCATCTCAGAAGTACAAATGTCCAGATTTCAATATCATCAAATGCAATGATCCCCTTTGCAGCAGTGATGGACCCCTAGATGAGATGGCGTTCCCAATTAGCTTGCGCAGCATTGCGCTCAACCCTTTCATGGCCCATAGTCTGGTCCCCAATGAGAGATCTGAGAGCACACCACCTGAAGACAGTAACTGCAGGGGGCCTTTGTGGCCTCTCTCAATCGGGATCACAGCATTCCTCAACCTTTTATACAGAGAGCTGAATAAAACCCATCTGAAAACAGCAGGAATCTGCATTGAGAGGGAAACATTACATTTTCCTGCCATTTTCTGGGGGTTGTTTTGCATCAATACAAAGTGACTGCCTCATTTTGGGATTCCAAAGGGGAAAATTATACTGAAACAAAATGATGAGGGGAAAAAACTGCACATAAATTGTTAGGGAGCTCTAAGAGGATCACCCCCTTGCCACGTCTTTCTGCATCAGCTTCTGTGCCCTCCAAACCCCTGATGAAAGGGGATTGAGATTCTTCTGCCGACGTGTTCTCCTTGCTGCCAGCTCTATAGCTGTCTTTTTTATCAGCCTCCTGCATGCAGGGATTGGCTTGGGGCGAAAGGCAGACGGATAAGGGAAACAAACACACCAGCAGTGCTTAGCAACCAGGATCAGCATGCCTGCAAGGGAGCTGATAACCAGACAGGGACAAGTGGGCAGCCCGCGGGCACCAGCAGGGCAGAGCTGACACTGGAGCGCTGCCTGACAAGCAGGGCACTCTGACTCCAGGAGCCACAGACACTCTAAGGTCCAGCGGGACAACATAGGCATCGAGAGTAGTGCCAGTCCCCCGGTCCACCCTTGGGTGGAGCGCAGCAAGGCCCACTGCCAGCCTTTTGCTTCATTCAGAGGTAAAGGGTGGGAACCTTGAGGTTCCCACTGGGGTGGGAACCTCAAGGTTCAAGGCTCAAGGTTCCCACCCCAGTGCAGGAGAGGTACAAGGCTGTGTGGTTCATACACAAAGGAAACCTAGCAGGTATCACCCTTAGCATCACAGGCAACACAACACTGCAGACAGCATTCAGCATCTTCCCTTTCAGCAATCACTTGTGTCTCCATAGTCAAGACATGGACCAGTTTTCATCGGACCAATGTGATAACTTTGTGTAATGCCTGTGAAAACAATATTACCTCTGTAATATACCTCTGTTCTTTAAATAATCTGTAAAGAATCACCCGACTAAAGGATATACCAGCAGTGACTTCAGCAAACCCAGAGTCATGTAAACCACAATACCTTACACTGACTTGATTTAAAGAATATATTGAATATGGACCTTATGGTTGAATGGTGTGGCGACAGCAACCAAAGGTTCCAGTTGGTGGTTAGGGTTAAGATTAGGGTTAGGGTTGCCCTTTTAAGCTCCACCATACCCTTTTATCAGAGCTGTAGCTATGCCCTTCTGTGCTCATCCCTGCTGTGTCCTACAAGGTGCAGCAGCCATGTTATCACAGCTTGTGTCCTCTGATGGACAGGCAGGGCACAGCTGCACGTGGTAATGGGAAACAGAGGCCTCTGAAACAGGTGGCTGTTCATGTGTGTGGGCTGGGGAGAGCACCCTGCTGCACTTCCTGCACCACGATCATGCGCTGCAATAGTCTGTTCTGCCTGAGTGCGTGTGTGTATGCGTGTGTGTGTGTGTGTGTGTGTGTGTGTAATGTATGTTTAATTTAATTGAAATCATCCATTTTCATTGTTATTGTAGAGTAGGGCTCAGGGATTTAAACAATGTAATGGAATCAATTAAAATTGATACTTAATTTCAAATAAACAGCGTTTCATATTCATTTAGAAAGCCAATGAGGAACTGTATGCTTTGATGTACAGGTTCTTGAAAGTTAGTCAGCACCTTTCACACACTTCTCAACCAATCAAAATCAGGTATTCTTACAAGGGGTGGCATAGCGGTTAAAGGTTATTCTGGGTGCTTTCATAATTCTGGGGACATCAGCAACAGTTGCCCCACAGTTGTTAATAATAGTGGAAAAAAACAAAACAGATAAAGCCATTGTAACATTTTAAACTATTTTATACTGTAGCGGTCAATGACTTAAATGATCAAGCCACATCTCTGATACTTTTGTTTATATGTGGTATCAGTGTCAGCATTATTGAATTCTTCAGCTCTACCTCATAGTTATCAGTGCAGGGATGATATCCCTGTTTTGAGGCAACAGCTCATGCATCCTCAATGTAATATTTAGGCTTCACTGAAGAATCAATGACATTATTTGGCCTTTGGTTTCTTTTTCATTTCCAATATTGATCACAGGTCTAATAATGTGTGCAATGTCAAGTCAATTAAACAGAGCTGATTGATACTTTTGGATGGGATGGATGGAATTGGCTTGTGTAAAGCAGATTAATGAAGGGCCCATCCCACCTCTTCACTATTCATAAACAACTCTGTTATTTAAAGGTCTGTATAGAGGATCAATGAAGAATGACATGGGAGGGTCACAGTGTATAGCCATATGTATCCATATGTGCACATATGCAATCTTTTTTTGCATACTGCAAACACTTTTGTCATTGGGCAAAGTGAACCCCCCACCCCCCACCCCCAAGAGAAGCTGGACATATCAAGGCTGTGGTGGGATAAATTTCCTAAAAAGGACAGGGTGACCTTTCATTGAGTCACACGTGTTTATTGGAAGACACTAAGACATGGAGATTGTCTTAAACCTGACATCTCCCTGGATGAATGTGTGCTAACGCTTCGACTAGCAAAAAAAAAGATTTCAGTGTGTGTTATATACAGTGCATATGTTTAAATAACAAATAGATAATGAACAGGAATAATGCCAGATAAATATATAGCCATATATAAGACCCTTGAAACCCTTCTACATGCATTGTCCCTTTAATAGTGCTGAACCTGCCTCATTTAAAAAGCATGGATAGTGTTCAATCAGAACCTTACCTATGAAAGAGTTAAGACAAACAGCGAGAAGGTAATCTATTCAGAACGTTCACTAAAATAAAAACAGGTGTCTTTCTGTTTATTTTTTCCACAACGACCTTTCTGGTGTATCTCCTGTTCATGAATAATTTATGGTCCCAGTGCACAATATGCCATGAAAGCTATTGAGCTAATTGGCAGTAGTTAAATTCGGGGAGTGTATTTTCCCACTGTGAGCAGGGCGCTGTGTCCTCCTTCTCCATGGACGTGTTGAGAGCACACACAGGATTAACGCAGGGTCACTTGCCGCTAGACAAACATATTTTCTTTCCTAAGTGACAATACAACTTCTAATGAAAAGACAGCTGTGTGAAAGCTTGGACAAGGCTCTAGCTGAGGGACCTAGAGGACAATGACAGCCAAAATGAAGTTCATTGTTGGAAAGGCTCCCCAGTTATGTGAGAAGAGGTGACACATGCTATATGATGATTGTGTATCTGAAGTCTGAAGACAGTTAGAAGTAATGAGTGTGAAATGATAGTTGTGTGTGTTTCAGTGCTTTCATTCTTTGATAGAAGTAGAGTCTATGCTAACCTGCAATGGTCAGTCTCAAACCTCATTAAGGCCTTGCTCTCAAGCCCCTGTCTTTTGCTTTGTGCTATGTGTGATGCAGTAACCAGCACATGACAGGGTCAGGGTCAAGACTGAAAGGGGCAACTGATAAAGCCTACTAAATGTTCTTGGCAAGCCTAGCATTTTTAATGCTGAGGTAATTTAATTTGTTACAATGATACGGCAATTCCATATGAAAGGTTCACATTAGCAGGGGTGTCATCAGGAGGTTAAAGAGATCCAGCAGCACCAGTTAGTTGAGGAATAGATTCAAAGTCAAATATTGGAGTATGTCCCATTTAGAAAGAAACCTATGTTTATCTTCTTTGTATGGGGACCATATATTTCTGTAAGAATGGATAATATGTGCCCTTTCTAGGCTCCTACTCTATGAATCCTAACACTGCAATATGCCCCATGGTCTTTGTCTTTGTTAAAGCAATTACAAACTGTAAGTGGCCATCATTTAAATATCTGCCTTTTGTTCCATTGTTTGAAGAAGTTCAAGCTAACAAAAACAATGACTACTGTGTGATATGCCCTCAATCTTATGGTCACAAGACAGAAGCCAAACTGCCTCCCTCATGCAGTCAGCTGTGCAATGTCATGTATCACTAATAGCAGCCTCCATTGCTGATATACATTCCTGCAGGAAAGGGCATATGTGAAGGGTTAACCTTCCTGCCTGAGTCAGGCCTCCCTGAGAGTCATCATGTGCACTGAGCACTCAGACTGTCCTGTCTCCATGTCTGTCTCTGTCCCCACTGAGAGCTGTCATCACATCCTGGCACCAGGTTTCACACAGCTGCAGGGGAACCGCTCAGCGGGGGACCTTCGTTTCCATCTGTTTCCTATTCAGGGTGGCACCTATTTAGAGGAGAGCAGCCACTGTGCACACCACAAGAGAGCAGGGGTGTGTGGAAAATACGGTGGGGGAATGCACAGTGCACTGATGACAGCATTTTTTTGTTTGTTTTTTTTTTTTTACCACTGATCATACTAGGAAACTCCAATATATAGCACAACAGCACAAAAATACCAGGTTCACAGGACCATGTTACTGAGTTTGAAAATTAAAAGAGAACAATAATAAATAGTCACCCTATTGAACGTGAAATATAAGCAGACTGAATATCTGTTCTATGGCCTAGAGCACTGCTCACGCTGGATGAAGTATCATAGTTATCGGAGCCGAGCCGAATGCACACAGGAATAGCAGCACCTGCAGCTGTTGTGTCTCATAAGAGAAGCATTTGACACCATGACATCCCAGTACTGGTATATGGTATGCATATATTGACATATGCTTTTAATATATGATACGATATGTGAAAGCTCCACTGCAAGCCTACTGTTGCGCTCGTGTGTGAGCGCATGTGTGTGTGTGTGTGTGTGTGTGTGTGTGTCTGTGTGTGTAAGCATACTTAATTTAGCAGGTGCAATCTGACAGTTTTTGAACATGCGCCAAGCCGGTTCTGAAGACCCCAGCGAGCATCTGTGTGAGGCTGCTCTGTGACAGATGGGGACGGTTTAACTTATAGAGTTCGGTTAAGATCTGGAGGTTTGCAGAGGCTGTCTGTGCCAAGCAGGTGTGCACAAAACACTGGGAAGATGAGAGAGAAGGAGTCCCAGCTGCTGCATTTGGGGGGTATTTAGGGAAGTCCTCAGGTTCTTCCAAAGTCCAAAAGCCCTGCAATTTGTCTATACTGTTTAATGCTACCAGTTCTTAAAATTAAATTGTTCATGTCCTCACACATTCTTCTGATGGTGTGAGACAATATCTAATGCTGAGTTAGGTATACACTATTATGCAACAACATGATGTACACATTTTAATTACTGAAAAGAATGCTCACTGAGCAGATATTTTATTCAAGGATTTAAAGCAGAGATAGCAGATGAGTACAGTTCTGAGTACCTTTCATCAATATAAAAAGGAAGAAACATTTTAAACTGTCCATTCGATCACTGAAACAGATATGAGAGCTAAGAAATGAAAGATGACAATCCCTGAAGCAGAGGGTTTGAGCTGAGAACAGCAGATTCAGGATGTAGCACTGCTACTTGTGCTTATGCATATATTAATTTACTTAAAGGAAGGAAAAGGACTTTAGAAGACTTAGAGGTTAACTGTGTGTCTATTCTGAAGTCTCCAGGTGGCTGATGGCACATCCAGCCATATGGCTGCTCCATTCTTTTTGTCAACAATGGGACTTTTTAGACTTTTTTTTAGACTTTTTATTCTCTTACTTTCAGTTGTTCCACTGAACAGAGAAGCTGCTCTTTTCTGCTTGGGTGCTTCACTTGATGGTACATTCCTTTAAACATACCAGTTTAAAGGAATGTAATACAGCAACTTTAAAAATTAAAAGCAAAATCAAACATTGGTCAGAAATGTTTACAACAGAAGTGGATATTTTCACTTTTCTTATTTTGAATTACAACTTTCTCTCTTTATTGATTCCATGTTAAAGTGATAATTAACCTCTTTTCTACCTCTTGGTTGTGTTTATTTAGAGAGAGGAGTCTGTGCGGTGCTGATAGAGGAATATCTGTGACACGGCTAGTCTGGCCTGCCGTGTCTGTGGGTTCAGTCCGTGCTGGGAGCAGCAACCGCTGGAGGAGATAAGGCCAAGCTAGCCGCTCACTCAATGCTCCTCTCTCCACCCTTACTATGTTCCACCACCAAGCCTCTCTCCCCACCCGACTTTATCTCAGTGAAAAACTACTGCAGGTCACAGTGTCGCCCCGATAGCACCATGCACCAGAACTGGGGTAAAGTGATTATGCGGGAATCATTATCTCACTCCCCCCAAACTCGTTTAATACCTGCCAACATCTGAGAGGCACCAGCCTCCACAGTTCTACACACTAATCCAGCCAAGCCATCTCTCCCTGAACCCCAGGCCAGTCCAGGGACTTAAATGACATGTTATTACTCTGTGATCTCTCATGTAGAGCACGTACATTTGTGTGATAGCATACATGTGATAGCAGCTTTGGCTTTGAGAATATGAAACCTCTGGATGTCATTGGGGCATATGAGACACTTGCACCCAACTTTACATCCACAAATGGCATGTAGCAAACCTGTCACTTTATTTTTTGTTTAATTCAAATTTTATTGGAGTTATTTCAGTCTTAAATATCCGCTTTCCATTATCCTTGTTATGTAACAAAGAGCACATTTGAACTCCTCTTTCTGACACAGCTGCAGACCACATTTCTTTCCAATGGATTCTTACACACAATATAAACTTGTTTACTCATCTGTGTTCATATGGGCAAAGTTTGTTTGCCACTACACGACTGTCACCCCACAGTTGTCATTCAGCGAACTTAAAAGTCACTCCTTGCCTTCAGATATGTGGTTTGTGGTAACTGCTGGAAAAAATGAACAAATACTGCTATACATTATTGGACAGTGATGATCATTTTTATTTACCTTATCAATTAAACTACTGCTGTTTAAATGTCGGGAGATTTATTGGCTGAAATGTCCTCTGGGGAATGCTTTGAAGGATAGAGAAAACACTGAATTTGTGCAAACAGCACCATAGTTGGGCAAAGCATGGTCAAGTTTTTGACCTTCCTCTGAAGTGTGGAAACCCCATGAGGTCATTAGGGTCTTTCTAAAAAATGTTACTCAGCTGCTATAAATGTGTCAGTTATCAGGGGACCCTGCTGTGACTGAAAAAGTCCCATCTGCATCACATGACTCCTCCCCCCACCCTAATACTCTCACAAACACTCTACTGTCCACCATCTGTGAGTTTCACTCTGAGATGCATATGTATGTGTTTGTTTGTGTGTGTGTGTGTTTGTTTGTTTGTGTGTGTGCGCACATTTGTAGGGTTACACTCTACCTCCTCCACCTACACTCCTCTTTCACTTATTTGCCTTGTACCTGACTCCAGGGTCATGCTCTTATGTTACTCAAAAATCCCTGTGGTAGGTGATTAGGGATGTCCAGGGGACAGGCGGAAGGAAACACCTATGCCTATGACCTTAACTCCTCCATGATTGCAGTGAAAGTTCATGCATAAATGAGAACATGGACATGGACTACATATCAGGCTTTGTAGGAGGGGCAGAGAGAGGCTAAACAAACAAGCCAATAGCAGGGCAGCAGGGCGAGACAAATGGTGAGACAAAGGAGGCTTGGAAGGAAATCTGTGGACAGCAGCAGCCCCACATGTCCGGAGCGAAAGGGAAGGCAGTGCTGCCCGCACTCACAGCTGGTTCCTGACAGAGGAAGCCCGGACGGAGACACAGAGCGAGAGTCTGTGTGCTATCGCCACCGCACAGCACTGTTTACCTTCCCCTTTGGCCCAGCAGCACCCTCTCCACCCCTCTCACACAGGGAAAAGCCCACACGCACAAGCACACACTAACACTCCCAGACTCACTCAGGCTTAGCACATACGAGCAAGCTCATCGTCTCTCCCGGAGGAGTGCTCAGGTGGATGTACTGCCCTTGGCTGGTCTCTTGAGCCACATTCTGTTCTTACTACCTCTGGAACACCTGCCCAGAGCTTAACCCTCACCATGTGTTTGTCCTGTCAAACAGACATTGAGTAAGTCAGTGCAGGGAAAAGAGAGAAAGAGGGAGGGAGAGAACAGCAAGCAGAATGTTTGAGGAGAAGGTACTCTCTACTGCATACTGCTGCCGTTACTAGAGGAATTACAGACAATTTCAAGTGTCATGAATGGACAGCACAGCCTGAAATAAGAAGAATAAACTTAAAATAAGAAAAAAGGCAGAAAAAGAATAAATGGAAGATTTGGATTTTCCTGTTGGGGATGTGTTTTAACTTTGTTTGGTCTCATGTTATAATCATCAGAGCTGGCAAGCCCAAACTACAGTGATCTCAGTGAGTCTGTGGTGAGCCTGCCAACTCAAGGCAACCTCTGACAGTGGGAGTAAGAATGTGCCGGAGCTCGGCAGTGCTCTGAGCATTCGGAATGAGATCATCATCACATTTTGGGCTGAAAACCTGCATGAAGATAATCGAGCCTACCGCGTCTTACTTGTGATACCAAGACACAAGAGATATGGAAGGAGCAGATGGGAGTTACATTGCCCTTCCAGGCCAAACCTTGGGACTGTTTCTGACAGCCCAGAGAATGCAAAAAGTGGCTGCAGAAGTGTCTCTTAAAAGGCAGAGGAGGTGGAATTTTGGGAAGACATTGCCCATGGCTGATCCATCCACTTTGAGAATTCCTGCAGTGACATTGTCCAGTCACAGGACCACAGCTGAGGAATGCTCCACTCACAGAACTCTCTCTGTCAGCAGCCCCCAGAATCACACATCAGGTGAGTAATCCCTCATTGAAAAACATATCTAAGAAAGAGACCGGCAGCTGACAAAGTTTGCCTCTAACCTAGAGATTAAGATACTCTCCTATCATTTTCTTTCACAAATGATAGAAAGATGACAAAATTCCTCCTTCACACTTTATTATGAAATACATCAACAGCATTGCAAATCTTTCATAGCACCTACAAAACTCTTTGTATAATGCATACCCAAAAGGAAGGGAAGAAAAAGAAAGACAAGCCTCTTTTACCTGTTTACCAGTTTGCAGTTTGATAAAGAAGCTTTCAGTGTATTGTGGAGAAATGTTGACATATCTGCGTTTCCCCTTATAATGACAGTTGGGAAATGGACTTCCCTTTTGGTGGATGCAGAGTGTGGTCATAGGTTGGGGAGTAGAGGAAACATTTGGGCTGGCATTGTTACACCTTGGTTCTGATACAGTAATAATAGCTTTGGCACTGACATCATCAGTGAGTGTTGTCATCAGGCTGTGTACGCTGGTGCTATAGACCATCCTGGAGGACTACTACTTGAAGAGTACATAACCTAGCCAGCCACAGTCTACCATGAGCCACTGAGCAGCAGGGCCAAAGCCCCACTGATCACATAGTGAACATTCTGAGAAACACAAAACCAAGTCCTGACCTCTACTGTTTTAAATCACAAAGGAACATGAGGTCCTTTAGGCATATATACTGTTTGCAGGATGTTTTGTTACTGATTGAGTGATTGGAAAAATTTGTTTGGGAAGATTGTACATCTTCAAGCTCACCGAGTGATTCAAAGTTTCTTTTTTACCAAGCCTCATTGTAGCATGTAAATCATGCCAATGTAAAGTATGCCATTAATATACAATCATTTGTTTAACATAGAGGAAATTACGAGTTAAATCCTGCCACCAGGCCAAACTTCATAAGTCTGTAATATCAGTAAATCTCAGGAGAGCAAAATAATTTAAACCTTTACTTGATAGCTCGCTAATACATAAAAAGAGAGAATTATTTTAGCATTAATACTAGGCACAGTGCATTAACAACAGCAGCTCTCTGTTTCCTGACAATAATGAGCTTTGTAAACGTTTGAATGATTTGCATTTTATAAACAGACTTAGCCATAAGTATCTTGTGAAAATCTCTGAGAAAAAGAGAATAACCCTGGCAAAATGCTTGTTCTATCCATCAGACTTATTTTATACTACTACGAAGGCATTTTCTTTGTAAACAACACTGGTTGTTTTGGTGGGAATCTACCTGTTTATGGGGGAGGTGGGGGGATCACCTTCACTGCATCTCTGTGAGAAACCTCATCTCCTCTGGGTGTTCTGAGAATCGGTGGAGATTTCCTGTGCAGGAGCAGATGTTGGACGCCTCTGGCACAGCTGCAGTGGGTGAATACCTCAATGGCTGGGAGATGTTGACATGCTGGCTCCTTTCCCACCGTCTTATCACCATGTGCACAGTACGCTTGCAAACACAATCAGGGACTTCTAGTGGCCAGCAACAGTGGACCATCAAGGCAGTGTACAGAGCAGGGCATGGTGGGTGAGGCCTTGCCCAGGGGACTGACTAATCTAAATAATATAACAAAGTAACTGTTCAGGGACAGGAAAATAAACAAAGCAATAACTGCAGTCTTGTGTCATTGTGGGTTTACAAAGCTTACCTCATCCTATACTAATCCTTAGTGGTTAAGAACAATTTTATGGCTGATCATCACATTGTTGTTCAGTAGAATATGCTTCTACATGTAGTCAGTGAATGCACATTTCTACAGCAGCTATCATTGAAGGTAAAGTGTAAGAGAAGAAGTACTAAACATTGACAGAGAACCATGGATCATGGACCTTTACACTATCTCACCTTGTTTAAGAAATCCCCCTGAATTCTGTCAGTGCACCAATGCAACAGGCTTTTGAACATCCATGGGCCATGAATCCCCTGTCTTGGGAGCCTACAACAGTATGACTGAATGTATATAAATAGTAGCTTAAAGTATTAATCAACTGCAATTTTATAAATTTATCCCTACTTTTACTGTAGTGAAAATGTGTACTACAGAGCCTTCTTTCATCAAACAATCAGATGTGCTTATGTGAAATTCTTTTGTGGTTACACGACCAGCTCTGTAGCAATTATAGTCACTTCCAGCCTCCTACAGACCTTAGAATGTCATTGAATGTCATTGAATAGTGAGAAAATTCACAGACTTCCTCACTATACCTGCTGAGAAATGGTAGCAAAAGGTTAAATGGATTGTTATTTGCTTCATCGGAAATCTCAGGCAATAATTTCCCCCAAAAATATTAAATGGTTGAATTGGTCCATGACAACCACCATAAGAAGATGCTTTGACGTGGCCATATTGACATTTTTTTAAAAAAAGTTAAACTTATTCAAGGGAGTTAGAATCCAAGTATCCTACAGTATTCTTGAGTGGAAATAAAAAAAACCAATAAGGGAGTGCTCTTTTCTGGAGATGATTTAGAACACTTTGTACTAAAGCCAAATAAAATCTAAGGTAACAAAATGTAAATAGAGTTTTTTAGTACCCCTTTAAGACCCCCTGACTGAGAAGGCCGCTGGGATGAAATCTGAAGGGGGGGGGGGGGGGTAGATCTGAAATATGTGTGCAATGGGGGGGCATTCAGTTGCCAGCTGTTTGACTACCGGGAGCATGTTGGCACCAACAACAACACTAGTTTTACACCACCAGCCATTTTAGTGAAAGGTGTGTGTGTGTGAGACAAAGAGAGTCTATCATTCCTCTTTCCCCTGCACCGGTCTTGTGGTTTCTCTGAGGAACAGATGTTCACAACTAGATACAGTACATCATCCCCTCCTTTGTGCTATCTTCAACTGCAGTCCTGCTAACCGCCAGGACACTGCTACAGTTTCCAACACACACACACACACACACACACAAATACAACCTCTACTGCTTTCTCTCTCATTCTCACTATTTGAGCTTTGTTCTCAGATGGAGACTGCATCACACAACATCAGGTGCAGCCACTCTTTCCAGTAGTCATGTTACTCACCAGTGATCTCAGGACATGCATTTCTTAGTGTGGTTGAGTAATGCTGGGAGTCTCATACATTAACACCATTAGCAAATAGATTTTAAAAATTATCTGTCTACATTTCAGCAAGGTTCAGTTGGATTCTAAGAAACTGTAAGTAAGCACTTTACTCTGAAATTGCAAATCAGATGTCAGAGGATCTATGGACTTAATTTGTAAAACCAGCATCAAATGTGTGCTTGAGTAGGTAGTGCAATGATCTGTAGTGTATTGCAGCATTACATTCTTCAGTGATGAGGAAGAATTACCTGGTGAGCAAGGTGGAGATTTGGAGTCATGCAGTTAGTGCTTGACATATCAAACTTTCTGTCAGATAAGACATCAAAATCTGTCCCATCATTTTGCAGTAATCTCTTGTATTATTGTCAAATTAACCTTTAATTTGGATTCAGTTGTAATTACTTTTTTTTTCCAAATGAAGTAACTCCTTTCACAATGGCAGCCAACGCCTGCTATTCCATGGAAGAGGAAGCACTGTTTTAACCACTCCATAATTTCCACCCTGTTCTTACATGAAGCATTTCTCATTAGAAAGACATTTCCTTATGTTGCTCGCTAAAAATAACTGCAATTTATTCTAGAGCTTTGAATTGCAGCTCAATATAGGCAATACTGAATGTGGATGCAAGCACCAAAGCACAATGGGTACACAGTTCTTTCAGCCAGCAAAACCTTATCTCTTTTGAACACACAAGCTTGTGTCTGGTGCAATCGGAAAGGATTTGCAATGTGTGAGCTGAGGAAGTGCTACAGGCCCTCATGTTAAGTGTCGCCTTGAGTCAATGGTGCAAGTTTAATTTACCAAACAGACATTGTGCACAGCATTTACCAGTCTGGTCAGCACATCTCCATTTAACACAAAAACCATCAGATTGACAAAACGCCACATCATACTACTTCTTTCAAAAAGCTCTATTGCTTGCCTATCTGCAGTGTTGCAGTCAGAGGCAATTTGTGCCTGAAGGCTGCTGTCATATAAGAATGGGAACAATGTGTGAACATGGATAATTCCAGCGGTGGGACTATGTTAATCGGTTTAATGGTCAGTGTGTGGTTTGTGCTCTTGGACAGTAAATCCAACAACAAAAGCACAAATTAGGCAAAGAATGAGAAGCTTTCACATTAAGAACTGGCAAGCCATCCGCTGCTAATCTGGCTCACGTGGGAGAAGAGTGTGCAGTCAATCAAATTTCCACCACAGTGACAGGACTCTACTCTGATCACTTCCCCTAGCTGACATTTAGGCGTCCATTCTCTCCAAATCCACTCCACATCAGTGTCAGTGCTGGGTCCTGCGTGTAGGTGTGGGCTGCTACTCCACTTACTGTGGCATGGTGTAGTGAGCACAGGCGCAGTACAGCAGCGTGGCATAGTGTTAAGGAGCAGAGCTTGTACACCAAATAGTGCCAGTTTGATTCCCAGGTGGGGCACTGTTGTTATAACCTTGGGCAAGGCACTTTACCTGAACTGCCTCAGTAAATATATAGTTGTTTGACTTACATAGTAGGGTACAATTTTATTCATTGGTACAACAGGAGTTTTTACTGAGGCAATTGTGGGTTAAGTACCTTGCACAAGGATATAACTGCAGTTTCTCGGCTGGGAATTGAAGCAGCAACCTTTCTGGTACGAGTCCTGCTCCTTACCACAAAACCACACTGCTTCCAACAAAAAGAAACCAGCATGATCCTTGCTCCTTAATATCTCCTGCTCCTGCCAATTGTTACACATTACTGGAAGTGGGGTTCAAAACCCATTGAGCCCGTTGGATCATTAATACACAACACCTTAACCACTCGGTCATCTGAGAACTGTCTATGTACAGTTTTATAAATGGATATAACATGCAAAAAAGGTATAAGATATGTCACTCTAGATAGGATTGTCTGCCAAGTAGAATGTAATGTAATGTCAGTGTCTAGACTACCTACTTTGACCTTTGTGAGGCTTCCAAGTACAAGACAAGGAAAGTAATAGTTCCCCATGGGGCAGCATCATAAACATCCTATAGGCCCAAGCGCCACTACATAATCCATCTCTGTAACAAGTGAATCTCAGTTGCCTACATAGTGTCTCTGCAATACCCTTGATGACTGAAGCAATGAGGGATGCCTAGGGTCAAAGGTGCTTTATTGAACGGCTGTGCTCTGTCTCCAATTACAACCCATTCACAGGAACATGCTGTCCAGCCAGCAGTGATATTCCTAACAAACAGAATCTTCACAAGTCCCACATGACACAATGGTGTCTTATTTTAAAATCCCAATACATTACAGACACATCCCAATTACATTTCAAATACTATACCCTCTGCTAGAGACTTCACCAGCATGTCTTAACTGTAAATCTCAGAGCGTAGAAGAACTATGAATTATAACTCATGTCATGTATGATTAATCTTTACGGTTCCTGAGGGATAATCCTTTTTCTCTCCCTCTCTCCTCCTCGGCTTTGCATTCATGGAGTCGGCAGGGGGAGTTAGTCACTTTTCCCCTAGCCAAATCCCATGACTGAACTCTGGCTCAGCATACCCTCTCAGTATTGCTCACAGGAAAGATTCCAGGTCTCTACCTCCAACCACCAATCCAGGATCAGCTCACCCAGTTTTATCCCTACACCCATTCAATGCATAAAAATTCTGTCATTGGGCTAAGATTATTATTCACAGTGAAAATATTGGGGTAAGTTTATTACCTACTTATTAAAGCTGAAATTTCTGACATATTCTAAGAGGACACGTCAGAATGATCTAAGTACAGGACAGGACAGCTTTGGCTGTATTTACATTGACTGAGGTTTCTATGGGCATTATGAACTTTGTTATATCTCTGGCCCCACTTCTTACCATGTCTACAAATGGAACAAAGATGTGAGACTCAATTTAGAATACAAAAGCTCATCTGCTCCAAGACAAAATTATACAGTGTTACCTCTCTTTCCCTTATTTGATTATAAGTTGCACGTACATTGTGGGGGAAAGGTGATCATTAAACAGTTAAAATTAGATAGAAACTAGTTAATGTAAGAAGCAGTCAACTTGTCACATTTGCTCATATTTAAAGCACTGTTGTATTATTAATGAATACAGTAACTGTGCTAAGAAACTGTATGTACTCACCCAAGGTCATGGAAATGCACACCAGATTCAGTTTTACCTGAACTTGAAAAGTTCTGTTTTCTGTGTTCCAAGTCTCATTTCTGCTTCTGAGACAAACCTATGTGTCTACTAGTAAGTCATAAATGGAAGGAATCTTGCATTACCTTGATTATAATTAAGAATTTCCCTCATTTGGACATGCATACACATCTTATTCAAAGATGAATATTTATTTATTTATTTATTTATTTATTTATTGGAATCATGATTACTAAATGGAATTGAAAAGTTTAAGCCACTAATGTAAAAGAAAAAAAATGATGACATTTGTCATTTATAACTAAATTATTTGTTATTTATATAACAAATTTGTATATAATGTCATGGCTAATATAGTATGTATTTTGATATTCAGAAAAATATTGTTCCCATCCAGACAACTGGTTTATCAATTAATGTAAAGTGGATTAACAATTCTTCACACAAAGACACAGACCAAACTAAATGAATAGTTGATTCTATCAATGATGTGCTTCTTTGTAATTGGAATTATTCGTGTTATACTAAATATATAGTAACTATAATAGTTAAAGAATAGTCAGTGGTTTGTATAGCAATAATCAAAATGTATATCCATATATGCATTACGCCAATCATAAGCGTTCTCAATCGATCTATGCATATAAGTCCCTGTGGACATCGTGTACACTGTATTGACATCTTGAAGTCGCGGTCGGCCAGCTGGGCTTTACCATCGCTGCGAGGAAACAGCGGCCCCCACGGGTAGACATTAGGAAGAGCAAACACAGATACACAAAAACGTGAAGTGAGTGCAATTGTACCTTCACGACCTTTTCTGGCAGGTTTGGTGTAAGTGACACTGTGTTCTCTACAGAATCTCCTCTACTCTTGCATCTAAATAACACCAGGTCTGAGAAGAAAATATCGATATATAAAATGTAGTAACTACATAAAAGGCATGATCCATTGTGTCGCTTACGCAATCGATGTGTTTACATCTTTGATAAATTATTCCTCGGATCATACTGGCAGTACTCTAGTCATACTATTTTCACTGGCAGTAAAGCTGAAGACAAAGAAATCCACACAAAATGAATTAATCATCAAATTACTGTACTTATACCATTTACAAAACAATAGTGTCATTCCGTCTATTATGTTATTGTCCTGTGACCCCGGGAACTGTGAACATATAGATACAGAGTTATTAGGGAAATGTCATATAATAACCTAGCATACATGGGATGAAATCGGACGGTGTTGTTACACCGAAAGTCATGTGTGTGCGCGCGCGTCAGCTAGACTGACTTGAGAGACGCAGAGGCTAGCTAGAGGTGGAGCCTGGCAGTAGTGAGTTAGTTGCCAGTATTATAGAGGAATCGAGCACAAGGGAGGCTGTCAACTCATGTGCCTGAGCTGTCAAAAAGAGAGAGAGAGAAAGAGAGAGAGAGAGCGAGAGAGAGAGAGAGAGAGGGGGGGGTTAGGAGCGCCGGAGTGCGCAGCTCCGCTCCAGATGGTGATTTAAACGCAGACAGAAGGCTGCAGAGGAGAGAGCGTATAGAGCACTAGACTACACACGAGAGCCAGGAGCGCAGCACCGTTGGCTTCCTAAAATAACCAAACACCCGAAATGAGAACAAACAAGACTAAGCATAAATGCAACAGCTCAAGCTAATTGCAAACACACGTTTAACCGCCACTGTTTAATGACTGGATCTACGTACAGCAGCTAAAGCCGACTGTTAAAGTGGAATGAGCTATCCTTGTTGCCTAACAGTTGGAGGATTGGTCGGCACAAGCAATCTACGAAACGTAGCCGCATGCAGAACTGACCCAACAATTCACCCAGGTTTTTTAAAGTAATCATTGACGGGACTTCATATTTTTGAGTCTGTCTCAAGACAGATTTTGTAGATTTTAGTTCCCTAATACAGAGGGGCTGAACTGGGACTGGTGGAGGATTGATGCCAAAATCTACTGCATCTTTATACCTTGAAGAGGCACCACGGATCGATCAAGGATTTTCTGCCGTGGATTCTTTAACAATTAGTAACACATTTAACGTTGATGTTCAAGTGACTTGTATGCACTGTGCTCAAATTAAGTGCGCAACCCCGTAATTCTTTTTTATTTTTCAAAATTACGATCTTAACTTTTCCATCCTTTTCTTGGGTCGTTCAAGGCTGGAATATAGCAAAGAGAAATGCGGCATAAAGAAAAAAAATGAAATTTAGAGGAAGGGGAACGACCAAATCAAAGGAAGAAATGTTTTGATTCTTTAAAACAACAGTTGCTGAAGTCTTGTTTTTAATATCAAGAAGCGAAGGTAAACCAAAGACTCATGCATTCTAATCTAATGGACCCCATCTTTGAGTTCTAGCTGTGCAAGACAAAACTATAGATTGAGCCTAATAGCTGGAACGCGAATTACCTCATAATTTTATTCAACCGAAAAGTCAACACTGCTTTAAATCCAAAGGAGTCGAACATATATAAACATCCATATTTTTTCAAAATTTTATTGTCCACGCGGTTCCACCGGTTGAAGGATTTTTCCAGATATTCTCTAGACAAAGCAGAAACAACACATTTAAATGATATTCCATAACTCTGGAGGATTTACTCTTTCTCTCTTTTCCAAATATTGAGGGTTGGTGCGTTACAACTGACATTTCGTAATTTTGATGTGGATTATCGTTGTTGCAATTACCTCATCTTGACCTCGACCCTCTAAAAAGTAAGTACAGTATATGTATACTTTTGTCTGAAGTTGTTAGTAAGTGTGTGTGTGTGTGGGAAAGTGTTAGCATTGAACAGGTTGTGTTAATCCTTAAACAGTAATCAGGTGTGTATTTCCCATGGCTACAGCGATTACTTTAGTTTACCATATATTTGTAATTCGATTGCATACTACTTTTAAGGGATCCTCAATAACTTATCTAAACTTGTGATATAAATAATAAATGCAGATGTTGCATGCTCATTTCAGTAATATACTTTATTTTTCAAAACGTATGATTGTAAGTATCTAGTTTATGTGCATGTGATCTTTGTCGTATACATTCGACAAAAGTCATATACCCCCTCAGACATAGCTATTATAAACCTGATGGCTGATTCGGACATTTATTACTACAGTTTCAGAATAGTGTTCTCTCAGGTTCTCTCTGAAATAAGGAACAGTGGTCATTCCCAGAGAAACAAGTCTGTTTCATTGTCTATTCACATGTGTCGTCAAGGCAGCGCTTTGTTGCGTGGACCACACAGATTCTCCTCTCTGTCAACTTTTTGGCTTTGTCAGCTATTTTAAAGGGAGCTTGTTCACGATTAATATTTAAATAGGCTAGCTCTACAACATGTATTATTTCCACTGCACTAACAGCCTTAATTCATTTGAACACAGATGTGTTTTTTGATTTGGTGTTGTAAATTGTTAACAATTGCGAGTTGTATTTCATAGCGCTGAGACTTATAAAAGTAATATGTAGCCCTGTAATTTATGTCTGTTGACACGGAGAGCCTATCGCACCTGTCCTTTTAACGCTTTTATAAAGTGTTCCGTTTCGTATGTGATCCTAATTCAAAGTGCTGAAAATATTACAAAGTAAGGGGAAGCGCAGTCGCATTGTCAGTGATTTATTTGTCATTAAGTATCATGTCCTTGAACTTCCGCTGTGAAGAGTTGTATGCCAATTTACTGTGAATTCAATATAATTTATGATAAATTCAGTTTATATGTTTTAGGTGTATTGTATATAAACAAACTTTGTTTGATCGTATTTGGTTTGTAGACCAGTATTACGTTAACTTATTTTTCGACGTCGGCTCACTCTTTTAACTTTAAACACATATAACTGATACTGTACCAGTTCCATTTAACACTATGATGGCAGATGGTACGTTCTCGCCCGTAGCCAGCGTCAAATGACAACACTGCAGTTGCGTTTCGTTTAAACTGTAAAAATACACTAACTGCCTTGAGTACAGTTGTGCTCTTTTATGGCGTGTTTCTGAATCCACACTGATAAACACACCTCCATACACATATCTCTCATATCGATCAATGGCTGTCTGCTCTCTGCACCGCTTTCAGCATAAAGCAGATGTAGCGGCACTGGGGATTAGAGGGTAACAGTTGTAAAGGTGAGGGTGGCTCCGGAGACAGCAGCTCAGTGGTGTCAATGTCATGCTTGGATTCGCATTTGCTCACCTGACAAAACCTTACTGCTGTCTAGTGTGTGGCCACACTAGTGAAAAAACAGTTATTCTTATTCAAAAATAAGGATTGTGCATGTAATAAAATATGGAGAAAACAAATTAGGGGAGATAAAAGTAGTCTTAGCCTACTTGAGGTGTTGGATGAGAAAAAGACAAAGTGAGGAGCACACCAATCCCCACAAATGTGACACCCCACAGACAAGCAGAAGACATGGACCAGGCAGTACAGATTTGGAAACTGGCCATACCACCGTCAAATAACAGACCTTCTGAACATTCTCCTCTTGTATCTGTTGAAGCAGATACCAAAGACTCCACCTCCACTGACCTCTGTATACAGGTGGAAGCTATGCATCACTTCACTTTCCAGAAGTGTAATAATTGAGCTCTGCCGTAGGTTATTTGTACCAGATATTCAATTCATAAAACAGTGCTTCTCACTTTAATGGCCAGAATGCTCAACATGTGGCCTGTCTGTGCCAGTTAGGGTAACAACTGAGTACAGAACTGTACAGGGTATTATTGCCAAGGAATTAAAAGTGCTAAATGTTACATGAGATCAGGTTGTTAGACCGTTAACAACAGTGGTTCAGTAATGTGTGAGGACAAAAGTAATGGACTCTTAAGAAGTTGCCTAGAGCATATTCCACTTGAAATATCAGCAATAGATTTTTCCACAATTGCAGCAATAAAACAGACCATTTTCTCTGCAGGACATTAATTAATTATTTATTTGCCCAAGTAAAGATCAGTTGAATAATTGAAGAGCTGATAATAGCCAGCACAATGGATGGGAGGTCCAAAGGTGAAATTGCGGTATACTCTTTTAGCTTTACACTGCATCACCATCAATGTCTTTTTCTTTTCAAGGCAGATGTCCCCACTTCATCATTAAGTACCGCTCTTGAAAGAAACCCATTCGTTATCCAACGCAAGTGTTTATTCAATTTGTCTTTATAACTCTGGTTCCTCTGGTACCTCTGGTTTATAGAGCTGTCTCCTGTTTAACATCTAGACCGAGCATACCGCGTGCTTTAAAAACACAGGCTCTGCCAAAAATGGACTGCAATGGAAGGAAATTACTATGAGGCAATGGAGTCTTTCTATAAGCATTCATTTGAATAAGGCAAAGAGATACCACTACCCTCCAGCCTATGATAGGAAAGAACAGGTTTAAAGTTTGAAGTCTTCTCAAAATGGCTATGATGTCAGCCTAGCATTACAGAAATGTTGTGAGAGCATTAGCTTTGGAAAGAGCACTGGACTGACAGGGAAAATCTCTTTTTCAGGTACATGATCCATGTCCCTTAGTTGAATTCATAATGGACATAATGATTGTAATTATGCAATGATGTATTCTTAGTGTAACCACATGATGGGCTCACCAGGTTTGTTTGTGGGAATGAAGTTGAATTTGAAAAAATTGTAATTATTATGCCACATTAAAATATGCATGTGTGTAGATCAATAGTAATACCACTGCAGCAATAGTACAGTATTAAGAGCAGTAACACTGTGTAACACTTCAGTACAATGTTGTGGGACATACTGTAATACAAAAGTATATTTCATTATAACAACAGGGTATACCCATAAAATGTAACTCAGTAGAGCATTGAGTGAAATGCCAGAAAAACAGTGGCATGGTACAGTGACCAGAGGTACTTTATTTGATGACTAATAACAACACCCACTACTACAGTAAACAGTAAACTTTGACACATATGTGCATCTGAGAATGTCAGCATTTTTCAAAGTTGAAGAGAGTAGAAATGAATGTGGTGTAACGGGAAGTGAAGGGGGAAAGAGGAGATTTGCCCATGTCACAAATGCAAGGCTTGATGAACCACCTCTGCATAAGCATACAGCAGTGAATCTCCAGTGTGAGCTGAATGTATCTAGAACACAAGTCTTACTGAGTGTTTCACTGTCCTGGAATGCAAACCTGTAAGCTTCTGGCAGCTTACCCAATGAAGCTAATTCTTAATACACTAAAACCATTGTGCAATTACATGAATGGGACTCAGCCCAAGCCAGTTTGCAAGGGCTGCACAGTGTTTACTGCAACGTACTGGAAGTTTCCCACAGTTTTATTTATTTGTTTGTGTCTTAATAAGATCTGCAGGAGTCTGGCCGCATGGATTATTTGAACATTAGCAAAGGCACTCAAGTACCATTTAAATCCTGGTGTGAGGAAATTAATTTCAGACAGAAAATGAGTTTTTGGAGCAGCTGAATGAAAATCAAAGGCCTTTTTGTTTGTGTGGGAGCAACTGAAAAGCCAGGCTGGAAAGGCAAACTCCAGAAGCAGAAAAATCCACAATCTGAGGGAACAGTGGAGTTTGTGTGTGAGCAAGAGTGAGAGAGGGAGAGAGAAACATAGGGGAACAGTATAGTCAAAAACACCTTTTGAGACAGTCAGAGAGACTGTATACATGTGGTGCGGATGGTGATTTGATAAGCACATGAGAGTCTCACAGTTTTGTCTCCTGAAAACAGGTAATGTGTTCAACTAAATCCTTGAAAATGTATAAGCATATTTTACATATCAACAAAGATTTAGTTGAACACTTTAGTTGGTTTTTAATCAGATGCAAAGTCCAAGTGGACACACAGGGTCATATGCATGGATTAATAGATGTCATGCTAGTGCTTCCCACAGGGGATAGCAATTTTGCATGGCCTGGCAACTCAAGCTCTGTGTAAGGGTACCTATGAAAAAATGTGGGTTCAAATGCAGATGAGTGGTTGATCACTATGGGTTTTTGCCCTGTTTGTCCCTCCACACAGTGGGAAAAGCTGCTGTTTTAAAACAGGTATTGAGCTTGTGTTTCCTCCACATGTGTTTGACATTACTGTGACATGCTCGGTTCTTGGGGGAGACTGAGAATGTCAGCTCGCAGAAACACCATCCAGCTTTACAACATCTGGCCAGATGGGAAACACATTGACTCTGCAGTGTGAGAGCCGAGAATTTACTCAGCACAGAACCACACACACCCACACACTCTCCCTGATACTGTCTCTCAGGTACATATTCCCTCAACATATTCACACTTTTATTTCTTTCTCTCTTTCTAACTTGTAGCCTTTAAATCTTATACACAATCCAAGAAATGATCACTGAAAAGGCATTTATTTGTATGTAGCAAACACTTGTTATCAGTGGAAATTGTACAAAACCGTCATATCAGCTGATTTTATTAAAATATTGGCCATTAGCAATTTTCATGCCATAATAGCTGGAAGAAAAGGCGAGTAAGGTACTGTAGAGCAAGTGTCTTCCCAAAATTCCAAAAATCTGAGGATCAGATACATAGCTGGATTAATCCCTGCTGGTGCTGGGTTTAATAAATTGGGAGGGAGGTTCGTATCATTGCTTCCCACATTAATATAATGAGGTTCTCCGTGTTTCCGCCTTGATGCCGGAGGAAGCAGCCTACTCAGATTTGTGCTCCGTGGCTAGCTGGTTATCAAAGAGAGGGACTCCAACGTTGTGAGATGAAGTTAAAGTTATTAAGCATCTTCTTCACAATGAGTTTAAAGTCATGTAAAAGGCTCTGGGCAGAGTCCAGAACTGCATGGCTGAATGTGAAGACAGCCCTTACACATACTGGAGAAATTAAAAGCTCCTTATCTCCTGGAAACAGAAGCACTGCAACAGACTGGTTCATCATTTAAATGGGGTTCATCCAAGCAACGTTTTTAGTCACATAGACAATCTATGGCTCAGTACCACACTGCCCTCTCCTTTGAGAAGGTACAGCACCGTTCTTAAAATTCACATATAGGACAGTTACTTTGCATTAATGTGTTATACAGGATACAGGATAATATAAACTAAAGAGATTACAATGGTGTTTTTTCAGCATACCAAAGAAAGTGAAACTTCTTCTTTACAGTTCATTCTATCAAACATTGCTGAGAGTAAATGAATAAGCCACATAAGCAAGCAGGCTGACATCCTTCTGTTTGCTGTGGCAGGATACAAATATGAGGGTAAAGACACTGAAGCACACAGAAGCCTACAACAGAGTTTGTGTTATTTTGTATAAGAATATTAATAATGTGAGGGAGGGTGCAAGATGAGTGAGACATTTTTTAAGGAGGGGCGAATCAACGAAGACATGTAAAGACAGGATCTACAAAAGACTGTGCTTGAGGGAAAGAGGCAGAGATTAGGTCACTGAACTGGAAGACAAGGATAGAAATGGCAAGCCACGAAATAACATCCAGGCAGCCACAACAGAGAGACAGAGCTAAAAACCTAACCATTGCGATTTTAATGTCCGTCAGTCTACTCTATCAGTGTCGTGGGTTATAGGGTCAGTTTAATTAGCCTGTCATTAGGAACAATTATGGTTAATCATACCTCTCTCAGCAAAACTGCTTTAAAAAATAGTGGTGCTATTGGTAGTAGCTTTCATGCGTCATTTTGATATCCCACAGGGGTTTGTATTATTTATTTTTTTAGCTTCTGTTTCTGACTTGTGACTAAATGGAGCTCAGTGGGGGGAACCTGTCAAGCTTCTGTTTAACTTGTCACATGACTCCACTTTCAGGGCATAGAGAAGAGAACGCTACCTGTGGGGAAAGAATGAGGGAATGAAGAATAGGAATCACATGACTCGGCCATGTAGGGAGAGCTGCTGTTACAAATATCAGGAAAGATTATATAGCTCAGAACTAGTTATCTGGCAAAATGTGTCCAACTGGCTGTGAACAATTACAGGAAAAAATGACACAGTTGTGGACTGTGCAATGATGGTGTGGCCCTTAAAAATCCTCTAGAAAAGCAGATCAGATGCAAACAGAGAGAAGGGGTAGCTTTTGTTAATTTGTTGGAGGCAGACTCTGTCTGCACTGGAGTTTAGACACACAGGATGGACCAAGTTTTTTCTTTGGGTAGGAGCAGCAAACAGGTTGCACTCAGTGCCTTTTTGTGCAGCATACATCAACAAGCAAGGGTGACGTCAGGAAGAGAGCAAACAGAAGGAGTGCTAGGCTGCAGCTGGCCTGGCCAGAGTGCACGCCTCAGAGACAGCAGCTGTCAGACCCCAGCACACACCTGTCACACAGGAAGTCAGGCTATGCCACTGTTTCCTGGATACGCCTCTTCATCCAAACACTCCGGCAGCTCCTAGACTGCTGAACGAGGAGTGAGAGTCACAGAGAGTGGGGGGGGGACAACTGGGAGATGATAAAGGGAGGAGAATGGGGGGGGGGGGGGGCATCTGATGTAACTTTCATGGCAGTAAAACAAAGTGAAGTCAAGCCCGGTGAAAATAAATAGAATGTTTCTCATGTATTTTAGATTGCATCCAGATAAGGAACTGTTTATCTTCAACATTTTCAGGCAGACATGACTGTAGACATTTGAAACTTTCCCTTAGGGACAATGACTTACATGCACATTCATGTATGGAATATTCCCACACCCACTCAGCCTTCCTGTGATAAAGCTAACCTTATTCAGATGTAAACAGGCTCTTACTTCCCTTGCTGTGGCAGTCAGAAAGAAAGGTAATGGCGACGTGCTACCGGATATGATGTCAGGAAATAAAGTGGCAGACAGTGGGCGGTGATGCAGCCAGGCTGTTTTCTTCCAGCCGCTTGAACAGTGTTGTTGTTGGCATGCGCTCCTCTTTGTTTGTCAGGATTGTCAAGGCGGGTCCTCTGAAGGGCCCTACTCCTTATTCCCTGGCCGCCCTTCACACTGCCTGTATGCAATTAACAGAGTAATTAAAAGCTTGATGAGCTAATTGGTGTTCAGTGGAGCTGCAGGTGTTTTGATAGTCAAGCTTATTTGTGTAGGAGCACTGCATAAACAGATTCTGATCAAGGGTAATTTTTGGCTCTGTTTTTACATAGACTGGATGTTTAGGTAAATCAAGGCTGGCATTATTGCGTAGAACCAAAACAGAGGTATTTTTCAAAGGAATAATATCCCAAACTCTAACAAGACATAAAGTACATGAAGTCATGTATTTTGTAGCCTTGACTTATAACTTCATTTAAACTAAGGACATTTTTTTTTCTTAACTTGCCTGTTCAAAGAAAATAATTTTTTTATACCTCAAGGTGAATCTCCCAGCTGGCAGGAATGTGTCTGCATCTCCTAGCAGGAGTTGATCATGGAATCACACAGGGGAGTCAGGAAAAGCTTTCCCTTCCCTCCAGCTCTCAGCATTTTTGTGTTTTTCTTCTCTGTTCTGCTCCATGTCCCCCCCCCAGCAATGGCAGATGTGCCAGTGACGGCTCTGTGCCCACGGCTTTGGCGGGCCCCAGGTGGCAGAGATGACAGTTATTGATGTTCAGGTGTGAGCTCTTTACAGGAGAGTGGCAGGAGCTCCATGCTGTGCTCCCTTGTGGAATGGTCTTAACAACAATGGTAGAAAGACAAGTGGTATCAGGAACAAGAGCACAACGCAAAACCTCAACGAGAAAACAAAATGCACTGCCATGAGAATGGAACATATTTGACTACATGACCATACACTCTGATATACAACTTAAATGAGGTAACTTTGGCACTGTGGCTTTTTTTTTTTTTTGCTCAAGCTTTGCCCACTCCCACCCCTTCACCACCAAAAAACAGCATTCATCTCCGTGAGGAATGATCCTTCACTCACATCAGGATTTGTATGATGGTTTAATCAACAGGCATCTGTGTTTACATGTGCCTAGCTGTTGTGTGCCCTCATTGGTGTATGTGTATGTGTGAATGTGCATATGTGTTTTTGTCAGATCCCCTTTAGCAGCTATACACTCGCTTCTGTGTCCCAGCCATGTTAGTGTGCCCGGTACAGTCCTAACACACTCCAGATGGGCCAGAGCGAGGAGTTGTTCTTGGCACAGCACACCATGGCAGAATGTCACAAATACTTTCCTTTATTTAGGAATGGCTTGGGGTTGGAGACTGGGGAGAGAAGGGGAAGGAGAGAGGGAGAAAAAGAAAGAGGAGGAACCACAAAGAGGATCAGCCCTACAAAACATCTGGATTTCATTAGCTCTCATTGGGGGAAACTGAAAAGGAAGTATTCCCTGCTCTTTTAAGTCATGGTATATCAAACATAATCACTTAACTGCTAACGCCCTTGTAAGAAAGAGCAGATTGGCACTACAGACTGGTGATTACTGTACTTCATTCCAATAATATCAATAACAGGGACACTTCCAAAACAGAAAAGTCTTGAAAAAATAAAAGATGTATTTCACAAGCATGCTGCAGGGGAATCAGTCTCCGCAGTTCCTTTTCATCATCGGGAAGCAGCATGTTGTAGCTGAGTGTTTTTACTCTTCAGCCAGCAAACTTCTTACATAAGGCAGCAGCAATGAACCCTGTGTGAAATGTGACTGGGGAAGATGCTGCAATGTCCATGTTGTGGAAAAGCAAGAAAACATCATAAAAAAATAAGACATTTACTCTGGTTCATCTGACCATCATTGCAGTCTTTTTATGGCCTGAAAGAGAACATCCCAGAGGGAGGTGGATAATGCACGGTTTGTGCACTCTGTATTGTTCTCTGTTTTGGTTGTGTGGTGTTTGCTGGCTCCCTGGCAGTGTGTCAGACAGCTGTCTCCACAGTCTGCACAAGCAGGACAGCCTCATGCATGGCTGGCAGAGGAACTCCCATCTGAGTCCATGATAACCACGTTAGCCCTGTCGCCTGCTCTTCTGCTGTGTTCAACAGAAACCATCAGACCTCTGAATGTATGTCACAGAGGGACTCTTAGGTCTTAGGTCTACCTGTCTGTCTGTCTGACTTTTTGTATACCTCTGATATGGAACATGATGAACGCTATATCCTACCCCAGCTTGCCTGGTATGCTATTGTGTAGGATCTCACAAGCCTCAGAAGTCTCACAAGTCCCATAGCAAGCAGTCATTCTCATAGTATTAACACTCCTCTGATTCTCAGCCGAGGTCACCTCTTGGGTTTGTTCAGCTTTCAGCTTTCATTTAAAAAGACATGTCATACTTGCTTAACATATTTGTTGGACCAAAGATCCGTGTATAATATCTCAGGGATTCCTTGGTAAGAAATGGATGGGGAGGCTGTGTAACTTACTTCCCTCTGGATTGTCCTGACCCCTTTCCCACCCTGTCATTAGTAAATATAAACATTCTGCTGTTTTAGCAGCTGAAGGGGATCCGAGGCCTATTTTATGGCCGAAGTTGGTGGATTTCTCTTACCCAGGGGCTGAGTGAGTTTTTTCAGCAGAGTGTTTTTCAGCCCTTAACAAGAAAGAAAGCAGTAATGCCAGTGCTGATACTTTATTTTATCAGAAATAAAATTCTCAAATGGTGTTTGTTAGCTATTTCAGTTCTTTTTACTGTTAACAGATATATTGATTTCTGACACTGGGCATAATTTTACATGATTTGAATATGTTGTGGGTTTTTTTCTGGATGAAGTCTACCTGCATGTGGACATGCAGCTCATAAGAAAGAGGTGATTTTCTGCTGATGTCACAGGCTCGAATGAAGGAACAAAGGGCAGAGCCAGTCAGTGAGGACAGATCCTTGTTAGCTGCTCTGATCAATGTTTGCACCCTCCATGCACAGGTTCAGGTATGGGGCTGAAGTGAAGGCTTGATGGGCGGAGGATTTGCAGAGGGTAGAAGAGGTGGATGGGAAATTTGTGTGGGTGGGTTCACAGGTCCCGGAGCCGAGGCAGAGAGCACTAATCCCCGTGTTTTGAAGCGAGGGCTGTGTTTGTGTGGACTCCATCACGGGCTGATGGAGAGCAGATGTGGACAGGCAGGCGGGCGGGCACGAAGCCAGAGCAGCTGGGAGATATTAAAAACAACAGCATTCCTGGAGACTGGGGGAATTACACAGGGAGAGAGAGAAAAAGAGAGGGGAGTTATCACGGCACAGCATAAGAGCCCATCTGGAGACAAGAGGGAGTGTCAGGGATGGGGAATAGAAGAGAGAAAGCCTGTGTCACATGCTCTCTTGGGGGTCTCATTGTGTCTGGGTGTGTAGAGTATTTCTGTATGGATTGTCTGTGCAGATGAGTGGCTGTGTGAACACACTGCACAGGCTTTCTGAAGACAGAACAAATGCTTACAAACGTCTGATGGTTTGATGGCTTGTTATTACATGACATTTCCCTCTGTATTTGGGGCTTTGGTTAAAGCCTATGTCTTCAAAAGTAGAAAGACATCAGAAACACTAGCCAAAGTACAAACTGGAGAACATACTTGTGGTGGATTATTGTCAATTTTGTTCATCACACAAAGGATAACTTTAACTGTTTGAAGAAATGAGAGATTGAACAGTTTCCTCAGTAAACATTTTTATTGAAATTACCCTGTAAAAGACAATCTCAAGAAAGTTGTGTACTCTGCAATAAATCATCAGTTTCCCCCATATCCTTTACAAACTTTTTCAGGCATTCTTTGTCTCTGTGACTTACCTCATCCACATGCAGTATCATTTCCTGTAAATCTGTATGTTTATTGATGATCCTGTTGCTAAAAGGAAATGAAAAGGGCACTGGCAGAGACAGGGCAATCAGAGTATTTTGCTTTTTGTCTTGTTCAGGATGGAATCCGATTTTGGTTTTCCATATTCCTACTTCTATAACATATTAGACTATCTCCTTGATGAACATTGTGCACAGCTGTAGACTGTAATGGACATTTCTCCCCAGGATGGATGTCAAGCACAAGGATAAGTATTGGGCCTATGCAGGAGCCGTCCTGGGCCAGCCCCGAGAACAGGCCACAGCTGGCATTAATATCTCTCTTGCTCTCTTTCTCTCTATCGTGCTCAGTACAGGTCTTCCTGTCCTTCAGCACAATAGGAGTACAGATGGTCACAGATGGTGTATGGCCATGGCAGACTTTCTAATGTATTAAAGTGAAATCCAGCGCTGTGTCCCTCCCTGTCCTTTAGCTGGTCAGATTAAACAGCTGTTTGTAATCCCAGGCAGGGCACAAGCAGGCATTGATTTTCACTCCGTCTCTGCAATAATGATTTGCTCTTAAGAAAGTACTTAGAATATAAGATTATTTTAAATGCTTTTAAGAGAATTTTTTTGCTTTTCAGTCTTGACAAGCAATTTCTTAAGAGAAAAATTACAGCAAAATAAGATGAATCCATATGTAACATATATAACATATATGTGTGTATGTGTGTGTGTGTGTTTGTGTGTGTGTATGTGTGTGTGCATGTGTGTGTGTGTGTGTGTGTGTGCGCGCACGTGCAAATACATGCTTTAAACATTTGTTACATCCTTCAAATATTTGTTACATTGTTATTATAATTTATGGCTGTAACAGTAAAATTTCTTTTTACTTTCTTCATCTTCAAAAGGTTTGCTCCCATAACCCAGGCCAGGGCCATTCCCAGAGTCACTGTAGTGGGTTCCACAGCAGTTGGTGTGTAGAGAGGAGCTCCTCCAAGAGCAAATTAAAACCCTGATGAGACGTGTTTTCAAAAGGTCACTGTGTCCATCAAAGTGACAGCAACAATTATTTGTATATAACAATATGTATAAATATATAGAATGTGGTGATAAGTAATAGATACGCTGTCAACCTGGGGGTCCCTCATACGACTCACACACCGGGCACGCCTCCGATGGCCTTGCAGCCAGCCATCCCACTTCTGACACCATTTGTAGCAAAGGGCGAGAGCAGTCACCCCGCCTGGCCTTGAACCCGGTCTACAGGGTACCAACCATGCAACTTTGACCACGACGCCAAAGAGCCAGGCTCGTTGGTATGGCAGTCAGAGCACATACTTAACCGTGGTGACAGCACTCCGTCACAGTGAGTACAGTGGTTTTGAGCTTATTGACATTATCTGCATGTCCCTCAGTTCATTTCTTCTGCTGATGGTTCCCATGACCATGATTTCTGCCTGACCTGGTGGCAGACAGACCAACTTAACAGCACGCCTTATAAATGTAGAGTAGTGGGCTACAGTCAACCATGGTACGAATATGGAGAAAAACGCATTAGGTCAAAAGTACAAAGAAGGGTGGCCATTTTTGTCAGCATATTACAACACTTAACACCTTGTTATGCATATTTGTAGTATTTTTCAAAAAGTATTTTTCCAATCAAGTATTTTTTCAGTAGTGGAAGCATGTACTTGTCATAATTTTCAAGAATGCAGTGCTAATGATAGTATTGGACAACTAATTCTCTCCCTCCTAAAGAAGCACACAGTTGTTTTTCTATCCTGTACTTGATTCAGACACTCAGTAGAAACTGAGCACCATGCACATTGCTCTCCCCTATGCTTACATAGGGACGAACTCAGACAGCCCAGTTCAAAAACAGGACTACTGAAGTGCAACAACACTTTAGAGTACTCTGAGAATGGTTTCCATTGATAATAATTTCCATCAAATCAAATCAATGAAGTTTTTGTAGTCTTGGTTTCTTTTTCTTTTTTCTATATATGGAGACAATTATTTTATGCAGTTCTGTATTTTGTTGCCAAAGACAATGATTTCCTAAAAAAAGTCATGAAATCGATGAAACAATAGTGCTGCACATCACTTGTAATAATTAGCAATAAAATGGAATCAATGGCAATTATTCATGGTGGGTTAGTGGTAAATGCTGTTGTAATCTCAGGTAGGAGAACACAGATGTTTTATATCTGAATACGGGCTGTTGTTACTTCCTGTTACCTCCATTTTCATCTTTCTGAACAAAGAACAAAGGGGAGAAGCAATATCTTACTTTATCTGAAGTTTATATTAAGTCTATTTCATCCCATTGGTAACAACATATTAACAGATTTTTTACTTTTTCCAATAGGCAAACCACCCTTTGAAATAATATAGCATTTCACAATGTGTACCACAGTGACAGTTTATTAAACAAAAACAAATAATGAATATCAGCCTGGTAGATGCAACTTGCTGGTTAAGCATGTTTTTAAAATTCCCTGTTATTTTAGTTAGAGGGATAAAGGCTATAACTTACAGCAGAATGAATATTGTCTGGGTAAGAAATGAAATAAAAGATGATTTGTTGACTTGGAGTTGTGAGCCCTTTGTCCCAGCTTAGCCTTTAGAGCTGGGATTGCTGTGATGACCTATCCATACCTCTGAGCACTGTTAGCCCCTTTTGTTAATTTTGTACTTGCCTATTCAAACAACAGACAAAAGCTGGCAGAACCCTTGTAAAGGTGTCTATGGAGAGACCAAGTGTCCTAAGGAGTTGTTTTTCTTTAGAAATGATGATACTGATTTGGCCCATGGACATAAATGAATGAACATCAAGGAAAATCCTTCACAGTACACAGCGGTATTAAGATGTGGGGTGTCTGGCATAAACTCCTTTACTTAGCATGTGTCTTCACCTGGCTTTGAGCAATGTACTGGTTAAATGTCCTCCCTCTGAAGGCGGGGGATTTCCCTTGAGTTTACCCATGGCGAGGAGGAAGCTGGTGGTTTTTGCCTGGCCAGCCGCCTGGTTACCAGATCCGAGACCTCCCTGACCCCCCCGCGCTCCAGTCAGTATCATTTGTAGGATATTGACTCTTGTGGCTGGGTCGCAAACTGTAAAGCTACCCGCAGTGTCTCTGTAAAAGCCATCAGTCAGTGCTCTTCCTTAGCATATGGCTGTGTAGCTGAGGGATCTCCTTCACTCAGGGTCAGTCATCCTTGCATTGCTTCCCCAGTAACACTGAATTCTCAGCATTGAGCATTTAACATTGTGGAATGCAACACTGCAAGATTAACACTGCAAAGAGAATACAGAGAACTCCCAGAAGACAGACCAGACACCACTTTCTACCTCACTTCTGTGGAAGCTTTGGAAGGATTCCATCTTTTTCATTGCATTTATCATGTCACACACCACATGAAAGAACTCCATTAGGTATTCCCAGGAAATTATTATATGGGCAAAACTGACAGGGATTAGTTTGTAATAGAATTAGAGAGCATTGCTGTAAAATATAAATATGTGCCTGATCATAATTCCAATGTTACGGTTTATTTCTTCTTTGAAAAAGCTGTTCGTATTGGTAATTCTTGTAGTTGAGCAGATGAACACATACTTCAGTGAGTGGCCACTTAGTACTAAACTATACGGACATGGTGTTTTCCTCTCTGAACTTACTGCTAATGGAAAATTGTTTCTCGCAGTAGTTTTGTGAAATTAACAGAGGTGACATTGCAAACTTTGTGAAACTCAAAAAGCAATGAATAACTGGAAAAGGCAAGAAATCTTAAATATCTCCTACAGTCGGACATGTATGCCCTTTTTAAAATAAAGGTGTGTAACAGTAAGAATTAGCAGGGTGAACGTGTGAGAGACTTGTTTGTCCCCCAGTGTCCCTGAGTGTCTTGGGCAGCCACGGGACATTCAGCCCTTGTGCTCCTGGAAAGGCAGTGCCACCTGACCATGGCCTAGGAAAGCCTTGCCTTGTTTGGTCCCGGCTGGAGGCCGCTGCAGGTTCATGGAGGTGGCTGCGGTGATGGACAGTGGCAGATCCAGCTGCACTTGTCACTGACCATCAAACGGCTGTCTTTGGGGGGGGGGGGGGGGCAGGAGGGGACAGGCAGGGAACAGAGTGGGGGTGGGTGGAGGACGCTGGTGGAGGGCCATCAGTAGCAGCTGAGTGGGACAGCAGGTGCTACTGGATGTTTCCAAGAGGACAGATATTTGTATTTACCTTCAGCTCAGTGTGTCCCATCTTTACTTCTCCCTTCCAATCTGAAGCTTTAGACTATACTACTACTATACTATATTCAGCATAGAGGAACTCAGACCAGAGGGACAAAAGAATAAAGAAAAGAACAACAAAAATATGATGAATTTTGCTCGGGCATGATCAGTATCTGGACCAATCTTGTAAAAAAGAATTATGTCATTCAAGTCACCAATGAACAAAGAGGTAGCTGCTGAATGGTCAGTATGGATGACTGTTGTCCTTCCTGTTTATTGTGCATATGCTTGCTCTTACCTGGTCACTCTGTTCCTGCAGGTAGCACAGAACAGAAGGTTGGAACAATGCCAGATTCACCTGCTGATGTCAAGACCCAGCCCAGATCGACTCCACCCACTATGCCTCCACCTCCCCCTGCCGTCAGCCAGGCAGCTAATCGCAGCGCTTCATTCACACCAACCACCAGTAAGTCTTTGTTACCATGGTAACCCCCTGTCCTTTCAATCATTTTGTGTGAAGCTGCAAATCAACCCTTCTCAAAAGCAAATGTTCACTGTATCAATCATCTTTCAGCATTGTGCAAGAGAAATATAGGCAGTAGTTATCCAAAATTGGTAGATGGACAAAGATTCAGTGTTTTTTTAACCTGTTTTTAATGAAATATGTCAAAAATGACAATACTTTACAATATATAATTTTTGTGTCTATATATTGCATAGAAAGTCTCATACAGATTGTGTAGAAAAAATAATAATAAGATAAGTGACTGATATCTCAGTGGTATTCAAAATGAATACTGAAATCTCATTAGAGGTGAGTTTTCACACAAAGCATACTTGACATCATTTTAGATTGGAACAGAAATAAAATGTATATAGCATATTTTGTGAAGAAAAAATAATATTGTGTATAAGCTGAGGACAAACCATTTTGTATTTTGATTATATTTCCTTCTAAGTATGTTTTAGTCATGATCTGAATATTTCTGAGATACCAGTCATCCATGTTCTCTAAAACTTGTGTCTTTACTTATCAGAGATTAAGAGGGTGAAAGAAACAAAACTCAGTGGCATATCTTCAAGGCCAGGGTTGGAGATTTTTTAAAGACTCACAAAAATGTCAAATGTAGACAAGAATTGGTCGAAATGTGTTCTGAATGGGAAAACTGGCGGCAGTATGCATGCTGTTAGATATATTTGTGAGCCCATAAAGCACCGCTCTTCAGCCACAGATGAATTATGCAGGGGTTCTGTCCCTGGTCCTATCCATGCAGTGGGCAGTGTACTGCTGTCCATGTATGTCTGTTCAGTGAACAGTGTGTTGGTGTCTGTGTATGTCTGTTCAGTTGGCAGTGCACAGGTGTCTGTGAATGTCTATTTAGTGGGGGGTATGCTTGTGTCTGTGTATGTCTGTTCAGTAAGTAGCATAGTGAAGGCAGGGAGGCAGTGTCTTTGTATTGACCCAGTGGGTACAGTGTATCAGCCTGGGTCATCATGGTACTGTATCTGTATGTGCTGGTCAGGGGTGGGCACCATGGCATCTGTTAACAGGTTGGCTTTGGACCAGGCTGTTTGTTTATTGATGGTACCAATGCAGAGGGTGGAGAGGGCACTGTTGCGTTCATGTGGTCCCTGGACCACTTTCTTCCCTATATAGCAATGACAGGCTGTGTTGTTTCACCTGTTGTGTCGGTCGCCAGTGTAGCCCCCTCTCCACTCTATAACCAGAACACAAGTGGCAAGTCACATGGTTAACCCACATGTCTCTAGAACCACACAGAGCTTCGTGTGCACAGGGTGTACTAGCAGAGATGCAACGAAAGACCCAGTCTAATGGAGCATGTGTTTATAAGAGGCACACAGTGACATTTCTCTTCTGAAGTGGTGCCAACACTAAATGCCAAAATATTAAGAAAAGCAATATATTACATGTTTCTGATTAAATTAGTGTTCCTCTGTATAAATAACAAGATTTTGCATCAGGTAACGTATGTCTGCAACACAGTGTAAACACTTGATTACATAATATTTGTTGTTCAGCTGAAGGCATCTACCAAATATAAACAAATGTGCTCATGTGTTTATCTGCCTTCACTGCCTATCTGTCACTTAAGATGCTTTGGATGCCGTGTGGGAATGTGGGAATAAATAAAACTTGAGTCCTTTTCCTGAGGAAGACGTGTTTGGAAATGTATAGGAGCTGAATTAGGGAGCTGGGGGAAGGGAGGGGGGTTCTGAACCTGAAAGCTGCAAATCTACTTTCAGCTGGTGGACATGTGCAGTGACTAATTTAGCAACACACCTGCTGTCGGAATAAAAGTAACACAGGCCACGGGTCTATTTTTGGAACCTCTTTAACAAGTTCCTCTTATAGTTGTGTTCTAGTGAGTGAGTGAGAGACAGAGAGAAACAGCCTGAGGGGGTCAGATGGCTGCACACAGCTGAAGTCAACGCAAACTGTGGCTTTGCTCAGAGTGGGATGAACCCTGCTGGGGGTAGCAGTAGAAACGCACAGAGGGGCAGCACATCCGTAATTTCCCCAGGTCCTGTGTGTATCCTGCATCCACAGATTTGCCCACCAGCGCAGGCCATGCACGCACCCTCTCCGTCCTCAGCTCTGCCCACCAGGGCCCATGTTGGTTCTGTGAGTGAATGTGAAGTGGATGGAGTGGTGGCGAATGGGGGCAGAACTGCAAAGTGTGTGGGACAGAGTGGGAGGAGCATAGGTTCTAACGACCACCCGCTCTCTCTCTTCTCAGTGCTGAACGGGAACAGCCACTCGCCCACAGCACTTAACGGGGCGCCCTCCACCCCTAACGGCTTCAGCAACGGCCCGGCAATGTCCTCCAGTGCCTCCCTGTCCACCCAGCAGTTGCCCCCAGCCTGTGGTGCACGACAGCTCTGCAAGCTCAAGCGTTTCCTTACCACGCTGCAGCAGTTCGGCAATGACATTTCACCCGAGATTGGGGAGCGCGTCCGCAGCCTGGTGTTGGGTCTGGTGGTGAGTTGTTTTTTCTCTCTCTATCTGTTTTTCTCCTTGGAAGGAGATAATTGCTCATTGCAATTGTCTTTTTTGTTGTTAATTTGTTTTTGTGGGGGTCTCTTAAACAGCAATTCAAGTGTTTACAGTAAATGAATATAGGATATTGGTGACAATGATGGTGATAACTAGTCACTCTATGTCTGTCCAGAATTCAACTTTGACTATTGAGGAGTTCCACTCCAAGCTCCAGGAGGCTACCAACTTCCCCCTGAGGCCATTTGTCATTCCTTTCCTCAAGGTAAGAGTGTCCTGACTGACAATCACACTGAGATCCCAACCTGCATCAAATGCCTTTGCTGTGTCCATTGCAACTATACAGACATAATCATTAAAGAATCGCTTTTTTTCAACACACACTAAATACTTGACAGAATGTACACAGTAAGTATAAATTCTGTACAATGTAAACCACAGTGTACACATCTTTGCTACTGAGTGGTGTGTAATTTGTCCACCTATTTGTGGAAATGATGAACATACAGTTCATCATTTCCACATCATTTCTGTTCTGCCTCTGTCTGCTGGCACAGTGATGATCTGTGGTCCATATGGTAATCATTTGCGTTTCATTAAAATTGGCATACTTGCGTTTACTCTAATCCATCTGTGTGTTATCATAGAGAGGGACGCATCTGAGTACAGTGGAGTCAAGTGGGAAAAGAACATTTCCTGACAGATGTTGATGGGCAGCTCAAACAGGGGGCTTTTCATGGCACTGATGTTTTTTTTGCTGGTCTACTGCCAACTGTCACAGGACACAGCCTGGGTGCATAGTGTCAACAATATGTTATTGGGAACAAATTCCACTCCGGTCCTCTTTGTGAGCATAAAGTGCACTTATAGTGGGGCTGAACTTAGATGAATATTGTTTACCTGGCAGTGTTTTTTTCATGCGTATGTAGGAGCTGCAAATGAAAATTTAAGTCTTCTGGAAAAAAAAAAAAAAAAAATTCGGCTGAGTATTTTAAAGTGTTTATTTGGGCATAAGCATACCAAGTCAAACAACTACTTTTTCACGTTTTTGAAACGTCTACACACTTTCTCATTGTTTTATTTTCTAGTCAACTACTCTTTTGACTCTTCAAACGGAATCCATCCAACATTTTCATAAGTCATGCCTCTGTATGCCTATAGAGGTGTTGGAATGAAATGTTTCTAGTGTTTTCACAAAATGGGAACACGCTGTCTGTAAACACAGCATGTCAGTGTGAAGTGATACTAATGACTCGAAGCGTAGGCCACAGAAATAACAAATGTAATGGCAATACACAGGAGCTCTCAGCAGGAAGGGTCAAAGCATCCAGAGGCTGATTGGCCATGTCTCAGACTGTGTGTTGGGCATGCCGTCCACACATTCCAGTCCCACACGCTGCCCTGTTTGTTCCAAGAGGAACGGAGCTGAGAGGAGACTGGGGGTGGCTTTGCAAGCTGGAGCCCTGCCTGTTTTCGCTCGGAACAGACGCTGTGTGTCTCTGTGGCTCGAACACATGCCCGCCCGCCTCAAATGGAGAGAGCTGGAATGGAACGGGAACACACGGGTGGGGAGATTAACTCACGGGAACTGGGGAGGCGCTAAGCAGTGACAGCTACCGAAGAAGCATACTGTATTCAGCAGAGACACCAGCAGCTCGCACACCATCTGATAGCACACATGCACACACACACACACACACACACACACACGTACTCATTTTGCACTGAGCAGTCTGCAGAAGAACTCCTTAATGAGATCCCCCCTGTTTATCTGTTCAATAAGGAAACACTCCTGGGGCCTGTCTAAGGAAGCGGCAGCAAGTGCCAGCGTTAACTTTGTAACAAGCAGCTAATAAAAAATAATGAATAATGAGCATAGCATCGCAGTCTACCCTCTTAATGATCTGTGAAACTGTGCAAGTCTGAAGCTTGTGGTGTTTCTGAGCATTTCACTGAATATGACTGCTCATTAATTAGATGATTTTGGTGACATATGCAGCTGACTTTTCTTGCCTGCCATTCGAAGATGGGTCCCTCATTAAAAGGCTAATTTTATATGATTGAAGTGTGTTGCAGTTACTCATTGGTAGCATTCAAAAGCTGTCTTTTATCAGAGGCATGGCCAGAGAAAATAGTGCACCTTTGAGGATGGAAAGTGTGTCGTCTCACCTTATCTAACCTTTCAAACTCCCTCCTCTCTGTTTCCCCATCTCTCTATGCAGGCAAACCTGCCCCTCCTGCAGAGGGAGCTCCTGCACTGTGCCCGAATGGCCAAGCAAACACCTGCCCAGTACCTGGCCCAGCACGAGCAGCTCCTGCTTGATGCCAATGCCAGCTCCCCCCTGGACTCCTCAGAGATCCTGCTGGAGATCAACGAGCATGGCAAGAGGAGAACCCCTGACAGGTACCCACGCTCATGCCCTGCACTGAAATCATCCAAGCCCCTGCGGGAAACTCTGCTGTCTGAAATCAAATGGAAACCCAAGAGACCACAGGCCTAAAACCAAAAAATGTAAAAGCCACACATGAGAGCTGAACTATATCAGCTTTCTGAGGAAGGAGATGAATCCTCAGTCAGAGACACAGCAGACACAGAATCCTTAGTCAGGGACACAGCAGTCTGAGCCTACTCATGCCATGTGCACAGACAGTGTGCCAGCTGCCTGCGCAGAACAAAGACGAGGACAATTCCAGATGCTCTGGATGTGGTACAACAACAGCCTCTCAAATACTCACACAAAGAGTTTCCTTTAATGTACAGCACTATAAACAATGTGTTAAATCTACACTATGTTGAGGGAGATCTGATTAAATTTTAAGGTGCACATAATCGCAGTGCTGCTCCCCCTCCCTTCTCAAGTCTCCCTTTGGCTGGCCATATGTCACGGATGTGTCCAGATGGTGATTTGCTGAACCCCTGTGTGAGCCGATGCAGGCGGGGCTGTGGGAGGGAGGAAGAGGAGCAGGCAATCCCTTCATTAATCCACACACCTCTGCCTCCCAACCCCTGTGACACTGTGTGATGCTCCAGCTGTTGCTTTGATTTGGGGGATGTTGGGCCTAGATAGGCTGGCGGAGATGTCTCGTTGTAACTGCGGGGCGGATAAAGAGAGAGACCTGCAGGGGAATCGGACACAGTGGCTCCTGCTAAGCTTGGCTTCACCCTGCCACAGCGCTATGTGCCTGAACAGGCAGATGCTAAAGAGCAATTTTCCTGCAAAAGCCTGGCTATTGAACAAAGCTAAGCGTGAATTAGTTTGTGCTCAATCAGCTAACGCCAAGGCAAGGTGCTGCTGAAGTCAAAGAAAAAAATAATGGAAAGCAGGTGCAAAAAAACTAAAAAAATTTTAAAAGATTCTATTGTTTGTAATGTAGCATTGATGTTTTGGTAAAACTACCAGTCTTGCATACTAAGCTAAATGGATCTGTAGCAGCAGTGCTTGATTCAGTCGAAGCACTACACACATGTACTCTGTACACCTTTATATATGTAACGTGAGATTGATATCTGTGAAAATGAATTTAACATTTTATGTACTTAATGAAGATACTTGCATTTATTACATACGCAAATTTAAGGACAAAATGCCCTTAAAGGAAGCTCAACATTTAAACATTTAACTGTCCAGACAGCATAGGCATTCAAAACAATGTTATCAAGCATTGGCCAAATTCAGAGTTGAAGAATAATTGCTGAGTATATCTCCAGACTTTCAATTCAAGGGGAACAAATGAAGAGATATTTGAGTTAAAACAGGGAGAGAGGCTTGGAAACAACCCTAAATCTGTTTCTGGGTTTTATGCACTTACAGGCAGTAGACACCTTTGTCTTTATATGGTGCACATTACTAAGGCATTCTCTTTGTCCCCCTCAGGACCAAAGACAGCAGTGCTGACAGAGATACCCTGCATCCTGAGCATCTACCCAAGAGGCCGTGCACCGTCAGCCCCAGCCAGCGCTACAGCCCCAGTGGAGGTCTTCCTCCGCACCCTCCTCCCAATGGCCTCCCCCCCCACCCCCCCAACGGACTCCCACACTCCAACCCCCCAGCCCCCCAGCACTACCGCCTAGAGGATATGGCCTTGGCCCATCATTACCGTGATGCTTACCGCCACACAGAGCACCGTGACTCCCGTGACAGGCACCGGCAGGCAGGTGAGAGAAGACAAGGACCCTTTCAACAATAAAGGCTTATCCATTCATCTTTACAGCAATGACCATCAGCTTGGTGTTCTTTGAATGAAAACCAATATCATGTTTTACATGTATGAAAAGTTCCAGAATTGTGTATGGCTATAATTTGTTCAGATATGTGGTTGCTTTTGTCTTCTTAGGAGGATTTTGTATAGATCTGTCAGTCTTGTAGGTAAAAGACATGTCTCAAATACAGACTGGCGTCAGAGACTTCATCCAGGACTGTTTGTGTTGCAGCGGTGCATGGAGCACGGCAGGAAGAGGTCATCGATCATCGCCTGACAGATCGGGAGTGGGCAGAGGAGTGGAAGCACCTCGATAATGTACGTGTGGCTGGGGTATTTCTCCCCACTTTTATGGCTTCCCCACTATTATTTGCAGTAGCAGAGGGCCCAGAAACATACTTGCCCCAGAGGGGGCCATAGCAAGGCACTGACAGATTTAAGATCGAACTGTTGTGGCCGGCTTTGATTCTGAAGGACGGCTCACTGTGGGTAAGCTGTTGTGGCTTGTCTTCACTCAGAGAGGTGCATGCACGCAGCTTCACCTGCCTCACATATGGTTTGTGGCAACAGCTATTTGGCCCTCCCCTTTCCTGACTCTTGAACTCCCTCCCTCTCTGTCTCTCTTTCTCTGTCACACACACACACACACACACACACACAGGGCGACAGATGGAACCGAGGCTTGGGTGTAGAGGAGCTGCAGCTGAGGCAAGCAGCTGAGACAAGGGCTGCAGTCATGGAGGGAACTGGCCTGCAATGGAGCCCAGAGCCAGAAACAGTTCAGTGAAAATAAATACAGCTACCAGAGGGAGAGAAAAAAAGAGAGACTATGTGAGGAAGACAGAAAAAGACTATATGAGGGAGAGATACTGACAGAAAGAAATCCAGTCTGGGTGGGGAAAAAAAGAAAGAGAGAGAGGGTGCAAGAAAGAAAAGTCATGATGGTTTAGCAGAGACGGGGTTGCGAGTGTGGAGATGGTATGAATCTGTTAGACTTTCCACATCATCAGCACCATTGTTCAAGTAGTATTGTTGTCTTGTTGTTCTATAGAGTATAGAGTGCATCTGTATCGTAAAATACTAGTTTCACTGAATCCTTTTTGCTGTGTTTAATGTAAACATGAGCCCTGTAGTCAGTATTCTGCCTGATGTCACTCACAAAGACCCCTCCTTTTTATACTAAGAGGAATTCAGAGAATTCAAACAGAAAGCACTGCTTACTCAAAAATATGTGCATTAATGCATTCTATGTGTACACAAGTCTATGACCATGTCAAGCCAGCAGGCCGATTGCTTTTTTATGGCCATGTCTGTCTGACACGGTTTCTATGCCCTGCTCTACTACTTTTTGGATGAGTGAGACAGCTGCCCCCAGTCTCACAGCTGCACACAGAACATGCATGATCTGAATGCTATGAGCATTAATTTCTACTTTTTAACTACTTAACTAGATAACTAAGCTGAGATAATATTAGAATTAAAGTGTAAACATAATAGTCTGGTGTTTTTCTCAAAGCTGCATAAATATTCAATCAGGAAGAGTACTATGTCCAGCGATTGAAAATCTGTGTGCATTGTTAGACATGCAGTGTAGTCAATTCATTTTAATACCCAGTTAGGGCATCAGCATGCTGGACTTTCTCCGGCTTTATGCTCTCAAAGTAGTAGTAGGTGCCTTGGAGCCTAGTTTGGAGAAAGACAGAGTAGATTGACACCCCCCCGGTCCTCCCTGACTCTTCCCTTGTGTCCTTTCCCCTTCCCTGCAGTTGCTGAACTGCATCATGGACATGGTGGAGAAGACACGGCGATCGCTGACTGTGCTGCGGCGCTGCCAAGAGGCTGACCGTGAGGAGATGAACCACTGGATTCGTCGTTACAGTGATGTGGAGGATATGAAAAAAGGTGGGAGCTCTTCCCAGCGCCCTCCTCCTCCTCCTCCTCACAACTCCTCCTCCAACACCTCTAACAGCACCGAGACACAACCCCTAGGTATTTCTACTGCACACTCCAGGCCGTAAGCATGTACAATCCACCACGCTTGGGGGCTTGACCAAAAAAGCACATGGGGTCTTTAAACTGGGAATACATCCTACAGATTCTGAAAAGCCAAGCTCAGAATCAGTTTTAGTCTTAGTGACCATGCCAAAAGCATGCAAATTTGAGCTGTCAGTTTTTCAGAAAAATTATGGAGAAAAACAATATGCACTGGGATATTTATTTTCCTCAACACATTATGTGTGAACGGTGTTTTCTGTCTGCTTGTGTTTCAGAGATTCACCGGGACTTTCTGCACAGACCGCCCTCTGGATACCTGCCTGAGGAGATCTGGAGGAAGGCTGGTAAGAGCCGAGCATCTGGACAGAGCTGTCACTGCAGATAGCTGAGGGGGAGTAGCCTAGTTACATAAGGCCAGAGATTGGAATCCCATGTGTCATTAGCGATAAGTGCTTTCCATCTGTCACCACTATGAAAGATGACTGCAGTTAAAACTGCGGTGAAAATGCAGTAACCTGGCACAGTCAACAGCAGTCCAGCACAGGTAGGATGCATCTTAACCATGCTCTGCAGTTGGGGAGCAATTGGCACTCATTCTCCGGGGGAGAGTTTCTGCCCATTATTTTCACCTTTAAAGCTGCCACACAGCTCAGAATCACTGCTGTGATGGCCACATACTACTAGCCAGTGTTTTTAACCAAAGCGAAATAATAAATCTGAGACCCCAGAGCAGCTGTAGCACAGACTGGATCAGACAAAGCACAGCCTGGGTCAGATATTGCACAGCTGAGGTCAGATACATTACTGAGTCAGTATAACTCAGCCCGGGTCTTGGATCCAGTCCCAGTGCAGTTCATTGCAGTCATGGGGTGAAAATAAATCCTGCTGTTGTGTGCAAGAACTGTGCTGCATTTTCACTGGCAGTAATGCCCTTTTAATTGCAGTTGTTTTTCATACAGGTACAACAAGTGTCCCAATCTCACCAGCACTAAAGCAACTCCAAAACAAGCAGGGTGAGTAACATCTCTCATCACCACTACTGATGTGTGTGTGCTGGATTATTCATGAGGCACTGCTGCCAGTGTGCCATTTCTGGCCAATTGCTGCTTCTGTAAACAGGTTTACCATGGTACACTCCTCCATTAACCTGCTTTAATTAAAAAAGGACACATATTCAAAGGCCTAGTGCAGTCTTAAAACTACTGCTGTTTTTGAAAACAAGATCTGAAATGTGAAAGGAAAAATATGAAACCTGCCAAATCCCTGTAGAATTGAAAAGTTAATTCTGAGACCCCAGTGTTTTCGACTGTGCTAATTGCTCCAGCATCTGCTCTGGATTCTCCTTGATGAAATTGATTAAATTTGCAAATTGATCTTAGTGGTGCATGCATTAAGTCTGATGATTGAACATCCAAGGCTTGAACAGATAGAGAATAAGCAGATGTAAAAAAAATGAAGGAAGAGGGTAGAGATGGGATGAAAGGAGCGAGTGACATGTGTGGGAGATGTGGAGAGGATGGGTGGAATACTAAGTGCTTCCTCACACTCCAGGACTCCATCAGGTCCAGAAAAGGACCAATCCCAGCCAGCCAGCAGGCTATTATTAATGTCACCAATCCCCCTCTCTAGGTCCAAAAGGCAAAGTATGACACAGACCTGTGTATGGCTAGGGCTGGCTTTTCCTGCCCCCTGTCTGTAGAGGGCAGTGACATCTGGGTAGCTGACTGAATGTCAGAGGAGGGACATCACTCACACTGCTCTCACTCACTCTCTTTTAGTGGATTCCTCTAGTTCTATTTTCTCATTAAAAAAAAGCTCACGTTAAAATAGAAAATGTAGACTAGGAAGTATTATTCTGTAATAGATGTCAAAATATACCGCATGTATTAAATATGTATGAAAAATATGTGTATTTCTTTTACTTTACTATTCATATTTGACTGTATATGGACACGGGGTATAAAAGGAAAACTGCTGAACTTAACAGTGTTTTGCTCTTGCTGCTGTACTCTCATCTTCATCAAATGGCAATTATGTAAATTAATTTAGAGATTTGCTGAATTTCTTTATAGCTGTGTTTCTGAGAAGATTTAATGATGTACTAAAGCAGAGGTATTTCTGAGTGTTTGTCCTTGTTTGGTCCTTCATGATACAGTGTGATATATAAATATGAAATAAATGGAACACAATTATACTGATAAACACTTCATCTTCCAGGGAGTAGGAGTCTGAATATCTATTCTTGAGTGCCGTCTGTGAATGAGTCCACACACCTGCCTGTTCTAAAAACACTGCCTATTCATTCATACACAATGGCATTTGTAGAACAAAGAAGAGAGAATTTAAACCTTGTCAACTGTACTCTGCATTTCTGGAATTGTGCTTTGCATATACTATATGGAAGCTACTAATGGTATCATCCTTTCTGAGTTGTTCTTCTAATCATTGCAGAAAAATATTAAAAATAATTAAAATAATGAATTAAAAATAATGTTAAAAAGGCATAGAATACTGGGTTAATGGGCAAGTTTTATAACAAACTTTTGAGACATCTGCTGTTGTCAGTGCTTGAACTGATTGTCACCAGACTTGTTTTGTTGAATTATTAAAGAATTTCTGACAGAATGTCTTAAATGTTGGATGATGTACATCTGTTTGCAGAGATAAAACAAGCTGAGAGCTTAGAGTGTCTCAATAAAGGATGATGGTTGAGGAATTGGGAGACCCTGGGTGATGGGTCTTATGTGCCATCTCTCTGTCGCCCATAGAGGAGGCCGTAAATGAGGTGAAGAGGCAGGCCATGTCAGAGCTGCAGAAAGCCGTGTCGGATGCTGAGCGCAAGGCTCATGAGATGATATCTGCAGAAAGGTCCAAGATGGAGCGGGCACTGGCCGAGGCCAAGAGGCAGGCCTCTGAGGATGCTCTGACTGTCATCAACCAGCAGGAGGACTCCAGTGAGGTGAACTCCTTATATACTTTTACTCTCCCTGGCTCACAGTGTATTATCTTACCTTACTCTTCCTGTCACTTCACTTCTGGTGTGCTGCTACACACCTCATTCCCCCTTTAAGCAGCATGTTACTCAACTTTCAACCCATTTACACACAGAGCAGTGTCTGTCACATATCTCACTTGGTTCCTCTCACAGTAGCCACTTACATACTTTACTCCCTCTTTACTCCCTCCCTCTTTTAAGATGAGTGCCTTCTCTCACACACTTAATTCCCTTTTACGCTATACTCCCTTTTGCATAATTTCACTTCACATGTACCTCAAGCCCACACCCACCAAAAATACAACTGTCCCACAAACTATTCTCTATCTGGCACTCTGTATGTACACTAGCACTGTGTACAGGCTCAGAGAAAATATAAGTCTATGCTTTTATTTTTAAAGATGTACTCAAGCATTTTGTCTAAATTATCACTGCAATGTTTACACATGCTTGCAGAAAAAACATCGTAGCCAGGACAGCGCATGTACCATTGTTTTGTTTGTTGCATAGTGCAATCTCATTACAGCAACTGTGTCTAGGTTTTTTAGTGTAGCTCTTACACATTAGATGCTGTGATCACATGATGTAATTTGTGCAAGTACATCTCTACTACCCTCTTTACAGGTGTGCAGAGCAGTGGTATCATTTAGTAGAGTTAACTCCTAGAAGTTTAACACGGCCTTTGTCTCCCCAGAGTTGTTGGAACTGCGGGCGCAAGGCCAGTGAAACTTGCAGCGGCTGCAACACAGCACGTTACTGTGGCTCTTTCTGCCAGCACAAGGACTGGGAGAAGCACCACCATATGTGTGGGCAGGGCCTCCAGGGGCTGCCCGGGGGCAGCAGCATGCCCCAGGGGATGCCCTCCTCTTCCTCCTCCTCCTCCTCCTCCTCCTCCTCCGGTGCACCTCCCACACACTCTGAGAGCACTCCTCCGGCTCCTCTCTCCCTGCCCGGCCAGGGCAGCGGGAGCAGCGCCTCTGGCAGCCCCAAGGAAGCAAGCTCCAGCAGTGTCTCAAGGTCCACGACCCCAGCCACACCTGCCCTGCTTGACAGTGCCTCCCGCTGACCCCATCAACAGCACTCCTCCCCATCGCTACAACAACCACTCCCAGGAAAGAAACTGAGAAACCACTGTCACGCCCTGCTCTTCTGAGCTGTAACCAGCACCACCACCAGTACTGCGGCAACTTCTCAGCTACCTGAAGATCTCATTTTCTCAACTCCTGAACCTCCAAAAAGACCTCTGTCTCTCAGTCACGCAAGCATACACACATATACACACATGCACACACATAAAGACACGTATGAACATGTGTCTCCTATAATGTATAGCATGGCCAGGGCTTATATTACTTGGAGCCAAAAAGATGTACATGGGCTGCCTTTAATACACATGTCCAAATTTACATGGAATTTTGGAATTGTAATCCTGTGATAAAAAAGCATCTTTTAACATCAACACAACTGACAGCTGTGACTTGACAACTGAGTGAATATGAAATTTGTTCCTTATTCCTGGCATGCCCAACTCTTAGCTTTGGTAAAATAGGCCCTACACTATACATGGTATACATGGGGGGTAAGCAGGAAATCCAGAAACCTTTCCCTCTCTTAGTACCATAGGAGAATATGATATCATAACAGTGGTAGACCCTGTCTGAACTCATCTTTAACAATTAGGAAAGGCTGTCAGTTGAACTGTGGGATACTGTGCACCCCTGTAATGTATACATTTGATATAGAACGTTTGGAGCTATCTCAAAGAACAGGTTCATCAGTGTATCTTGCCTTGGAACAGTCTCCCACATCACTCTGTCCCTCTGGGTGAAAAGACAGCCATCAGGACGTCCTATTCCTCATAAACCATCGGAATGGTGCATTCTGTTCCTTGGGAATTCTTTGGTGTGAAGGATTTATTTGATGAAGGATTACTTTCAATGCTTCTTTTTTGGCTTTAAATAAAATAAAAGAGTAGCCCAAAAATTTTAAGGAGAAAAAAAAAGGAAAACCCATCAACTACCTTGCTAGCGAGCCAAGAAAATATACACCGGACTCACCTCTCTGTACTGACGTGAACCCAAATGAGTTTTAAAAAACACAGTCCAAACCTTCTATTTTTATTACACTGCCAAAGTAACTGAGAGATGAGGAGAAGCACTCATCTTGTGACCAAACGCAAGCTACTTCAACTTCTCAGCAAGTCAGACCTGATGGAGAGACAGGCTGTGGGGTACACAGACACAAACAACACATATAGTATGTGTACTTAAGCTGTTCAAGTACAGGTCAGTTAATACCAACTCAACATGATTCCATGGAGGCAGCAATGTTTTGTGTATGTCAAAACAGAACTATGAGAATACAAAACAAAAAACTAACCAGGATAAGACACTGGCTAAGACTGAATGGAAATGGAATGGAAAGAAAAACATGTTTGGCCTCCCCTAAAAGAAGCTGAACCTCAAAGAACTAAAACAAACGAACAAGAATCTGAGCAAGCGTTGTACAATAGGATAACTTCTAAACTGAGGCATTTTTTTGTGCTGAAGTCGAGACATTTCTATGGGTTCTACCTTATCATTTTCCTTACTTTTCCAAAGCATGGCAGAGTGAAGTGCTTCATTCACAGTGTACACTTGGTTCTTTCTGTATCTCTACCTCCCCCACTGCTCCCATCACCTCCGTCACTCCACCACTTCCGGCTGACTTTCCACATCCAGGACAGGAACTTTGAGCAGACAGCTGGGAAGGCATCAGACTCATTTGTAGATATGTGTTTTTATTTTTCAGTATGTCCTGTCTCTGACATCTGTCTGTGTTGCCCATGGTTTCAGATCACCCCTGAGAAAAGAAATGGAGAGACATCTCTCTTGCTTTAGGTTTGGGCTGAACTTTGTTGCAGCAGAAAAGACATTTGATGAATCAGCAATTTCAGCAGATTCTGTTGTGTCAATAGTAGGCAATGAAAAGGAAATCCTCATGTAGAATATTTTATATCACTGGCATTGTGAGACAGTGAGAGGACAGAGGTGCAATATGAAAAGAGAATTCAGCTACTGAATGGAACCTCAGCTACTGCCCATAGGGTGATATATATATATAATATAAATATACATACGAATATATTTAAAATAATAACAGTAACTTAATGTGAATGTATATAGTATTTAAAGAGGTCCAAAAAATGTGTTTGCCAAATAAGAGAAACCTTTAAGTATGATATGTAGAATATGATGCTTTTTCCTCCATTTAATTTTGTTTTACTGTAGTTACATGGTCAGAGGTTTTATTTACCCAGATTGGCTAAATCCTCTATGTAATCTAGACAAGAATCAGCACACAGTTTTGCCATAAATTTTGTAAAGATCATGGCTAGAGGAAACGATGGATTGCTGTATTGCCATACAAAGCTGCCTTTTATGAAGAACTAAGTACAGAACATTTGTTGTGTGCATTCATGCAAATTGTTTCCTTTTGCTTCTGTGTCATTGTGTGGTTTGGAAGTTTGGCTCTACACAGCAGAATGGCAAGGCAAAATTTTCATTCACTGTCTTAACATCCAAACCAGATTGGCACAAGGCTAAGTGAAGGATATCCTGTGGCAGCTTTTGAATTTGTGTGAAACATTGCCATCCATTGGGCCAAAACACCACTGCAGAGAAGCTGCCCCCCTAGCACAACAGGGCTTGCTCCATTTGAATCCTCTTATACGCTCATATCCAAGATTCAGATTCGTGCATAAAATGCACGTTTCTGCATTTTCTACAATTATTACATTTTCACTATCATTGTATTGTCCTAAAAATGTTGTGTTTGAGAAGTTGCTCTTAATGTTATCAAGATAATGTAATGATAATTCTTCGTCATTAACAGAAAGGATGAATCATTGTAAAGAGGACAGTAGAGAAGCTTTGTAAAACAAAAGGACTGTTGGCAATGGAATTTTCCAATTTCAGCAAATTAGTGTCAGTTTGGCTCTCAGTATATTGAAATGTTCCTAAAATGACATGGGCCATTTGTTCATCTCCAGGTGTCAAACCTTTCAAAAAATAATGTTTTTTTTTTTCAAAATTTGAAATAATGGTGAAAATGAAGGAATCCTTCAATCATCCGTTCAATAGCATTCATTACTATGAAACCTCAACTATTTGGCCACATAGCTTAGTGACGGACCAAACTAAAAGTGTTTCGGCTCCAGCATTCATCTGTCTGCCCAACCATTCAGGATGAGCATTAACAGGTTTTCTTATTATTCATTAAACCAAATATGTATATTGTCTAATTTCAGAGTTTCAAAGGTAATGTATTGAGTATTTCCAATATGATTAATTAGAAGGTACCCTGCAGTGATATGTGATATGTACACAATAACATGGATATGTGTTGCAGCTGCAACAACGTGCACTACAGTACCATCACATAGCAGGTTGATTAGTCCTGAAAGGAGCTCAGTAACGATAGTTGTTCATGCCAGCCAAAGGCAAAAATGAAACAAAGACAATAACTCCCATCAATAAAGCAAAGCTTGAGAATAATTCATTCATTCAGCCAACTCACAAAAGGACAGTGCTCCCACTTGAACGAAAGCTGTTCGCAGGGCAGCCGCTCTGAAGAAACCCCCCCAAACACAGAGGCACAGCACTTATTCTAGCTGGCCAAATAAACCCATTGAAATTTCCAGCCTGAGGCATGTTGATATGAGTTGCTGTTCATAGTTTACTTCAGCCTTAAGAAAAGAAAGAAAAGCTGCACGCTGTATGGTTTGTGTATTGGATCTGATCCACATGCATGTCTGAACCTCCTGGGTATCCTGTTCTCTTGCCTGATTTTGCCCCTCGCCCCACCCCACCCCACACCTCATCATTAGCGGAATTGATCATTCTACCTCTGAGTGCTTGCTGAACTGCATTCATGGGAAAGTGCTGCAAATAAATGACAAATAATGATACATTTCTGAGAGTTAACATGCCTGCTAACAGACTTGCAAACACACTGAATTTCTCAGGCAAAGTGAAAGTGGAAGAACCAAAATTATTCAAAAGGACACAGTAAGCAGCATTTGTAAATCACTAGAACTGAGAAAAACAATTATCAGTCACTTGGACTCACCATTTTTTTGTACCTGGTTTACCAACAAGACTCAACAGATATTTACAGAACAGAATGTAGGGTGCTTCGGTCCACTTCAGTACTTACCATATTTAACATTATTTCTTGCACTTGAAAAATAAACAATGTAAGCACTTGATTAAAGACCTCTGTGGAAGACTGTTGATTTCAGAAACAGAGACAATGTTAGTGTCCAGATACTGATTTAAGTACTATAGCATCGCTTTCTGCTACCCAGTGCCTAATCTGGCAGTGCTCATGGAGTTATACAAGAGACCACTTCATCCAATGTTAATAAAATAACAGGTTTGATTTGCTTCCTGAGTGAAATGCAAGACCATGTATTCTGATTATGAGAAGACTGTATTTTTAGGCAAATCATCTTTTGTGTCACTGTCAGTTAAATTGTATTGTATAAATTCTTGCCATGTCACTTATCATACAAAATAATGAAAAGCACAGACCAAAGCATTTCTATATGGCTGTAGATCTGACAAGACAGTTTTGGCATGCTATGGACAGACTATAAAGAACCAGGCTCCATACCAATTATATGTGTAAACCAAAGTATCTGAAATACACACATACACTATGTTCAAAGCACAAAAGACAACAGGATTGGTATTTATAGCTGAGTTTGTCCACTTAAGCAGTTGAAGCACATACTTGCTTGTTTTGTTGTTTTCTTTTTTTTTCCAAATCAAACACTTCAGCTAAAATACTGTAGTGTATCATCATGCACAACTACTGTTTACACACTTCTACCAAGCCATGTAAGAAGAATGGTTGAACGTGCAAATGTGCATCTTTTCAAAACTGGAAAGTTCCAATGCACAATCCACTTGAGCATGTTCAATTGAGTCAAACAGATATGAGTTGTGAACCAGAAAAAATTGCAAATCAGCATTTTCGCCTCTGTAATCCATGTCTTGACTGCATTACATTAATAGAAATGGACAAAATAACCAAGTATGGGGATAACATTCAAAGGTGTGGATACTATTTCAAAACTTCTGTATATTTAGATGTGCTTTGTATGTCTGCTAGATACTTACTTTTAAAATAGGGTTACTTGATTTGTATACATTTTGCCTCACAATCTAACCAAAATCAAACCAAAAAGCATGTATAACTTATAGGTTTCTCGGAAGATCGTTATGCTGTATTTCTCTGTATCAGACAGGTATTATTGCATCCATACTTACATTTTGTACATCTCCATAGAATTTTGTCAGAGGATGGAATTGGTTGACCATGTGGTCAATTAAACATTGGTAGAAAGGACAGCTAGCGAACTACAAGTAGTACTATATTAAACCTGGAAAGAACAGAACATCACATCTTTGTATCAAAACATGGATTATGCCAACATGGGGGTCATTACTGAATTACAGGTTGTGTATGGGGGAGATGGGGATAGATGTTGATTGATAGTGATTTAAGATGGACAGGGAAACATTCTATCATCAGTTATTGAAACAGAGGTCGACATCTTATTTTAAATAGCATTAGAAGTTGTTTTTTTTAAAATATTTGTTCATTTCTTTACATGGGAGTCATAATTTGTCAAAAGCTGCATGAAAATTTCTACCCAAATGCTTCCCAAAATCTGCAACATGGAACACCTTGGCTTTTTCCAGGATATCCTTGGCTATTATGAATGAATATCATTGTTTTTTATTGCCACATTCAGGAGGCTCCATTCATATTCTTTGGCAAAAAAAGAATTTTTATTTGAAATTTGTTAAGAAGCCTCTCTGCTTTCATTATATGTAATACGACAACAACCGTGCTTCATTTTTTATGGGGAAAGGCATCATGCCTCATTGACATAAAATCTAGTTACTCCTCTGATTATACAATTATTTAATAAAACTGTACTGTAACCCTGGCACCAATACAATGCTTAAATATTGCTAACAAGGTGTATGCAGCACTTCTCAAAAGCCATTGTAGGTTCATTTTTCATGAATACTTTGGACAGATAAAATGTTTGAATCAATATATGTAGGGAGCCATTATAAACTGTATAGTGCAATACATAAATGCAGAAAAAAATGTTTCTGTTGGCAGATTAGTGTGGTAAAAAAAATTTCTGTTTCTCTTCAAGGGTCCTCTTATCATTCTTTAGAATATGTGAACTGTGCCAGGAGAATTAAATTCCAATTTTAATTTATTTCTTGCATGCTCTCCCGTTTTTGCTATTTCCCTTTCTAATTGTGCTATGTTGGGTATGTGAAGTTGTAAACATTCTAATTCAGGTTATTGTCTGTGTTGAAGTTTATATATATATATATATATATATATATATATATATATATATATATAGATATGTGTAATTAAAAAAAGAACATTGAATATCAAAGGTTTCTTGGTGTCCTTATTTCTGTATCTATTGCTTAATATATGTCCTTATTTCTTAATCTATTGCTTAACTGAATTAAATAAGACCTAAGGTCAGATAGTGGATGAAAAAAACAACTGGCACATTGCCATTCTGACTCTGACATCCGTGCACAACAGTGGTTTTCAGATCTAGTCCACGCATTGCAACCAAGAAGCCCAAACAGATATTTTGTATTCTCAGTAAGGGGAAAAGCCTGAAATAATTCCATCAAATTGTGAGACATAATTTAGTAATTGGGGACCTTTCAACCATTTAAGCCTACAGAATGGCCCCGTTACCCAGAAACACGTACCATGCAGATGTCCTATAGTTGTGACGTACTGGTTGTTTACTTATTTTACACCACCATTGTAAAATTGTTTGTAAATGATTAAATTGGTAACTATTTGATTGGTGATTATTTGAGTTATTCAATTCTTAGATCACTGGAAATAATAATTAATAATAATAATAAAATAAACATTTTCCCAACTGACTGCAGCATCCTGCAGTGTTTTAGTAAATACTACATGGATACTATTGTCATTATAATTTTGTGAGTACTAGAACAGTATACCACATTGCAATACCATCGCTGAACAGAACACATAATTATGAATCAATAATTATATATGCAAATGGGTAATCAATCACCTGAGAAATCAGATTTTTCAAACAAAGAGAAAGAGATTGTGCAATATGATGCAGAAATAACATCACTGTGGATTCTTCTTGTTCTCCATATAATTTAACATAGATTCAAATTACTTAATAAAAAGCTTTACAATGCTCTGTTTATCTGCATTTCATATATCTGGGTTGTTTCCAAGCAACTACATGTCTATGTAATTGGCATCTAGTACTTGTACTGATGTGGTCAGTGGGGAGGTCAGCATATGTATGTTGCCAATCCTTGTGGTTGTTTACATGCAGGGGATGCCCAAGGGACCCAAGATGCCAGGTATTAGCACCACTAATTGAAGGCATATCTACATGGCTCCATTCTGTGGTCAAGGGCTCTATGAGTCAAAAGTTTTACAGTTGCTTTCAGTACAGATATTGCAGCCATTCCTTCAGGTCAGTACCGCCCAACTTGGTTACCACCCAATAGTTTTCTGCAGGAAACAGATTAGGGTACATTAAAGTAGTTTTAGTTTTATATTATGAAATGTTTGGTGTGAACTTCCTAGAGGTCCATTCTCACACACAGTATAAAACTCACTTGGCTTGTTTTCTCTGAAATCAATGACATAATTGACATAAATGCAAACCTTTGGGAAAAGATCCCTTTGATAGAAATAATTATGAGAGTGTTATGCTATTTTGTTGACCTAAAGTATGTTAAGCACACAATGCCAGATTTACCCAAATGTCACACCTTTCTGGGTGTTCTGGGCATAGCTCTGTATGTTTGATGCGGCTAAGATGATGAGCATAGGCTATAACATCCGCTGGATAACCGATGATAATGCTGAAAGTAATGGCATTTGTGTTTGTGTTTGGGGTAGTAGTGCCTTGACAGTGAATTGATCGTTAGTGCTTTTTTGTTTCTTTTTTTTCAGAGTTATGCTCTGTGATCATTTCTTCATAGCACATTACATATTTTAAGTTCTTTATCGGAAAAATGTTAATATTTACAATTTACTGAATTTATGTATCCATGTCTAATTTGACTTTTTGACTACATCATCCTTACACAATGTTTAATGCAACAACTGTACAGAGGAAATGAAGGTCCATGACATCCATCCAGGATGACTTACTCTTCTAAGGAATTGACATTTAAAAGCAGAGTTCTAATTAAGTGGATAAAATTGACATTTTTATGTTTTTATTAAATGGTTTTTTGTTAATGTCCTTAGTAAAATGTGAGAAATTATGAAGAAAACCAATTTTAATGTCGTGTTTCTGTGCAATACTTGAATAAATAAAATACAAACTGCAATATGATTTCCATTAATTATCCCCATGTTACTTGCAAGCGGCTAGTGCTGTGTGATATACATTTCTGTGCTGCAGTCAATGTCAATGACTAACTAAAAATAAAATACTGACACAAAAAATTGACACAACATTTTTTGTCTCTATGATAATTGGCAATTTGTGTAGTCTAGAAAGTTGGCATTCCTTGCCTTCCTTTTTCTGCATTCCTCAACATGCTTACGATTGCCTTTTAGAATATTACATACTTTCAATGCTGCGTAAGACATAAGGCTAAATAATTCACTAATGAAAAGCATTGCCAATCATGTCTGAGAAATCATGTTCCTTTTTCTTGCAATGTCAAATGGTATCTACTCACCTAGCAGCACAGCAGCTAAGCACAGCTAAGTTTCTTTTCTCAAAATATTTTGCAAAGTGGTTCTGTAATTAGTGCAAGACATATATTCAAAATACAAATTTAAACACGGACTAAATGTATGTTCATCTCTGTTTCACATATGAGCCATTCAACTGCAGAGAGTATCATATTACACATGTCAGCCCAAAATAAATTTAATAAGTAGACTGATTAATTCTTACAAGAAGAGAACTTAAACAGTGATAGCATAGGAATGATTCTGTGCAAGTGTTTTCACTATATGTGGTTGATTCATAACTTACTATTTCCTATAAGTGAAGTGCAATACATTTTTTTTATTTTGCAGTTAGTACAGTAATATTTCATTCAAAGTGTTATGATTCTGCTCTTCAGTCTGAATTGTTTCAGATCCAGATTTTACCCACATGCTAATGGGGATTATGCTCTGTAGAAATTGGCAATGTTTTTCAAGACCTGAAAATGTGGATGACTGCAATCCAGCAAGCACAAGCTTGAGGATGGAAGTATTTACAGTAATCAAATAGGCACTAAATGTGATTAAGAAGTAGAGCATATTTGAGGGATTGGTCATAGGTGCTGGAATCCTTTCAAAGCCTATTCTCCCAATTTGATGAATAATTCAGAATACTAACTAAGCTGTATGCACTTGGATGATAGTAGTAAGAAGACTCATTATGGAAATAGGGATAATACACTATCAAAATATGATAATTAGACCTAATTTGAGAATTTGAATAAATTTGCTATGTAAATGAGATTTGGCATAAGGCCCTGTCTTTCCTAATTAATATTTAAGCAAATAAGACTTAATCAATTATTAATCTCACATGTGTGATGTGTTCGCCTTGAGGAAGTCCTGTGCCCAATACCTATAACTTTGTATCAACATCATTAAGAGGATATTAGAATTCCAGCACCACTGTACATTAATTAGACTTTAATCGCACACAGATATGAGAGCTTGTGCTAATCAGAATGAGGGAATGAGGTTAGCCTCCCTCTTGTCGGGAATATATACCTTTACTTATCAAAATCCCAAATCTCCCTGTACTTATCCCGCTTTTTTCAATTCACAATTAATAGCCATGTGCATTATACGATATGGCACATTCATTGTCAACATGATATAGCCTTGTTTAAATTGAGTGAGACTTGTTTGTGGGCTGTAGTCTTTATTGATCTTTTCACAAGGAAATTAATTTCCTGGAATGTTGCCTGAATGCTAGTGTCCATAACAACTAATTTTAGTCTCCCCTAGTCCAGTTCATGAATTAGGCTGAAAACATCCTGAGCATTTTACAAATATGTACAGCACCGTATATGGAAAAACTCAAATGTTGTTTCTTCAGTAGAGATACCAGTAATCCTAGCAAATGCAGGGATCATTGTGACACATATTAAGCACTGTTCCAGAAGAGTGTCAGTCTCATTTGGAATTCAGCATGGGTTAGCTTGGCAGAGACATGTGTTTAATGAAACAATTTGCTTAATAATGTTGCACCAAGGTGTGCCACACAAATTTCAGCATGTCCTGAAAGGGTGTTTTCAGCAGTTTTAGCTTAGGTTTGGTGGTAAAAAAAATAGTTTGAGAGTTCATGAAGATCTTTTTTTAATTTTATTTCTCTGAAGATGATTGAAGGCCAGAAACCAATTTTTCCAATTGAAGTCAACATTGGAAAATTTTTTGTTTTGTTGACAGTTTCCTGGATTTAGCCAAGAGAACAGTTATGGGCAAACCAATACTGAGTCAAAGGGCTTAAGAAATCTATCAAATAAAAATAACAGCAGTGTTATTTTTATTTTTAAATTACAGCAATGTTCTTTATTTAATTGTTTATAAACATTTGGGATAACCTCCTTAATTTTAGCACCACAATATTTTGTTGCACCAATGTGCCTTAAAGAAAACTTGGAATATGTCAATGCTGGCATATTGGTAAGGGGCATTGAGTTTATGTGAAATCAACTTAAAAAACAATCGGGGGGTTGTATTCCAAAGTAGTTGCTACCTAGAAACACACCCCAGATCAGCACTGCATTCAAATGCTCATGCTATCATCTGTGTGGACTGTTCACAGCTCTCTGTACTGCTTCTGTCTCTTCATGGTGTTTGGATGTCTGTGAGTCTATTTGATTTAAGTTATATTTTGTATAATTTTGGATGTCAGATGTTGCTTTTTTCCTGCTATATATTCTTCACAGCACATTAAGAACTCACAAGTTATATAAACAGTAGTACTTCTTTTAACACTGGTAAATGTATCATTTCTACGGTCTCTGAATAATTTTGTCCTTGATGCTGCAGGGAAGAGGATATCTCAGCCTCAGAACTCAGTTCCCTGCCTTTACTCTGATTAGATAATGGAAGGCATCACCACAGAGGAGAAAGAAAGGCTAGATCAGGAATATCTGTTTGTTTGTATGCATACACACACACACACACACACACACATGCGCACACATAGACAAACACATACACACACACACACACACACACGCGCGCGCGCGCAACAGAAAGTGAACAATCCCCCGTGCTCTCCAGCTTTCAGAATTCGGTTCGGCTGGCTGCTTCCCCGGATGAGCTGGGAGTTTCACTCTCGCTTGTACCAGCTGCGCTTGTGTATTTCATTTTCCACCCATTTGTTTCCCCAAACCGACCATATGTGTATTCAGGGTCATAGACAAGAGCAGGCGAGCCGTTTTGTGCTTAGCCGTGGGTTTAATTACCATGCCTGAGCCTGGACAGACGCACACCCAGGAGACAGCAGGTTGTGTTTGCTCTGTGTGTGGGGACACCTGGAATAGTCAGAGCATGGAAGGCTGTTCAGGAGCATTTCCCATAACAAACATTATCACAGTCTAAAAATCATGTATTTGAGTTGCTGTTGTTTGGGAAAACCCATAGTAATGAGACAAGGCATCAAAATTGCAATACAGAATACAGATCCACTGAGACGAGTGGATAACCTGGTTTTAAATGAACATTATTAGTTTAGTCAGGCAGGTGGGTGTGTAGGATACATTTTCAGCTGAATACTGTATTAACACCTTTTATGTCTTTTGCCCCTTTTGATTCTTGGCATGCTTAGTACTCTGTATGCCCCTCTCCCTTTCTCTCCTGACTCTGTACGCCACTCATGCGTCTCTCTGATTATAATCACATCCTGGGAAAAAGGTCAGAGAGGGCAGTAAGGCCAGGACACATACTGTACCAAGTCAATCTGAGAACCACTGGTGTTCATTTAGCGCCTCCTGAAGTCCTCACTTGTTGAAACTTGTCTTTTGTTTAGAGTAAAAACCAACCACTTCTGTTGGGCACACTATCTTTCTAATTCAGAAAAATCATTAGCCAGAAAATGCTAGAAAATTTGATGTTACTGAACACTCTTATTTATTCATTGTCAAGAATGAAATTCGGAAAAAAAACATTTAAATGCAGTATATTTACATTTTTCCTGTGATGTTACCAGGATTCTGGAATGTTCTTCCATATCTCTTTGAACTTCCAATTTTAACTTATTCAGGCTGTAAGTGGAGGAAATGCTGTTGTTTCATTTAGGAAACAAATACGTTTGCATGGATTACATACCCTGAAAGAGGATTTATGATTCTTTCCTCTTCTGAAATGTGATAAATTGCTAGGCACTGTGAAAGAGAAACTTGATTTGGAAAATCGGAATCAAACATTGTCACATGGAAGAAATGATAAATGAAAGGTACATGTAGGTACATGTGTAGGAGGATATTAATTCACTACATGCTGACTTCTGTGTTCTTTGCACATGTCTAGTAGCAGTGATAGTAGAGATAAATTGGTGGTCTTCATGCAGCTCAAATGTCTGATTATTCTTCTTACTCACTCAGATAATCAGGTGCACATAATCACACAATCATCTGTAGACTTTGTGGTGACAAGATATTTTGGTGTTAAATGGGCACTGAAGAAGCAAAGTGCACACAGTCACAATTATGATGGCATGTGTGAGGGTGACAGACATTTCTGATATGCTTAATAGTAAATCAGAACTGCCTTCTGGTTTCATAGGACTGTTTTAAGTATCTAAAACAGTGATATTTCTTTTTTTCTTCAGGATGCATTGTTAGGATTTAAACTGATTGTTTGAACTGGATTTGTCTGCCTTCTCCAAGATCATTGGTAAAGTTTTATCAGATGTGTTGCTGTGTGCTGTAATTGGCCCTCATGTGTAGACATGGTGAGGTAGTGGGATATTGAGATGCCACGGTGGTTGGGTGATCTTGAAGGATCCAAGGATCCTTTAAGTCACAAGGGGAGCAAATCATTGTGTTAATTTTAAATCTAAGCTCCATTATTGAGTAGGGTTTGTGCTTCCTGTCTGGGAAGGGAGACTCTCCTTGAGGGAGATGGTGTCACAGAGCCACCAATGGTTCAGTATGTCACTGTGGGCAAATTTCCATTCTCTTGGGACAGGAATTCACAAATCCAAGAAGTCTGCAGTTTGCTGTCTGTCAAGGAAAGTCCTGAAAAAAAATGTTTGCACTTAAACAAGTGTTTCTTTTGTTGTAATTGTATAATGACATAAATGGAATCCTTAGTTAAGAGCAATAAAATGTACAATTGATACAATTTGACATGAACTCAAATTAAAAGTCATGGATATCAAAGTGTGTGTATTTGTATTTGTGTGTGCATGCATGCGTGCATGCATGACTGTGTGTGCGCACATGACCATCTTTGGGAACTCTTTTCAAGTAGTAAGGTTCTTTTCCTTGCTTCCAGCACCTGTGTGGAATATTGCCATCCTGATCCACTAAGCTAGTGCATTCCGCAAATGACTTTTAATTGTATTAGGGGCAGCTGTGACACGGGGCCACACTGTGGGCGGATTTTGGAGGAGCGAGCGGAGGAACAAGTCTGTGGGTAAACTAAGCCCGGCCCCCGGCTCATATCTGTGGGGTGTGCGGGGTGCTGATAGCACTGCCGAGTGGCGAGGGAGAGGGGGATTGGGAGAGTCTTAGGCAGCTAATCTGTTTGTGTGTTTGCTGAGGTTGGATTGAGCTGTAATGAGGGCTTCCATATCTGAATATGCCAGGCGTGCAGGATAAAGGACGAAAGGCGGGGGCGGGGGCAGGATGCTGAAAAAGCTGGCAATGCCAATGAGCCACATACTTACATATTGCCATCCTTTGCCTGGTTGTGCCATGCCAGCCACCCTTCCATTCTCCTCCTGTCCAGCACCTGGCTCTGCGCTGATGCAACCGAGAGAAATCATTCCACAGGACACACTGTGAGTATAGTAATGTGTGACCATGGTGAATAGAGATTGTCTCTGTGTGCGGTCTGGATTTATGAAGCACTGTGTGCTTTGCAAAAACTCTCCTCTGCATTTAGAGGAATGTAGCTGGTGCTGTAGTCATCCTTCTCTACTTTCCATTGCCAAGAAAGCCAAGGAAGAGGGCAGAGTTGACTAATCACCATTTGCTTTACATTCATCAGATCACTGCAACAAGTGAGGTACTATTCTCATGAGGAATCAAACACAAACATTCTCAGCACAGGTGTAGCACAGCTGACATAACTTTTCTTCCAGAGTAGGAAAAGATGTTCATGAATAACCTATGAATTGTCCAAAGGCTCATCAGCTGTCTCTGATTTTCACCACAGCAGATTGTTTACATTTTCATACAGACTGAAAATGTGAGTAAGAAGCAATTAGTCTGATTCTGCCACATCTGACACACCCATATGTTTAATTCTGTTGCAGCTATTTTTCCTGCATGCTGCCACAGTAACACAGAGGTAAAGAGCTGTACCTTTTCAGGATCCGATAAGACCTGCAATAAATGGGGGGGGGGGGGGTTCGCATGGAATACGAATGTGCTCAGCATTCCATTGGTGTCTGAGGGCTGGGGCAATGAGGGGGAGAAAGTTATCACCCCAAAGCTGCTGTAACAATCCTTTTTGTTGTGTTTATCAGCTGAGAGAGACAGAGCCTGAGTATATTAGACAGGGATAACAGGTGTGCTCTGCCAGATAACTACCACCAGGATTTACTCAAGACAGAAACAAAGCCAGACAGAGAAAGAGAAAATATGAGAAAATGTAAACTGAAAATTATGGGAGAAAAAATGCCTTTGCAAATATTTTCACTGTACATTCTGAATGTACCCTGCTTTTTTCCTTTATATATGATGATAGATGTTCTTGGTAGTAAAATGTGGTCTACTTTATTAATTATCCTCTTTGATTTGTCTGTCTGTCAGAGTTTGTAAGTAAGTGAGTGAGTGAGTGTGTATGTGTGTGTGTGTGTGTAAGTATGTGCACATGTGCACATGACTTTGTGTGTGTGTGTCAATTCTGAAAGTGTAGATAACAGAATGTTGCTAGGCCATCTCTTACTTGTGCAGTTACTGCGGGAGAAAAGGAAAGCATTATGGTGGCACTGGCGGTGTGCGGGTGGGGGGAGAAGAGCATAGTGGCGCGTGGCAGCGACGGCAGCTGCTTGGGGCTGATAGTGCTATCTGATTGTGAGAGCGCCGTTTCCCCTCAAAGGGCCGCTCAGGAGAGAATGGAATGAAAGATCAAGGATGACAGTGAAAAAATGGCATTTTATCCGAAAAAGGTTCAAAGTTTATAAATAAAATAAAGCCTTTCGTGGGGCTGGGAAAGTGAGATAACAGCCACAGCTCCAGTCCTGTCCCTCTTTTTTTTTTTTTTCTAATTTACAGAAACGTTTGTGTGGTTTATAATAAAACCATGAGTGCAGATTATAGGGGAGGCTGAGGAAATACATCATTGGAACACGTTCAAACCCCCCTCCCCCCCAACCAAAAGCAATGCGTTCATATGAGTGCAAGGCATGAGTTGCAGCATTGTGCTGTCGTGTTGAGTTTCATGCATGGAGTGGGATCCCTTCAAGTGTGTGTACTGCAGTGTATCACAGTTTACATGCCCATGACTCACTGTACGCTCCACAAGCTTTGCTCTGCTTCCTAGTCCCTCACTGGTGATTGAACTGCACACAAGAATTTTAGATCCAAAGTTTCAATTAACATGATTTCTGTGGCTGGCACCTTGTGATGTCCTTTACCATCACAGTGAATTTCAAGTGAATACATATAATTTTTTTAAGAAGGCCTCACAATTTGACAGAAAAGGGGAAGTCATTGTCTGGCACTTTGATTTGGTTCCGGTGACAGAACTTTGTTCCATTGTAGTTGCAGTTCCCGGAGGGAACCATGATGGACCTGTTCACCAGCAGTTACATGGAAAGATCTCTCACCTCTCAGATTTGTGCACCCACTCAAAGCATTTGATCAGGTTTTCTCATATTTCCAGATGTTAGATGTAGGATTAGGAGCCGACTTCCCAGTGAGTGTTGACAGGGAGCCCACAGGGAGGGGCCACCCATGTGGTTGAGGTGCTCCGCCAAGCACATAATGGGATCAGACACGGGAACCTGGTCTGACTTCTTGTGAGGAAAAAGCAAGTGTTCCTTATCTGAAAAATCCTACAGTCACAATCTTTGTTTCATATCCAACATTTCCAGCTTATATTATCCCAGCAGTGAGAGTGGGACCGCACACTGCCTGACATTGTCATTCATGGGAAAAATTGATCAAAGGCAAACACAACTTTCAGAATGAAAAGGAAATCTTTCCCTCTCGTTTTCAGTAAAGGATTAGTCAATTTTATTTTGAAATCAATTCCCTTCCATGCCACAGGCACACTACTTAGAAATGACTACACATTAGGAGTTTCACTGCACTAAATAATTTTCTCCTGTGTTTTACAAAGCCAGGTCAAGTAGATTGAAGAGTGCCCTACTGAGATAGTTTTTTTCATTTTGAATATTGCAACAGAGGAAATGAAACTACTGGGAAAACAATTGCCCCCAGCCAAGCATCCTGCTCTTATGAAGTGTTAATAGAGACTTTCCTAGGGAATGCAAGAGCTCACTTTTTCATGGCCACACTCTTTAAATACACAGAGACCTCCCTGTGCTCTTCAGAGCTGGAGCTCATGGCCTTCTTTTTCAAATGAGGAGATTTGTTTTATGCCCCATCGGTCTCTTAAATTGCGCTCTCCTGGAGGGCCCCCAAATCAATAGCTGCCTCCTTTATCAGCCCATGTTAACTGGAGTGGAACTTCACAAATAATGGTGTTTGATTGCCTGTGAGCTGCCTATCGATTGACAGCACACACCGGATGGCATGGGAGAGAGGAGCAGGGAGAGGACAGGACAAGCCTTTCCAGACAGTTAACATGTTAAAGGTGTAGCAAGCAGAACAAGGCCATGCCTATGACCAAGCCCATGACCTATGACCTATTCACCTGTGACCTGATTTTTCAGCCTATCATGTCACATGTAAATAAGTGTGTTGGCAATTGAATCAGTAATGATGACAGACAATGAGACATTAATAAAGCGGACATTCCCATCATCAAGGTTCTAATCTCCCTTCTTAAATTAGATTAACTCTTGTCATCTTTATGTATAAAAAACAAGAGAGAAAGTTCTGAGTGCTTAGCTGAAGTTGTGTCTTAATATCTGTGGAATGTACTGTGCTTCTCTTTTGAAACCTGTTTGAGTCGGTGATGTGTAAAATTAGAAATTTCACAAGCATGAATGGTTTGTATTAAATGGCAATGACAGTGCTCATTCTGGCAGTTTCACTGTCATGATGGGAAATATTGTAATCTGTGGGGTATCTCGATCAAGGCCAGGCTGTATTGTGCCCATTAAAACTATGCATGTTATACCATGATAACTGCTTTCTAAATATGTTATTTCGTAAATAAATTGAACCGATAATCATATCATGCCGTTTAATTTTATTTTAAACAGAGTTTGCAAATTCACAAATTCAACTGGCTTCAAATATTTAATTTTAGATCAGTTATAATGATCATACTAATTGTTGAACTACATCATTTTATAATGAATGTAGAACTGCTCTAGAAAATGCATTAAGTCAAAGGTTGCATCAAGTAACCACAGACACAGCTTCTTCGCAATAATTGCCTTTCAGATAATGTCAGATTTATATAATATTTCTCAAGGCTGTGCTACTGTACTTTGATAGAATATGATAACTATGGTGCCCTTTCAATAAATAGTGTAGCCTCTACTGCATTGTTAATGGCACGTCTCATCCAAATATTCAATTTTCCTGTCACACAACCTCCTTGGGTTCAGATGGAGATGCTCAGAAGTGGTATCTAAGGATCCTGTGCAATTAGGTTGCTTTTCACCTCCAAGGCCACACTGCTTACAGCAGTGGCAGCTTCAGTATGCAAAGTCTGCTCCAAATTGCATTGTGTGCATGACTTGTATTGTGGGTATGAGTGTGCAGTAGCATAGTCTGTGTGTGTGTAATCGTGTATAGATTGCAAGTGTGAATCTGTGAGCCCTTTTCATTAATGTTATTCTGTGAATATGGACGTGTGTGTGTGTGTGTGTGTGTGTGTGTGTGTGTGTGTGTGTTTCTGTGTTTGTATGTATGTGTGTGTAGTATGTAGTGGTCCTGTAGTGTCCCAGTGTCCAGAGGTGATGGGTGGTTGAGGAACATGTCCTCCATCATTGCCCTGTGTAGCACAGGGCTGCATAGTGCACACACACAGGTCACAGCACAGGTTGACACAGGAGTACAGCCTGAGAAATACAGCAACTAAGGCTGCTGTTCTCTGTCATTGTGCTTTAATCCATTGTATCTGGTGAGGGAAATACTTTTCTGGGCGGTGTTGTAAGTACCAAGGGGGTGATTGGTCTCTGCTCAGTGCATTTTGCTATCCATTGTCTTTTCTAATCGATTTTCCTCTTGAGGGACCCATTCACCTGATCCTTAAAAAGGTGTTATCTGTAAAGTGTTCTTGAGTGGCTTTTGTTGATCTGCTTAAATCTAAAGATTTGTTTTCTCTGTGTCCATCATCTAGAGAGAGAATTATCTTCTGTCCTCAGTGAGATGTGGAAGGTGTGACCATACTCATCAAGAACACACCGTACAGGCAATCACCTTGAGCCTGATTTGGACCCTGAAGAAGAAATGTCCAATTAGGGGAGTGCATCAAGAATGAAGGACTGTCCATCAAGAGAGTTCCTGTTTTGTACATGTTACTATTCCTGAGAAGGCTGTGAAAGCACTGCAGCATCACTGACACTGCTTCTGTGTGGTATACAGTAGAAAGGGACACTGAGCTAACCACCACACCCAAAGAATATCTTCCATCTATATGGTACTGCTGCTCATAGCTGCCCATCTTTGACTCATGTAAGGAAACAAGATGCCTGTGATGTCTGCAAGGATTGATCAGTGGGATCAGTGCTGATCTACTTCTTTCAAACATTGATCACACTCTACAGGCTAGGCTGGAAAAATACAATTCCCCATATGATTTCAAACTGTGAGACAGAACTGCATGGTGAATTACAATTACAAATTTGAGCTGGAAACAAGATCTACCAAAGTTACTGTTCTCTGTTTTAATCACCAATGGAAAAAATTATGATACACAAGAATTCAATATAGTTTCCGTGTATCTAGTAAACATGTTCACATGTTATACTCATGACACACCATGTTCAAGGTCAATGACAAGCTCCCCTCAAGCAGACACATATGGACCTCTCTTCCTCTCTCTCTCTCTCTCTCCCTCTCTCTCTCTCTCTCTCTCTCTCTCTCTCTCTCTCTCTCTCTCTCTCTCTCAGTTTTGCAGGGAAGGCAAGATCTGGTACTGGTATTTAAGGGATTTGTCTCTGTGAATGCTAAAAGATGTAAGCAGTTTGAAAATGTTAAATGTGTTGAAGATGCAATTAGAATCATTTCTAAACTTTTAGTGGGTTATAGGAAAATATAAAGATGTATCAAGATATAGAAATCCCTCACTCTCCATTGCTCCCACAAACCTTTATTAATGTGTAAGAAAATGACATTTCAGCCCAAAGGAGTTTAAGAAAGGTAAACATCTAACAGAAAGTTTGTGGCCTACTCATCTCATTTCTCTGTGCAGCACCTTTATTCTTGGCTGTGTCTATCAGCACAGACAAGTAGACATATGTACTCTGAGTTGTTGTGCTCATTTTTACCTTCTTTTTTACCATCCCATGTGATTGAAAGAGCTGAAGGACATCTATGTACTGTCATGAAAGAGGCCAAAACAGACATGTAAACAACATTTTATTGATGAATACATATTTACAGTACAAGGGGATATTTAAGAAGAGAATCATGGAGTCTTCTTTTCTCTCTTCATTTCTTCTTTTTATGAAGAGGGAGGATGGATTGATAAAAGGTTAACACTCTGTACTCTTTGAGCTTTTGAATACAAGTTCCAGGGAAAGAAATCAGTGCTGTCTTTATGTGGTCATGACCCAGGTGTGTGGTGGAAGTGGGCAGAGGCCAGCAGTATGACTGAGTTTCAAGCGCCTGCTATCAGTGTCTCCTCTCAGGAGCCCAATCTGAGCTAATTTATAGCTACCCACCCTGATATGGCGTCCACCGTTCTGGTCGCTGGCCCACCGTCAAGCTGCTGGTTGTGTGCTCCTTGAGCACTCAGCTGGTCTGACCATGGGTCATTACTCACTGTCGTCTCTTAAAGAGCCACTTTAGATGATGTAGTGCCTGTCGTTGCACATACCTTCAGTCTGGTAGCACAGACAGAATCTGCCCGAACTCCTATATCTCTCACAAGTGTCAGTTTCAGACTCAGAGATCTGTGGGGCCTTAACAGATCATTTTAAAGACATTACAATCAAGGTTGATGTAAATTAATAGAAGTACACATTTCTAAGTATACACGTCTACACACTTCATAGTGGCTAACCCAGCCCATTAATGTATGAGAAAGGCTGCTGTTTCTTAGTTTATATTCATGATGAGAAATAGTCAATCATGACAGATTCATTCTATCATTCGCTTGTCATTTATTATGAATTAAATACAATTTTAAGTCCTTTTAAAGTTATATTCTGCAGCAAAATATACCTTATCAACACTATAGAAAAGTTTTGATGGATTAGTATTTCATTATGTTGGTTTTGAACATAATGCTCTTGCAGTCATTTAACTTACCAAGAGTTCAAAACAGGATTAGCCAGGTTACTAATAGGATCTGAGGGAACTCCCTGCTGTTATAGGTCATGCTTGCACATTTTCCCACCTCATTTTGTGAAAGCACTTCAGTCTAAGGCTATATGTAGCTAATGTCGCAGCCAACCCTGCACACTCACAAGCACTTCAGTCTCCAAACAGTAGTCTTCACCAAACTGCACAATTTTCACAGGAGAGAGAATAGGGGCAGGTGTATTTGATTGTCTCTTAAGCTCTGTTCCACATGTGTTTGTGTGTGTGTGTGTGTCCTTGTGTCTGTGTTTGTGTGTGTGTGTGTGTGTGTGTGTGTGTGTGTGTCTGTGCGGTGTGTGTGTTTGTGTGTGTGCTCTGTCACTGGGGGAGGTGTGAATTACTAATCAGTTCAGTTGCACACCTGAACAATGCTCCCTTTCCTGTGGGTGTTATGCATTATAAATCAAAAGAATTAATTTGCATTCACTGTTATTATTATTCACATTTTTTTACATTTGGGAAATGAGTTGAGGGTTATAGTAATGAAGCATGCTGACTGGATTTTTAGCTAGTTAGCAAGGGGAAATAAACACGTTGTCAATAATTTGTGGAGGATTTAGGGTTAAGGATTTTCTGCCACCTCTGTCTGTCTGTACACATGAACTAACGTGTGCTTTATGTGGAAATGAATGCCTCTACAATTTCCAGACCTATATTGTTCTTGCTGTCCTTTATAAAACCATTACAGTAAATTGTTTCAGATATGGCTGGTCTATGTTAATGCTAAAGAGGTATACATACAAAGGATTAATCATAAATGAGTATATGTTTTTAAGGATTTTGTTTTGCTTTCACTCCTTTTTCTCCCAATTTGGAATGCCTAATTATGTCATTAGATGCTGCCCCTGTGGCTGAAACCTCTACTGTCAATGTGGGCTATATCCCTAAGTGGAATGAAGCCAATTCATTCTGCCGCTGTGGGCTCCCAGTCATTGTTGACTAATGACACAGTTTGGAACCCAGGCCGTTGTGCTTAACTTTTTACCGGTTGAGCTACTCAGGAGCTCTGCAGGATTTTTGTTTTAATTAAGGTGTTAGGAGTTTGCTTTGCTTTGTTAGGCAACACATGCACACACCCAGAAATTACAGGTTGTCTGAAGACACTACAAGATGGTGTGAATGTCTATCGTGAAGCAGGCAGATGTGACCTCAACTCTAAAACAACTGGACTTGACTCATATTTGACTATATCCTTTCCCTTAAGTACATGAAAGCCGAGGGGTGCACCTGTCAGCAAAGGGATAACTGTAAAAAGTGCAGAGGGACTGAACACAGGGACTTTCTTTGGCTGAGAGGTTCCACCCAGGATCTGTTAGGGGGAAGAATTCCCATGGCCTTCTGGGAGTTCAGTTGGAGCAGTGAGGGGAGGTGTAATCTGGACAGTGCCTGGAGCATTCACCCCACCCCACCACACACACATACATATGCACACACACATGCCACACACACACACACACACACACACATACATACAAACACATTAATATCATCCCCAGTGGTCAATCAGAGAACAAGAAATAGGAGGAGCAGTGGACTGGTACAGGTGATGCCAGTGCCTCTGTGACTTCGGCAACCTCAGCTCCCATCACACACACAATCTATTAACCTTACAGTTCTTACTGAAGACAATGTTCTTGTTAACAACAGTCCCTATCAAATAATAAGAGGAGGGAGGTAAACAATGAATTATAAACATTCTGAGGTGAGGTATGTTTGTAAGTGTACATGTATTTTGAATACCATGCCCAATGTGTTATGTACTGTGAGTAACTCCTATCTGTATGCATTGTCTGTTTGTTTGTTTGTTTGTGTGTGTGTGTGTGTGTGTGTGTGTGTGTGTGTAGTCTCACTGTATGCATGGCCTGAATGGTGTGCCACAGGCCAGTGGTGCAATTAGGTCCAATCATTCGGGGCTATATTAAATATTTCATGGCACTGAGAACATAGGCTTCCTCAGAATTAACTTACCACATGACCTTGAAAAGAATTTGAAACCCTGCTCTTGGCTTTGCATGATTAAATATGTGAAAGCCATAGTGTAGGAGACTCAAGAGGAAAGCTCAATTTTTCTGTTAAGAAACTACTTAATTGACACAGATGCTATAGATGTACAATCTATCTGGGCCTGTCTAAATAGGCTTCCATGGTTTTCCACTGCAGTATCATCTTTGTAATCTAAACTAAACAAAAGGAAAAATACACCTCAGCATGAATCCCAAAGTAGAAGAACAAAGGAACTTTTTCTGGATCTATATTTTTACAAATGATAAGATAACATTGTTTTACAAGTGTTGTGGTAAAAAAAAATTACGAATAACAGTTAACATGCATTTGCTGCATTTTGTATTAATATAGTGGCTCAGTTCAACTTCTGTATTCTTACTCCCAGTGGTAAATTTAATGTTGGCATAGTCATCTATAGCAAAAACCATCACACACCAAATGTATAGTATACTGCTAAAGGACAATAAATATATATTTCATAAGAACAAACAAATTGTATTAGCAGGGAAATATACATTAGCTGTTTGTCCAGTGCTTCAATGTTCTCATGACGTTTGACAAAAGCCCAGGGGGATCATAGACAGGGCTGTGCCAGTGCCAGTGACATGAGAGTTTAAAACAGGCAGTTTTTCTGGTGGCCCTGTACACAGCCTCAATCAGCCTGACAACTTGAATAGAAACTGCATTCAAAGGTGCTGAGCTGAGTCCAAAGGGGCAGATTGACTCAAAATGTTTGAACTAATAAAGGATGTATTGTGGAGAAGGTTATATGACAGGGCCTTTCTAATCTTAAGACATTCAAAATTGGGTGCTTTCATAACAGAATTCCAATAAATATTTTTGTCTTAGATGGCATAGGTTATGAATGATTTATAAGGAACAATGCAGGTCATGGTGGCTTGGAGCCTCTATTGCTCTGATCAGAGCTGAGACACCAAGCACTTTCAATCTCTTGCTGTTCAATGGGTATTCTATGTTTCAGCCATTGTTAGCAAACAATGAGGTAGACCCTTTCCAGCTATGACTTCAAAAACATGAGAAATTTTCAAAGGGGCAGTGGTTCTCTTTGGAGGAAGCTGTTAGTGTCTTCAGGCATATATTTCAGTACCTTTGCACTGATTGGTCTTTGGGCTTGCAAAGTGCTCACAAGAAGAAGAGGTCTTAAAGTTTTAATATGCTCTTGCGTGCTGTTGCTTTGGTCACAAGGTACCTCAGTGTATTGCAAATAGTAAAACTTACCAACTGGTAATTTTTTATAAATTGAAATTGCTCAAAATTTTGTTTGCATGTGATATTCCTTTTACACATGGTATTAACTATTTCTAAGTGGAGGCAACAAAAATGTGCACTTTTACATATTAGATCCACAAACTCTTTGAAATATTGCTGTATACAACTTTTTGCATATGCCATCTGGTGGAGACAGTGTACCTTGCAGCTGGACTAGTGGTCAGGAAGAGGATTCTGTTTTCATTAGATAGTTTCTCATCAGGGAGTTAAATTGGAAATATTGCTACTTTACATGCCCACTGCATGAAACAATGTGTTCTGACACAGACCCACCTCTTCACACTGCATCTCGGTTCCACCTCAATCCCCGCCCCCTAACACCTGCTACCTCTAGGATTTGATGGTTATTTGACGCGTAGCATTGTGGTGTATTTTGGACTCTATGTTCTAGTGACTGATGTATCGTAGTATACTTGGCTTCCATTGCCACAAGTTAACTTGTGGTAGGGCTTGAATGGTGTTACGCTCACACTCACTGGTCTGGGACTGTTTTTAGCCTGGTCTGACACTGCAACTCATTTAACTTGAATAGATACACTTATGTTCTATTGTGCTGGAAGTCGCTGAAACTGTCCATGTAGAGCCCTATGCCCTCTCTCAATCCCTTGCTCTCTCTCAATATGTCCTGGACCTATTGTTCTAACGAAAAGCATGTCCACCCAGGGGTTCATGCTATGCCTCAGCCAACATCTTGTAATTGTAGGGCAGAAACAGGCCTAGAAGGAAAAATAGGCAAGTGTGTGATAGCTCTGGTGAGCTGTCACATTCTCACTGTGATGAAGCAGGCACTTTTTAGTGCAGTGAGAGTAGCTGAACCAGGAACACAGAGCATTTATCAACTCATTCTCCTGAAGCAGAGTAAACTATTGCCAGCCAGTGAAACCATTGGCTTGGAACTCGTCCCACAGAATTAATCAAAAGGGCAATAGAACTGTTTTCATTGCAGCCTTTTGGTCAGGTAGTACTTTTTGTAAACAATATGATGAAGATATGAAGTATAATGAGATAGTTTAGCAAGATAAGAGAGCTTTATAATTTGTTAAACATCAAAATTATGCCAACATGTTAAACCACATTAAAGAGAAAATTTCCTAGACAAAAGGTTCTGTTCAATTAAGGACAGATGATTTGTTACTGCTTTAAGGTGTGCAAATACATTCCAATGCCATAAAACTGCTCAATTAAAATATTGTGTCACCACAAACCCTTAAAATATTGGAAACAAGTGTCCAGTTCTAACAAAAGAGTAAGTTCTCATAAATATCTTTGATCCAACATTTTCCAGGACTCTTTTCAACATCTTAATACGTCATTTACTTTTACAAATGCATTGATCTTGATTTTGTTATTAAAAATAGCAGTTTGAACAAACTGTTCTTTGCCATCTGTCTTTATGATCATTCAAAGCATCTCTATTACAACAGAAACATTTTTTTTGTCATTTGACCAGCCAAACCCTATCAATCTCTTGTCATACTGTGGGAAACATCCTTGTCAAGCACTATGTTGAGCCTGACAAATCATGTGTCTACAAAGCTGTCTTTTAAGCCAGTAAACTTCCAAGGATATATACAGTGGCTGGTGAACTTCGTCAGGTTATATTACAATCTATTCTCAGCACTGACACATTTGCAAGTCAATGCACACTTGCTAATTCTCAGGTAAATCAAGCCCACATGATGCTTGCAGAAAATGACGTAAAATGACGACAAACAGGTATTTAGCCACACTTAAGAGTTGCTGATAACAGTTACAGTCCTCCACTGAAGAGCAACTAAACATGTGTTTGATAATATACAAAATTGACCATGTTCTTACCATTGGCTACAATTAATTATAGACAATATAATCAAATTTCTGGAACAATTGTGAACTGTTTTTTTATTGCTGATCAGTGCAGATGTGCGGAAATACAGGTTGTGGAACCATGTTTGGAGTGAGGATTTGAATAACTTCATAAAATAAAACTAGTTAAGCCTGTCCAAACACTGTAGAGCTAATAAACTTTGTGGGCTGGGCTTCCTTCGTTGTAGACCCGCAAAAAAAAAAAAAAACACGTGCCCATTAGGCTAGCAGAATTTATTTTAGTTGCACATCGGTAATGTGCTATCATAAAGCAGACAATAAATCGATGTAAAAAGTCGGAAGCAAGGTTGGAAATTGCAGCGTTGTTGCTGTTATATTACTTTTCACCACTAGATGACACCGTTATCTAATAACAGAAGCTAATGATAATATCAACTAGTTTGAATTTCCTCGCCCGTGATGAAGCAGGTTGAGAACATGTAGGAAAGTAAACGGGGGTCTCCACTACTGTCCCCTTGGGCTCTTTACGTCAAGCCTGGGCCTGATATGTGGGGTAATATTTTCCAAATGTGTAATACTTAAACTGGACACACTAGTCATGAAAGTACGAATCATAAATGAAGTAGCAAGTCATTTTGAGGGCACGTGGTCTTTCTTTAACTTCTCAATACGCTCGCAAATGTTCTTGGTACTGAGGCTTGGAGGGAATTTATCAAAAGCTGATACTTCTGTTTCAAAGTAGTTTCACTTGGTGAAATTATCCAGCAATGATCTAAAAAGACGGCAAGGTCCACGGGTTGGGCCGCTCAACAGGAATAACGCTGCAGTTTTGTTTCAACAAATGAGAGCGAGAAAAAGACGTTTGGAGCAGAGGTAAGCGTCTACTGCAAGAAAGCAATGTTTTTGATAAAATGTGTGGAAATATGCTACAACGCAGCGACATATGTTTAGTAACATTTGTTTATTTTTTTATTATTTTAATATACGAGTACAATAAACAAGTAAAGTTATTCATAACATGTGAAAAGAATCGAGTTGGCGTTAGCATTGCGATTTCCGTTTATTATTATTTTTCTAGCTGTTTTAATCTTGCAAACGGCAGTATCGTAGTGTTACTTCACATAGCTAACTGAGTAAGAAGTGAGACTAAAATATATTTTGTGTCCAGTGGCTATAGGCTATGCTGTCGACATAATTTGTTGACATAATTGATCTAAGTGAAGCAGAACCCATTTCATTTACGCAGCGTGAAATGGAGCTAGTTTAGAAAATAAAGTTGGTTGAGTCCTGGTCGTAGTGGGTGTAGTTAAATATAATCGAAGTGGGAGTTACTGCAGGTAAGTCTATTCCTGTCAAGACGAGAACATGTAGACAGCAGATGTATTCACAAGTCCAACCTGGGGGGTTAAGCTAGAAGACCCGCCTAGGTTTACAACTGTTGTACGTAACAGAAAAGGAAAATGGTCCGATTATTACGGTGAAGCAATGCATGTGAAACTGAGAGAACACTGACGATTACAGTGTTCATGTTGGTGAATCACTTTTTCCACGAAGATCTTGCTTTACAGGGAATGTCCTGCCCAAGAAGCGGCTGTTGAAAACTGTGGGACGTAGCATCAACAGGAGCACTTTGGAACTTTTTGTTTTTATGTTCTGCTTGAGTGAAGATGGATATGTCACACATCGAAACGCGAACAAATAGAAATGTCATCGGGGTGCACTAAAAGGTGAACTGGATTTGAGAACTATCGTCAAAGCTGTGGAGCTAACACAACTTTTGAATAATTTATTCAATAAACTGGAGTGACTCTATGGGTTCCATCAAGTTGGACTTTTTATATCGCTTTTATCTTTTAACGTGAACTTTAGTGGTGGAGTAGATATGTTTAATTTGAGAGACTGGAATTTACCGTTGTGTTGAGGAATGCTGCTGGAACTGTAGTTGGTGGAGCTAACGGTGTGTTCTGGAAGCGCTTATGGAACTTCAGGTAGTGTGTGGATTGCTCTACTGCTTTCTGCTGCCGACATTCTTATTAGCAGGTAAGAAGTGTTTTTACAACATTTTTGAAACATGTTGTTATGTTTTAAAATGTTAAATGTTAATGTTAAAAAACATTTTAACATTTACTTTTATTAACATTCAGTGGCTGCATGTCAACACATTTTTATGAAGGTGGTGAATAAAAGCTTAGCAAAATTATCTAACATTACATTGTATACGTTAGATTCTGATAAGATATATGTTGAAGTGGCCACAATGTATGGTGTATAATTTTATTAGCATTGCTCCACTTTTGAGATAGCATCGTGGTATTTTTTATGTCGATCACCGGCTTTGGATCGTTACAGTCATAATCAGTCAGTCAGAAAAAATAGTGTCTTCATAGTGTAATGCACCTTCACGAGTTTAGTATGCCTTATGACATGTAGTGTAGTTGATAGTGCGTATGTAAACATTGTGGCGGACGGCTCAGGTGTATTCATAATTAATATGGTAAGTTTAACATCCAGTAGGTTTTAATCTAGAGTGAATGCAGTGTGAGAGTACAGTAATAGGATTACTTGTAAATACCTTTACACTTTCACAAATGAACTTATGCAATTTGTGATGTCTAATGCAATTTTTAGGTAGGTACTTTTTACTTAAAAGTTATATGTGTATGATTGTGTCAAGCTGTCAGTCTGTGTAGATCCTCCTTAGCAATCAGGGATTGTATCTGATTCGCCATGTGGCTTTCTGTTTAGGACTCAGCCTAGCTACAAAATGTATTAGAACTTGTACAGAGGACTGTCATCACTCTTTATTGTGATAATGATGAGCAAACTGCTAGTTGGCAGATACACACTTTTCCTTCCCACTGTAATATAGACTCCTCCATGATACACGGTCAAGTTACCTCATCATTTAAAAACCTTGAGGTCTTTGTATGAAAGGAGCCTTACCAATCCATGGGTATTGTAAAATGATGGAAATTCTCTGCTGGAAGGATTTCAAAAGTGCAACACAATCATGTTAGAAATGTGTTTTCAGTGTATAATATAAACTTGTCCTGTTTTCAGAGCAATTGCAAGTAACCTGAAGTCTAAATCTGGTGATTTAAGAGAGCTAGTACTCTCTAGGTCCCCAACAGAAGACCTAAAATGAAATTTGGACAAAAGTTGAAAATTGTGTTAATAGCTGAGCTAAGCTTGGGAAGTCTGACGGTAATGGAGTATAAAGGAAGATAACGAGCTCGGGCCCAGTCAACACTGTAAATATAACTTAAGTAACATGAGTATTGGATGTAGTACAGTTTCGAGTGATACATTGCTTGGATATTTGGATACTTTTCACATTATTGCTCAGTATCAGAGCTGAGCACGATGTGAGGACAGGGGACAATTACATGAGTTGATAGTAGTGTTAATTGTATTGTGGTCATTGTTTTAGTCAGTTGCCTCCTTTAGGGGGGCAACTGACTAAAACAACTTAATATTGTGATATTAAGGTCTTTGTGATATTAAGGTCTTTGTAAGGTTTGTGAAACTTTTTCTGTCTAGCTGTTTTCAGTTCTCTTTTTTCATCTGACACATTTTACGTTATTCACAGCCAAACACTGAAGTAATTTCATTCCTCTTCTTAGGCTTCCCTTTTTCTAAGCGTTAGGCTTAGAATATTTTACTCTTTGGAGTACAGTCTTTGTGTACACATTCTATGAGCTAGGTTTGCCAAGTGTGTTTTCTTCAACCAGTGTAAAACGAACAACCCCCAAAAAGCTGATGTTTCAGGCAGGATGTCGTTAGAGCATGTGGCTAACTCTGTCACATGGGTTCTGTGTGACTCACAGGAAACCAAGAGTGCCTCTGGAGCCACCTCAGTCCTCATCCACTCTCAGAAATGTGGTCTGCCAAGGGATTCTGATTTGCTATAGTTGTTGAAGTTCATCATGCTTGCTTCTTTCACTGACAAGACTGTCACGCACATTTTTATCCATTTTACTACGCACTCTGTGCCATTTTCATCTCTGTAAATGCAACTTTATGAGGTTTCTAATATGAGCCACCAATAAAAGATACTAAGGCTGGTGTAGGTGAGTGGTTTTTCTTGGCTGTCTTTGACATTTCCAGCCTAATTCAGTGAATTGAGACTCCAATGAGGTCAATTTAAGAGTACTGTGACACGTAGGATCAGAAGATGTTAATGCCAGGCCTGTTACGATATGTCAGTTGCTTTACTCTGTGGCTGACTAGTAGCTGGAATGTGTGCAACATGGAAGGGAAATTCCAGAGAGGAGGTGAAATTCACTGTCATTTATTTCTAGAGCTAGGGCTGTAATTCACAGTAAGCCCACGTGTCCCTGATCATTCAGTATTTTTGTTGATAATGTGAAATTGAGGAGATGGGCCGTCCAGAATGGTTTGGTCCTTTGGACAGTTAAGTGATGGTATAATGGGGGCCTTGAAATGGATGCAAACAGACTGACATAATAACATCCAAGTAAAACTCTGATTGTGAGAAAAATGACACATCTAATCTGTAGAAGGAAATGTCTATATCACATTCAGGTGCATTGATATAAGGGACATGAACACAACCATAGGGACCATTTCTTTTCTGGCTCCAGAGTTTTTGTCATCTGATGAATTGCTTGTCCCCAGCAGCCTCTGTACAGTAGGTTTGAAATTATTCAATTCAGTTTAATTAAAAGCATCATATTATTGGCAATCAAAGTGAAAACGGTAGCACAGTACAGGTTGTATTCACTATGGGACAAACGCTCCTGTGTCACAGACTCCACCACACCACTATGACAAAGCATGGATAGGACAAATGATGTAGGAAATGGGAGATTCGGTTTTGTCTTCCAAACTGCTTTTGTCACCAAAGGCTATCTTTGCTTGCATGGAAGCATGCAATCTACTTATGCTGTGTTTGAGCCCCTAAGATGGCTGAAACAATTGCATGAATGCACTGTAGCTAGCTAGCGATATGAATCATTTAGCAAGATTGTTTCATATAGAAACTGACCAAGGCACTGGCACTGCACTGAAAACCCCTTTGTACTTTGTAACCATTGTATACAATTCATTGTCACATTTTCTGCACATTTTCTTGACATAGATTGTCTTAGAATAAAGGAACATTTCCAAACCTAATGTTTCACCATAATAGAAAGGGTGAATGTGAATTCCCTTTTCATCTTAACCTCATCATCCTTACAGCATAGTCCCTGCCTATCCAGGTGTGATGAAATAATTAGTGATTAGTGTAAATTCAGTGCCAGCATGAAAAGGAATAGTGAGTGAGCAGCCCCAAGTATGGAGCATGTGTTGTGTGCACTACAGCAACAAGTGCAAGCACCTGAAAAGCTTTTCCACCTCATGAACATCATCAAGCCTGTTGCAAGAGGCTGAAAAATCACACTGTAGATGCTCCCTGTTGCAGCAGGTTGCTTATAACACCTGTACCCTGTCAAAGGCCTCACGCTCTATCACTGTTTAATGACACCCATTAAAGAGAATTATGCCCTCAACGTTGTTAACATTACACAGCAGGTAATGCAGTCTGGCAGCAGTGAGTGTAAACAGAGGGGATTAAGTGAAAATCACTGTTTGAACATGCACATTGTCACTGTTCCTCCAGTGGTGTAATTAATAGTTTTTAGCACTTGCTTGACCAAAAAAAAACTTTCTGACATTTTGACACTGTTGTGCTGTGGCTTTACTTGTCAGAAAGCTTTGCATCCTATCCTTTTCCTCTTTGTCAGTTTGTGTAATTAATTTCGGGTCATTTTGCAATCATTATAGATGAGAATCCGTCAGCAATATGGAAGCAAGTTGCAAAATTACAGCATAAGGCAGGAAGAAGTCAATAAGAAAAGCTAGTTGAAGATAACTGTGATGTGGCATGGATGAGGAAAGATATTCAGATATTCAACAGTACCTTCAAGTTTCAGCATGTTATACATTTTGTGTTTCCTAAGGTAGAAAGTTGTAAACAGCTCTGCTGTTGTACTCTGTATTATGGGCTATGCATTGTGTCACCATAGTTAATTCAGTCTTGTAGTCTTGAAATTCACTTTCTTGCAGTGCCTAATATTATGTATTCTCTTTTTTAGAATGGAAAGAAGGAAAGGTGGTTGTATGTTATGGTAGCAGTACAGTAATTCACACAGCTCCTCTCTCTCTCTGGAAGGAATGGAAAAGGAGGGTTACAATGGTGCTCGTTGTGAGGGAGTCAGCAGCAGGGCAGAGCGCAGTCACAGCCCAGTTAGAAATGTCTTCTCTCACTGTTAATTACTCAGACCTCATGATCAGTGCTTTTACCCAGACGAGGAGGAGGCCTGTGTATTCGTTGCTTGTGAAATGAATTTAGTGAAACACACCAACTGGGAGTCTCAGAGCAGTGCTTATTTCAGCATGCCGAGACGTTGGGCAAGGCTTTGCTGCTTGGCGGAGTGGTAGCCATGTTTCCATAAAAACAGGATGTAGGGCTAGTGGATAAGCCTCATGTCCCACTAACAATAGAAAGGTGTCTCTTGTATAAAGCACTGCTACACCTTTCACACAGTACATTCCATTTGTTCTTGTAGCTGTAGCCCTGTTGCCATTCAGGGACACCTTGAATACTTAGATGTAATGATTGAAATTAATGGTGGATTATAAATGAGCACTTGGGAAATGGGGAATGAAATGATATTCCTCAGACTTGAACTGAAAAGATATGTTACTCTTTTCAATGTTTATTTCTGTCTTAAGATGTGTAATGCCTGTTCAGTTAATCAATAATGATTCTCAAATAATGTTTTGGAAGCCATAGAGGTTACATGAGAAGAATGTGTGGCAAAAGGGGTTAAATTAAGATTAGAACAAGAAGCACACTAGGTAGCTATTATGAAGCAATTGCAATTGAAAATGACTGTACTGGGTGACTTTAAGTAAAGTTGTATGTCATCAAGAAAAGGTTTTTGTCAGGTCACTCACATTTAAAAGTCATAAATTCCCCATAAGTATTCTCTCTCTCTCTCTCTCTCTCTCTCTCTCTCTCTTTCTCTCAATATGATGCTAAGTTATAACAATTCTATCCACATTATCTCAGCCAGACTAAAGAGGCATTTCCAAAAGAATGTGACACAATGTTGTCTTAATTAGTTCATGTAATTTTCCCCCTGTGATTGTCAGTTTTCTGTTGTTGTGAGATATATTATGAGGGAGTAGGAGATTATTTCCAATGATATAATTGTCTCAAAACTTAAGTTGAAAAAAATGAAGTAGATATGGAGGAAAGTGCAAAGTGGTTATTTACTGTGTGGCTTTGTGTTTAACGTAGGTTAGACGGGATGGAAATAATTGTCTGTAAGGATTCAGACCTTCAATTATTGTGCTTAATTTTGCAAGAAATCCCATGAAAGCCTTAAGTCTTGTATCTTACCATGTTGTTATGGTAGTATACTCCTAGCCCATACCTTCACCAGATGACATAGCTGCCATCCAAAATGAAATTGTTGTAATAATACAATTTTCAATGGAAACAAAGAATGAGCCATAAAACATAAACATTTCACAAGTTTTAAAAACCTAGAACTTGGATTAATGCAAGAAAATGTAACAGGAGAAACTAAAATATCAAATCATTGTCAATGGTTCTGTCAAATAATGTTCAGGACAATGAGTAGGGTTATGGTTGCAGTTCTCCAGGTTTTCTGGGTAGCCCTGATTTTAAAATTGGACATGACATTATGGAGCACATTCCTGGTGAACAGACATCAAAGACATCTATCATTGTCAGTATTAATGTTCAGAGGTTAAATGGTTATCTTTCATACTGATGAAAATGACCCAGTAGTCACTATAATGAGGTACTTTGTCAGTGAGATTGCATGTACTGACATCAATTCTGAGAGTGGTTTGGATTTAGACGCTCAAAGGCAGTAATGTGTTCCACATGCAGGGTTCCAAATGGCAAAAGGACTCATGACCAAAGGCATTTTTGCCCTAGACAGGAGACATGTAGAGGAGTTCAGATGATAAGATGTGTTAGAGGGCAGATTGCTCTCTTAATGTGACATTAAGCAGGGTGTGATTTTCACAAGTTTTCAGCGTTGTCCACAGGTTCTGCCATATCGGAGATGCCATGTACTGCAGTGATGCTATGCTTGCTAACCAGTTTTACTTTAGCCAGTTATAGCCCTGGAGTTTCACTTTGCAGCACCATCTCAGCAACTTTAATTGGCTGTTTGCAACACTTCGACAGTGTGTAATATTGTGATATTATACTTCAGTTATTTATACTTAGTTGAAATTAAATCAATGTTTAGTTGCAAGTTGTTTTTAAAAGGACATAGCGTTAAGAAGGTTGTGATGTTAAGCAAGGTGATACCAGGATCATCTGTACTTTGTATTATTTAGAACAATTCAGAGATTCTTTTATAGATGATTCCTGTTGCAATCAACAGGTTTGCTGACTGCTTTCTATGACTGCAGTAAGGATACTTTTCCAGTATCACATAATGTCCTGGAGCTGGTGTAGTTTCCTTAGTGGGAAAATCACTTGTATAGGTACATCATACACAGGTTCACTCATTATAAAAATGCTTGATGCCTCATAGTCTCAGAATGCTGGCATTTCAAGGGTTTGGCATGTCTGGCTGCAACACAGTTAGTCATATCCTGTTTGTCAGTTGAGTGATTTTACAGAATACCTGTACACATTCTTTGTTCGTATGAATAAAAGACATTATTGTACTTTTTCTCTGCAGTCCTGAAAAAATATTCGTAAACTATATAGTTGGACTGCTTTAAACAAATGGACCATTCTCTGCAATTAAAGGGAACAAAGACCAGTTTAGAATCATGGCTGTAATATGTTCACTTGGATATCATTTCAGATATCAGTTATATTTCAGTAATATCTTACATTTAGTTGTCAGCCCTCTCGTGGCTTTTGAGTGTTTTGTTTGTGTTTCGAGGTCAGTTTGCTGTGATGAGTTGGAGTGGTTACAGACTCCAGATTAATCGTCATGTGCTCAGTGAGATAGATGTGCTGAACCTACAGGCCCTCATGGATAAAGAGTGACTGTCACTCTGCTGTTTAACGAGGCCAAACAATATCACAATAAAAGAGCCCTATCGAGTCCATGACAGAAAGAGGTTTCAGCTGGGCCTGCAGCAGAGCTAGGGCAGGACCTCTACAGTGGTAGTATAAATGGTGCTGTTGAGAGCTTGTGAAGTAGGCAGAGCATACCTGTGTATCGAGCTGGGCTGGAGCTGTGGGGACTCCACTGTCAGTATCCCAGTAAGCAAGAACCAGAGAACATCAGCTGTCTCTTAGGGAACGGAAAACTCTTCAGCTCCTTTAGGCTGTCTGACCCCACTGCTCCATCCTGGAACCACTCAGCCAAGGCCACTCAGCAGTACAGGCTAGGAGCCCCACCTGGAGCCATTTGTGTCCTGTGTCACTGGTGGATATGCATGTACATGTTTCTCTGGCCATGTGAGCTCCTGAGAGGTAATATCTCCAGTGGAAGGAGGCTGGTGCGCTCATCCTCCCTCTGACTGCATCCAAACCCAGTGTAAGGTCCAGCTAGGAAAATAAGGCACATGGTTTTTGTGTTGCCTGTAATCAAGGGCAAAAAGGCAAGAAGTGGTATTTGTAAACCTCTAGAGCACTTACGCCTCTTGAGCATTCTGGGAAGTCAGAATTGCTGCTTTTAAATATAGACAGAGAGAAAGCAGCGCAGCCAAAATGTAAGTGTTGGGGTTAAATAGAACAAAAGAAGTGAAGATGTGAAGTATGGAGGGTGAAGACAGATTTTGTTGACAGGAGAACTGTACAGGTTTTTAAATAATATGATGAATTAGTAATACATTTTGAGACACATTCAAGTATGACTCAGAGCAGAAAGAATAATATACATAATCCTCTTTAGTGGCACACAGATTTGGCAACATTTAATTGTGAATACCTTTACATTTTAATTGAATTTATATATTGTAATAACCTGTTTGAATCTGTAGGTACCATTGAGTTACCAGCCATTACAATTTGATGTTTGTATTGAAAGCTGTTTGTTTTTTGGTGGGGGTTTTTGTGCAACCACACTTTTGAAATAAAAATGACTAACATCATAACTGTAGTATGTTGATTATAAATTAGGCAATCGTAAGCCTCAAGAGCCTGACTCAGTCATCTTTCTCTCTGTGCCAGATTAGCACCACCGATAACCAGGTATTGTTGGTGTCCATAGTAACATTAAACTGGATTACCCATATAATTTTGATTTGCAATATCAAAACAAAGTAAAACAGTGGACTTTTATCAGACAGAATTAGAATGATCGTGTTAATGTAGGGGAAAATCCATTGTACTGCCAAAGTGGAACCTTTGACTAAAAGGATTGCATTATCACAAGATATTAAAGTATGTGCGACAGTCTTGGAAAAGGATGAAGTGTAGGGGCTGTAAGGTTGCTAAGACTAGTTTTTCAGTTCATATGAATAGTATGAAACTGTAGCCAGAACTGCCAGAATCACAGCTCCAAGAGAGGTGTTTGTGTTGGCACGAGAGATAGGGCAGGTGTGATAATCCCCCTCTGGGACAGGTTTGTCTCTGCATTCCCCAAGCTTGAGACTGCCAGGCCCTGGCCCAGAGCGCAATGAACTGTTGCAGGTGCGTTCCTGGGGAGCTGTGAACCTGGTGGCAGGGGAGGGAGAGGTCCTGTCCTCAGAGCAGACTCAAACTCTCACCAAAGCCAAGAAGAAGCCATTTCTGTCAGTGGATCTTACCAGTGGTGACAGAGGTATTTGGAAGACTTAATTCGCTTAATCACAAGCTTTTCAAAACATTTTTCAGACTGACTGTGACTCACGTCTCATGGGAGCCTTGGCGCACAGTAAAGATAAGCAGTCCATCTGGCCAGAGTACACAGTATCCACAGCAAATACAGGAGGTCCAAGGATGATGTTAAAGAAACCTATCCACGTGGCATCCCCTTGTACCTATAGTATGGTTTCTCTGCTGCTTTGTCAGAGTGGAGACATGAAGAGATTAAAGGGCTGCCTGATTTCATAGTAATTTTAAAATAGTTATTTTTCCCATCCACCCTGTAGATAACTGTCATGTCCATGAGTAAATATTTGTATTACCACACAAACCCAAGACTTTGGAGGAGAAATAGTCTTCTCCTTTTGCAGACAAAATCATATCAAATTTGAATCTGTTCAGCAGAAGACAGGTGTGAGAAAGGATTGCACTCTGAGCTTTATTTGGTCAAGAATTACACGATATAATGCAAACGGAAATTACAGCAATCAAATTGGAATTTGACAGACCACAGAAGATGCTGCTCAGCACAAACCAGATAATGGGTGGACATAATGCTTTGGCATCACTTGTATTAGCTGCATTAAAGCATGTTTTAATGAGGAACAGGGTGGTCAGCAGCTGTTGTGGACACACTGAGCTGCATGTTGACATGTTGAACCAGCTGCAGCCTGCTGCCGTATGCTGACTGCCAGTTCTATCACTCTCTGTGTCCATTTTGCAGATGATCTGCATGTGAATGTTTGATGCTGTGGGAGAGAGGGTTGCACCCTGCCTTTTCGCTGTTCATTATTTACACCTTTTCTTTTGTTTTTCATTGAAATAATCATGCAATATTCTGTCTAAAATGTCCAGCAGATCTGACTGATGTCCAAGACATTCTGCCATTCATTTTATTTTAAAGTGGGCCTTTGGTTGATTATGAAAAAAAAGAAATCATTACTCCATTAACTTAAATGGATCCATTTAAAACTCATATTGCTTGAGTGGAGGAACTTCACTGTATTGCACCATGTCGCTGTGTCTTGCGTAAACCTGACTGCAGTGCGACTCCATTTGTTGTGGGAAAATGTCACGTTTTTTGTCAGCTGCTGAGCTGTAGTATTTCTTAGAGTAATGTGAACCAGCATGGTGTGTCTTGTGACATGGTAAAACTCAGATGACCTCCACACACCCAAAGACATATTTTATAGCTTAAATGCATGTAGGTCTCTAGAGAGACCTTTTTATATTTAAAATATGTGACATATTCTCTTATCATATGTAACACTACTTGGCCTCAAGGTCAGTTTTTAAGGTCATTCTAGATAAAGTCAACAGTAGGTCAGTTCCCTTTGAATGTGAAAAGTTCTCTATCCTTAGAGGAATGAAAGGAAGGTGTGAGCTCTTAAACATGTGTCATACCGCTTGTTGCATTTCGTCTAAGTCTCTAAGCATTCCTCACTCACTTGCCTCAACAAGCCTTAGTTTTTGATTTCAGTTCACCAAACCAAAGATATTATGAAATCATTGAATATTCTGACCTCAATCTCCCTGCCAATTAAAATGGATGAGCAAAAAGATCACCTGAAAGAATATAGAAATGTGTTGAAATGTGTAAGGAGCAGAGCACCCTGCAGCTTCATCCTGCTGCTGTGTGGGTATCAGATGCTGCCTGACTTTTATGGCTAGCCCTGCAGTCTGTTCCTCATGCTGAATGCTACTTTTGTTATGGGCCATTTTATGACAAATTGCTTCATCGTACATCTGTGCCAGAGATCTGAGGAGATGCAGTGTACTGCTCTGTTCTTAGCACCAGCCTGCTCCAGCTGGTCTGTGAAAGACAGTGGCCCTCCCCGTTGGAGGCAAAGAGGCTAGGAATGCTTCTGTCTTTTTTTTTTTTTTTTTTTTTTGCCGCTTGTTTTTGTTATCTTCACAGACCACTTGGCCCTCTCTGCTCTCTGCGTCAGATGTACAGAAGGGGCTTGTAGAGATAGGTAGCATTTTTAGGGTGGTTTTCACTTTATGTTTGTATATAACACAACAGAATCCCTTTAAGCAGTTTGTAGCTGAAATAAACAGAATTGTTCAGTACAGTAATTGAGACATGACACCACAAGCCCATTTGGCTGCCCTTGGAGACGTAGATATGTGTTTTTATGAAAACGTAAGAAATATAACCAAACTAGAGAACTCATATTTTACTACAATGAAGACTGTGCCCTGTGTTTTGAGACCTGTGATTAAAAAATGTCAAACGTACAATGAGAACAGAGTTGTACAGAATGGCCACTTGATCCACTGCCATAGCCTGAGAGATGGAGAGTAAGTACTGCTACTCCTTCCCTCTAAAGAAGAGGCATTTAATGAGTGGACAAGAAAAGGTAAAATGGTTAAATGATTATTTTCAACACTGCTTGATGTATTGTAGTCGTTAGTAATAGTTTGAACAGTATTCTTTATTGTTATTGTTATTTTACTATTGTTATTTTCTTATTTCAGTGACTGCAACTAACTGTATTACTAATCTGTTAGTATTGCTTTGGCAGCAAATATTTTTTTATCTGGCCAATTTGACTTGAATTGGAATTTGTGTTGGAAAGGCCTCAGTAGGTTAAATGGGAAGCAAAAGCAGCAGTGTTATCTGTCTAAGTGGTCCCAAAAGGCCATTGAGAGCAGATCTTCACACACCCACACTCTCAATCATCATTGAGAAGTATTTGTCAGTGCTTAGAGAGAGCTACTGTTCAACATATCCCATTTCCTGCCCTTCTGTCTGCTACGGCTTGTCATTGTAACATGGATAATGTTCAAATAGATAAAGTCTTTTTCTATAGAAATAGGCTTAAGAGGATGACACAAACCATGCATTGTCACTGACAAGAATCTTGTAGATGTTCAAAAGTGAGCTGAGATGGAAGAAGTTACAGAGGCTAAAGGGCCTGTAGAGACAGACAGAGACAGAAATGGTTGTACTTTGAGATTCCACATGACCTTTGCTTTCTAGTTCCAGCAGGCAGAGCAACGTGGATTTCTAAAATTTCGATTTGTTTCTTAATCTCTTTCACAACTGGAAGAAACAGGGCGGTGCCTGTATGCTGCTTTCACTACAGGCTCTGTGTGGAGCCTGCCAGATCTGCTCTATAGGGTTTGAGAACTTGGCATGGGACAAGCTCCTGGAACTGCATCACAGGCATGTGGTGAGGGAGGGGCCTGCAGGCACCCATAATTCAGTGCTGTCACTGGTAACAGGCTCATGCTGGATATGCTCTATTGACTCAGATCATAGTGATTTAAAGTGGCAGAGTCGTGGCTTTGTCCTTTCTTCTGTTGGGTTATCATAGTTCTCTACTGGTGAATCAGAGTCAACTAGATAGTTAAGATGAGACTTACACCAGGCATGGCACTTGGATTATCTTTGGCAGCACAATGGTAGAGTGTGGAGTAAAATCCACAGTTGAAGCAATCCAAATCCTGGCAGTTCCTCTGTTTAATTTTCTTGCCACCCTTTTATTAAGTGATTGGCCAGTGTGATGAGATTCTTCTTTTAGAGTTAATTGTTTTGAGTATTAATTGTGGCTGATATGACTGAGAAGAGTGACTGTATCATGGAACAGTCTCAGAAACTCATTGGTTATGTAGAACTGATTAGAAGTGACAGATTCAGGGTGGTTTATTTCTGGTGAACGTAGAAGAGGTATACTCCTACAAGATAATGGAACCAGAACTTTGAGACCCAGGTTGATCAACAGCTTCGACAGGGTGACTATTTCACTTCCAGATCAGAACCAGATATCTGAGCGATCTACAGCTGACAACTTCACATCCAGGGTAAAGCTGGACAATATGGGCTCTTCCAGACAAACATTGCAGGCATTTAATGGCTCTGAAAACAAGTTTCCATTGTGGAGTCAATCCACAAGAAATGAAAAGCAGCAACATATGATGGCAATATTGAGAGATCTGTTTTTCTCTTGTTTCCTAGAAACACACATCTGTCTTTCCAGTAACTGGTAAGTTTAGGTCAAATTAGACGTGAGCTGGAGGGAGAAAATAAAATTCCTCAAAATTTCAGATCATTCACTGCTTAATGTCATTGCTGCTGGTGACATCTCATGGCACTGAAACAATGCAGTAATCAATATTTTTGCATTGCACAGTTGCCATAAGTGCACACTGCCAGCAATTACAGTACTGACTGGCATGCTCATTACTCTAGTTATTAATAGCTGGTGTCACTGTGAACAATTTGTGGTTTAAGGTTTTAGCTGGGTCAGCCTGAGAGTCTGCCTGTTAACATTGCATTTCGGTAAGTCTCAGGACTCTTGGAGTCTTCTTGCTTGATAGTTAGAAGACCTTTCTTTCTCCCAGAGTGGGCTTCCCGTGCCGAATACCTGCAGAATTAGGTCACCACAGCGCCAGCTGTGGAGCTCAGGCCATCTAGCTTTGGTCGCAGGAGCATATGCGCTGAGAAGCAAACCAAATGAGCCTGAGTTGGTGTCTTGACTTTTTCTTTTTTTGGCTTAATGTTACCTGTCATTTTGCATAATCTTTGATGTTGCTTCCAAATGTATTCTGTGTAGTGTTTCTGTCTAGTGCCAACCAGTCTGGTAAAGTTTTTTACATGTGAGGTTAACATACAGGATTGAACTAGCAGCCTATAGCAATGGTACGCCTGCATCTTCCTGCTTTGGATAATGAAGATATTTTGTTGCTCAAACTAGCAAGAAGAGAGGATATCCTAATGAATATCTGAACAGCTGGGATTTGCTGTGGTAATATATAACAACTCAACAGGCATGCAGTTTTCTGTGCAAAACACCAGGGCTGTGGTCTCTTTCCTGCAATGTCACACAGCTGTTTATCTCCTTAACAGAGGAGGCTGCATAATGCTTACTAACAGCTCCTTTGAGGGTAAAACATCTGCTTCATTTAACACCAACATGACAGACCCCACCACTTTACCTTGTGCTGATGTAAACGGGACTGTGAGGTCTCTGCCTCATATAGAATGACTTGTTTGTATAAGGATAGCCCATAACTGCACAGGGAGGAAATGACACGTGGGGTAGAGTCATTCTCCGGGGACTTCCTTCATGTTGCTATGAATGCTAAGCTACATATTCTAATCAAGCAGAGAAGTGAGAGCTAAGGTCTAACTGAATGAGGCAGTGACTTGGTCTCTTTCCCATCAGATACCAAAGCTTTTGGCCTCACTACAAGGGTAGCCAGCCTGAAATGGTGTGTAAAGATGCTATCGGTCCACCCCTGCCTGTTATTTCTGTTATTAGTATTCATAAATGCTGCTGTGTGAGAGCTAAGTGGGCAGCAGGGCTGGTCTGGGGTTCAGCCTGTTAGTGGTACGTGTTACAAATTTATTTATGGTGTACAGCACAGACACATGCCCTGAACAGAGCATTTTCAGTGGAAAGAATTGTAATCTATTAGAGCTGATATTATACAGATATATTGCCAGCATACTACTTATGACTGAATGTTCTTAATCTCATTGGAAGCTACTCTTGAGATAAAAGAGGCTTGCTTTTATTCTGACAAGTGGCTAAATGTGAGATGTACTATGTCTTACTGATCTAAAGTTGGTGATCCTGATGAGGAATAAATGACTGTCTATAGGCAAAAGGATCTTGAATTAATACTCTTTGTTGGACAGACAATATCTAAAAATAGTCAGACGTGGTTTTGAGAGAATATAAATGCATAATTGTATTTCTGACAGGCTTTTCCAAATATACATATCTGAGCACACCCTATAATATCGCTGCCAGCCAAAAAGGAATAGATTGTTTTCTCTTGAGTAATAGCGGAAAATTCTGCTCATTTCCAGAGTTTGTAGTTTCTTTGTAAAGCATAAGGTAATGGTATATCTCATGGGAGGTTTTACAGTGGGCTGGTCATTAACCAACTTATAGAAAAACCACTGGAATACAGAATGAATGTTAATGACATTACAGTATTGGGTTGAGCCTTTGCCCATTATGGTGCAATCCAGCCAAGGAATTAACATCTTTTTCAGGCACAGTAGAGCTGAAGCACCAAGTAATTTTCTCAATGAGAAATTATTTATCCTACAATAAGAATATAGAAGACCAAATTTACAAGTATTTTGTTGTTACATAAAAACATTGTTATTTGATTCCCTTGCATTCTTTTTATCAAATTTTAAGAATTGTACTTGAAGGGAAACAAAAAAACTTGTCATGGAAGTTTTTTTTATGAATTAGGAACATTGTAATAATGTGCCCTTAAAACTGTGATTATGAAATGAGAAATCTTTTCTCATAGTTCAATGGCACATTGTGTATGAAGCGTAGGATCGTTAAAACTCTTTCTGTGGATGATTTAGCAGTGAGGGAAAGTTGAGTTCTGTTTTGGATGTTGTAGGGCTGAGGCAGAATTGTTTTTTGTCCGCATATGAAGAACCTTCACTTTTTCCTCAAAACTGTTTATCTGTTCATTTGTCACTTGGCTAAATGTTTAAGGACTGTTGTCTTTCCATTTTCAACCTTCTCATTAACAGAGTTCATCAGTTAGTTTCATATGAACCAGTTAATTGTTTAATTGTTAATCATAATTGTCAGTATGTGTTTACTTGTGGTAAGCAAGCCATTGGTTAATGAGCCACACCTGCCTAATTAAAGGAATATTAAACACAGATGTGGCTGGAGAGAAGAAAGCTCACTTTTTTCAGCTGACTGTGTGTGCTTAGGTTGGTACCTTTTGTTTGTTGTTTGTAATTTTTTTAACCATTTTTTCTTTCTGTTCAGATTTGTGGGAACTGTTGAGAAGCTTCTCCACACTGAAGATGTTGCAAGATTGAGGCAGGGTTAAGACTGAGAAAGACAGGGACACTATTGCTGGTACATTAAATGCCTTGCTGTGTGTGTAGTTAGATCAGTATGGGCCTGAGGTACTGACTATGCACTGTCCAGAGAATACTAACACAGGTATCCACTTGTATACATTACCCAGAAACAACCGTATTACTGTGTGAGACAGGTTCTGCTAATCCATTGATGGCAGACTTTGGTTTGAGGCTTAATTCAAATTAATGTCTGTTGAAAATAAATTAAAACTCTTAATATTTCTGTAAGGTTGGACTTGGTCCAGACACATTTTACCACTACATTCAAATGAATGCTTGGGGCATAACAGACTAGCTTTCAGCATGCACTCATGTGCACACCTCTAGTTTGTTTTGCAGAAGCATGTCATGGCTTTTGCTCTGTGGCATACCGTTGGTTTTTCCAGGAAAATTAACATAATATCCTGAAGCCATCCTTATATGGAGTTTGAGAGACTTTATGTTGCTGCATGTTAAAGTTGTACTGCAATGTGAACAAAGCAGAGCAGGGATTGGTTCTATTGTCAAGGGAAGCAGGAGGGAGGAAGTGACCACATTGTATTGTGTTAACTGCATTCAGTGCGCCGAATGCCCAATAGCTTCATTTTCTGCACTCCAGAAATTATGAGCTCATAATTATGGCCAAATGCCAAACAATTTCATTGCTAGATGGGCAACTTATGTGATGTAAACTTAGCTTTAGGTTATATTTCACAAGTATGTCATCTGCAAAATCACATAAAAAACCCATAGTTTTGGTATTGACCATTAGTTATAGATTAGAATCTTTCCATTGCATATTTTCCCACTAACTGGCAAGCATTACTTTTTTCTATTAATTAGTTATATTTTTTGTTATTTCCTTTTCTTGTATTTCTGCTAATCTCTGTTAGATATTGTCAGTTTCATAATGTAGTATATGTAGCACTTTTTTCAAAGTTAGGGGCAAAATGCATTGAGGTTAGACTGAATGTGAGACCTATAGTATGATTTGTGGCTGGATGGGTGGCTCAGTGTGCTATTTTGTGATATAGGAAGAACCACATAAAGACAGAAGTGGTAAAGGAAGGATCAGTAAGCCGCAAATAAGGAAAATGGAAAACGGTGTGTCTATATCAGAGAGGTGCTTACAGAAAAATTCAGCAATTGTTGGCCTGTCTGGAGAGCACATGTGAGTGTTAACAAGTAGGTTAAGTCATATTCATGCTATTATGAGAAAGTTAAGGTCACACTTCAGCTACACATAGAAAACACACAGACAAGGCTGTTTTAAAATCAGAGGAGTGAAAAAATTAATGGATCCAGTTCTAATGACTGCATCCTCTGTAAATGGACTCTTTCACTGATGGGGCTGCACACATTGCATTCCCGTAGTCTGTGGTTATGCAGGGAACATGTACTTCAGAACAGAGGTTAGGCCCTTGTAGCCAGTTTCAGCAATCCCCAAGAGTACTGAGCAGCTGTTAATTAATTTCTCTTTAAAGGTATTCAAGACTCATTTTCCAAATGTGAGGATGAGCTAATTTTTGTAGTAGCTGATAGTAGGAGTATTACTGGTTGTTATATTTCTAGAATCAGGATTAATGAAAACATAGGGGTTAAGGAAACCAGGGCCCTTCCTTTGTCCCTAAAACACTCATACTCCATAAAAACTGCATATGCAAAATGTGAGTATAAGAAAAAGAAGAATGAGCAGAAGAAAAAAAATCTGCCGCTGTGTACTACTGTGTACTACTAATTTTGAATTACACAGCAAATTTACTGGCTTGTAAAATCAAAAATGGCAACTACTGGCTCATTCATTTGTCAGAATAAAGTGTGTCTTTGATTTTCAGCTTACCTTAACTAAAATATAGTGGATACTCTAGAACTGCAGTTAACATTGTCCAGAGAAAGAGAGTGCATATTAACAGGGCACACTTACTGTTCTTTGCCACATCTGTGAGTAGCGGAATTGACATGGACAAGTACAGACAAAGCGCTTAAACGCACCCTTCTCCTCTTCTGCCCCATTCAAAAAAGCATTATTATTTAAGTCAAATAATAAGGGAACATATATACCACTGCCACCAGTAGGTGGAGAGAATGTTATGTGGTTTTCCCTGTGTATATGTCCATGTGTGAAATGAATAACTGCAGTATTTATGGATGGGTTAGGATTTTAATATTGGTGAAATCATGATACAGCTCGAAATGTACTACAGTATATTCATAAGGTAATGAAAGAATTACAGCTAAAAGTGTGTATAAATAGTGTTTATGCCATATTTTCACATGTAAAAACACTGCAGTAACTTTTTTTTATAAGGAGGCTGGACCATCCCATGCTGGTTAACCACGTGTGTGGGAGTAATGGCCCTCCTGCAGGGAGTATAGTATCAGTGAAACCCTGTGAGACTGATCAGAAGGAAAGTGCTTAGACAAGGTCAGTGGCGGATGAAAAGAGCAGAGCCTGATTCAAGTGAAAGTGCCGGCCTGAAGCTCCCTGGCAGCAGATCACAGGGCCTAGCAGTTCACCCACAATTCCCCGCGTGTCATCATCATCGTCATCATCAAAAGAATGCATTCTGTGGTGCTTTGCCGCATGTCATACTCTTCTCCCATCCAGTTCTGTGTTAATGACGGTCTGTGGTTTCACAGAGGCCTGAGAACTGGCCTTCTGGGTGGCACAGAGCACCAGCAATTAGATTTTCCATAACCTCTCAGTAACCGATGCGAGAAACAAAATTGACTCAGTATGTGTGATGAGATTTGAGTTACAAAGCAATGCCAGAGAGGGGATTAAAGCACCCACTGATTAAAGAGAAATCAGGGAAGGTACAAATCTGATGGGACTGGGCATGTTCACTTTGTATTCAGTGCAGATGGGAGTGCACAGCCTCAGTCCTGGTGAATTAATTTCTCTCTTCCAGAGATCCTGATCTATCCTGGAGGGCCAAAACTCTGCAGGTTTTCTGCCTGTCTTTAAATTAGCACCAGTATTAGTCTTAGGCATGGTTACATTTGTTAGGTGAAGACAGTCATTAACAGTATGAGGAAAATAACTGTATAGGTTAAAAGGAACCCCCACAGGGTGCTGTTACTCCCCCACTCCAGTAATGTGTTGTGTTTCTGTGTTTCCCTGTTGTCATGTCTCAAATGCTGCTAACTGGTGACTGACCATGTTGGCCTTCATGTCTCCCCAGCCTGCCTGTTTCGCTACAATGCTCTGTCGCTCATCTATCTTCTGTACCTGCTGCTGTTGCCATGGTTTCCATGGCCCAACAAATACACACTACAAGGTAAGAGAACATTTTTTTTTCCCTTACATTTTACATTTTTACATTTACATTTATTCATTTAGCAGACGCTTTTATCCAAAGCGACTTACATAGGTTACAGTTCTGTACAATGTTATCCATTTATACAGCTGGATATTTACTGAGGCAATTGTGGGTTAAGTACCTTGCCCAAGGGTACAGCAGCAGTGTCCCAGCGGGGATTGAACTGGCAACCTTTCTGTTACTAGTAACCACTATGCTACCCTGCCGCTCAAATTAAAAAAAAAATCCTCTAAGTGAAAATGTTATGCAACATATAAGGACATTGTGAGGTAATACAGAAGTCATTGAAAGACATTTGTTTTAGCATGAAACCTTTTCAAATAATTACGTTTGTTTGATGAAAATTAGGTTTAAGAATATCACAAGTATGTCACACTCAGTCCATGAAGAATTGCTAAGTCAATGGACAATGTCGGGGCTTCTACTGAAATGTCTTGAAATGGTATGTGATTCTCTTAAACCAAAAAATTAATAATAGCTGGTTTAATAACCAAGGAATTTCTGTCTGCGCTCTCTTTAAAGGATCATCGTTTATCCTAAATAAAGACGATACTCATTCTTGTATGATCAAGCCATCATGCTTTAGGGCTCTCTTCAGTGACTCAGGAAGGGAGCAGTGCTCCAATTCAAAAGTAAAGCAGTAAAATGTTGTAATTTGACCACAGTTCTGTAGTCTCATCTAAACTAAACATTTCAGGGCGTGTGCTGCATAAGTGGTATTGCTCTCGACTTTTCACTTTAAAACAACTACTGACGTGGTGTGTGTGAAAGGGGAAAATATTTGTTGAAGGATTATATTTGGCTGTGCATCTTTGTGATACTTGGCTTTTGTGCAGAGGTTAGCAGTTGGGTATTCCATAAAAATGTAGTTGTCCTATTCAGATTACCTGTGGCCCAGTTAAGGATAGTTTGCATTATGAATTTGAAAATTCATAATCTTCTTTGGGCAGTACCTTCTATGGAAGACTTAAGAATTTTTTTTCTATTTTCAGACATATATATGACAATTCCATAGGCAGAATTCACTGAATTACTCTATTTAACAGATATGTGAAAACATGTTGGACAAGGGCATTAAAGATTTGACTCAGTTTTCATTTGAGTTTTCATTTAATCTGCATGACTTTAGATAGTCAGTCATTTATTGAATCTCATTATTACTTAAGTTTAGGCAGACAGATTTCCCCTCATGCTGCTAATCAAATACTAATAAACTGTGCATATTCTCTCTTCTGGAAGCGATTTGTTCAATACCCTCTTTCTCCCTGCTGTAGTGACAGCTAACACAGGGGTCCAGGGCTGCTACTAGAGCAACAATTGACAGCTCACATGTCAATGTGTGCTGTGCACTGCCTGACCCTGAATGTTTGTCCTGGTTATCAAGCCTTTCACACTATAAAACTGTGCAGACCCTATCAGATCCTGTTTGCAATAAGCCCCATAATCCACTGGACACTATTGTGTTCTCCTGCCTCTTAAAAATAAACATGGAAAGGGAAGTTAGCTAATTATAGATTGTTACAAAGCTCAACAGTTGAAACCTCTTCTTCAATGGAGAGGTTTTTCTGCCTGTAATCATGAGCCAGTACCCGTGCCATAGATTTCAACACATTCCACTTAATTGGGGGAAATGAATCTGCCCATAATGAGTTGAGTGGGACACATGAATTGAGGTGATTGTATCTGAAGTGTGAGAGATTTATTTCAGGGTCAGCAACTAGCAGACAGAATTCCCAGATGAAAAATCCAGGGAGCTGCCAAGTCTATAAACTGAAACGTGACTGCAACAATATTGATGGTTAAATAAAAGTCATCTTGATTGTTTGATTTCCTGAAGTACTGGCATTGTTAGCCTTAGACCCCAGCAGTCCAGAAGGATCTTGTTATGGAGTGGGGGGGGGGGGGGGGGTTTGAATTACGAGAGGAAACTGGGGAACATCAGCAGGGTCAACCTGGACCTGCAAGATATTCAGGGTTTCTCATACCCCAGGAAACAGTCATCTTCTTAAGAAGTAAGACCTTATTTTGCTAACAGCCATGATTTCTTCTGTGGATGAAGAAGACAAAACATTTGCTTTTCCTTGAGTCTTGATGCCAGGAAAACTGACTCTTATCTGTTATGAAGGGAGAGCTGTATAAGCATAACAACAACCTGCTTAGTGTCCCACTTTAATAGCCCTTAGACAGGAACCTAAGGAGATCAACTTTAGATTCACCACAGATTCCTTATGGGAATTCTCCTTTTATCTGAGTAGAGTAACATAATAATAATTCTGTATTTATATAGACCTAGCTGATAGTGTTCTCCTTTCGATGTCTGAGTAATGATCAGATCTATTGAGGTATTTGCCAGAGAAGATATTCATGGCAGTTTTTGGTATCACCAGGAGTTCTGCTGCAGTCCAAACACATTTCCTTTGTTTGATATTGCTCTGAGGATTTGCTTGTTGTATAAAATTAATCTGTGCTGAGACTGTGGAATTTTGTCATATTCACTTTCACTGACACAGATTTTCTATTTATATGGAAATGCAGAATGTTTGAAGAGTTTCACTCACAATAGAAAGTGTATTTACTCAGGTTGATGTAGTTAAATGTGTTTTGTTGTGTCAGGCCAAATTTGGTTTCTTAGCCTGACTTAACCTGATTGCACTCCTTAATATCAGATACTGCCCATGTGGATTAATAAAACAGTGGGCTGAAAAGAAGAGCTCATTATGACAAAATATTAACAGGACTGGCTGTCACAAACTGAATGCTGAAGGCTCATGGTGGCCTGTAAGAGAGGAAATATTACGGGTAGGTTAAAGGAAGTCTGTGAGTGCAATAGACAGCAGTTTTTCAGTGCAGTGTTATTGCCCGTGTTGTTTATTTATGTATGTATTTATTATCAAATGCCTTATTGCATCGGATGTAGCTTCAACCCGAGGCACTCACTAATTACATGGCTTTATGTGTGCTTAACAGACACCCATATTCAGCGTGACATCTTGTCCCTCTCTTGATTTTAGCCAAGCTCTCTGATCGTAATAGCACTGAAAACTGAAAAGATTACAGCCTTTTTCAATGGTAATATGTACATTTAATATGTCATAGAATGTATACTCTCTTATTTTCATATGGAAAAAGACAGTCAGAATCTGAATGCCCAACACAGTCTCCCCTCAGGTCAGAAAATGCTGGTTTGTGACTACACCACTGTTCTCCCAACAGAGATTAATACCCTGCCAAATGGTTAGATATTGATAACTCTTGAGTAAAGGAAGTAAATGACAGAAGCAAAGAGAGCCAATCTGTACACAATATGACAGCAAGCTCTGAATAAATGCACATAGAAAGAACTATTCATATTTGTTCTTTCACGGTGAGAGGGGTGTAGTTTATTAATTTTTAAAAGATGAATTCATTCTGTTTGACCATCTTTCCTCCAGGGAAGTAATGTTCATTTGATCCAGACTAACAGTGATAGCAATGTTTTATTTTCTGAAACTCTGAAATGATTACAGCTTGCTTTGAGTTGTGGAGTTATTAGGGGGATTTTGTGGATGTAAAAAAGCATCAGCTCATAGTACAGCTGCTGTCTGTCCTTATAAACAGTGTGTATTGATTCCTTAATAATCAATAAGAAGTGTAACTGTGTAATTCACAATGGAAAATATATAGCCCTACCCCTTTTGCCAGAGAAGTCAACTGGTTCCAATCCACAGATTATTCAAGAAAATGGAGGTTTGATTCCTCTACAGACCTTAGCTGGTTGTGAATGGGGTAGGGGCTGTGGTGTGCGTCTTCTTGTTCAGATGAATTGATTATAGGAAAGAGGAAAAGGCCAAACAGGGGCTGGTCTCCTGGGCTTATAAGCGTTGTTCCCTCCACATTGAGAATGAAGTGAGAATCCTCCCATTTCTGTTATTTCTGAGGAGTCTTTATATGGAAAACTTCTTTCAAGGCTGCAGCTACTGGAGCTGGCAGGAAATAAAGGCCAAAAAATATAATCAAGGTCAAACACAGCCACGAGCGTCCACACAGGAAGTTACTTTGTGTATGTAAAAAATGTCTGTTTGACAATATTGAGGTGTGTCTGTCTCCAGAAGAAGGTCCAAAGAAAACTCAAAATTACAGCTGTCTTTAGTGCTGGCAAATAGAATTAGATTAAAATGTCTTTTAAGGATATCTTTGCAATTGTAACTGTTTTCAAAAGGATGACTGGCAGAAGAAGTAGTAGCCTATATTTAAACCAAGTTAGTCATCCCTAGACAGGAGCTATATATTTCTCTGGTTGCCTTTTGCCTCACAGTTAGCTAATTTATGCAAATAGAGGTTTTGAGTGTATGCGTTGTGTGCGTTTGTGAGTGTGTGTATGTGTATGTGAGTGATTTTCCTTTTTTTGACCCATTTCACAATATAAATGTAAAAGTGTGGTGTCATGACATCTTTGTTTACAAAGCAGAGCATCTAAAATCTAGTTCGCACCTTATTGTTTTTAGGATCATCAGTAGTCATTCAAATATTGGTCTTTTTTGTGTTACATTTAATGTTGTTTCTGTTATAATTTTGCATTAGGTTTCTGAAATGTATGTGTACTGCGCTGAAACAAAAGCAGTACAACACAGTACAGTATGATGATATGAACTGATACCTGCTCATTGGAAAATATAAGCAGAGGGCTTGCACTAAGATGCATGTACAGCTTATAGAAGCATGGACCATAGCATAGAGTGTTGTCTGAAGCTCCAGGTACTTTGCCACCAACAGCTACTCCCAGATAAACTTACCTATCCTAATCCAAGCTCCTTCCTTATTAGCAAATCAAGCAACTCATCAGGTGGTGGAAAAACAAGTGCATTAGCCTCGTGCTCCTCTTTCAGAAATGTCCCTTAGTAATGGAGGGATATTAGTTTATATCAGCTTGAAATGGAAATACCAAATAGTGTTGCTTTGAGAGCTGGTTGTGAGTTGGGTTCATTTTCAAGGATGAAACATTTCACATTTGTGTCTGCTTTATAGCAGTAAAAAAGCAAAACATCCAGTATCATCCCAGCCTCTCTCAAATTGTAGATAATTAAAATTATTCTGGGATAACACCCAGCAATTGCTTTACAACTTCTGTGGAGTTTAGCTGCCTTGGTCTTTAGCACTGTATGTTTTTCTTTCCGTGAGGCCCCATGAGTTTTCTGTAACCCAGTACCCCATCAGGGTTAAAGACGTGGTGCAATGTCAGGTGTGCAAGAGCTGCAAACTTGTTAAAACAATGTTCATGGCCCCTGTCATAAACTCCTCTGAGATCATGTTTCATGGAAAATCCTGTAATATCCCAGTGGTCCTGCTGGATTTTGTTTGCTTTAAAAGGACACACATGGTTAAGGCCAAGGAAAAGAGACCTGCGGGACCACTGAAGCTGCATTTGCAGACATCACCCGTGCAAATTCCAGTCTGTTTCCCTATGGGCACACTGAGGTGTTGGAAATACTATGTTCAGGTTTTTTGTATTATTATTTTTATCCTTCAGAGTATTTCATGCACAAGCTCTACTCAAGGAATGATACTGAACATTTGATCATTTCAAAATATTACCATGTGATCACTGATTGTGATCACTCATTGATCAGTATTTCAATGCTTGGTAATTAATGTGAAATTAAGAAGTGCATTTTTCTTTTTTTTGCCAATATACATGAACGAGCATCAAAGAATATTGCAAAATAATAACTGCTTATTACATACTTAGTTCAGTAACGTTCATTCCCCTGCCTAAAAGTGTGAATGAATAGAAATTTCATATAGTGAAACAAGTAGAGTTTAATTATTTGAATATTGGATACTGTATTGTATTGTATTGTATTGGAAGCTATAGAATATTGAAACATCAAATTAATTGAACTGCTTTCTCACCTCCAGGAAATCTGGCTGGGAGCTTCACACTGCAGACTTTCATAAAGGCCTTAGGACCAAAATGATAACAGACCATCATTATTGTACTGTTGATGGACAAGCAAAATTTCACAAAGCCATAAGCTTAGGGGCAACCGAGTTCGTAAATGGTCCGATTAAAGGCAGTCCGATGGAATGAGCTGGAAAGCACTTTGCTTTCTGCAATAACAAAAGTAAATTAGTCATTAATTACAGAATTGGCTCAAATGGTTACATCTGGATTCAGTGATTTGTAAAGGGCTGCTTGTGCAGCCCTGTTTTTTCTGCTTGAGTGTACTGAAACTTGAATTAACTGCACAGAGTACTCTCTTATATATTCTCAATGCACAGCTGAGATTTAGAGCTGTCTCTCATTTGATATTTACAAGGTTGAGGTACTATTTCCTCTTATTTCAGTATGTTACTGTACACATACTATTTATAGGTAATAGTAATTAGCTAATTTAATTGAGTCTCAGACATTTTGAGCATTTATGCTGTTACAGTACCAAAGTCTTGACCAAACATTACTTTTTTGCAAGGTTTTTGACAATTCTACATGTGTCTGTAGTTTTTCAACTTAGTCTGATCCCTAATGACTTGTTCTTCTGTTTAAAAGTAGGTTTTATCCCAAGCAGTATGCAGTGAGGTGAGATAAAGTCACTGTAGGACATCTATGAATGATTGCTCCTTCAGGCAGCATTTCAAGGAGAGTAAATATTAAAACAGACACACCCGCCACCCCCCCCCCCCCCCCCCCCAAAAAAAAAAAAAAAAACAAGAAAGGTATCAAGCTCAGTAGTCTTGTCTTGTCTAGACACTAAAGAATAAACAAGATCATCAATATCTCTTTTCCATTGTGATTTATACAGCAGAGATATTTCCTCTGAACTCAGATTTTCCCTCAGCAGTGGCAGAGTATTCGTAAAGAAGATGTAGCTTCTTCTGTAGATTCCTTCTCCCATCTGAATGAGGCTGCCATCTGCATGTCTCTGTTGCGGCTGAGTTGAGGGGTGCTCTGTAAGACAAAGTGATTGTAGTGTAGGTCTCCGCTGGGGTCTTGGCTGAGTGTGACCAGTTATTTAGACTGCTTGTGGCCTTACCTCTTTTTCCAAAATACAGCCTGAAAGCCTGCTGGCTTTACACCATGTGTGAATCCCTGGGGGCAGGTGGTGCTGCAAGAGCCATCTATCAATGTCACAGGATGCATTTTCCATGTAATCGTGAACACATGTGACACAGACAGGCCATTAAAAAGATCAGCTGTACTCAGGAGTTGCACTGCAATAGCATTGAACTTTGTGAAGTTCAGCAGGTTTGAATACTCTCAGCTCTGAATGAAATAAGATTGAATGAGCATTCAATGTGGAATGAAATATAAGGTCTCTGATTGGAGAAAAATGTCCATAAATTAGCCACTTTAGTCCTTATCATATCACAACTTATTTTAATTCCAATTTGTGTCTATGGACAACATAATAGAATATTCATGTCTTTTGCCAACATTTTGCCAACTAAGTATAAATTTCAGCAATCTGCAATGTGAAGGGGCCTCTGTTAATTGAAGTGAGTTCAACCCAACTGATCCATAAAACTGGTGTTACCCATGGCCGTTTAAAGTGCAGGCAAACACATGTAACTGAAGTTGCTAATTTTCTCCTGCTAGACAAAGTCTTGTAAAAATCACACAGTTTTACAAGGATAACCTCAACTTGCTGCTGCTACAATAAGACTGTTTGTGTGTCTGGTTTTACTAGAGTTATTTTTTCACACTAACAATTTGGGCTGACAGATTTATGGAGAGCTGTATCAAAGTGTCTTTGCTTAGACCGAAGGCAGGGTCCTCTTGTGGGCAGCAGTACTTGGCACACGCAGTGATTCCACATCCTCCATTGGGCAGCACTGTAGCTCACCAAATCACTGTTTTCAAGGTTCTTTGCTTTTTGCTGTGCATTGTTAAGGTAATTTGGAGTAATATCCAGCACCGTAGGAAATTCCATTTTCACCGTCGTCATTTTTGAGTACTCAGTATTTTATCTTACAGTCAAGCTATGAATTTTAAAAATCTTCTCCCTGTAATCAATTAATCCACTACAGTGAAAATCTACAATATGCATGTAGGCATAGCTTCTGTGGACCGAGCTGTTGGAAAGAGATTTTTTAGCTACTTAAATGTCATTCATATTTGTTGCAATATGTGCTGTCGGTGTTCTAACTCCTCAGAGGCCACCTTGCCTACACATCTGACTTTTTTGTGACTCATTCATTTTAATGAAAGTGACATCTAGGAGTGATTGTCTTGCAGGGCGCACTGGACGATTAATCAAGGCCCTCTTCAGCACCAGCTTGCTCTTCTTGTTGGCTCATGTGACATTCCAGATCTGCCTGTACACCATACCGGGACTAAACAATGAGCTGGGAAACAACTGTGAGTGAAATTCCCTTGCTGAGAAAAAGAGCCAAAATTCTGATGTAGCCACACCTACTTTCTGTAATTTAAAGGGAGTGGTCTACAGTTTGCATGAATAGCAGGTAAAAATGTTTAGGTTTTGAAAAATATCTGTGAAATGAGAACCTCTTTCATGTGATTTACTGTGTCATTGCCATGCATGGTGCATTTCTTTTTCTGGAACAATGGAATGCTAATAGAGCTGAAGTAGATTCCCATGTACAATGTATACATTTTTCTTTCTAACATGCCCTCAGGGAGCTTTAACAGCAGAAATACACAGCTGTTATATTGATATGTTCCCTTGATCTTGTGCATCACCAGCTTGACTCTAGCCCCTTTCCATAGTTCCCTCTGGTGGCATGAGGACCTTGTATCTGAGGTAAAGGCATGGGATTATGGTGTGTTGTGGTTGTTCACTGAACACTGGTGACCCACGGTGCTCCTTTATCCTGATTTCTGTCCCAGACAGCAGGTCCAAGAAAGACATTTGCAAAATGCTTATTTTTTTTGTTTTGCAGGCAGCTCATGGGAGACCTTATCAAGACACATTGGAGTGTCCAGGTATGTTGTAAGTGCGTAGAAGCAGGCTGTGTTTGTTTATCGAGCCACTGTTGTTGGACAGACTGCACAGGAAATGTTTACTGTTTACAACTTATCTTCACAGAAGAAATTCAAAGAATTCAGGAGAATTGAGAGAAAGATCTCAGATTAAGAGAAAGCAGTACACTTTGTGTGTGTGCATGTGTGTGCATGCGTGTGTGTGCATGCGTGAGTGTATGTCCATATGTGCATGCATGTGTGTGAGAGAAAGAGAAATCAGTGTAAGATATATGCACCCATGTCTATATGTATTCCATGTAGACTGCCACTGGAGGACACCTGGACCATGCTCCGTCTCCTGGCCCCTGACATCGGCATCTTCATTATCTCACTGGTGACCCTGGTGCTCTGTAATCAGCTGCTGAAGAAGAGAGACAATGAACCAGACAAGTCTCAGACTGAGGACTCTGAGCCCACAGAGGAGGTGAGAGGAATCTGTTTCTCACAAAAAAAAAAAAAAAAACTGTGGTTGACATTTGGGCCGTTCTGCTTGACCTGTGGGAACAGTGGGACACACTGGGCGTATGATTAAATCTGTGTCCTTATCACACAATTATATAGTTATGCAGTGACATTGACAAAACTGAACCTGGAATAAAATTAAATCCGTAGTGAAATTTAATCAAGCTAATTAGTGTTTAATGCTCCGTAAGCAGACAACACATGCACACACACTCTAAAATGCTGTTGATGTATATTGGCTCAATATCAACAGTTTCCTATGTCTGATAAGTCTAAAATATCTGAATCCTTGCATTCCATATGCAGAAGTACAGCATGGTATTTCTGTTACACATTTCAGGAAAATTCTATCCAAGGGACAATTGTCCTCCCTTATTGTAGTCTTGAGACTTTTTGCACTCGCATCTTCTAAACCTTTGCTTTGGCAAAGTCTGCGGGTAATTTGGTATTATAATACCAGTGTTGTATTCAAACTACAGGCACATTTTTTATGTGAAAGAAACTTTGCAACTGTACAATATGTATTGTCCAACTTAAGGTATGTGTAGATAGTAAAGGTTAGTGCGTCAATCATATGGACCTAAGCGACAAAAAACATCATACCATAGACTCCAGTGTTGGCTCCATGAAGTTTTCATGTGGAGGGAGGAGAACACGGAAGTTTAATACAAATCAGATTAACTGTCTGAAGGTATGTCATCCCACCAAGCATCTTAATTTCTTAAATATTATTACGATGAAAATGATGTGAAATCAGAATGTGTTTTCCAAGACTTGCTTAAGGTTTCTGGAGGTCTGCATTTCTTCTGTGTTCAGGTTTAATTGCACAGGTGATTGCACTCCAAAAGGCAGCTTCACGTCCCCAAACACTGAGCAGCTCGTGTGCAGAATCACTTAGAATCACTTTAACACATGTCAGGGGTTTTTACTGAATGCAAATACCAAATTAAGAGAATGTTGAAAAATGAATAAATGGGATCATATTTGCTTTGTTATATTTATGCATGCTCTGCCAGCTGGTTCACTGTATTGAACTGGTTGTAAAATAACTACTTACCTGAAAGTACTGATTCTACATATGTTCATGTGAAGCTTAACCAAATTTTATATTACATAATTTGTATATTATGAAATATAAAATACTGCGTTAGTCAGATTCACTGTGCCCTCTTAGGGTATCGTTGAGTATGAAGAGCATGTTGTTTAGCTATCAGGGAGTATTCATTGAAAAAAAACAAGCTTTCTTAAATGCCTCTATAGTATATAGCAGTATATAACAGTTGAAAGATGTGGTTATGCAAATACTGGAAAAGAAAATTTGCAAGGTAAAAACCAACTTATGCCATTAGAATTCTGTAACTATATTTCACTTTTTCATAAGATTTCACAAGACATGATGGCCAAACACTGACTGCTTTTCTGTTTCAGTGCAGAATTAGGGCTGTAACTGCAAATGTTGTGCAAACAGTTTCAGTTACAACATGTCTAGAGAGAAACAGATGAGAAGGCCTGAGTTGGGTATCACTTTTGATTTGAAATAGAACAGTTTTTTAAGAGTATTTAAAGGATGCAACACCTGCATCTGCTTTGTGATAAAGACACAGCAGCAAGAGTAGTATAAAAGCAAAAAATGTTAACAGGAAGCAATGTGTGCTAGATAGTACTAATCTATATGTGGGTCTGTATTCTGCCAGTTTCAAAGCCTTTTACAGACTCAGTCAGACTCAATTAGCATATAGCGTGCTTGTGGTGAGAAACAAATCTAATGTTGTGGTATTAGGAGCTTTCAAAAGAAATTGTAGAAGTCAGGCCCTTTCCTCTGAGTAAGTCTGTGGTGAAGTTGTTCAAAGGCAGATGGTTAACAGGCTTAATTTGAACAGTCAAATCAACAGACCTTACAAAGCCTCAGCTTCTTCCTGTGGTTTCATCTCTGAAATGAAGAGAATTTATCCCTCACTGCTGTCCACTAAGGAGACACACTTGGCTGATTGGATTGTGTTGTTTGTTTTACTCTTGTGTAGTGACATTTGTAGTGTCTTCTTACTGAGACACAGAGCTAGTTGAAGGATATATTTTCTGTTGTGTAATATAACATGTTTTATTATGGGCTAGGGGGAGAAATTTTGCATTTTGTTACAGTGATGTATTTATTGTGGTGTGTTGCTGTTGTGGTGTGTTTTTTGTGTTACAGTAACAATGTTTTTGTTGTGTTACTGTCATATGTTTGTGGGAGTTTGTTACTGGGCCACAGGAAGGGTGATGTAATGGGGTGGATCCATGTTGCTCAGTAACAGAGGGCTATTGTTAAGACTGCTGAGTGAGCTTCCAGCACTTTAGCACAGTGACTATCATGCTTGCAGATAGACAGTCATACCCAGATACACAGACCATCCTCGTAGTCCTAAATCCACTCCTAAATTCCTTACCTCTGGGCCTCACACTCAGAGAGGCACCTCCCCATGCATGGGCGGAGGTGTTAGTGCAAGTGATTCATCACTTTTTTTTTTTGGTGTGTGTTCATTGCTGTTGAAAGATTTGACTGCCTTTCAATCTTCACTCTCCTGCCCCCGTTCATTTCTCTTCTGCATTTCTTCCTCCTGTTCTCTTTCTCGATTTCCTTCTGCACCAGCCAAGTGCTTCATATGTGCTCTGTGCAGCTGAGCACTACAGCCTCCTACTCCATCACCACAGCAACCACACCAACAAACACAGGCTGTTCCAAGCATTGTTAGGGCAGAGACATAGAACCTTTTATACATGAATTAACATATGGGGCCTAGCTCTTCTTGAGCCTCATTCACTATAAACTGAAATGGGCCTGCAATGGAAGCAGTTATAATCATTTTTGTTTGTTTTGGTCTAAATTGCAGTCTGCTTATTTCCTGTTGTAAAATCCTTCCAGATCAGGCTCAGGCTGGGTGTATTTGAAAGTGCAGGCTGAATCCGTGTTCAGAGGATGTGTTTCACCATGTGCTGAAAAGGTGCTTGGAAAACTGCAGAAAATGCATCACTGAACCACCCACTGTAGCATGACATGCCAGAATTTGTGCATGCAACACTAATCCCCCACCCCAGCCCCCTTCCAAACACGTACACACAGACACACACACACACACACACACACACACAAATAAAGCATAGCACTTTAGCATGCTTTTATCATGGTCCAGCAACACTCCCAGGCAAAGGCAAAGGAAGCAGAGAGGCAGGTTCAAGAGAGTCATACTAAGACATATCAGTCAAATGCTGTGCAATTGGGGCACTATCACAGTATTAGGAGATAGTTTCATTCTGGCTGAGATCCAGAAAAGTGTGATGAGAGATTCAAGTGAGTTTTAGGTGAGAGGGTCTGTATGATCTGAATGTATTCTGGTGAACATGCTACAAGACTGCATCTGCTTCGCTCCTATCTGCCTGAAGTTAAGCTCTTCTGTACCCTCCCTGGACAGGGGATGACCAAACTGAGTAAAGTGAACATCCTAAAAATATAAAATATATAAAATATAAAATATAATTTCTCAAATAATTTGACATGGTATTCTGTATCTTCTTTAAAATGATTCACATTCTTTCATGTCTGGAATTGATTTGTCTAACCCCCAAACTGCATATCCCTTTAAATTGTGACATATCAGCTAGAGCCATTTTATAGCACTGTGTGACGGTTTCAATAACACTGGAATCGTTTTTTGACACAAAATTGTGCAATGACTCTTTTAAACTGTTGGAAGAGCATACTAGAATGATAAATGATGATTCACAGTAGAATTCTCTATTAGGTGATTAATATTCCCTCCAATATTGTATAACTAGACATGCTAGACATGTAGAACTAGACAATTTGTATCAGCTAACATGCTGGGAAATGAAAAAAAAAATTTTAAAAAAGAATTAAAGAAAAAAAAAAGAATTAGAAATAAAACTAGAAAGGAATTTAATGCTACAGTTAATCAATGAACTACTTGCCTCTCATTTGAATAAAGTGTCTGTGATGAGATTTCACTGAATATTCAGAAAACGTTATGCCTGTTTCTGAAGACGAGAGATAGTTTTTGAGTATTTTTAATCTAGTTACAAACTCCTACATTCATATGAAGATCCTGTGTGGTTGCTGATGAGGTGAGGAAAATGCAGGTAAGCAGTTAAGCAGCTACCAGACAGAACTATACTTGTGCGTGTTGTCTAACTGGAGATGAGCCACGAAAAGAAGATATCATTTTCAAAGCCACTGCACCCTGGGAGACTTTAAACTGAGTGTGGATATAAAGTTAACATTTTTCAATCCCCCTGCATTCTTCTTATTAGAAGGTTTGCCAAGTTCTGATGTAGAATGTTTTGTACAATGAGTAGACCTTCAACTTCAGCCACAAATTGTCAGAGACACCTCATAACTTCCCCTGTGTGTACATTAGTGTGCTGAGAACAGGCTCATATTTCAGGGAAACAGTTTTTCAGCCTCTTTTTTTAATCAATGTAAATGACTATATTGTGTCATCTTGGCATTTTAGACAATTTAATCTGTTGCCTTCATCTTGAGTGTGTGCTGTTAAGTGTCTGCCTTTAATTGAATCCCCTGTAACATGGTTTAGGAATGAAGATAGTGGTAATGGGGAAATGTAACTCTGCAGTGAGTGTGCCACATTTGTGAGACCCCTTTTCTCAGTCCCTCCAAATGGTTATGACTCAGGAAGTCTTAAAAATGGCTGTTCCTTAGTCACAGTTCTGCAAGCAAGGATGACATCTCTGCCCCAGCCACTGTAGGAGAGAAAGCCCCCACACAAAGCCTGCCAGAACCCACCAGTAGTGTCCTTGTGCCCTCCTAACAGTCTCTGGATGTTGCTGTGAACTGATGGATGTGTTCATTTACTAGGCTTTTTTCCACTGTTTGTTCTTTTGTCACAGTTTTCCATGAGTCTCAACCACATTTATTGGGGTCAGGGAATAATTTTCCAGCTTCTAGCTGATTGGCCCTGGAGTCTCTGGTTTATCTGGTTTGCTGTGGGAAACACACTCTGCCCACTTTGTGGCAGTACAAGTTTTTTTAGTTGTATGAATTAGGTGTAACAAATGCATTTTGATTAATTGTTGAGAAAGACTACACTGGAGTTTGTGAACAGTAGACATGGTATGGTGAGAGGCGAGCTGTATGAAGAAGGATGTGTGGAGGAGAGGGGAGGTGGGTTAACCTGCTGGAGGATCCCTAGCATGATGGGTACTCCCCACCTTGACCCACCCAACCCTGCCCCATCCCACTCCACAGTGCTCTACTGCTGGTATGACATAACAAGGGGAATTGAGAATTGATACACTAATGAGACTGCTCTGGGACCATCCCTTAAAATGGAGAGGCACTATTGGTCAAGAGAGGACAAGGAGAAACTAGGCTGCTGGGAAGAGCAGGAGAGATACCCTTTTCTGTAATCTGCTACTGAGGATAATTGATCACTACAGTCAGTGCATTGCCAAGCAGTGCAATGTTTTGCTCCCAAAAGCTAGTGGTTAAGCATTCAACTCCACAATCCTTCCAGTCCAGTAAGGGTCATGTGTAGGAGTGCATGGTGATTTTTATGGCTGTGAAAAACTAATAAAAATCAATGGTTGCAGTAATGTTAATCCCATCATAATAGGGGTGATAATGGTCTTGTCCCTTTATTGAGACTGTTACGTTAGATTTATGAAATTCCCACTGGTGATAATAAAAACAAATGCTACTCAGTGGAATGAAACACAGCAGTAATGGGCTCTCTGGGGCTGGTGGAATGCTAGCTGCTGAAAACAGTCTAAACTCCAAGTTGATCACAAGGTCAGCTAGTCATGCACACATTCTCACTAAGGGGGTTCGATGATCAGTTGTATCTGGTTTCCATTGTTTTTGCTCAGATAAACTGAAGCTTGTATTTTGCCATGGCTGGTGTTGTTTGGGTATTTTCAGACAGTCATCTGCCAAGGCTACATAATACCCTTGTTACAACCCTTGTCTGTCTAACACAGACATATAAAACAGATCATATACTTAAATTCCAAAACCTGTTATTCTTCTTTGAGTGTAATGGAGATATCAGTGCCTTAATGTTTCACATCAACAAAATCAGTGAGAAAAAGATTTATGTAGGCCTCTAATTTTTTTTCTTTTTTTGTTTTAAAAACAGTACACAAGAGTCTTTGTCATAATAGTGGCTGGTGAAAATGCTTTTGGCTTACTGTTGTGTACTTAAAAGGAATTTGTCTCTCAAGTATTACCACAATAATTTAGTATGGTTTGAAAAAAATCTTGGTTAAGTTTACAAAGTGGTTTTCTTGAAGGTGGAAAAAAAGCATTGATCTTTTCAAGATGTTTATTTCTTATACCCCCTCTCCCTTTTTGACCTTTGCTCATGCTATTAAAATGTCCTGGAAAATTTTCCAACAGAACTTTCTGAATTTTTTAGTTGCTGTTTTGCCTGTTTGCATGCTACTGTATTTCTGGTCATGTTCTGTGTTCTTCTGTCCTTTGCGTGTGTGTGTGTGTGTGTGTGTGTGTGTGTGTGTGTGTGTGCGGACGTGCATGAGCATGTGTGCGGGTGTCCATGGATACACACACTGTGGGCCACGTGTTTCCCTGTAGCTCCTAAAGCAGACCATTGTGCTTCTGTGTAATTCTTACTGTATGACTGACACAGACTATGGAAAATCTATCAATCAATATGGACAGCTAGAGACAAGTAGCTCTGTGCCTATATTTGCCCATATCATTGTGTTCATTGTGTCTGTGCCTCTGTCTCTCCATATTATTGTGAAAGCAAGCTGACTTTTACATATCAATCGTAATAACAATAATTATAGTCATAATCATAATAAATAGTAATGAAGATTATAGTCAGGCGAAAGTCCTATAATCAATATTTAGAAGTTCATTTTCAATGAGCTACAAACTCCAGCCCAATATTAACCCTCTCCAATGTGGAAATCAGCCCTTCTCTGACTTCACTATCTGAAGTGCAGTGTGCTGCAGTAGTGCACGTCCTGGAAGATCCATTCTCATCATTGCTGTGGTCTCATATGATGCTTTTCTCACTGCCTCACACACTGAATGCAGCTACAATGCCATACTACAGGGTCACTGTCAGGCCAGGAATGAGGAAATGATGTTGACAATTGGTGATGCATGAGCTAAGTCGGATAACTTTATGTGGCTTGGGTGTGTTTGTAACTTAATGACAGTGTCTTTTGTGGTGTACTTGTGCGCTACTCCGTGGGTGGCTGGTGGTTCCTTCCATACCCTGCTCTCCAAGAATCTCAGAAGTTGCACTGAAATCATACTCAACTCTATCAACCCTGCAGACTGTTCAGTTGTTTGTGTGGGCGGCAGTGGCGGCATAGTGGTTAAGGAGCAGGACTCGTAACTGAAAGGTTGCAGGTTCGATCCCCGCTGGGACACTGCTGTTGTACCCTTGGGCAAGGTACTTAACCCTCAGTAAATATATCCAGCTGTATAAATGGATAACATTGTACAGAACTGTAACCTATGTAAGTCGCTTTGGATAAAAGCGTCTGCTAAATGAATAAATGTAAATGTGTATTCTGTTGTTTATTGTTAACTTGTCCCTAATCAAGTTGGTTGATCCAGAATGTTTCTCATTTACAACAGAGATCTGGTCTTGATACTTGATACTAAAATTAGCAGAAGAGGGTACTAAAGAATAACAAAGCAAGGGGAACACAGAAGGAGAGGAGAGGGTGCTGTAAAAAAAGAAGTTTTATTCCTTTAGAGTAATTTATATCAATTTGTAGGTTTTCCCTGCAATTTCATAGTCACCTATAGCACCAAAGTTCATATTGACTGTATGCCACAAGTGGGTTTTTGTTTAATCAGTTTTGGCAAGTGTGTTTTGGAACATCTGTTGTTAGTCATGCTGTCAAGATGTGACAATGCAAGTAACTTGAACTAACATATAATTTTGTGAAATGTATCCCTGTAGACAAGGCAAATATTTATTCTCCTGTTGTTATCAGCTGTTTAACTGGTGTTCATCATGGTAAAGGTGCCATACAGTCTCTCCTCATAGTTGATTGTACCTGAACTTTCTCCCCCTGCTGACAAACTAGGGTACTGTTCAGACTTTCTTAATGACAAGCTGCAAAGTAAATGTTCAATTAAACCTGTAAAAAATGTATCACTTTGTTGCAGTATGCATAGCTTATAGAAATACTGTTTTGTTTGCCATTTCGTCTGTATAATAGGTATGATGTACAATTCACTTTACTGCAGTAGTGTACCTATGATATCATTGTACAAATTTACCTATGATATCATGGTATAGCACTACTTTAATGGCTTCATTACTCTGAAATATACTACCTTAGGGATTATATAGGTGTTATTCTTGATTACTTCCATGAGGTGTGTCGGGCTTGGGGGTGCACTCCTGACCAGTGATGCAGTTGTTGATGGAATATTATGTATTTCAGGCAGAGGAGGGCGCAGAAGAGGAAGAGGAGGAGAGAGAGGAGGGCCAGTCATCCTCCAGTGATCCAGAGGAAGATAATTCTACAGCTAACCGTGCAGCCCTGTTGGCAGCCCGGCTCAGAGCCACAGCACAGAGGTTCCTGAGAGACCTGGGGAGGGTTCTTACCATCATTCTGCTGGCACTAGCTGGTAAGAGCCTGGACACAGGGTACACCATGCACACATCAAGATCACTGAACATACATCACCTGTAGTGCTGTGTGTGTGTGTGTTTTTTACCTTTACCAAAAATGTAGTGTTTGTAAACTGCAGAGTTGTTTACTGTAGAAATGAGGATCTTTCAGCCAAAGATTTTTAGAATACAAAAGAGATGATACTGACTTGACTATATGACTCTTTGTTTGGCCTTTGTTTTCCAGCAATTACATTACCCTCAGTCTTCTCTGGAGTTTACTACCTACTGTTCATTGGAGTGTGCACCTGGTGGGCATGCCACTTTCCCATCAGCCTGCTTGGCTTCAATGCATTCTGTGTGATGGTGGGAGTCTTCACAGCAGGACACCTAGTCTGTCTATACCTGTATCAGAGTCCTTACGCCCAGGAAATCTTTCCCCCAGCTGGTCTGTGGGCCAGGTCAGTTTGTGGGTCATTTACTTTTGCAGAATCTCTCAAATTTAGTCCTGTTGACGTAACATCAATCCTGAGAGTAATTCTTACATATAGATGAGATATTTAATGTGCATTCAACATGTCAGGTTGAAAAGGTAGAGTTTAAAGTGCCAGTGATGTTTAGCCATTGTACCTCTCTACTTTTACTGGGATTTGATAGTGGTGTCTGGGAATGCATGAACTTTATGCATTATGTCTTTATTTGCAGTGTCAATAATGCTTAAATTTAAATCTTTTGTGAAGTGTTTAAGGAATTCTAAAGTGAGTATTTGTGCCTTTTCTGAAATGGGAGCAAAATCAGGACAGAGTTATCACAGATCAGAGATGGGAGGATGGGAGTTAGAGGGAGAGCTATGTGTGGAATGTTATTGGCTGAAAGCACTCTGGAATGCATGTTTTCTGGAGTTCTGGCAAAGGCCAGCATCCTCTTGCACCTGTCACATGGTAGAGGGGGTGGAACTGCCCTCAGGACAATCACCTGGCAGAGGGCAATGCCAGACCAGCAGAGATGGGGTCAGCAGAATTTTTCCCCTGGTGTTCAGGACCCTGCACTCAGGCCTCTCACCGAACAGAATGACAAAATGATCCCCTTCTCTGTGATCCGATACTGTCTGTCACTGGCTCAGCGAAATTACCCTGTTAACATCTCTCCTTGTAGTCTGTCATTGACTCAGCATGACTTCCCCATCTGTACCCTCTCACCTCTCTCCCAGGAATTTGTCATTGATTCATTACAGTGCCACCTTCATACCTGTCCCAAGGGTTTCTTTTGTTGTTCCCTGCCAAGCTGTCCAGTACCAGGCATACTGTTTACCCAATGATGTATAGGCAGTACTGTGAGGTTAAACTGAGAGTAAGGTGTTCTATACTATACATAGCTTTCCTCATAGTTAAAGCACACCCTCATAAACACAGCTACATATGCATCATTTTCAAAATCTGCATTTTTACATCAATCTGCCACTATCATTCCTCAGACTCTTTGGTCTCAAGGATATCATCAAGACTGGCAACTGCTCCTCTTCCTATGACCTCATCCTCAACACAGAACAGGATTGGCCAGTGTATGTCAACCCTGGTATCCTGTTACTTCTCTACATCTCAGTGGCAGCTGTCCTTAAAATGGGTAGCCATTTTTCCTTTGAAAAGGTACTCATAATTTGAAAACATTTCTTTTACTTTGAGTCTTGCACATGGCATCCATACCCAATTTTGTGGGACTTCACTGTCTGTTACTTTTTTGGGTAAGGAATCATAGATAACATTATTGTTCTTTGTCTTTGAGAAGCATAAGGAGGAAGCACAGCTCAGTGATGGGAATGGACTGGAGTTAACAGCATGGGAATCAAAGAGGGAGGGCAGTGGTGATGATACCAAGGTCAGTCTAGACACTACTATGTTCCTGTCCATTCTTGCAGAACTTTCAATTGAATGCCTTTTTATAAATCCAATTGTTTTATTATTGTTATTATTATTATTATTGTTATTATTATTATTAATAATAAAATGCTGGAGGTTACATTCATTTGTTTATTTTAGCAAATGCTGATCTCAACCACGGAATCACCAGAATGTGAATCTGAGAAGTCCGCAGGTCATGAGATCAACTGTTCCAGACACCAGGATCAAGGTGAGAGGGTCTGTTAATAAACAATGAAACAGAATCCATCATCCCCCATCATCCCCAATTAACGGTTGAATAACAGTACCCCTCCCCTGTCATTCCTTTCCATTCTCCTGATGATTCTATACAGTAGAACTCAGTAGTCCCCCTGATGGACAGGATGGGGACAACCCTCTTCATATTGTGGGTCGAATGGTCATGCAGCAGAGCTATGTGTGTGCTCTCATTGCAATGATGGTAAGGCCTCATCTCTAATTTTCATTCAATTATCACATAAGTATAATAGGATCAGTTGTCTTTGCTCTTATACAGTATGTCCTTAGATCATGCTAATTACTTTCTTGAACGAGTACAGGTACATTTGCCTAATATGATGGCAGCTGCATATCTATAAATAATATAGCGTCCAGCAATAATTATATTTAGCGCGTGTTTCTTCTGGGGATTCTAATGCCAAATGTCTCCCTCACTCTGTCACCTACAGGTGTGGAGTATCACCTACCACAGTTGGCTTACCTTCGTGTTGCTTCTGTGGGCATGTTTGATTTGGATGGTGCGGGCACGACGGCATTTTGCCACTCTGTGTTCGCCCTTCATTCTGCTGTATGGCCTATCACTCTGCAGCCTGCAATATATCTGGGCCATGGACCTGGAGCCTGAGCTTCCCCAGTACTGGGGGACCATGAGCCTCAGGCAACTGGGTCTGGACCGGGCCCCCTACCCATGTCTGCGCCTGGGAGCTATGGTAAGGAGCTCACTCTTCTGGAGGAGAGGCATTACACATGGCTGATAAAAACATGAATGTTCATAACATTGGTCAGCAGATGTGTCAGTGGAATGAGTTTGTCATTGAACAAAATATCAACACATCTTTGAAGATTTGTAGACAATTTGTCAAACATCATTGCCTTAGACTATATCTAAGACTGCAAAGAGCATAAAACCAAACCCAGTAAAAAAAGAATCAAGCAGTGGTTGAGCATGTGTAGTCATGCTGCATGAGTACTTCCCAAAAGGTGCCGTGAATGAGTAGCAGTATATTTCACATCATTCTCCAATCTCTCTCTCTTTCTCTCTCAGTTGCTCTTTACTCTAACCTTCTGGCTGCTGCTGCGACAGTCAGTGAAAGACAATTTCAGCAAGAAGAAGAGTGTTACTGTCCCACTATTGGAGGTCACCACTGGAGGTGGGATATGTTACTCCTGTACCCAAACCCTTCCACAGATAACCCAGGATCACCTTATCAACATGAAATTTCCCAGCTAACCTATACCCATCCTTTATGGTTGTTAGAACTATTTAGTGATTTGGCTACATCATAGCCACACTGTAAATGTGTGTTGTAGATTAACTTGTTTATTTTTAACATTATCATCTTCCTGTTGGGTCACAGAGAGCAGCAAGCAGAAGGAGTCAGTTCTGAGGGTTCTGGGTGGGATGGTTATGAGCCTCTACGCTAAGTACTGGATCTACGTGTGTGCTGGGATGTTCATCATGGTCAGCTTTGCTGGCAAGCTGGTGGGCTACAAGATTGTCTACATGCTCCTGTTCCTGCTCTGCCTCTGTCTCTACCAGGTATGACCCTGTACCTGGCATACTCGAAAACCCCTTTAAAGTAGTCATCCAGCCTACACCATAACTGCATAACTGACCTCCCTTATTCTCCCCTTCCTACATAAAGATATAACAGTTAATTATTATATGGTCAAGCTGAAGAAATTGGTCAACAGCCATGTGCCCTGCCTCTAATCTCTGGTGTTCCCTTAGGTGTACTACAACCTGTGGAGGAGGCTGCTGAAGGCCTTCTGGTGGTTAGTGGTGGCCTACACCATGCTGGTTCTCATCACCATCTATACTTTCCAGTTTGAGGATTTCCCTGGGTACTGGAAGAACTTCACTGGTTTCACAGAACAGCAGTACGTAGCAAACTGATTTACACACCTGATTAACAGTAGTGGTACTGTTTTGGTGCAGACAAATATATTCACTGTGGATTTACTCTCTTGTTGTGGGGCAGAGAGAGTTTGTCTAAGATGGGTTGACCCTGGTTATGATGCAGTCAGTGTGCTCCCTGCAGGTTAGCTGACATCGGATTGGAGACGTTCAAGCTGTCAGAGCTCTTCAGCAGCATCCTCATCCCCGGCTTCTTCCTGCTGGCTTGCATACTGCAACTGCACTACTTCCACCGGCCCTTCATGAAGATCACTGACCTGGAGCATGTCACACCAATCCACAAGTAAGTAATAGAAAAATACATTGAAAGTTAAGCTTGATGAATCAGTAGTATACACAACGCCTCCTTATAACAGACCCTACCAACCCCAACACCTCCCTGTAATAACCTATCGCATACCCCACTAAATCCCAGACCTCCTGTTATCTCATATCCTTCTGATCCTCACACCTCCTTATGTGTCTTTCTACAATGCTCTACATGCTTTGAAAGAAGATTAAAATCTGCCCCTTACACGATCTGCTCTCTCTCTAAACTTGCTTGTTCAGCTGCTTCTCTTTGGGTGGTGCTGATAACATTCAAAATTCTCACTGTGCTTGCTTCAAACACAGAATAAACATGTTTTGATTGGTTGGGATCTGTTACAGGAAGGAAAGTGTAAACAATACAGAGGTTTTGGTGTTGATGGATGCAGATGGCATGGGGCTTGAGGATGAGACTGTGGAGACGGATCTGGGAGATGATGAATCAGAGCATGAAGGTGAGCATGTTGAAACTGCTGATGTATCAGGGGTGTGTTCTTCCCTGTGTCTCCAGATCGGTGCAGGAACACTACAAGGGATTATGTAGTGAGGTTATGGGTGGACAGTGCCTATGACTGAGAGAGGTATTAGGGGCAGGCATTGTAGTATGTGACACATGCTGGGAACCTGTTTTCCTGCATCTCTGTATTTCTCTGCAGTGCATTATTAGACGTGCACTGTCTTTCTGTGTTTCTGTCTGTCTTTCTAGTCTGGTAAATCTTTTGTCCATTTCTCTCTTGTGTCCTTCATCCAGTGATGATGCCCACTAAGTGGGGTTTGGTGATGGACCGCCTGGTGGTGCTCTTCCGGAAGTTCCTGGAGATCTTGACCCAGGTGCAGGTCTTCCTCTGGAGGGTCCTGGAGCTGCACATCCTCAAGATTGTGGCCTTTTTCATTGTCTGGGTGGCACTGGGAGAGGTCAGTGCCTTAGTTCTCTGAACGTAGGTTATAAGGTCAATGTGTTCAGCCTCAAGTATGTTTTCAGAAAGATCATAGTGACTGTAGAATATAGGCTGTATTTTTGGGTTGACTATGTAACCATGACCAGTGATGACTGACGTGAAAATGACCACAGTGGCAAAACAAATTTGTATCTTACAAATACATAATAAATAATATCAATAAAACACATTTTTACTACGGTCAGATAGTCTACCACATTATTATCATTTCTAGGAACAGATAGCATACCATTTCCCTTTTTTGTGCTTCCCAATGGGTGATACAGTTTTATGTTTTGCTGTAATTTGGTTAACTTTAATTGTATTAACTGCTGTGGGGCTGTCCACATTAGTACGCATTAGTGCTGTAAGCCTCAGCACCATGGTACTGTTGTGCAAACTCAGCTCAAGGCATTTCAAGACCTCATCATGATATGAATGTGGTTTGCTAGACTGTAAATGTAGGTGTTACCAGAATTTAACTTCTCTTTTTAACTTCTCTCTGTTGATTAGTAATGGATATTGACCTAATTCTCTCTTTGTGTCTCTTTCTTGTCTCTCTCACTGCCCTCTCTGTGCTCTCAGCCCTCAGTGATGAATCTGGTGTTAGTGGTGATGTGGGCATTCTCCATGCCATACTCTCGTTTCCGCCACATGGCCTCATGTCTGTCCACCATCTGGGTCTGCATCATCATCGTCTGCAAGATGCTCTATCAGCTCAGCATTGTCAACCCCATCGAGTACTCTAAGAACTGCACTGTGGTAGGGCAGAGACACAAGTACCATCTACACACATACAGTACACACACACATACATACACGCAGAAACACAGACATATTCATCCATTCACACATTACATTATGCATCTTTTGTCGCACACACACACAATACACACAGAAACACAGGCGTATGCATGCATTCACACATTACATTGCACACCTTCTGACACATACTGACACACACTGCACAAATGTCACTCACAATAGCTCATACATTCTCATATCAACTGTGACACAGAGACACACCTAACTGCACACACAGTTGAAGCCAAACACGCTCTGAGGCACACACTCCAGTTGCCAGTGTTAATCTAGCTGGCACAATTTGAACAGATTACCACAGATACAAAGATAACACACTGTCTCTGATGGGAGGTGCTCCGATTTATTGATTTTGTTGACACGTTTAACAGTGCAGTCAACAGCTATTTAAAGAAAATAGCCATTAACTTGATTTTCTGTCATTTTCCTTTAGTTTGGCTGTGACTGTATTTATGGGATTTAATGCTAGTGAATGAACAAACTCTGTATTAGTTTAATAGGGAGGAATTAATGAAGTTAATGAAACATTGTGATCTTGAGAAAAATGTTGGTGTTTTTTTTTTTACTTTGTAGGACTTACAAGCCCATAATTATCAACTAATAATCACCACCCACTGTTTCTGTACCTCCTTGTTTAGCCTCTCACCAATGAAACCAACCTGAGGGAGAGTGAAATCCTTAATTCCACACTGTACAAAGAACCAGTGGACCCAGCCAACTGGTTTGGGTTCCGGAAGGATGCCACAGCTCTCGGATACAGTAAGGTAAGATTGAGCATCAGAGTTTGGGCTTCTGTGTTTGTATAGAGTTATATACTGCCACCATGTACTGTACCTGCAGCTGCTTAATGTTGCTGTGCTGTTTTTAGTTTAAATTTGACTGTGGGATTAAACTATCACAGCATTCCTGTGGTTTTGTGATTTAAGTGGCAGAATCCCCATTGTGATTCTATCTTACCAAATGGACAGATTACCTTTTGGCTAAAGTGACTGCACTGTGCTGACAAGAGTGTCATTTTGACTCTGCCTCATTCAGAACCACCTCCTGGTGCTCCTCCTGCTGGTGTTTGAGGCCACAGTGTACCGCCACCAAGTTCACCACTACAAGCAGCACCAGTGTTCCCCTCCTCCTATCCCAGCCATCTTCCCTGATGCCTGCAGAGACAACCTGGACCAGGGATTACTGGGCTGCATCAAGTACCTACTCAACTACTTCTTCTACAAGTTTGGCCTGGAGGTACTGCTTGCACAGCAGCCCCATTCTGTTCAGTATATGTTTTGCATAAAGCTCTAAAATAATTCAAGATAAGAATGCACTTTGTGTTATTTGGTCCCCTTAGGTGATGTCATTTACTACTCTCTTTTTGCCCCTAGATCTGCTTCCTGATGACAGTGAATGTGATTGGCCAGCGGATGAACTTCCTAGTCATTATCCATGGCTGTTGGCTAGTGGTTATCCTGACACGCCGTCGCCGGGCTGCCATCGCCAAGATCTGGCCCAAATACTGCCTGTTCCTGGTCATCTTCATGATCTACCAGTATATCCTGTGTGTGGGGATCCCTCCGGTCCTCTGTAAAGGTGACTGATAGCTTTAACTGCATGTTTCTGGGTTTCATCTCAGCACCGGCATTGTGTAATGGCAGCAGCAGTGTTGCATAGTGGTTAAGGAGCAGGACTGGTAACCGAAAGGTTGCCGGTTCAATCCCCGCTGGGACACTGCTGCTGTACCCTTGGGCACGGTACTTAACCCACAATTGCCTCAGTATATATCCAGCTGTATAAATGGATAACATTGTAAAGAACTGTAACCTATGTAAGTCGCTTTGGATAAAAGCGTCTGCCAAATGAATAAATGTAAATGTAAATGTGTAATTAAAAATAGAATAAAACAGAGCTTGTTAAATCCCTCAAAGGAAATTAGTTTCTTACCAGTGTGAAGTTGTTACTACCCATACAAGGACAATAACAATTACAATACAACAATAACAATTACAACAATTACAATAAGCTTGATGTGTTTTGAGGGGTATTACTGAACCCTCCTGAGTGTTAGTGTGTGTGTTTCACCATAATCCTGTAGATTACCCTTGGCGGTGGAACACACCTGTTACCATCAACTCTGCCCTCATCAAGTGGATCTACCTGCCAGACTTTTACACCATCCCAAACTCCAAAAACCTCATTGGTGAGTCTGTGGTCTCATTTTGATCAAGGGGAAGTATGGCCACTGTTAGTGCTACAGGTGTCATAGATAAGACACTAATGGAATGTTCTGTGTGCTCCTTCTGTGTAGCGGACTTCCTGCTTCTCATGTGCGCTTCGCAGCAGTGGATAGTCTTTGAACATGAGAAGAAAGAGGAGTGGATGGTGTTGGCTGGAGAAAACACTGATGACCCCAACCCCATGGAGGGTAGACCCATCAACCCTGCACCAAACTTCATCAACTGCAGGTATGCCTGTGTCTTCACCCAGCTTCACCAACTGTATGTATGCCTGTGTACTCTTACCAAAATAGGTGGAGTTAGGTGTATCTGTAAGACAGTATCTTCAGATGGGAGACCAACTCTTGATTTCAGTGGACTTATGCTCACCAGGTTATGGTGGTTATGGGCCTGTTATGTTATGCTTAAGTATACTGTTAGCTTACCTCTGATGGTGGACAGGATGATAACATGGAAAGACCTGAATTGGATTTAAATGACTTTGGAGTTGTGTCTTAGAGTGGATTGATGAAGGAGACTGTTGACTGTTGTCAACCATGACCTCACTCTCAATTCACCCCTGTCTCATGCTATCTTAGGTGTTACCTGGACATGGCTAAGGTATTGGCCTTCCGCTACATGTTCTGGTTTGTGTTGTCCGTGGTGTTTGTGACGGGAGCTACGCGTATCAGCATCTTTGGCCTGGGTTACCTGTTGGCTTGCTTCTACTTCCTGCTCTTCGGGACTCAAATGCTGACCAGACCCTCCAAGAGCAGGCTGGTGCTCTGGGACTGCCTCATCATGTACAACGTGGGCGTCATTATCTCCAAGAACATGCTGTCTGTGAGTGTTGTGTTTAGCATTGAATTAATCTATGTGCTCACTTGGCCTTGTGGCCACTGTTCTGTGCTTGACAACCCCATGCATCCTACAAAACACTTAGACAATTCAAAAGCGAAGTAGGCCACATCATGCCATGCCTTGGCTCTTTAAAATCACACATAGTGTGTCTACTCCATCCTCATTGTGATGATAAGATTGTGTGCACTCTTTTCGCCCAGATCCTGGCCTGCGTGTTTGTTAAGCAGATGCAAGCTAACTTCTGTTGGGTGATCCAGCTTTTCAGTCTGGTGTGCACTGTCAAGGGCTACTATGACCGTGAGTATAACACTTACCCCATTTACTCCTCAGCAAGTAGATAGCATTGTAGAGGAGTTTGTGCTTGGATGTATGTTTGTGTCTATGTCTGTAGGTTTGTATATTTGTCTGTGCACATATGGTTTGTGTGGGTGTTAGCATGTCTGAACTGGTAACAGCTACTAAGGAAAACATGAGTGCATTGTCACATGGTAGATTTCCATTCAAACAGTGAGGGGTTGATTGTGTGTATTTGTGTGCATTATGGCTTGTCTTCGCTCACCACGATGGAAGTGTTCATGCATTCAGGTTATGCAACCATCCTCTTTTAAAGCCTGAAGTGGACGGGATTTCCATTGTGCTGCACCAAGGAAGTGGCTCTTCACTTATATTTTCTGCCACCATTTAGACTACAAAATTAAAAGTTTAGATACAGAGCCACATTTGTGTAACATTAGTGTTGCAAAACATTATGATTTACCAGTAATTATTCATTATATATTCATTACAAGAGCACATATATTGGTGCTTTATTCTGCTCTATCACAGCTAACAATACTTGCAACAGACATAATTCCCTACAATTGCTATTAACTTGTATCTTTTGCCATTATTTTTGGTAGTGAATAGAATGATCAATTGACATTGAATGTGAAATGGGCTGATATGTTAAGATGGAAGGTGATGCAGCCACTTAAAGTGGAACTGAATATTTAAATAAGCATGGTATAATCATAATATCACAATACTGTATTTTCATTTACTAAAGTACTAACTTTAACTTGCCAGACATTCAACAAACCATACCCACTTTTAGTATATTGTCACTGACATGCGAACACTGAACAGGTTTGTTTGACTAAGTAAAAGCAAGTTATAAAAGTAATTAAAAAAAACTGTGTCAGCTCATCAAGAGTCAGTCTGTAAATTGAATAGTGGAGACAAGGCATTGTAGTGATCCATAAAGCTGCTTGACAGAAAGTACTGTATGTTTATTCAGAATGAACAGGGACTGACTGTACATGTTTGTGTGTCACAGCCAAGGATGTGAGTGATAAGGATTGTGTGCTGCCAGTGGAGGAGGCCGGGATCATCTGGGACAGCATCTGTTTCTTTTTCCTACTGCTGCAGAGGAGAGTCTTCCTCAGCTTCTACTTCCTGCATGTCATGGCAGATCTACAAGCCTCAGCTCGCCAGGCCTCCCGGTAAGTTTAGATCTCACTGTGATCCCTGTGTATTGGTCTCTGTTTAAGTTGTGCATAGTCTGTTTCTATTCTTTGCTTATTCCAGGTTGTAGATGATCCCAGTGTTTTTTGCACTGTGGCTAAATGTCTTTCCTACTGTAATGTTGTGAACTTCCTGTATGTGTGTGTGTGTATGTGTATGTGTGTCTGCAGGGCTGTAGTAATTATGGTTCTTTGTCTCTCACCAGGGGTTTTGAACTATTCAGAGCCAGTATTGTGAAGAGCATGAGATTCCACCAACAGGCTGAGCAGAAGTCTCTCACACAGCTCAAGAGATCGTGAGTACCTTGGGATGCAACTGTTTAAAAGTTTCTTAAACTTTCTTTGGCCAAAAAAGAGATTATACCCATCAACCACATAGCAACTGAACCTAACGTCCTATTAAAGTGAATCATGCTATTTAATTTCATTCCAGGATCAACATTAAGCTGTAGTCCAGTCATTTCTTTCTGTATATGCTTATGACACTATACTAATTGTATAAACAATCTCTGGGAAACAGATGGCCGAGCCCTGGCTCAGAGAAATGTCAATCAGATTAAGTATCAGTAACTGTGGTGAAGCTGAGTGTAAAGTAATACCACAGCATGAGTAAAGCAGAATCTAATGTAATGTGTGTCTCTGTAGAATGGAACGCATTCGAGCCAAACAGCAGAAATACAAAGAAAGCCGTCGTGCCTCCAGCAGTAAGTGTGAGGAGTTCTCAGGTACACCCCTATGGCCATTGATCTCTACCAAAATTAGTGTTACATGAGCATTTGACATATACATAGCTATCATCATTTTTCACTGTCCAGTAAACTGAATAGCTTTTTGCAAGATCTTTGTACATGCAAGCATCTACTGGAAGCCATAATAGTTTACATTACAGCATTCTCACTATGTACCCTCTTATTCACAAAAAACTATGACTTTGTCCATGAACCTTTATGGATTTATATGTAGTATAAAACATTTTAGAAAAAAAAACAAATATATATTTAAAAAAACAAAGATGCAATAATCATGGCACAAAACACAAAATAGCACAGTGATGAAAAGACATCCGGACTCCCCTAGATGGACACGCACACACACAAATGTATTCTGTATACATTTAGAAATAGCGGGTCTTTAGTTAGATTTGAGATGTCATTGTGAACATTATATTGGCCCTTTACACTTTGAGACCCTTTAGAGTGAATTAACATCCCACTGCAGGGCATCCCTGCTGAGCTGTGTTGCAGGTAGAAGTCGATGCCACTGTGCTACATTGTGAGAACAGCGGGGTCTGTGTGGGGCTTACTGCTCCTCTCTTCTTTGACAGAATCACATGAAGACAAAAAGAGCTCCAAGCAAGAAAAGATGTGGTGGCGTCCTTGGGTTGACCATGCTACTGGTATATATGTCCACACATAGTCTTGTGTCAGCCTCTATTACTTATGTGCATCCACACTAAGAGGGACAGTTTTGGAGGTCATTTTCCCAAACAAAACATCCAAAAAGCTTTGTCTCCCTTTGTCTGCCCTCATGGAAACAGGTCCCCTAGCTGCCATTCAGAGACTGTTCCCCTGAAATAGAATTTACCCAGGTTGACAATTAGTGCAGTTGTAAAGGCAAACTTCAAGGTAAAAACTACAGTGGTGTGTGTATGTGTGTGTGTGTGTGTGTGTGTGTGTGTATGTGTTTACTCAGTCGATGGGTTCCATGTTTATACACATCCAGGCAGTATGATGACAGTGTTTCATGTGAAATACCATGTCAAATTATGCGGGCTGGAACCATGAAGTGCACTTTATACAGAGAAGTGGGATTTACTCTCTTTGATATTGAGAGGTACTATTTTCCCTGCCAGTGCTTGGTTTATCCCTGTGTCTAAAGAATGTGTGCTGGCCATGAAATCTTTACATACCACATATTTACAGAGATGTTGACATTAGCACAGGGCTAAGTATACTACAGACATTAAGTCAAACATTATGTCAGTCACTTTGCCCTTCAGTTTCTGTATGTCAGTGTATTGGTCCTGATACTATTATATCTCATACAGTCGAAAGAAGTGGATGTTTCCAGTCATTATTGTCTTCCAGCCCAAACTGTATTTCCTATGTGCCCTAGATATGTTCGGCTGTGGCCATTTCCCCAGCTGTTATGATTGCAAAGTCACTCTGTGATTGTACATGCTAATAAAGCCTTCTATGCTGAATGCCATTATATGTGATGCTGTGAAATTTGCTAAAGCCCTCACAGACAGACAACGGGTGTGTGCTGGAGAAAGTGATTTCAAATCAAGAGAAAACCTGCTATCGTGTGCATAAGTGTCCTTATGGTCTATGATATTTTAATTTTCCTGTTAATTTCTTCCTCTTGGTTGTACAGATTTCTCCCTGGCCTTTAATTTCTTTCTGATGTACTGATGAGCCCTGGCTGTGTGACAACCAGTGAAACCAATTCACTAATGTATGTTTCTGTCTGTACACCTGCTTTTCCTTGCAGTGCTGCACTCAGGAGAGTATTACCTGTTTGAGTCAGACAGTGAGGAAGAAGATGAGCCACTGGCAGAGGACCATAAACCCCCAAGACAAAGTGCCTCTCAGGTAAGCGACAGCCCCACCACCCCTATTCCTCTCTCCCTCAAAGGAGAAAGCCAAGGTCAACAGATGTCCAGGGTCACAATGGAAGGTCGCTGTGGTGGTCAAGGTCATGATTAGGAAATACACTTACATTGCCAGTTAAGTAAAAGTACATTTCTAAAATAGGTAGCATTAAGTCACCTTGGAGATGCAGTTATTTTTGCTATTGGAAGGTTGCAACATAAATTCGTCCTGTGAGGGCTATAGCCCAGGACTGTTTTCACTGTCCATATCCAAGTCTTAGCTGGTGAATGAACACAAGTTTGCTGCTGGCTGCATACCTGTTCTAAATCCTCCCTGATCCTGTGCCTATAGCTGGCATACCAGGCCTGGGTGACTAATGCCAAGGCAGCCCTGCGGGAGCGTCAGCAGCGCCAGAAGGAGCTGCAGCGGCTTGAGAGGGAGAGAAGCTTCCAGACGTCAGGTCAAACATGCAACACAGGCAGTTCCATCAGTCATCCCATACTTACCTTGGCTGGGCTTGATTTTCAACAGGAAACTAGTGAAGCACAACACTCTATGATATGGCTTACTCTTCTTTTCTTTTTTTGGCTCTGGGCAACAGGTGAGGGAGATGAAGTGGAGGACATGGAGGAAGAGGAGGAGGCAAAGGAGGAAGAGAATTCAGGTAACAACCAATATGTGGGTCCTTTCTATTGTATATGACGAAATTGGTTTAGTACTAGAATGTGTATTGTTTCTGCAGTGTAATTTCACCTGTTATGAGAGCTTATTCCTTTTGATGCGTAATAGCATATGTAATGATTACGATTTCATTTCTGGCCCGGCCTTTTCCCAGGGAGGAGTGACATTGTACAGAGAATCCTGGATATCCTGAAGTTCCTCTGGGTGCTCTTCCTGGCCATGGTGGATGGTGTGACTCAGTGGCTTAATCTGCTGACCAAGCAGTATGTGGACACCTCCACTGTGCTCTGTAATCAGCGCTACTTCATCACCCATAACATCATCCAGGTGGCTGCCCTCTTGGTTTTTAATGCCTTTCATAGCCACTAGAGGAAACATGCAGGAGTGGTAGAAAAATGTGAGAGAGACCTGTTTCTGAACTGTGCTCTGTTCTAGGAGGACCTGGCGTCCCAAGGCAGTGAAAGCCCCACTGTGGAGACTTGTCTGGATGAGCTGGACGCTGAGAACATCAACACTAGCAGTGCAACCAGGTGAACTTAGACAGCAAGAGCCTAAACATGCATCCAAATGTCAGTACGCCTGGCAACACACTCCGTGGCAGTTTAATTTACACTAAATCAGTTTTGACTCCTATAATACTGAGTTATTTTTTTCAAAAACTTTCAAAAAGATTAATGTGAGTGGTAGAATAATATGAGTTATGTTTCCTCCACAGTGGATTGGAGCTAGAGGAGCTGATGGACACAGAGCAGACCACTCCTCAGACCAATGACAACAGTAGCACTACTCTCTGTTCAGAACCTACCCTGGAGCTGGAACCAGAACCACAACCTCCAACCAGTCAGCGATCACGACACACCAGGACTGCCAGTGAGATACTAGCGGACAGGTATACATCATGTCAGAATTCACAAATTTGAAATAGCAGATCACAATTAGAACTTTACTTCTACTACTTGGGACTTTACTACCCTGCTTCACTTCTCTGCTTTGCAAATTTAAGTGCTCATAGGTTGTCTTCTCCTGTCTCCTTGTGTCATTTTAGGCAGTTCTTTGTGGAGGAGCTGGTCCAGAGCCAACAGTTCTACGCCTCTCAGAACCGGGCTCTTAAGCTACTGTTTGCTCTCTATAACCTGCTGGCAGCCCACTCAGAGCTGGTGTGCTATTTCATCATCGTGCTCAATAATGTGGTGACTGCCTCCGTCATCTCCTTGGTCCTGCCCATTCTCGTCTTCCTGTGGGCTATGCTGGCAGTGCCTCGCCCCACCAAAAAGTTTTGGATGACTGCTATCGTCTACACTGAGGTGAGTCACTTTTACAGACTCCTGTTTGATTACTAGTTGCATTCCTCCCCCTACAGGCAATGATGTGAAGCATTAACTAAAACTTCATCAGTACAGTTAAGTTGCATACATAACATAGGCAAGACTAGCCTGAAAATTCCACTCTTAAAGCTACACCCAAACTAATAATAACACTATTAGTAACTATTTTACTAATAGTAAAAAAATGTCAATGTACTGTATGTCTTGATAGCTTTTAGAATTTGGTATATTGATAGAATGGGCTATCTTGACATGTGCAAATACATAGCTAGTGACCAAGAAAGTGAGGTAGACACCAATTAAATTATTCAAAGTATGTGATGGAGCAGTTTTGCTAATATTTAAAACATACATTCAGTTTGTAGATTAGATTAGCTCAGTGACTAGTCTGATTAAATCAAAAGAGGAAATCAAGAGTTTTAATTGTTTCCTTTGTTCTCATTCTCTTCAGGAGGGTATGGCTGTCAAAAGAGGATCCAGTATAGAGCATTATAGTGTTCTTGTGTTAGATCTCAGTTCTCACACGATAAGCCTAATGTACAACTGGCAGTTACAAAAAGAAAGTTTGGTGAAAAAGGGGAAATGTGCAAGATATTATGAATGTGACACTTTACCTTTGAACAAGGTGCCCCCCATAACTAGCAAAAATACAACTTTCAAAAATGGGTCACAAACTGCATAAGCTGTACTATACTCATTTACAGTTAAACAAGTATATGTTAAGTGTTTGCTTTGCTTAATTTCCTTACTGAGTTCAGTTGTTTCTTTTCCCTGGTCTGTTCATAGGTAATGGTTGTGGTAAAGTACATGTTCCAGTTTGGGTTCTTCCCCTGGAACAGTGCGTTTGAAACCAAACTGAATGAAGACAAGCCTTATTTTCCACCTCGCATCCTGGGCTTGGAGAAGACTGACAACTACATCCGGTATGACCTGCTGCAGCTGCTAGCCCTCTTCTTCCACCGTTCTCTGCTGCAGGTATGGGGCTACAGTCTACCAAACACCTTTCGACCCTTCACGTTTATATGGAATTATCTGCCATTGAGTAATGTTTTTGGTGTGGTTTTGAGAATTTAATCTGTCTATTTGACTGTGATTGACAGTCTGTTTGACTGTGTGTGGTGTTCAGTGTGTTCAATTAACTCCGATGGTGTTTCTGTCTGTGATATTCAATGTGTGTAACTCTGTTGTAACTCTGCTTCTGTCCCACTCAGCGTTATGGCCTATGGGACGAGGAGGGTCCCATAGAGGAGAAGAGCCAGCCATCAGGGGGTAGCATTGAGAAGGAGAAGCCTCACCTCAGCCCTAATTCCAGCCTCACTGAACTGGACGACATAAAGCCAGACCTGGATGAGAAGACAGAGTCTGAGCAGGACCAAAATATTATCCCTACACCAGAGGCCCCTACCCCTGCAGAGAAGCCTGAGAAGAAGAAGAGTGGTTTGCTCCGCTTCCGCAAAAAGAAGCAGAGGAGTGAAGGTGAGGAAGACCATCTATTAAACAGTGAGTGAAATGACGGTCAAGCATGAATACCTAAGGGCTCATTGATCTTTTTCATCCAATTCTTAACAGATGCCAAAGAAACCAAAGAGTCCAAGAAGAAATTGAGGGCAAAACGCAGAGAGGCAGTGAGCAAGAAGCTGAAGGCAGCGGGGGAGAAACTGAAACTCCTCTTTGTCTCTATGTGGGTATAAAGATATGCCATGTATACTGCTGTCTAAATCTATATTTGCCATGACCTGATAAAGAAATTAATAAAAATGGATAGAGGGGAGTCCAAAATGAGGGGAACAACACTGGTCTATTTAATCCAGTGAAATTATCTATGTAATTAACCGGTGAAATGCAGTATGTAAAGGATAGTTTTAACACAAGTAACACTCTTCAGCCACACTGCTGCATGTACTCTCCCTAGTAGAGTGGAATGAGTCTGGAATGCTGGCATGGGAAACTTTGTGGGCACAAAATGCTACAGCAGCAATGTTACTTACTAATAATCATTCAGTAGATATGAATTTCCTTACAATCAACGTGTGAAGATTGCATTTAATGTGGTCATAGTAGTACTTATATTTGGCATGGAGTCCAAGAAAGGGATCACACCTGGCTGTGGGCTGAGGCTACTGACTCCCTTTTTGGACATCATGAACAGGGAAAAGAAAGGGGGAGATAGCAGTGGTTACGGTCTTGCAACATGTTTTAAATGTTACCAAGATTTTGAGTCTCTGATGGCATGTGCAAGCCATTATATGTACAATACTGAGAGATACAATATCATGTTTCTAGTAGTGCCATTGTGAATGATCAATCATCTTTAAAATGAAATCAGCAATATGGTAATATTATATTATATTATATTATATTATATTATATTATATTATTGGTAATACCATGGTGATGGCATTTTATTCATTATTTTGATCATTGAAGAATTTTGGTCAGTTTTGATGTCCTTGATGGCAAATTCATGGCAAATTGGATCATTCAGCATTTCTGCAAATGCATTATAAACTAGAGTATATGTATGTTAACTATAGAATCTATTGTAAGTAATTTGTAATGCCGCTGCTGTGAGAGAATGTTATATGTAGAAGTATGCACAACTGTATATAATATATATATATATTATATATATTAATATACTTGCATGCTATGTACATGAAGCTGCTGTTACTGATACATCTACTGGCGCAACTAATGGAAAGAAGCTATTATCTCTGACAGTGGATGATGTTGATGATTCTGGGTAATGTTTTCCAGTGTACGTAAGGTCTACAAACCGATCTATGGATTCTTCTATGACATCCTACACGCAGAGTATCGTGCAACAACGGACGTGTATGCCCTGATGTTCCTCACTGATGTGGTGGATTTCATCATTATCGTTTTTGGATTCTGGGCTTTTGGGGTGAGCACATCTACAGCTTTTCACACCACACTCGTTATGAAGTCCATAGCTGCTCTTTGCCTCAGTCATATCTATGGCTATACCCACATTGCCTTGATGGTATTGTCAGACAAATCAACTTTATGTTCCCTTTGAGCTTTTCATTCATTTGTTAAAGCATGTGAGGTGATCATCAGCCTATATCTGAATGTAACATTTCTAATATATCTGATGAATGGCCATTCACCCTCAGAAACACTCTGCAGCTGCAGACATCGCTTCCACACTGTCAGAGGACCAAGTGCCTGAGGCCTTCCTTGTGATGCTGCTCATTCAGTTCAGCACCATGATCATTGACCGTGCCCTGTACCTGCGCAAGACTGTTCTGGGAAAGCTGATCTTCCAGATCATCCTGGTCTTTGGCATTCACATCTGGATGTTTTTCATCTTGCCAGCAGTCACAGAGAGGTGAAAAAGGCTTTTTTACACTCTTGCAACTGTCAGGTCCAATACAGCATCAGGTAGCTGTATTCACAAGGGCTCTGTGTTGGAACAAACTCACATGTGCTAATAGTGTCTGCCCATCTTGAAAAATGCTGCATTCTCCTCTACAAAATGCTCTTAATTGGAGTGGTAAGACTGTGAGACCTACATTGTTACCCCAGGTTAATCACTTATGTTCAAAATGCAGATGTCCTCTGTGTATAGCCATTATTGTCATTTACATTTGACAATAAACCTCATGCTGTTGTCACTTCTTACAGTTACCACTTCCAGGAATAACCACACATGACTTCCTGTCCCCACAGGATGTTCAGTCAGAATTCGGTGGCCCAACTCTGGTATTTTGTCAAGTGTATCTACTTCGCCCTCTCCGCCTATCAGATCCGTTGTGGCTACCCCACTCGCATTCTCGGCAACTTCCTCACCAAGAAGTACAACCATCTCAATCTCTTCCTTTTTCAAGGGTGATTATTGCTGTCTGTTTATCCTCCTTACTCTACCACCTACAGTCACAGGGAGGACAGTATCCAGTTACATCAGAAATGCTATCCACATTGATGTGTTTTAAACTTTTTTCCAGGTTCCGATTGGTCCCGTTTTTAGTGGAGCTTCGAGCAGTGATGGACTGGGTCTGGACTGACACCACCCTATCTCTCTCAAACTGGATGTGTGTGGAGGACATCTATGCCAACATCTTCATCATAAAGTGCAGCCGTGAGACAGAGAAGGTTCACAAGCTTTTGGCAATATCTTTTGACCTCTGACCTTGCTCCCTGACCTTTGACTTTTCTGTTCAAGCTGTAGTTCTTCACTCTGAAATGTGTCCCTGGTTTCTGTGCTGTGACTCCACTCTCTGACCTGTGATTTTCAAAATTTGACCTGTGATCATGCTGTCTGACCCATGATCCTCCTCTCTGACCTGTAAAACTTCTTGTGATAGTGATGTGATAGTGACACTTGTTTCCAGTCTGTCAACCTGCTCTCTGACCTGTGGTCCTGCTCTTTAATCTGTAGGGTTTCGCTCTCATCTTCAACTCTCTGAGTCGTTCCGCCCTTTAGCATTGGATCGTCTTCTCTGATTGTAACCTTGCAATCTGGTTCTGCTCTCCAATGGTGTGTCTCATGTTTGTTGTGTGTTTCTTTCAGAAATACCCCCAGCCAAAGGGACAGAAGAAGAAGAAGATTGTGAAATATGGGATGGGAGGGCTTATCATCTTCTTCCTGATCTGCATCATCTGGTTTCCACTACTCTTCATCTCATTGGTCAGATCTGTTGTGGGAGTTGTCAACCATCCAGTGGATGTTACCGTCACTGTCAAGCTAGGAGGTTATGAGGTAAGAAATGAGACATGAGTAGTGTTTGTTGTTTTTTTTTCAACCATTTTGATTTTCTACCCCATATAGTTAGGATCCAGAGAACTGCAATCCACAGTAATATGACTTCAGATTTTTTACAACAGATTTTTTTGTCTTCATCAAGACAACCATAAATATAAATAGCGTGGTATCCCTTCCCTAAAAAGGTGATGATTACAATAGCACACTGGCTTGATTTCAAACGTTTGTTAATCACATAGCTGTGGATGTCCATTTCCATTGCATTGCATCTTAAAATATCACACTGGCATTTGTCACCTACAGTTCAGATTGTAGATGGTAATGCAGTTAAGTTGAGTACAGGAAACTTCAAAACCATTGGAATAACAGTTAGTGGTGGTGTGACTGTTGTTTCTGTGGAATCATTAATGTATATGAAAAGGGTCCACAATTAACTACTGTTTTTGATTACCTAATATATGTCTGTTCTGTGTAAAGTCTGAAATTTGACTATCAGTGATCTGTACAGCTCTCTTAGAGATTAATCACACATGCTCCTCTCCACAGCCCCTGTTCACAATGAGTGTACAGCAGCAGTCCATCCAGCCCTTCACTGAGCAGGACTACACAGATTTGACAAGCCAGTTTGGAAAAAATGCTGTGAGTGCAGGCTTTTTTCTGAGTTCAGTCAGTTGTTTACTTTCACCTGGACATCCTGTTTGTTTATGTAATGGAGGCTATCCAGTAGAAAAGGGGCCAGAAGATCAAAAAACATGAATAATGTAATTTTATTAAGTAATTTCAAATGTGGTAGCACACCCTGCTGAAGACATGGAGAGATGTCATTGTAATGCTGTTGTGTTCACAATCCAAACCCTTTTCCTTAAGTTGTGAATTCCTGGAGTTGGAGTCTTGTGTCTGTCTACTCAGGTGGCCATGCAGTTCATCACCCTGTACAGCTACGAGGACATTGTGACAGCCAAAATCGAGGGCAGCTCAGGATCTGTGTGGCGCATCAGTCCTCCTAGCCGACAGGAAGTCATTAAGGAGCTTCTGGGTAGCCCTGTGGACATGACACTGCGCTTATCCTGGAATTTCCAGAGGTCTGTGTGTAAGAGATAGTTATAGTCATTTAGGGTACCTCTGCCCTTTTTTTTGGCTTGGCACACTTCTTTATCCAGGGCAGGGTATTCAGCTTCTTTCACATGCTGTAACCCACTTGCACAGCTGTTCTCTTTTTACAAGGGCAACAGGGTAAAAAGTGGTTACAAAAGGTGTAACAAAGATACAAAGCAAGGCCCCACAACCTTCAGGACTTGAGTGTGGTACCTTTGACTACTGGTCAGTACTGCCCATGATAGTACAAGTTAATTGTATAAGGTGGAAGCTATCTTGAATATGCCTTGTTATTTAAACTGTAGAAAATTGTGACGTAAAGCTGAGTTTTCACACAACGGCCAATTTTTGATTATTGATTCAGTTCTGAGTACATTTGGGCTTGTCTTCTTTCTTCTGGTCTGGCTGTTTTTGTTACTGTTGTTCCTTTTAATATTTATATACACATGTCATGTTAGATTGTGTCTATATGTATCCCAAGGTCACCACTGCTGGTATTTAATTATGACTATGTTTGGATTATTGTGTTGCACATATTATGTGTGCATATGAAGTGAGCTGTCCCGGGACACTAAACAGTTGTGTTTCTGCCTGTGTTTCTCCTATATCTCTAACACCATTTTTGTCCTCAGGGACCTGGGGAAAGGTGGCACAGTGGAACACACTTTTGACAAGCACTCTGTCAATTTGGAGCCTGGCAACCCAGTCCGGGCAGACCTGGCCTCGCTGCTTGTGGGAAACCGCACAGAAGCAGTGTACGTCAGATCACTTTGATCAATTCCCCAGTAGCACCATGGCCACACATAGTTTCCACTGTATGTAATGTAATATGTGCTTTGTTCTGCAGACGTGTGCCTCATATGTTCCCCAACTTCATCCGGGCCCCAAATGGTGCAGAGGCCAAACCGGTCAGTCAGCTGTATGAAGGTGAGAGAAGACCATCCCCCTTCCCATATGACACATTTTGTTAGAAATCTGGAAGCCTGGAACATAATACATGAGACACATCCCAGTAAAGAGGAAGGTGAATGCAACAATTAATTTTGAGCTGTGATGCTTTACATAACAGCCATGAATTATGTTTCAGTATGTTGCCATGTGGAACCATTACTGGAATCATTAGATCTGGTTCTAGGTTTTTCAGAGTTCGTCAGGTAGGGTGTCCCACATTCTACTCTGTAACCTGTGGAATAAGGGAGGATGTGGATGCTGTCTGCATATCTGCATATGCTTGTTCTGCATTAGGAGTGGAGTTTGGGAGAATCAAACAGCATATGCCATGCTGTCTCTACATTCAGGTAGAGAATGGAGGAGCATCTTACACCCACTCACTCCCCTACCCTATTCTGTTCAGGTGATGAGGATTACCAGGATGTGACTCTGACGCTGATGAAGGACCACTTGCAGAACGGCAGTGGGATGCTGGAGTGGTGGGACATCAGCATCGCAGACTGTGCAGAGAACTGTGATGTTCTCCCCATGGTCATCTTCAATGATAAAGTCAGCCCGCCCAGCCTGGGCTTCCTGGCAGGATATGGGTAAGAAGCTCCCCTCAATCTACTTTCACACCATACAGCTACCATTCAGTCACCTACAGGTTCAGGGCATATTTGCCTTCATAAAATGAAATCAGTCTTTGTATTTTATTAATTTGTAACCAAAACTACACTTTTTAGTTTTGCCTTCTTACCTTCTCTCCATCAATAACACAGTTCTGAGCGTAACACCCATTATTCTTTGAGTGTGACTGTTCAAATTGGCATTTCTGTCGGCAGGATCATGGGCTTGTACGTGTCAGTGGTGCTGGTGATCGGGAAGTTTGTTCGCGGGTTCTTCAGCGAGATCTCCCACTCCATCATGTTTGAGGAGCTACCTTGTGTGGACCGAATCCTCAAGCTCTGCACCGACATCTTCCTGGTGCGGGAGACGGGCGAACTGGAGCTGGAGGAAGAGCTCTACTCTAAACTCATCTTCCTCTACCGCTCTCCAGAGACCATGATCAAGTGGACTCGGGAAAAAGACTAAGCAGCTCAGTTCAGGGCCCCTCTCTCAGTTCAAGGTCCCTCTGCTGTGTGCAGTAATCTGAACCTCCTGCCACTGACATCTTGCTCCAGTGAGTTGAAGCCCTTTGGCAAGAAACACTGACAAGGAATGGGACTTGTTGTCTGTATATGTACAAACGCAGTCCTGGTGGTTGCTCCTGTTGGTGCCACTGCACTGGACTGACCGGTGGTGAATCACAGCTGCTGACAGTTTGCTTGATTTCTCAAGGCAAGGCCTTGCTAGTTACCATAACAACAGCCTGGTATCTCTCTCTGTAACATCAAGGCTGTGCAAACTTTTGGAGACTCCCATCCCTTCTAACAATCATGTAGCACTAGGCCACATGACATCATGGAAGAAGGATTGTATCATTTCTCTTATCTGACAAATCTAGAGCAGCCAAATAAAAGGTTTTAATGAGGGTGGTGTGAAAAGAAAAGAGAGATTTTGAAGAGAGGTAATGCTGTTGACAGTCAGAACACTATTGTAAAAGATTGTCTGAGTAATCACTTGCAAAAAACTGTTTACACATTTACACATAGTACTTAAGATAGGATGAAAACAAACATTTTGTATGTTGTATGTGGCTGTACGCTCATTGACAAAAGTGAAAAATCAAAGACTTGAATTCTTTTAAACTGAAAAAGAAAAATCTATTTACTGTCTAATGTAATTGTTTTAATGACAAAGTACAGAAACATTGATGTTTCATGTAAAGAATAATGGGCCATGATGACCCAGAACAGTAAACTATCCAGAGCCATGCTGGGAAACTGTATATGTAATATGAAGGGATGATGAAAACAGATGTGATTTATAGAAAGTTGCTGGAATAGTTTTATAAATAATGACACTCTGGTCAGCAAAAGCACAATTCCACTGTTGTAGTGCCAAATTTTATGACTAATTTAATGTTTGTTTTTTTTCCAAATTGTCACAATATTTTTATTGCTATTCCCTAAACAATTACCAGTGTAAACACACACATACACACACACACACACTACATACATACATGCATACATACATACTCACATACTCACTTACATACATAAATACATACACTAAATAAACATTTTTATACTTAATACAAATTTTTATTTTTTTAAATTGCTTGCTCTTCAGAGTTGCTTTAATGGAAATCATGAGCTGCAGTCCTCTAGGTTGTAGAATTACACATGCAAGGATATATTTTTCTCATTAACAGTGCGAGTCATTTCAGTGTCAATATTGTACATCAACACAATAATAAATGGCAATAAGTATTCCTGACCTATGTTCCTTGTGTACCATCCTGCTGTGTCTATCAGTGCTCATTTCAGTTAATTATATCCAAAAAGCAGTTTTTTAAATCCATTTAAAAGGGTGAATTGGAAATATTGTAGCTGTTGATAGCATAATTACCAGTTAAATTGTCCACTCTTACAACCAAAACATTTTGTTTAAGACAAACTTACCAATTTTGTCATTATAATTACTTTGAATGATTTTTTCTTACTTGACATGCCCTCGAACATTGATCAAGCTCTGCTGAAAAGTGCAATTTGCTTCTGTTTCTGTATGTGAGATATAATTCCACAGTTGTTCATGTCAGTGGTTATGTAAAATTTATTCCTAAAATGCACTAGTTTCCAGCATCTTCTTCTCCTCTTCCTCCATCAACAGAAACTTGCTGAACTCCTCCTCCACCTGGCATGTTACTTTTTTACTTTTATCAAGCCATCCTCTGGTCTCGATTAATGATGGTCCTCCAAACAGCACGGTTGCCCATAACACTTTGGATCTCTTTGTCGTTAAGTTCTGTGTCCATCTTTAGTTGGTCAATGTAGTTGTATGCTGGTCTCCCTTGTCGTCTGCTTCCATGGGTAGGGATCCAGAACAAGAGGTCGCTCACTACTTTATCCTGCGAACCTCATCCTTCTCCTTCTGATCATGTCAGTGAGACGTGGTAGCTCAACATAGAGATCTTTATTTGAGATGTGATGCATAGTATCTACTCTAACGTTGAGCACTGTTCTTAGCAGCCTGGTATAGCAGTCATCTACTCTGTTGGCTGCAGCAGCCAAGATAGTCCATGACTCACAGCCACAGAACAAGACACTCTCAACCGTGGCTTTAAAGAGGCAGATCTTGAGGTCCCTTCTCATTTTAGACTTCCAGACTTCATTTTCTTTGATGCTTGCCAAGCTTGGACCTTCCTGATGGATATGTCCCTGTCAGCGTTTTCTACATGGCCACCCAGGTATTTGAAGTCATAAATTTCTTTGAGATCTTTCCCCTCTAGTGTGATGATCCTTTTTGCATCCTTCTGATTGTAAGACATAAACTTTGTCTTCTTGGCTCTCAAGGAGAGTCCCATATCACCAGTCGCTAGTTCTGTTCTGCATAGGAGTTCTTGTGCTTGCTTGATCTCATTTGAAGTTAGGACAATATCATCTGCGAAATCCATGTCAGTCAACATTTTAGGGCCGTGACACCTGCTTCTCCTTTCCATCATGAATCGTAACTCTTCCTCCTAGTGCATAGTCAAGAACTATAACAAAGAGATATGACCTAGGTGTACCTCCCTAAAGGACTCTGGCAGTGATGCTGAAGAGAACAGTCGGACCATCAGGTTTGTCAACCTTAGCCTTTGTGCCCCTGTACATAGCTGGTATGGCTTTAACGATCGTAGAGGGTAGACCATATGCTTTCAGTATCTTTATCATCTTCTGACGATTTACAGAGTCAAAGGCTTTGCAGAAGTCAATAAAGATCAATACAGCAGGGAGCCTGAACTCTTTGACTCCTTCAATCAATCATCAAAGTGCAAGGACGTAATTCACTGTTGCTCTTCCTGCTGTGAAGCCATCCTGGTTAACCCTCAAATGATGGTCAATTAATGGTCTGATTCTATTGAGAATGAGCTTATTGAACAGCTTTGCCACCAGTGAAGTAAGGCTTATTCCCCTGTAGTTGCCTGGGTCACTGAGAATACCTGATTTGAATACAGGGATAATGTTGGATATTTTCCAGAGATCTGGATTGTCATCATTTAAAGCTTCATTGCAGAAGTAGAGGAGAATCACATCCAAGTCACATCTTTTTATGAAAAAAGATGTCTGGCATGTTACTACATTAATATGTTACAGAATGTGTACTGACACTGTAAACACTGTGGAGTCACAGGAGATAAGCATATGTGCTTAAAAAAATAATGTAGTTAAACACTGTTTGTATCTCCTCTCCCACAAAAGCACCTTTTAGGACACATGGTCCTGCAGCAGCCACAGTCCAGGAACAGCTCCACATTTGTTTGACAGAGTAGCTGTGCACCAGCGCATAACAAGGTTCAAAAGACTGACTTCACTAAACAAACAGAATGACTTGTCAAAGAAAATGCTGTAGGCGTGATCTCTGAACAGAATGACCTCAAAATATAATATATATGTCCTGTGCATGCTCTCTGTTTGAGGTACTAAAAAGTATAGAATTGCTACATGTTATGCAATTCCACAAAAATACATATCCTAAATAAATTCATTTGGGTGTACAGACTAATGGGTGAAGACTAATTGCAGACAGGCAGTGATGATGAATTGTTTCTTTCTCCAGGGCCTCACCCTCATGATCACAGCACTGTGCAGGTTGAGATGAAGATCTGAAAGTAATGAATGCTGTCAGCTCTGTTTTTCCTCTAGTCCAGACGCAGGCAGCTGGAGTATTGTATCCTATTAAAGAATGGAAAAAGAGGAGAATGCCCAGAGTGTCCACATTTGGCAACAGCCTGGCAGGACACTCTACAGCAGTCAAGGATTAGGTCACTGGTGTAGGAGAGTTGGGCTGGACTAACTCTTCTCAACCCACCTGTGCCAAGCACTAAGAAGAGCATTTTTTTTTACAACTGTATACCATAGCTTTGAAAAGACAGCTTGGATTAAATGCATCTGTAATGAGTGCAAAGAAAATTATTTTATATGTGCAGGTTAAAAAAGGTTTGAATAAAATGTAACTGTAATAATACTGATGAGCATAATAAAAACTTAAATCAGCTCAGATTGTCTGTCCCATTCACTGGTCCTGATTTATAAGATAATTATGAGCCTTAGTCTAGAGACAAAGCCTCACCTTGGTGTCAAAGCCAGGAATGAAAACTGATGGAATGCTTAATAGTTTATTACAGAGCAAGAATTATTTTGAGGAGTCATTACTCATGGGATGGATGGAAAAACTATCTCTATACTAGGAAGCAAGGTAGCCTTAAACACTGAAGATTGAAAATACATTTTCCTTAGACTGTAAGTAATGGTGAAAGTACCTTTCCCCTCTCCATGATTGTGTTCAGTGTTGTCCATCCACCCAGAGAGATGTGACTCTCACTATCACCTTCAAGCAGACTTCTGCTTTTGCCATGTGTTACTCCCTTTCTAAAATACATTGTTACTGACCACACCAAAACACATATTGTCAGCCCCAAATCACATGCAGTTATAAGATCGCCCATAAATGTGCACTAATATTGTGCTGAGACATCCCAAAATACTATCGCCCTCACTGAAAGGGCCCAGAATCGGGCACAACTGACGGCGCTACTATACATGTCCTTATCACCAAATACTTCACAATACCATGAGGGTTTGGGGTATTTTTCACTTATTGGTAGTTACTTACTGAAACACAGAACTCAAGCAGTACTTCAAAGCTTTCCCTGAGGACTTGACCTACATTAACACATTAACGATCAAAGAGAAATTTCTGCCTCCATCATTGCTGTCTTAAGATGTTCTTTGGGGGAATTAGCATTTGCCTGGATTGAAATATCCCACCTGAACATTCTACTGTGTAATGACCACTAGTACAATATTCATTTAAGAGAATGTTATGTAAGCCTCTCATCCATGGATAACACAGGTGAAAAGACAGCTTGGATTAAATGCATCTGTAATGAGTGCAAAGAAAATTATTTTATATGTGCAGGTTAAAAAAGGTTTGAATAAAATGTAACTGTAATAATACTGATGAGCATAATAAAAACTTAAATCAGCTCAGATTGTCTGTCCCATTCACTGGTCCTGATTTATAAGATAATTAGCTAGGGTAGGGTATTAGAGGGTAGCTAATTTCGAAGCAGCACGGATGGATCCATTTTTGTTGGGCTGATATAAATCTATAGCTGCACTGAAGGCAATGCAATGGAGAAAACAGAATAATAATTGTAAGACATACATTTTCTATGTCACGTGTCTAAATACTGCGTGTGACAAAATATCTTAATAAATGTTGAGTAAAAAAAAAAAAAGAAAATATAGCGAAGAAAAACTGCAGCTGAACTTCGAAGTTACTCTAAATTTAGAGCATATCAACTCAACTCTCACTGGCACAGTGCCGCTATCGTTGATGACGTAGCCAGCCAAACAACATAGAAGTCACGGCGATGAAGAACAGCAAAGATTTTGGTTACCACTATGTTCCATATGCACTATATGTACCTTTTCCAAAACGCCTACTCTCAATATTCAATAAAGCGAGAAATGAAAGTTTAATTTATGTATACAGCGCCAGCTAGCGAGGGCAGAAAGTTAGGTACGATGTAGTAAAGACTCTTGGGTATTGTAGTTTAAATGTGTGCTTATTCTCCAGACGGAACATACCATTGAACTGCAATACCCACAAAAGATTTCAGCTGAAGCGGCTTTAAAGGATTTTTGTTTTGGTTAATGTTTACTTCTCTAGTGTCCGGCGTGTCTTCTTCAACGGAAACCATTTTCGTCGCAAGGTTGATGTCGTGTCTAGCGTTAACCCTGCTCTACATAATTTTGTACACGGCACTACAGTGCATCAGTCAGCTAGCAAAGAGCTTATTCGGATCTGTGGTACGCTGACAATTACACTGGTAATCGAGGGTAAAGTGGCAGCTGAAATCCGTTCATGATGGCGATGTTCCGCAGTTTTGTGTCGGCTACCCAGCTCAAGCAGCATCACCATCAACATCAACTGCAGAGCGGGGCAGCCGCGGCCGCCCCCGGTGAGAGCATCGAGAGCCAGTTCTCTTGCCCCATTTGCTTGGAGGTCTACCACAAACCTGTCAGCATCGCAAGCTGCACACACACGTGAGTCTGTTCGGTTCTCTATCTTGACGGGCTCCGTATAATTTTGTTGTACTTAAAACGTGCAGATACTGAGAAGCTGAGACAATAATTTTGCTGAAACATCACTATTTAAGCATGACAGTAGAACTGAAACAATTTCCTGGCAAGATGAGTTTTGCGATCTCTATCGTTAACGTTAGCGTTTAATTTACGATATGATAAAATATGATAAGTCACATAAAGATGAGCAAATGCACAACTAACATTTTGTTAGTCTGTGTTGTCCACTTGTCATATGCGCGATGAAGACACTGAATCCCATGCTGAAATATTTTCACATCAACTGCCGGTCCTTTGAACTAACAGGGAAACATCCTTTGTACCGGTGAAGAGGTCACTTTTTGTGTTAACAAGCTTGCAAGTTTGCTGGCGATGATCGTGAAAGGAATAAACAAGTGTCTGGACAGAGTGTTGAGTTTTCTGTTACATTTTGGTCGTCATTTCTGTTTATATGAAAAGTCTGTTAACTGTGTATGTCCTCAGTTAAATAGCGTAGGCTAGCTTGTTACACACGTTAGGTAAAATAGTAAAACCTGAAACTCGCATTCCTACTGATATTTTCTTAATACCGAATTCTCATTGATATTATTATTAGCATTATTATTATTATTATTATTATTATTATTATTATTATTATTATTATTATAGATGCCATTGAGCAAGAGGAGCAACGCATTTTGGCAAAAACAGATGTAGGCTAATGGAAAAGAACAAAGCCAGGGCGCTTTAAATGCTCGTACATGGAAAGGTAGCATGCCCACTGGGGTCTGTAAAGAAAATTCCAAGTGGAACGTTAATAACAGCATTAGCTAGTTGGCTTGTTCAGAAGAAGGGGGGAGATGAAACAAAGCTATATATAAGCAAAATATAAGCTGCAAAACCCGTTGCACGACAGCGATGATTTGTGTAGAAGCACTTGTCTAGTTTTAATGTTTTAATGGTGTTGAGGCTTTATTTCGCCGAGTTCTGTATAAAACATGAACCGATTGGATTCTTCTAAGATGTTGATCACAATGTCAAATTTGACGCCCCCGTTCTGCCCACTGGCGATGTTTCTCGACCTACACCCTTGAGATAAAATCAAGGGGAAAATTTAGGATACAGTTGTAGCTGAAGCCTAGGCAAATCACACCCCACTGTCTAGTCCAGATTCATACAACTTTTTATTTTATGTTAATGGGTTAATGGGATTTACTGATGGCAAAAAAAAAAAAAAAAAAAATGCATCCTCACATGCAGCGCTGGACACCCCGGCTTCGGAAAGTAAAGCCGGGGTGTCCAGCACTATGCACTACACCAGCTGAATTTAATTAGCACAACTCTTCAGCCAGGTAGAGGAGCTAATTCATGAAAACACCTCATGAAACACCTTGTTTAGTGAATGGCTAGAACAAATACATGGTAGAACTTTTCCTTTCTGAAGCTGGCGTGTCCACCTCTGCTCACATGTGGAATACACTTTTAAAACCCTTAGAAATGTGTTCTGCATGGTCGTGTGGATAGTAACTTGCAGATCTGCCATGGTCCCTTTTAGGATGATTATTTTAAGATGAAAGGAGTACACCAGGAGGGCGAGCAGTTCTGCCACCAAGCTGTGATTTGGGCTTTTACACCTGCTTCCAGTTCAGAGGTTAAACATTCTGAGGAGAATATGTTCAGTCCTGGTCCAGGCGGGCCACAGTAAATTTTCCACCTCGCTCAGAATGACTGACAGTTGTCCAGAACTCAGAGAAGTGGTTTAATTGTCTTACATTACACAGATGCTAATGAAGTGAATCACTTGTTAAGTGCTTGGGTGGAATTTGCTTGGGAGCTCCAGTGCTAGGACTGAGTTTCCCTGTATCTCCTGAGTGTCCAAGGAGTGTACATGAGGTAATGCATCATTTGTCTGGGGTGAACGTGAAGGGTTGTGTTGAACTGTCATTTGCAAATCTCTTGCCTTGGACATGAATGACCTGAGCATGTTTGCTGGCCTCCTCCACTGCTCTCTGTGAAATGTATCTGTATCTCTGTAGCCCTGAAAGGATTTTTTTTTTCTGTCATCTCCATGCTCCACTGAGTACCTAACAGTTCTCACTGTTTTAGTGCCAGTTAACACACGCAAAGTCAAGAAGTCAGTCTCACAGACCTCTCTGTGATTGTGATAAACATTAATTACACCGGATATCCATCACCACTGAGACTGAGACACACACACACACACACACACACACACACACACACACACACACACACAGACACACGGTTTTACTTTGCAATATGATTGGCATTTACTGGAAAGGTCTATGTTCCAGATATGTTGGTTGGAAATGAGTTTTTAGTGCAAATAAATCATTTCAGTACATGGAGAGAAGTCAGATTTTGAACTAGGTCACTAGCATTTATGATGCTCTGTTGCAATATGATTGCAACTATTCACTGTGAATATTCACTGCTATCACGCAAGATTTATTAAAGCACAGTAACCAGTGTAAATAGTAATATAGTGTGTTCTGTTGGTGATGTGTTTGGATCTGTTCTGGAAAGACAGCTTTTATTTCAAAATACAAAATTGTTGCATTTAACTTTGCTGTGGCAATGTGAAAAATTACTTCAAAGAAATGACACAGACAGCCTCCAGACTTGGCTTAAGTTGGATGTTAACTTTGCCCTTCTCATTTGCCTGCATAATTTATGCATGTTGAAAGAACTCTTCTCTCAAGTAAAAATACTTTGAGGGCCTGAATTTCCTTCCCATGTCTTGTGCACAAGTTCAGTCCAGTTGTGGCACATTTCTGAGAGTCTGCTTTGTGTGGTTCAGATAGCTACTCTGATCAGATCCTTTTGAATGGTTTCATTTATCGATCCCAAAATCCAATTCAAGCTATATGAAATAACATTGGTTTAATTATGGCTTTGTAGAAGGGCTGTTTCTTTCAAGTGAGCAAATACTATGCCAAACTTCATTAAGACAAACTTCACTATTTGCTGGAGTGCTGCCTGGTGCTTTGCCCACTACAGAGCTGCTTGACAGAAATCAATGAACCCAGGGCTTATCTGTGTCAACAAGCTACCCTGTTCTCAGATGGCATTTTTTTACAACACTTATAATCTGTTTGATTTTTTCCTTGCCTTTTATTCTGTCTCACTCATCCCCCCCCCCCCAAATCCCCCATTTCTTCTTCCTTCCTGTCCTTCTTCCTACCTGTAGAATTCTACAGCACTGAGTGACTCCTTGGTTCCAGATGCTCAAACTCTTTTAATATGTGAAGAAGTACATAAACTCAGGAACTGTGTGGAATTGAATGAAGGTGATTTATTGTATTTTATCGTGGGTGTGTTGTCTGTACTGGTATCAGTTGCAGGCTTAACATAGTTAAATTAGTTAATTAGTGTGAAGGTGAAAATTTCACTTTCACAGTGTTGGATTTCGATGAAATTGATGCACTTGCAAGCTAACTAATAAACTGTTACACAAAGAACTTCAGTCTGGACCGTAGTTGCAGGAGAGGCAAAAGATGTTTATTGATGATCTTCAGTACAGCAAGGCTTCGCAGTGTCTCAGATGTTACACACACTAAGTTTCACACTTAGAGTCTTACGCCTTTACACACTCATCAACCTCTCACGGCCCAGTCCATCTCCGCTGCTGGTGCAGGTGCTGCTCTTGCGGGTGCTGCTGGTGCTGGTGCTGGAACTGGCAACTCTGCTTCACAAAGAACATCTTATAGCATTGTAAAGAGTGGGAAACTGATGACCTAAGCTGTACAGATATTTGATTATCACTGACCTTGCATCGTCTAGAGTCTGGCGCCTAATTGGAAAAACATTGCTTCAAGGGTGTCCTTGGTTGATAGGGGAGCACACACTGACCCGACTCCTCTTTGTCACAAACACTGACATGGGAGGCAGAGTGGGAGAAAGTCCCACCAGGTAGAGAATCCCTATATCACCCAAGAACAAAACTTTTAATATAAGAAGCAAAGATCTAAGATATCTTGGTTGTGATATATGCATTCCCAAATGGTCAAATATGGAGTGACTGACCTAATACTGAACTACAGCTATATGAATGCTCAAAATCATAGGCCTCTCGGTTGGGATGTGCCACGTACACATTTTCAGTATGCCTGTGTGCATGATTAGTTCGACATAGCAACATCACTTGGAATGTAGGTCACAGGTCGTAACTCTGTGATCAACCTAAAAACTAACAATCATCATTGTTCCGGTGTATACTAATTCTACTAAACTAATCAGTCTATTGATATAATGATCACTAAATAATCACCACTATTCTTCAGCAGCCAGTGTCAACAAACACACCTGAATGAACTTCTCCCTACTGTTTTAAAATTGCTTTTTTTGTGTAGTCTGTAGATTTTAGTGGGTAAATATGCAACATGGCAATAAGAGTCTAATTCAGATGCGAGTGTAATATTAGACCTGGTGTTTTGTCTTATGCCTTTGAAGCCCTCAGGTTTCATTCTTCGGAAGACATAGATTGCCATTCAATAGATTGCCATGCTATGATTTGAAAGCAGGATGTGCCCAATTCTGATCCAGGAGGGCCACAATCAACTTTCTTTCGTAACTCGGTTACGGTTTTATTGTCTTAACAAACCACAGTGGCTTCTTTTTTAATTGTGGAAAGGAACTCCAGTACCAGGACTGAATTTCCCTGGATTTTGCCCCATGCTGTTGAAGTGGATGTGAAGTTTTACATCATGTGACCACAGTGAAGGTGAAGGGTTGTGTTGAGCTGTTTGCGAATCTGTCCTTGTATTCAACTCAATATGATGCATATTAGGATGCAATGCATATATACATCACATTACTATTGAAACTCACACCAGAACACAATTATATAGTGTGCCACTTAAACATTGTGCATGCACATGCATCACATTACTAGTGTTGCTCACAAATATATTAATGGTTTATGGGCAGAGAAAATACAACCTCTTAAAACTTACTGGAAACTTTGCGGTTCTGTTGAACTTTGCAATATCCATATGGCATGCCAAACATAAAGCACTCAAAGCATTAATTGCAAATGAAGGTAGTCCTTTTAGGGGAGGCAGTTTTCATGACACTGCAATGCCCTTGCAGCTTAGAGCACATAATTATGTCTCCAACCCTATTTGTGCCATGTTGGAAAATCATACATGTGCATCAGTCTTCAGTTCAGTGTTATCACTCTCTAAAAATGGAAGAAAACATGTTTGCGGAATTTAAAGTGTAAAACCTAATTGTCTTACAAAATATAAGTTTTGTCCTTCTATAGATGTTACAATTATAATGTTGGCCCATGATATTCATAATTTTTTCAATCTTTATTTAAAAGATTCCTTATCTTGATTCTTTTGTTAATTTGCTCTATTTCTCAGAGGAGCAGCCCGTAACTAATTAAAAACATCAAAAATTGAGTGGCAGCATATATGATTTTTATGCCTGCTAGTTTATCTATTCTGCTACAGTTCTAGCCAGTGTCATCATTATTTCATTGTTGACCAATCTGCATCTGTGTCCTGCCACCATTGTGATAAATCTCAAATCTAGAATTTCAGATATTCATTCCACATTTTTGATGTTGCTTTTCAATTGATCCTGTGTTCCAGTGTGCAGGTTTCTACCTCTGCCTGTGTGGACAAGACCTCAGACAAGTCTGTCGCTGTGGGGCACACAAAGTGGAGAACTTGCCTTGCTTGCTGTAGCACTGGCTGTGTGCGTTAGTATGACCATGTGTTTGTGTGTTTTTTCATTTCCTCTAATCTGTGAAAAATCCAAATCCTAATCCTTTAGCAACAAGTCCTCCATCTGTTTCTGCTGATGTTTAGGAGCTCTGTTCTCTGTCATTGAAGGGGCCCCTCGTGTCCTGATGTCACAACTCTCTTCAGCCCTTGCTTGCATGTTCCTGGATGGACTCTGAGTTAAGCAGCCACAGCAGAGGTGCTCACAGAGAGTTCCTTGTCCTTCCTACTTCTGTCCATGTGTCCTGTGTACTGAAACAGTATGGAGATGTGACATGTCTACACTGAGAGGAATGACTACCTATGCTAGAGGTGGCATGAATGACCGCCAATGATAGTCTTTCTGTTTTTGGATTCCAAGGGCGCAGAACACAGCCAGATCCGCTGTACACCTGGTCTGGCTCCAGGGGTGCTGGCATGGAGCCCGTTATCACACACCAGAGTGACAGGTGCTCAGCCAGGATTTGAAAGCTGTCTGTTACGGCAAAGTGATATTGGTGGCCTTGCACAGAAGTTGCTGCACCTGTCATTCTGCAGCCCATTCTGTTTGAAATTCTTTCTGATTCAAGGGCTTTTAGTCCCTTTTTAATAAAATAAATTTGTTATTGCTTTTAAAATTCTGCTTTGTTCTAAAAATATCATAATGTAAGTATGAAAACAAGGTAGCAAACAAGTCTCCCAAACATCTTCCAGGGAATTTTAAAGTTTTTTAATAAGCATGAAACATTTCGCCTCCAGTAAAACAAGACATTCAGTTCCTGCTGTCAGTAACCAAGTGGGACATTAGAGCTGAGCATCTCTGATTATTAGTGGCTCTAAAAGGTAACATTTGCTCTACTGCAACTTGGGCCATAAAGGGAGAGCAGATCTGTGTGTTTTAGGAAGAGATATATTTCTTTGATGTATTTTATAGCTTTTAATATATTTTGTTTAATATTTATTTCTCTGGGTAGTTCCATTAGAAAATCTCTTTTTCAAGAGAGATCTGGCCAGGTGAGATGACAAAGGCATACAAGTTCCCACATGTAACACATCAATGAATACAGTGGTTAAAATAGTATGGCTTAAATAAATACTTAAATATTTTAACTAAAAACATTTACAGTCTTCTTGTAAATAATATGCTTAAACTTATTGAAGTAAATGTAGTAATGATTTGAACTGATTTTAACTTTTAATGCATGTTAGAAGATCAAGGTACATAATAATTAAAAGATATTTCCACAAAGACCATCATTTGGATTTGCAGCATTAAAAAAGTTCTGTGAGCAGAGTTTTTGGTGGATAAAAGTGAGAAGATAGCAGAAGTAGCAATGGGTTTACCCAAATCCTCCTTATAAATAATGCTTTGCCAATGATGTAATCTATGGGTGTATAGTGATGTCCAGCCAAACCTCTGATGTAAAATGCAATGACAAGTAAGTGCCTTTGCATTTGTGGTAAAATGGAGAACTCTATCATGAACAGTGTTCGACCTGTAACATGGAAGCAGCATTCATATGGAGAATGTTACAAAACTAGACTAGACTAGTTTCTTACTTTTGATTGAAAAGTGGGATGGAGAGAGAGGTTTGTTTGTGAGGGAAGTGCCCAAGAATGAGAGGGGCTGCATCATGCTTCTTTCAGAAGGCAGTCAAATACTGCTATCAAATAGTAATAGTGGATGCACGTTATGATGTGGACCAAGTACTTACATTACTGAGCATCTGTAGCTTAAGCCTAGAACACAGCCCTCCTCCTCCATCACAGTTCTTCATCTGAGAGAACAGAGAAAAGCAAAAGCACGGTCAAAGGGCTGCTTTTTCTCTGACCACCTACACACCAACCCTCACATATTAAAATTCTTGCAGTGCATAAATGTATGCTTGTGCATGGTGATGATGTCATTGTTTATAGCCTGGTCTGTAAGATCTAGTTTCAGAGCCCCTAAGAAAGCTGGCCCACGCTTCCAGAGAGGCAGTCTGCAGGGGTGCACACTGCAATAGTGTTGTAATTCACATTTGCATAATTGGTTTGCTTGGATGAAGTAAGCCCCGTGTATGCTGTGTCAAGCAAACCCAGTGATATCTTTCCGTGCCTCCAGCAGTCCTGTATTATATAACCCATTTGTGACACAATGCTGTAGGCGAGGCTGAACACAAAGAAGGGGCATTCTGGACCCTTATGTGGCCTGTCTTATTCTGGACTAGTGGATCTGTTTACATTTTGGGTTTTTCCATAGGCGTATAAATAAATTTTTACTATCAAATTCCAAGGATCTCTGCTGTATTGTCCTGAAACCTTTTATATGATTCCTCATCATTATATTTATTTATTCCTTATTTATTTATTGTGTTGTGTTGTTTTGCCAGCTGATTGTGCTCTGAGGTTTAGACACCTCTCTGATTACTCCCTAATAAAAAAAATGTCATGACAAGAAAGAGTCATAAAGACATTTTTTGGAGGCCACAGAAAGTTATGTGAGAGGAAATGTGTTGTCTGTGAACTAAGCTGAAGGCAGTAGTGTAGACAGTCTTCACTTAGAAGAGTCCTTGTACTGTCTGCTTTTAAATGAGAGTGTAATATAATGAGCATGGGAAAATACTCACAGGAGAGACAGAAAGGTATTAGGAATGGCATACATCTAATCACTGCAGTGTAGTCAGAAGTTAAAGAACAAAAATATGCAAATGCTATGGACTGCTCCTTCAGGCCTTTCTCACAATAAACAGCTGCCCTTATTAGTTCTTTAGCCCCATAGTTCCTTTAATGAACTGCAATGGTTATAATTTTTCCTTTTGAGGGGTCTCTTGAGGGGTCTCTTGCCATGCACAGGAATGTCAGTTTAACTCACAGATTCCATGCTCCTTGAAAATAGAGGTCAAACACATAGCTGCTTCAGGTATTAGTTGTCTGTTTCTGTATGTGTTTTACTTCTTGTGACACTTGTGTGTGTGTGTGTTTTTGTTAGTCATGTAAGATTAGTAGTCAGCTTTCACCATTGTGAAGCCATGGGGGAGATGATATTGAAGTACAACTGGATCTCTAGACAACACTAAATCTCCCCATACTCCTGAACCAGGTCACCATATAACACCGTAACTCTGCTATAGAACTGGATAACTATATAGCACTGTAACTCTCCCTTTATTGTTGAACATATTCATACATTGATTGCTTTCAGGGGATTTTAACAGTTATCCTGTGGTCTCACAGTGACAAATTAAAAAAAAAAGACATACCATTGGAGATATTTTTAACCTAACTTAGTACTAAACTTAAATACACAGGACAATCATGGAGTTAAATTTCCTTTATTTCCTTCCTAGAGGTTAAGCAGTTTGATACAGCTATATTTGGCCAAAATGTGTAATGTTCTCCATTTGTATTTATCTGAGGTGGTGTGAAAGGGAGGGAAATGGCTGTATGGCAGAAAGAGGTTATTTTTACGTGGGAAAAGTGGTTGTGGGAAGCACCAGAAAAGTTATAAGAGAAGAAAGTGGTGTGGACTTGGATTTGTTTGCCTCCTGTTCTGCAGCCCACACAGGCCCTGGATGGAGAGAGACAAAGTAAAACTAAGGCATTTGTGGAAAATGTTACAGAGTGTATTGTCACTTGTTGCCTTGTAAGATTTGTTGTTGCTACAAGGAGGTTAGAACTTATTAACTTTGTGGTTGGAGTGAGAAAAGATAAAACTATGTGTCCTAGCTTTTGGGTTGGGTTTCCAAGGCTTTGATTGGAAGGCTGTACGTGTGAACTTGGGCCAGATTTGTTTTGAATTCAACCAAATGGTCAAAAATATTCCTTTTTAGTTGAAGTTTCTATGTTCCCAGATCCATATTCATTCCCCCTATATGCAGACAACTTTGGTAAGTGCAAATAACAATATGCTGTATATAGTGCCATAAGGCTCTTTCAGGCTGCAGGGAGGTTTGTATTCTTGAAAGAGGTACAGTGTATTTGTAATTCAGATACAGTGTGTTTTCTTGCGTCTGACAGTCAGAGAGATGTATGAAGACTGGTTACATGGGGACTATAGTGTGGTAATCTCTCCCATAATGCTGCACCACTCCACAGTCTCTCTCACGTAGCTGCACCGTCCGACAGTCTCTTCCATGTAACTGTCATTCCCCCTAGTCTCTCATATGGCTGTACTGTACCCCCTGAACCCCTCAGTGCCACCATACTCTATCACACAGACACCCATATTTTTCTCCTCAGTACCCATCTGTCTCTTTCTTTCCTCACCCACACATGCAGGTTGCAGGAACTATGCAGCTGTGCAGTTTAGACAGAGCGGTTTCCTCTCATGACCCCACCTGTACTCTGCTCCAAGAGGATGTGAAGGGTTCCCTCTCAACTCCTTCTCTTTCAAAACTCTTTTAACTCTTGAAAGACAGGGCGTTCGGGGTGTTTGTTCTGTAGTAGACAGGGCTATAAACCACCCTGTTTTACTTTTGCCTGGCCTCCTGACCAGGAGCCTCCATTGATCAGAAAGTTTTCTCCCTTCATCCTTTGCCTGTGGTGACATGCCTGCATTCTCTGTGCTGAGTGATGTCATCAGTAGTGACTGCCCAGCTTGCTGGGAATAAGTCAGTTCACAGCTTTCTATTGACGTTGAATCTGGCCAGCATACAGAACCAGTGCCAACATGTCCTCCTTTTGCACCACAGTCAAGCTTCAAATCACTGATGTGATGCAGGCAGAGGGAAATACTACAAAAAATGTGTCATGAGATCACTAACAATGCACTGGCAGTTGTAGAGGAAGACTGACATGCTCAGTCATAGTGACCACAATGCCCTTGTACTGTTTGAAATCATCCATTTATAAACCAATTAGGATGAACTCAAAATATCATATGTGACCATGATGTGCTTAGTAAAAATTTCCATTCTTATTCTGTGATACTGCTAAACAGTGTGCAGTGGTTAAGGTGCTGAAATTCAGGTCATAAATGTCATTTTATATAGGATACTTTTCCTGTACCCTTGAGAAAAATACTTAACCTGAAAGTCACCAATGAAAAGTTCTCTGCATAGGTGGAAAATATGAACCATATTTGTACTATCCTAGAAGTTCAGAGGACAGTGAGAGGGAAACGCAAACACACTGATGTTGTGTCAGCAGGTTCTGAGGATGCTGAAGGGGAAGCACTAACACTGGCCCCCCTTCCGCCCTTCCGCCCTTCCAGGTTTTGTGGGGAGTGTCTGCAGCCATGCCTGCAGGTGACATCACCTCTCTGCCCACTCTGTCGTATGCCTTTCGACCCAAAGAAGGTGGACAGGTCCTCTAATGTCGAGAAACAGCTGTCATCCTATAAGGCTCCCTGCCGGGGCTGCAGTAAGAAGGTAAGTTTGGAAAAGAAATGTAGAAGGTGTGATTTTGTTACTGCGACAGAGTGCACCACTGTTAGGCATCGCCTCGTGTTCCCCACAACCATCTCCTAACCATACTCACAAACACACCCTAACTGTTCCAGGAGCCTGCCCAAAGTAACACCCTGCAGATACTCACATACCCACATTTTTAGCTTTTGAGTGAGCCCAGCCTTGGCAACCATACTGTGGACCTCCCCATAGCCACACCCTGGGCCCCTTCTCACAGCCAAACCTGTAGCCCACTTATTACCATGTCCTGGGCCCCTCCCCACAGCTACACCCAGCATTTGCATTACCACTCCCTTGGCTCCCAATAGGTGAAGTCCTCATTTCTACAAATCTCATCTTATTCCTTCACTCTTAATCAATTTTTACTCTTGTCCACTGAATGAGTGTCAGTTGTTCTGTGTAACATGAGTGAGAAAGACTGCTGTTTGACCTAGACAACATAAGCACTGGAGTGCTGCTCTCTCACTCACCTGGTTATCTCTCTTTTAATGGTGGGCTCTAGGTGACTCTGGTGAAAATGAGGTCACATATTTCATCATGCACCAAGGTTCAAGAACAGATGGCTAACTGTCCCAAATTTGTACCAGTTGTACCTACTTCACAGCCAATCCCCAGGTAAGCTGTTGGATCAGGTCTTGTGGAAAGTGCTTTGGCCACTTTGTGAGGTGAAATATCCTGAGAAGGTGTAAATGTTCTTACAGGAGGAAAAGAAAAGCAGTGATACTGATTGTTAAGCATCTTAAGAATCCATTCAGCACATGCAGCAACAAACAAAGTCACGTCTGCTAAGGCAAAATCTGTTTTTGTGCTAAAGAAAACAAAGACCTTCATGGGACACACGGTACTATAACATTCTGCTCTTTCAGAAATGTTACAGAAAGAATACCTCTGACATATAGAAGCAGAAGTATATGAATTGATAACAAACGGCTGTCCATGGATGCTCAAGAAAACAGCATTTAGTCTGCCCAATGTGAGCAAAATGGAAATGAATTCATTTACTTCTTAAAGATCCATTAACTTGTTGCACATTTCAGTTTGTGTATCAGCCCCCTTTTACTCTCTATCCCTCCCTCCCTCTCTGGGCTCACTTTGTTTGGAAATACCATATGGACAAAGCCAAACATTAAACTGAATACCAGCGTGGTATTTGAAGATGTTGGTGATATGCTTAGCCAGGTACAGTATGTGGCCATCTGAACGTCCCTGCCTGGCTGTGCTGTGGATTGGCATAGCTGTGAGAGACACATGGAGGGTTCACTTATTGGCAACGTGAACATGACAGACCATGCCCAGCTGGCATGCCTGGCAAGTCAGTGATTGACAGTCTGTTGCTCTTCCTGCTATCCAAGAATTAAGCCCCAGGCCCTGCACAGAGACTTCACTAACACATTCTTACATGCACCATCCACAGAAATGAATGTTTAACATTCCCCTACAGGGGGGAGTGTATACAGCCTCAGCTATTCCTATCACAGGTGGGCTTGCTAGCTGTGGGTATAGTTGTTCGTGTGTGTGTGTGTGTGTGTGTGTGTGTGTGTGTGTGTGTGTGTGTGTGTGTGTGTGCGCGCGCGCGCGTGCATATGTGTGTGTTTTGTTACTCTGTTTTTATTTGTATATGTTGGCTACTTATTGTGTGCGTGTGTTTGTCACCTGTTTATACAAGTAATGCGTTGTGTGTTTATGCCACATACCACAAGACAGTGTCTGACAAGCTGTTGTTGTGTGTTTGCTGATAGTTAGTCTTGTTTCAGTAGTTTCCTGCCCATCTCCTGTCATACCCTGCCCATTATGATAGTGTTAGGCACAGTTTGATTAGTGTGGAATTTGGGAAAAGAAACAGGCCCTACATTTCCGTTCATGCATATATGTTCCTATTTTGGCATCTAGGTAGCCTAGACAGTGAACTGCAGAAATTAAACCATGTTCCCTGAATACCAATGTCAGCTTATCACAAGCATGGCTAAGTGTTGATTGCCTTCCTACCTTTCCATCAGCCTCCATTGCAAGCCATTTCTGGCAGCCCTGTACTAATAAACTGCCTCTCCTTATCCCCTTACAGCAATATTCCAAACCGCTCCACCTTTGTGTGTCCATACTGTGGGGCCAGAAACCTGGACCAGCAGGAATTGGTCAAACATTGCATGGAGAATCACCGCAATGATCCCAACAAAGTGGTGAGTCTGGGTAGAAGGTGCAGGGAACAATGACTCCATGCAGCAATCATTGACAAGTATATTCAACCTATTAATTATAAGTCAGCCTATGTATTAGAATTTGCTGAATACGGTAGCACTGTGCTGGACACACGGTGCTCATCTGTGTGTGGTACAGCAATGAAATGGAGTGTCTTAACTGTAGTCAAATGTGGTCATGCGGCAGGAATAACTACAATAGTAAAATGTGACTGGGGCAGGTACAGTAATGACTCTATGTTGACATGTGACAGGGGTAGGTACAGTAGTGAATCTATGTGATCATGAAATGAGTGTCTCTCATGGCTGTGTGTCTCATCATAGGTGTGTCCGGTATGTTCAGCCATGCCTTGGGGTGACCCCAGCTATAAGAGCTCCAACTTCCTGCAGCATCTCCTACACCGGCACAAGTTCTCCTATGACACTTTTGTGGTGAGCAAGGTTATTTAATATGCCAAAATATTAACAGGTTTGAGTTGTGGTATAAGTTGTACAACATTATTGGTCTAATAGGATGTTTCAGAATTTAGAGAGCTGCAGTTTTGATGTTCAGGTGGAGAGGTGACCATTGGTTTTCTCCTTCAGACACACTACAGAATGTGGGCTCCTAAACTTGAATGTTTAAAATCACTTGCCAGCCGATAACCCCTTCGCCCCAATCAGCTGACTCTGTGTGTTCATGTGTGTGTATGTGTATGTATATGTCTGTGTGTGTGTGTGTGTGCACTTACAGGACTACAGCATTGATGAGGAAGCAGCGCTGCAAGCAGCCTTGGCCCTCTCGCTGTCTGAGAACTGAGGACCCCTTTCTCGGTTACATCATCACCCTGTCCCTCTCAGATCCTCAGTGTTACAGCCAATGAGGATCCCTTCTCCTCTTCTCCCTTTCTACCTTAGTCCTGTTTCAGTCAGAGATCCAAGGACGCAGTCTGTCCTGGACTCTGACTCATGTCTACCTGCCCAGCTGCTGAGCTCCTTCACTTCCTGTTGCGTAGAAGGAAGGCTGTCAGTAGCTAATCACAGCTATGGAGTTGTATCCATAAATGCTGCAATGCTGCAATGCATAAAGACATCAGACATGTACATTTGTAAAGAAAGCAACATGATTTGATTTCATTTCAACTAATTAAGTGATAATAAGTTTTTTTCTTTTTTAATGGCTTAAACTTGGTAAATTTAGTGGGGGTTGAATTATTTGGGTTGGGGGCTTGGTGATGTCACTTCCTGCAGAAGGCAATACTAATCGAGCACAGAGAGGATTTTTGACATTTACATTGCTGTTATACAGAGAACGCCACCATCCCAACACAAAGCGTATAAATGCCTCATTTTTCTGAGTAATTGCACTTACCACATTTTTCTACATAATGTGTTGTGTTCTTCTGATTTTATAGTTCACTAACAAACAAACAGTAATGCATTTAGCTATTGTTCATACTGCTGTTATCTGTTTAACTTGCTACAATAGTATTTTTATGAAGCATCAGATAGGAAGAAATATATTTTTGAAAATGTTTTTTAATGGTGCACTAATAATAAGATAGTAAAACTCAATTTTAATAACTAGGAATGTGCTTAACATTGTTTGTATGTACCGTAGGCACTGCTCAATCAAATAGTTGTTATAGATGTGTAGTAGTGAATGGAGCACACCTGAGGAGTTTTTTTCCATTCCTATGTATGTAGTGATGCAGCTGAAACACCAGAGGGCACCCTGATCTAAGAAATAATGTCCTGAGAATCTATACATGCTTTAGGTTGATGTAGAAGAATCCACATTTCTCCGAAGCTTGCTGTGTTTAATGCCCATATGTACAGTATTGTAAGAAAGCCCTAAAGTTTTTGAATATGTTTTTATATTTACTGAGGAAGAGGGATGTATTTATTTCTATATATACAGTATAGATGTAAATGCAGATAGAAAAGATCATTATTGTGTTTTACAATGGAATAAATATAATATCAGTTTGAGTCTTTAGGCAGTCTTACAAGTGACCATGTTGTATGTGGTCTGGCTTAAATCAGTCCTTTAGTGTCAGTTCTGTCTACAGTGTGTCTACAATGTCAGAATCAGAATCAGACTTTACTGGCCAAGTATGCTTTTACACATACAAGGAATTTGACTCCGGTTCCAGTGTCTCTTGTAGTGCGTTCACACAATGATTTACACAGTGACAACAAATGCCAACAACAGTAGTGATACAACAAACACCAGTAGTTCAGGACACATACATGGAGTAAGGATGGAATAAATGAGATATATAAAAATAAATATGAACAGCTACTGCACTATAAGTTAAAGTGTACATGAGTGCATAGTTGTACAATATTGCACTGTGAACACACAGTAACACCTGTTCTTTGTCCAATAATCAGTTTACTTAAGATGGAGGAAGCTAGATGGAACCAATACTGGGTTGAGAGGCCATTCTTGTTTCTTGCCATAAGCCATGGGAACTACATACCTCTCTTGGCTTGAAACAATTTCACTGTTCTTTAGACTTGGAAACCACCTGAACTATATGTTGACAAACTATTCTGCACTATTTCTCACAATGGTAAACATATTTTATACACGTCACTGGTTTTTGTCTACGGATTGTTTGTCCTCTGACTGTGCAGTAATCGTCTATCCACTGAGTGAGTGAGTGATTGTGTGCGTACGTGAGTGAATGCATGCATTGGGTAGAGAGTGCTTTATGTGATTCTGCTGTCAGAAGGCTTGGGCATATCTGTGATAGCGACCATGTGTTGAGTGGACCCTGAAGTGCTGAATCAGGAGAACAGGATGCATGCTGCCTATGACCAGTTCATAATGACAACCATCCAGTTCCCACAGTGCATGCTCCTGAACAATCCAGCATTTGCACAGCGATCTTGGAAAATCTCTCTCCACATCCTTATTGCACTGAGGTATAAATTATTGTCAGTCTTATGCATGGTCTGGAGACACAGCAGGAGTTAGAGGCGGCCGATGAGAAAGATTCTAACTTGTTTTTCTCCCTGCAGCAGAAGGCATATTCCATATTCTAAAAATTTCAGTGTCAAATATTTTGAATAGCTGCATCACTGCATATCAAAACCTGTCTCTTGAGACTATTTGTTACTTGTTTTAAAAGTATGAAAATAAAATGCAGATTAGCAATATTAGCAGTTAGTCTGAGCATATCTTTCAGTTGATCAGTGACCTATTGAACATAGCAGGTTTTTATTTCATTTCTGACAGGCACTGAATGTGAAACATTTTGGTGCAGATATGTATTTTTTTTCTCTGATCAAGTTGAATGTCAGGCTTCACCTCATAATAGCAGCACCTTTGTGAGCTTGTCGTCGTAATGTAGTTGATCGGAGAAATTGTCTTGTAACCACAGGGTTTCTGGTGGGAATTCCACATGAGGCGTGTCTGTTATCCTCTTGATCAGGGTAGGGTGCTTTCACATGCTAAAAAAGTGCTGCAGAGCTAAGTGTGAGGTTCCATGTACTGTAGGTGCATGCATTTATCGGAGCTGGACTCAAGAACACACTCGTTTGCATGCATCATGTTAGGCGTGACAGGTCTTTGGATTTATCTACTCCCTGCTGTGTTGTTTAGCTACCTTCGATTCCCAACTGGTAGCCAACATTAACCTTTCAGGTAAAACGTGTATTTAGCCCCCAACTTCAGTTCGGTGTCTTCAGCTACCCATGATACAATCAGTGATTCTATTTCTGTTCACAATTTTTGCTCATTTTGTACGTTGATACAGCAATAGAGAACCAAAACACACATGCTCCTTATTCACTACTTACAGTTCTCACTGTTTTTATAGTATTGATACGGTCCAGAGTCACTCTGTGGGAGGTATCTCTAGATTGCTCTCCAGTACTACCTTTGAAACATGGCACGGCCCATGTTCATTCACAGCCAGTTTCGTGAAGGTCTCCAGTTTTTCAGACTGGCATATATGAAAGCACCTCTGCTTGTCTTCTACTACATCCAGCTGTGTCAGTGGATTGTATGTAAAAATTTAATTATGGATTACCCTTAATGAGGGCACCCACTAAGCAAATTAAGCGTCGTAATGAATATCAAAGCTGAGATTCAGATGACAGCCACTGCAATAATCTCATGTTTTTTTATAATACTAATGTACTAATTCATCATAGAAAATATTACATATATGCATTTTTCATAGGAAGATTCCTCCTCTTAATATAATAATAAAAACTTGCACTAGAAAAAGAACTGATCCTTTCCAGACTTCATTGACTAATATGACAGAGGTCATTTTTCCAGAGGATGACCCTGAAATATTGCACTTTAGTAAACTAATTTCCCAGGACAGTCTGCTGTTTACTGTCATCTTTTAAAGAAGTGACAAACAAGTTTCAGCTTCATCACCCCTGAGGTCATTTCAAAGTGTGTGGGAGAGAGTAGGGCTGTGTTTTAGACCCCTGCCCATATTGGAGATAACTGAAGACTCCTTCCAAACACTGGGGGAAAGGAGTAACATAAAACATAGTCCAGTAAAATGAATGTTTTTTAAATTTTAAAAGTTGAACAAGGATGGTCAAAATTTAGAAAACTTGGAGGTGGCAAAAGTTAGGATTAAATTTATCCACATATAGTATGCTAAAAAAAAAGATGAACACAAAGTGTGGAATCATTTATTGAAAGTTTTCAGACAGGAATGATGACCCTTAAAACTAATTTGGAGTGATAGCAGTGTTTCTAAGAATACTGGGTACCAAACATTTAGAAATGCCTTTTGATGTTGCAACAGTACTTTAAAATTCCGAACTCCAATCCAATCCAAACTCTGAGCTACTGTATGACAGACCTGAAGAATTGAACAGAAAGCAAAGACTGATGCTACTTTTCTCTACCAAAATGTCAAATAACTTCAGATTTAATTTACTCACTTTTGACTCCTTGATATTGTTTTAAATTGTGTTTTGTGTGTTGTATGCACCTCTGTACCATATAATGTAGGTTTTCTAACTTTTGATATTGTATTAATTTTTTTAAGGTTCTTACAAACTTTGTGAAAGGCCCCAAGATGCATTTACCCAGGTCTGTTAAATCCAAATCAGTGTGATACTGCTATATTCCATCAGGCTGTGCTGCATTAACTGTATACTGTGTTAATCACAAGGCCAAGCTGTCTCTGCAGTTTTGTGTGCCATGTCACATACGTCCAAATGCAGACTATTAAGGTATCTCTGTGATTCAGACTGGAAGACTGAGGGTTCCCCATATGGAGCTGTAGAGTAATGGCGAGATCCCTCTTTGATCACGCAAGTATATGCTCTGACTCAAGTCTGAGAGGTTAGTGCGTGCCATTTTGAAAGAAAAGCAATATGCCCTTGGTTGAAGCCAAGTACATGTCCTGTACATGTTTGCTGGCCATTGGTGTGAGCAGTGCTGTTATGGGGAGCCTATCCTGTCACTTGTCCCCCAGGACAATATTCTGTGCCATACTGGCACTACACATCACCTGTCACCACAGCCCTTACAGAAGCTGCATGCGAACGCAACACTGTGCTTTCCCTGCAATGGACAGCTTGAAGCTGCAGAGTGGTAGGGTTGCCTGTGGAAGGATAGACAGAGTGGCTCACCACATGGAGCTGCACTGAGCAGGACAGAGGCAACGGCTACAGCTCTGTAGCCAGGGGCTGCATGTCACCTGCAATTTATGCATCTTTCAATAATATTGATCGTTAACAATAATGTGGATTTTGAAGTTGATACACTGGTGGAGATTTAAAAAGAAACCTTTTTATTCTGTCTTTGTAGGAATTTTTCTTGAATAAACACTGACCCTCCTTTGCTGTATTTATCCTTTGATAATGCACACACTGAAGTGTAACAACATGTCACATACAATTAAAAAGACTGCGCCTGCAGATTGTCTGGACTCAACTCCAGAAGAAAATGATCAAACCTTGCATTAGGAAGTTGCATTCCAGTAGAGTTATAAAGCACTACATGACCTTTAGGACAGGCCTCCAGTGTTGTCGGAGCAGCTTGCAGTCAGAAGGGATCACTGAGGTAGCAGCAGAATGGCATGAGACATTACAACAAAAGTATTTTGCAAAATACTTGCCTGCTCATAAAAGCCACAAATTAAGAGCCTGTTCACCAGTTGTTGTGTTTTTTTCCCTTCTCAGTAGCAAGTGGACAGTCATCCCTCTTTGCAGGGATATGAACGCAGAGGCATGTATCACTGTCCGTTTATTTAAAAAAAATTAATGTGTCATACATACCCATCCCAAAATATAAGAGTTGACCCAGATGATATTTTGCCTGACAGGGTAATTTACTGACACAGGGTCATTAAAAAGGTTTGATGAATTGATTTTTTCTTAAACATGCATTAAATTACTCCGAATCCAAACAGTGCCAGTAACACCAAAACCTGCTTTAAAACATACATTTAGGAAAATGCATTTATTAGCTGTGTACTGATGCCTAACCTCAGTTTCAATTTCAGCAATAGAACAGAAATCCTGAGCATGCAGTATGCATATCCAGTAACAAAACTTAATTAGAAATCATATTTACAAGACCTCCAACCGAGACAAATACAAGCTGAAGGAAATAAATTCATTGAACACAAGTGACCACATTCTTTTCAGTGACAGCTCCAAAAGATTACATTTCCCTGTCCTAACAACTGAGTGCAGAACCTGAACCCAGAATAGTCCTACACCCAAATCACCATTTCAAACAACAGATGTGAAGGCACAAGAAAACCAAGCAGACCCTGTCAAAAGCGTGGTGGACCACACATTCAGTACACCGTGTTGATTTTTTAGTCGTCATCTGCACCATACATGTCAGCTAATTTCTTGAAGCGTGGCCCCCACTCATTCAGATAGTCATAGTCCTGGTCCTCCCCTGAGCTGGAAGAGTTAAGGGAACTCAGAGAGCCAGCATCAGAGCCTCCGCCTTCATAATCAAACACCAGGAGTGAATCGTATGGGGGAGCTGTAGGGTCGCTGTCTGCAGCCTTCAGGTTCTGGTACAGGAAAGAGATGAGAATATGAATTTTTCAATCAAGCAATGAAGAAACAGCACAGGTGTTCCTAATGTTCTTTTCAGTTATATTTCATACGTTTTCACAGTTTTTAAACATAACTCCTCTTTCCCAAAAGTGCCTAAATAGAAACTAGTAAGTGATGCTTTCCCCCCAGTTACAGCTGTTATTAGTTTGGTAGCAACAGACTAAAAGCTACACTCACATCATCAATGAAGTTGCCAATATCTTCAGGGTTGGCGGGCCGGGGTCTGTACTCTGGAGCAATCATATACGTCGGTGCCACATCGTTCCGGTAGACGTCAGGCCGGTTATCCAGGCCCCTGTGCAACTGGCTCAAGTCATAATCCTGAAGAGAAAACAAAGATGCAAATTTGCCCCTGCACACACAAACATTAAAGAATACCAAAAAAAAAAAAACAAACAAAATACCTCACAAAAATAAAAAATGAGTCATTCATTTTGTGTTTGCTTTTTTTAAATGAGCCTTCAAGGGATGGCCACACTTCAGCCAGACCTTGGGCCAATAATGCGCAAGTTCACTGTGGATCAGAGGACAACTACCGAGGCCAAATAATGCCCCTCCCTTAAAGATTTGTATTGAGGGAAAACCAAGATCAATGTCAAGCAAAAAATACTGAAGCCATCACAAATACACCAATGTCCCAGGTGACCAAATTTGGGGACACAAATGTAATCCTGTTGTCTGTGGTTGGTTTGTGTGTAAACTGCCCACCTGGTCTTCCTCTCCTCCTCCTTCCTCATCATAGAAGTAGATGTTGTCACGAACATCATCTTCCTGAAGCAGAGGCTCCTCCTTCACGCTCCTCCTCCTCCTCAGGAATAAGAGCAGCAGCAGCAGCAGCACTGTGGAACACACAGCCATAAACACCACATATCTGTGCTATGAAGCCTAGCATGATGCTTTAGAAAGCAATGAAAGCATTTTCAGCTCCCCATTTCAAATAACTTCTTTGTTTTTAATAGGGCTGCCGCGATTAGTCAACGTAATTGATGACGTCGATGCTGAAAATGCGTTGACATCAATATTTTAAACCGACGTATCGTTTTTTTATTTTTATGAATTTACCTTTTTGATTTCTAAAAGGCTCCAATTCATTATAACAAATGTCTTCCTTCAATATCTCTACGTAATTGTTGTGTGCATGACATCAGTCGTTTTTGGTTCCAGTCATTGGCTGGCTCCAGTCAATGCTACAGTTTTAAAAAAATTATGGCGGCTGCAGCAGAGTCCGACTCGGTTGCAAAAGAGGTTCAGTGTAAAAGTTTCCAAAGACCCAAGGCTTCAAAAGTATGGGAGTACTTCCAATTTCCACAAAACAAAAAGGTGGTTTGTACACTGCAATGTTTCGATGGCATACCACAGCAGCACTAGCGCTATGCACGAGCACCTGAAGAGAAAACACACAGGCGCTATTCTGGATGATGGACCGCTAGAAAACCACCAAGTGTTGTCTATTCGTGTTTATTAAAACACCATTAGTAGAGAGAGCTTTTCTAATTATTTTATTTCTCCCATTATTTTAAGCACATTTCTTTGTGTAGGGAATGCCATAAATACGGTAGATAATATCTGAATTGTGATCACTATAATTAAAAGTGTAAGTTAATTAAGCAATATCATGCGAGAGGGAGAGCTGTTATACTGTAATATCAGCATAGCTGTGATTTGGTCATAGGCACGAGGCCGCAGGCCTCTTTCTTATTTATTGTTATGTTGGAGTTGCCAGTTTAAACCTACAGTTTTGCACTTTAATATGTAAACCTTTGTTTACATTTTGTTTTGTGCTGCATTATACAATGACATACAGTTTGTTGTTGTGAAAATAAAATGAACTTAAATGAAATGGTCAATTTGATTTTTTGGAGGAAAATTAATTGTTTAGATTAATCGACTAATCAGTAAAATGGTTGATTAATCTATCAATAGAAAAATTTTATTTTTTCTGTTCCTAGTTTTTAATAGTTTTTAAAAGTCTTCTATAACCATGTAACTTGTAACAGTATATTTGTTGCTGGACAAAGGTGAGGTACTTACAGAGTAGAAATAGGACAGCTCCTAAAATTCCCAGAATTCCAGGGAACCAGACGCTGGCAATTTTCCCCCCACAGGCAACAGACTGTCCTTTGCAATTGCACACAGTAGCAAGAACTGTACTCTCCTGGGCAAGACCGTGACTGTCATAGACCTTTAGAACAACTCTATAGTTATCCTCTTCCAATCTGGTCCTAAGTGTCAGTAAAATGCCTGTTCCTATGACCAGGGAAAAAGTAAAATCAAATTAGTCATTAGACTATTAAAAAACATTAATACATACACATTTTTATTTTATATATATGGCAATTGGGCCATCAGTCATGCCAAACCCATCCATCAAGTACAGTATTGCTTACTTGTGTCATTCATTTTAGCAGTCCAGTTTTTCTTGGATGTTCCTTGGAGATCCACACGGAAAGGAGCTGTGTAACCTGGTCCATCTCTGTCAGCAATGGACAGCAGGACTGGTTGAGAGTCTTCATTGCAGATTGAAAATGAATTTTCATTAATCGTTGGAGCGTTGTCATTTACATCTTGTAGTTCAATCAGCAGGGTCCCAGTTCCGGTAGCAGGGATTTCATCTATCAATTCAACACAAATGCATTTATTCACAGTACTTTAAGACAGCTCAGGCAATTCAAACCAAAAGAAACCCGCAAGGCAATCAGACAGCAGCCTTGTAAAGACCGATGATTTGGCATCAGCTTGATATATCACACTTTACCTGGGTGTACAGAATTCAAACAATTACATTTCTGAGAGCAGTTCAACGAGCCCTTTAAAAGCCATAACTAATTATATTTGATAGTGTTACAAGAAATGTCAAGAAAAGGTTAAAAAGTACCGCTATCAATAGCTAGGATGATTGCTTCATATACGCCATCTTCGTAGAAGGCAGATTCTCTGTCCATGGGGCTCTTAACTGTGATAAGTCCAGTGTCCTTACTAATATTCAGCCATCCAGCCCGATCCCTTTCAATTTGATACCTGAGGAAAAAACGTAATTCTTATTTTCCGATCCTTCTTGTATTCTATTTCACAGTCTGAGATTGACAAGTTGACAAGTAATTGGTTATAGTATTAGCAGACGTATTGATCAGAAGCATGGGGTTAACATGGGGTGTACACGTTATACCTTATGACTGTCTCCAGTGCTAAACTTGCACGGCTGGTTGAGGAACTCACCGCACAGTCTGTTTCTTTGCCGTGTCTGGATCAGTTGCTGTGTACTGAGTCAGCTCACTGTCAACAGCCATGTCCTCTGATTTGACAATTATTTTCTTAACTGGATTAAAGATGGGAGCCTCATTCTCATCCTCCACATTTACAATAACTGTGGCAGTGGATGTTGGCAGACGAGTGGCAAAAGGGACATCATTTTCAACTGTCACCAGCAAGGTGTACTTCATGTTCTTCTCAAAATCAAGGCCCTTGTTGGGAATGAAACATGCCCATTAGACTACACAAATAGCATTTGAGTAATGGAACACGTTGTTTTTGACAAAATCCATTTCAAATAAAAACACTCTAGCCCATCACAGTTTTTCAAACCTTTCCAAATATACTACATATGAGATATGCAATACTACCTTCACTGTAGTAATAATGCCCTCCACTTTGTTGGGTCCAGTGCTGACATTGAAGAAGCCACCATGGTTGCCTTGAATAATTTTGTATCTGGTCGACCATGCAGGTGTGTGGGGCTCATCGTTATCAGTTACAGGCATTTTCACCACCACAGCACCAACTTTATTCTCAGGGACAGACACTGTGTACTGTCAAAAGAAATTTTTCCATCACAAAATGTAACAAGTTCAAACAGTATTAAAGAGCAACTGTGAAGACCTACTATTCCACCCCCACCCAAAAAAAAAAAAAAAAAGCTTTCACTTCAATTTCATGAGTGATATTTTATACTTACATTCATGCAACCAAAAGACAACTTACCAAAGCATTTTCAAACTGGGGAGCATTGTCGTTGCTATCTGTTACTGTGATGATTGCACTGCAGGTATTCATGAGACCGTCCCCATTCAGGTCAGCAGCTTGAATTACCAATGTATATTTTGCAAGTTTCTGAGGGGAATGCAAATGTCAAACATCTGAATTCATCTATATAATTTTATATTTTATTATACATGTGTGTGTGTGCGCGCGCATATGTGCACAGGAATTTACGTATGCATTACATTGCATACATAATTAGCAAATGACTTTTACAGACTTGTGCAAGTACAGACTATTGAAATGTACACACATACCTCTCTGTCCAGTCCAGATGAGCTAAGTCGAATCATTCCACTCACAGGGTTGATCGAGAACATATTGGCATTTGGCAGCTGTGGCTCTTGGCTCAGAATGCTGTACTTAATATCAGCATTAAGTGATCCTGATTCATCTGCATCCGTTGCAGAAATCTTCACAATTTCAAAATCTACAGATAAAAAACAAATTTGGAGTGAACACAAACAAGATATACTGAAAACAAACTATAGTAACAAGGCAGTTTGCCTTGTCAATTACATTCCACACATTGCTTAGAACTATACGATTTCAGCAAAAGAGAAATTTCGTACCTGGTGGTGCAGTTTCCGCAACACTTCCCAGAAAGGGATCCTGGGTAAACTCAGGCTTATTGTCGTTCTGATCAATTACTTTTACAATAACTTCCAGGGGCAGCTCTTCTATACCTTTACCCACTGCAATAGCATGAGCCTCAAGCTGGAAGTGGGAGGAGAGAGATGTCAATGTTTGCTGTGATTATTCTCAAATTCAGAGTCCTGCAATGACAACTTACCATGTATTGACTTTGTTTCTCCCTGTCCAAAGGCTGAGTTACGTACAGAACACCTGAGTTTCTGTCAATGGTGAAAAGTCCCTTTGGCGGCTGGTCCGCTCCCGCTCCAGAAATACTGTACTCCATTTTTACTGATTTGTCATTACTTGATCTGATCTGAAAACAAAATATATCTACCATTATTGGATGAAAAAGAAAATGGCTGAAATTTCTGCTGTGGATTCAAACAAACAGTACTCCAACTTACCTGTACCATTGCTTTTGGGAAGGGGCCACGGTCATTCTCTGGGAAGTTGATGGGGGGTATGACCCAGTCCCTCTTCCTCCTCTTCAGACTTCCTGATGACTAGGGACGGGACAATATAGTTCTCACAATTCGGTTCGGTCGAATTACAAGTTTAAGGAAGAAAGAAGTAACAAAGTATAAATTTATTATATCTGCTTCTACTATGTACTCTATTTGTTTTTGCATTAACGAGAATAAATGAGTTTTGCTTAACGCAATCACGTGTGAACCTAAAGTTCGTTTATGGCTAGAAGTACATCATACAGTATCTTTGCGATCTGCAAATTGGCGACAGAAATGAACATCAGCTACCTAGGCCAACTAGTCGAGGCGTTGTAGGGACATGTACAATGAGTGTCTTCTACACAACTTCATTAGCTACTCATAAATACGTTGCCAAGGACGTGGTGGAGATACGGTCCAGTATGATAGGTAATGCAAAGACCATCCTTGGCTAACGTTAGCTCAGACCGAAAGCAACAATGAAAAGATATTTCTTGGTTGTGAATGGGCAACGAAAGACAAGTGAACTTGACATATGCAGGTAAAGTTCTACTTGCACTAACTAGTTACTAGCGCATCCTTGGGCAAGATTAGGGTACAATACAAAGTAGCAAATATCACAATATCATTTTCTAATGATGATGTTAATTGCTGTTGGTCCCCAGCCCAAAATTAACTCTCCCAGAAATGGCAAGGCTCCCAGCCCAGATGGTTTCCCATCTGAATTAAACTGTAACAAAATATTCTCATGTCAACAAAACATTTACCCATGAAGCTAATCATCTCCTCAAGACACTGAATGAGGCCATTTACTTTTATCAAAAAAAAAAAAAAAAAAAAAAAAAAAGATCCAAAGGATGGAGCTTACAGATTTCTCATTTTGAGCACAGATAGACCAATTTAAAAGCTAGCTAATTTAAAACCATCAAATGGGTTCAATTCCCACAAAGCAATAGTTATTGCCTCAAACCTCAAGAAACTGTTTAACCAAGACAAACTGAATTCTCAAATTAGAGAATTTGAAGGAAAAAGTTTTAAAACATGGACAAAACTACAAAGCCCCAAAGCCAAGCCAAGCAATCAAATCTCCAAAATTTATACTTAGCAGGGTGACAGAAGACACCCCTGTTAGTCCCTCTGCTATTTGACTTGGCTACAAAGCCTCTGGTAGGTGCAATTTGTAATCACCTATCAATACACACTCATGAAACAAACAGTTAAAGATAAACTAATATGCGGTTATATACAACAGAATGAGTTCTATATAGAAGGATAACTGCCACAATAGATCTTAACACTTTCCCTTTGGTAGCTTTTCTTGATATAGGGCTAACTGGAACAAAAGTAAGCTTATGCCAATCAGTACATACCATGGACATGTGATCTTGAATGGGAAGCTTTTAACATAAGTTCATATTTGGAAATCATATAATAAAAAAGTGATCTTTCCTCCAGTGATTACCAAAAGGCAATCCCACACAGAGCTCTTAAAAACGTGATCAAGCTCCGGATTTGTAGTACAAATGCTACTGAAATGACGTGCCTGTGCTCCCGGGTAGCTTAGTCAATTAAGGTGTATGTTCCAAGTGCAGGTTAAGCCCTACAGCATGGTGTGCTTAGCCCAGCTGTGTTATCTGCCAGCAATGAGTGGGAACTCACAGCAATGCAATTGGCTTCGTTCCACCAGGACAGTCATGGGTTTGACGTCTGTTTCCTCGTTACACTTTTCATGAACCCTGCGACACGTCAAGTGCCTATGAGCCATTCAGATGATGTCAACGGAGACACACCTTTCATCCGATTTCCATTTGTTTCACGATAGTGCACTGAGGTGTGAAAAGTCACTAAGTATATCAGAGGATTGCATCTGCTATGCTCAGCACTCCAGCAAGTTATCATGGTGAAACAAGCCTAATACACAAATGTAGACACTAAAAATGGGAGTGCAAGGGGGGGAGGGGTCGACCATAAGATCTGCCTTCTACAACCATTATAATGCCAATGTTTTTACCTAAGTAGCTAGTCAACTTGATACCATCATAAATTCTCTACAAACCACACTGTACTAGAAAACATCACTGTAAATTCAGGCTTGGCCTTCCATATTTTATTTCTCATTACTGGGCAGCCAATGTTAATGTGCAACGTTTTGGTTAAACAACAAAAAAGGATCCAAGCTGGCTTAAAATGAAGACAAAGAGGAGTAACAGTGTAACATAATTCTATTTATTTTCTAAACCTCCAAGTCAGCCTGGACAAGAACTGGCAAAAGTTTCAACAGCAGTTAGTACACTAGATCACTACAGCCCCACAGCTGATACAGTGGAGATCCAGTCTTCTTACCTGACCATGAATGACGCTAGCCACTTCATAAGGACGATGGTGGTCGTCATGATTGTTAGGGTGCTGGTGGATTGTGGGTTCATGCTTAACTCTCACTCTGGCAGAGAATTTGTTGCCCCTGGAGTCCAAAGCATGGATCAAGAAGCTGTCATGTTGGTCACGGGCTGTAACAGCTCTCATCAGCCTGATTGTTCCATCTTGGTCTACATTTAAATGGGCATCCTCCACATGAATCTGGGCTCTCTTTTGCCCGTTGCAGTCAGAAATATTCACTGTGAAGACATTTGACATTTTCAAGTTAACCATTAAACTAACAAGAGGACAATGATGGTCGTGCTTGACTATTAGGTGAAACTGCAGCACACTATATGAAAATTACTGACAAACTGCTTATCATGACAAAAAAATTAGAACAGAATCAGTCCTACAGTAAATAATTCTCTTGTTACAATCAAGCAATGCACTTATAATAATCACTGAGTTCACTCACAACTTGTAATGCAATATCCAATCATGTGCAATGGTACATTATAAGCAAAAATATGTTTAGAATTTGCAGTCAATCCTTCACCTCATGTCAATTTCCACAGCATGCAAAATATTTAGGGGAAAAAAGGGAGGTTTAGTTAAGTGCAATGATGTCAGTCAATTCTGCAAGAAAAGATGTCTTGAAATGAGATACACTGCCCACTTGAGTCAAGTCTTACAACAAAAAATATGTAGCTGGGAAAAATGGGCATTTAACATTCTACACTGACTTAGATAATAGAAAAGAGGTGCATCTTAAGAATGCAAGGGAAACAATTGGGAACAAATAAGCAGAGTGCACTATTTTAACAGTTTCAGCAAGTGAACTCTATACACATCTAATCTACACATCTATCATCTAATGTGTTCATTAAGTGAAAACCTGGGGATCTTGCACACATGCTTAAGACAGAACTAAAACTTCCATCATATGCTGCATTAACACAGAATGAATACTTGCAAAAGGTTTCTATACAAAACTGAATTTTCTCCCATTCCTCTCAAAAACCTCAAAGTGACTTGAACATACCACATGCAAGGATTCAAACAGACAAATTTTGTCACTGCAAATAAGTGGCAATAGTAAAGATCAATGTATTCATAGTGGTCTTTATGCCCAACATAATGCAGCTAATTCCCTTTAAAAACACTAAGCACTACAATTAACCTGAAATGGCATCACACTTTTAAATAGCCATTTTCTGAGACACAAAGTCATAACGCAAAATGTCTTCAGTTAATTCCTTAAGTACTCAAGATGCCTGCAAAAAAGATTTTCTAAAAAAGCTAGTGTAAGCTCTGTGAACAATGACACTGCTACCTGCCCCTGAGGGCTGGTTTATCTTGAGGCAAAAACATCAGTATTAGATAACAGCACAGTACTATAAATGGTAAAAATCTGAACCACTTGGGTAGATGTTGATGCGTAGACACATTTTCAGAGGGGGGCACAACCCAGAAATCTAGATTTCAGGTACATAAATGTAACTAATTTACATGCCAAAGCCTGCAGCAAAACTGCCACAATTTCTCTGGTAGAGCTCTTCACTAGGTGTTGGCAGGAATTCTTGTGTTGTTAAATAAGCATAGTTTTTTTTAAAATTTCATTCTATGTATAAAGAAAACGGGTTTTAAAGGGTTCATGACCTAAACTTGGCACACAGAAATCCCAATACTCCAGATGTATATTGTCCATCTATCCAAACTGATAAAAGGTTGAATCTTTTTTCATGGGAAGGCTGGCTACATTAAGGAAATTACATCTACAAACTAGCTTTCTCCATGTTAACTATAAGAGGAAGAAATTGGCACACAATCAATCCCTGTATTTCAAAGATATTTTAATCTTTGAATCTCTTGCTCAGTAATCTGAGTGAAATGTTTGAAAAGTAGATTTTGTAATAGCTTACAATATAAGGAAATGACCTTTGTCATAACACCTTAACTTGCATTTTAAATTGTGAAATGTTTCAAGACGCTATAGAACAATCAGTTGTACTAGTATGACATGATGAAATCTGAAGCCTTTGTTTTCATTTTTAACACAACAAGCCATATACTATAACAGCAAAGCCAGTTTGAAATTTCTGAATGGATTATGTTGTGCTTTTCCTTGCTTACATGTTCACATTTCATGGGTAAAGCTATACAACTCCTCACAGGTCAGACTTCACCTTCTGACTAAACATTCAGGCTCTTTCTGTGCATGCATCTCGTGATGCATTTCTAAACATCCACCATGAAGTGGCAACAATCAAACTAGAATTTCTGCTTTCTTGAGAAAGTGCAAAAAAATGTCACTTCTCACTGTTGGCAGGTAACATGAAAGCTTGCGCTTACATGCCCAGTGACACTAACAGGAAGGTTCAGCACCTCTCACTGACTCAATTAACATGAACACAATAACATGGTTGTTGACAATACTGCAATTAAAACAAGTCTGATTTATCCATTTACACCTCTGCATTAGACAGTGGTATTAGGAGGGGACAGAGGCTTTAGCCCTGGAGTGACCTAAAAAATTGGCATGCTACTGTTCCCACCAATTTCATTCGGGTCAGACGGCTACAGCCACATACCGTCTTAAAGTCACCATTACCGTGCGTAATGCAGCTAATTCCCTTTGAGATTATGTCCTTTGAGAAATCTCTGGTTCACTCCAAAAATGTTGGCTTTTGCCATGCACTTTCTTAGACAAAGCTTACTGCCTTGTTAACATTAGCATCAGCAGTAAAGTTTTTCCACAAAGAAAATGTCTTTTCTCTTCTTCGCTAAGACATGCACAGCTTTAATACAAACTAAGAGGTGTGATTATGGCATTTACAAGTTCCAGTCGTACTAAAATAATATGAAGATCAGAGTACTCCACCTCTCTTACAATTGTTAGCTGCATTTAAGAACTTAATTGCATTAAAATGATCAAAGTAAGATGTTTACATGGCTTGCACATAATTCATAACCGTCAAACTAAATTTGCATTCACATGCATGTAAGCATAACGAGTGCTGAAATCAGCAGCCCAAATTTTAATTTGTACTACTCACTCATATTATGCACCTATATTATGCAAAACAAAGTTTGAATTGTGTTTGTGTTTGTGTGTGTGTGTGTGTATACACAGTCACTCAGAACTCAGAGAAAGTTTAAATTGTCAAAACAACCACATTGGCTTCTTTGTTAATTGCTTAGGTGGAAACAAACTCCTGTACCAGGACTAAATTTCCCTGGATCTGAGTTTCCCATGCAGTTCAAGTGGATGTGAAGTTTTCCATCATGTAACCAGCCTTAAGGTGAAGGGTTGTGTTGAACCATTTGCAAATCTCTTCCTGTATTCAACCCAAAATGAACATACAATTACACCGGATCCACAATACTAATACACGCACACATACACTCTCTCTCTCACACACACAGCCTTGTGTGGTAGTTTATTCACAGCTGGGCATTGATGACCTTTACACTCGAGAGCTGAGCTACCAGGGTTAGAATGTAATCTGTTCCTTTTGACACTGTATGAAAACTGTGTATCCTGTGTGAAGGAAGCAGACAAAACAAGCTGATGAAGACTGCAAAAACCTTCAAACGCTGGGAATAACTGAACCAAAGGCCAAGAAAATCAATTTGTTACATTTTCAGCACTCCACAACATGTTTTGACTAAATGCTGTTGGCATGCGCATTTCAAACATTTTGATAAAATACAGGATGGATATTTGGAAGGGCATGTCAGGCACTGTTCAGTGCCCACACTGGACGCTTTCATGGAAAACAAAACCCCTGCACAGATGTCTACCATAGTGTAAACCAGATTTATGACCTTTTTCAAAAGCATTAATTTAAATCACTGAGCATAAAAAATGAGTGCATTAACGTCAAACTAGTTCCTCAGGTGGAAATCTCAACATTGACTGCTCAGTCAAAATGCCCCCTGCAGATGTGTTTGGATGATACTGGTTACATACATTCAAATCCTTGTGGTCTGGAAATTTTTATAGAACGTTACGGTTTCCTACCTTGGCCCAGGATCTTGACCGTGTGACCATGCGTTCTGTTCACTCTAAATATTTCAAGTTCTGATATTAAGCCAGGCTGGCACGGTCCATCCCCTTCACAAAATGCTGCTGTGAAGACCTTCAATGTTGCAACAAGTAAGCATTATCAATTCGACAAAGCAAACGTAAACTTTAAATATACATTTAAACTCAAAGCATGGAACTCCGTAGCTCAAACTTGTCTTAACTTGTGCGACTGAAACAAAATTCAAACAAAAAACTATTGTAGGCGTTGGGAGAGGCAACTACATTTGTGGCGTTAAAATGCATTAAATCGTAAACAGACATTTCCAACTGAAAGGTATTTTAAATGTTTATCATAAATTAATCAGCTTTAAGATAATCTATCATACAGCCTAACGTAAAATACGTAAATTGTAATTTTAGCAATTCCCTGACATCGTAGCCACTTACTTATCGAAAGCATCAAAAATGACAAACAGACTAAACATATTTGACAATAAAGCAGGTTAACAACGTATTAGGTTTACAAACAGTTGACATTATTACGTATATTAACTACGCTGACCGATATTCACTGCGGAATTAAAGCCTAAATTACAAAAGTACTGCGCAAACCGCGCCAAACGAAGAGAAAACTTACCTGGACCAAGAGAAGGGTTACTGTTAACTCCAAACTCTTGAGACCTCCCATAGATTTAAAGTCTTGTTAGAGCCTATATTCGCTGAACAAACGCAGATCAAAACTACGCTTCGTGACAAATGTAGTCCACGTTTGGAAGCACTCTCAAGTGAGCAATTCTACAACCTACATTAATGATCTGCAGTAGGTAGGGGGGCGTGACACATGCGGGTTGGCGGTCTCTTCCATTTGAAGATAACGCATGGATCTGTTTTCTACGCACCTGTTAAAAAGGTAAGTGATTTTACTTTCGATACTCATCATTTCGCTATGACAAATCAGTAATCACATTTATGACTAATTCTTTGGTCCGGAAACTTGCATATACTAACACGTTAAAAATACGTTGTAATGTTGGTGGTAAGATGAGTCTTAATTTGAATTCTATTTCTCAGTAACAACGCACTCCCAAGAGGAAAATAGGTTAAACTGGGAAATGCATGGACAAACAAATATTTACACTAAAATGTTGCGTGATCTCAATATGTTCCACAAAACTTGAGAAGATGGACTCGATTCAACTTTCCACAAGCATATTCTTATTTCTATTTGGCATTTCAATGCGGTTGATTAGGCTAAACTTGTTTTTTCTCATGGTCAGATTAGCAAGAACTAACAAAATCTCAAGATTGTGTAAAGGCATCAAAATTAAGAAGAAACTTTAAAAAACAGATTCTTATTGTATATTCTGTACCTCCTCTGTAATAGATTCTTTGTTGAATACTACTCAAAGCTTTTAAAAAATATCTATTCTATTCTGGACTGCAATGACGAAAAAAGAGAGTACAGAGGATTCCTACATGAAGCATATATCAATGTGTATCACAAGACAGGAAGACAACTGTGAAAATCGAACAATCCCCTTAAGATGGCAGCTGTTAAGAAATAAAATGCAACCAGAGCTTATCAAAATGAGCCATGTATCAATACATACACTTGTAGAACACAGAAACCCCAAATAGCACATCAAAGAGAAGTAAGAAATATTCTTTAATTCTAATTTATCTGTTAAAACTAGGTACTGTTGTTGTATTTACAATATGTCCCTTTCTTTGCATGCACATGTCAACTTTAAATAAACACCCATATATGGCATATCCATCAATAAACATCCATATACGACTTCCTTCTGTCAGAAACCTTACCCACTCCAAGTAGGAAGCTGTCACACCCTTGTAAGCTGCTTTACATGCATTGCTTTTCACATCCTCAGGTTGTACTGGCTTACAGTCACATGCCCCAAGCACAGGCTAAGGTGAAATCAGTCTTGCCCTTTGTTTAAACTGAAAACTTGTACACCATTTTACAAATGAAATATTACAAATCACATATGTGTGATAAAAAAAGACAGTTTACCACAAGTTGTGTCGGTATTCTTTGCCAGTTTCCTCCAGCTTGACATTCAGTCCATGAGCATGTGAAGAAACTCTATACTGCCTTTCCCTCATACTGCTGCACTCAAAGGAACCATTCAGCTCCTTTTTCTGACCACAGACCCCAAGATCCTAAAGCCTGTCCCATTTAGGACTGAGCTACATAAATACCAGCATATCTTAATTTTCCTGCCCAATGGACAATATATTCAGGGTGGTACAATCCCCTAAAATACCCAGTTGTATCCAAAATCTTTATATAAAGCATGTTTAACATGTACAACAAAGGACTATAGCTATAGAACAGTGGGTGCTTTTACATCAGTTGCTATCAGAAACTGTTACCCACTTAGACAAAGATCGTTTGGCCTTCTTACAACTGTAATTGATGTCATATGGGTTTTACATTACCCTAGAAGATGATGCAGATACTGTGTAGAATCTAAATAAAATAACAAAACAGGCAAAACAGGCTTCTGACATAACAACACTGAATTCTACTCATGGTGATATCTGCCTGTCCTGTCTACCCTACCCTAGCATTTGACAGTGCCTAAATCCATTCTCATCGAATTGTTTGAAATCCAAACCACAGGTCTCTGCGTGTTTTGGGTTCATTATCCAGTCTACTTTTGACATTACAACAACCATATCTTAACTATGAACCACATTTGCATTTAATCTGGTGAAATCTAACATCAAATATCTTATTTATAATCATCACAGTTTTTGCCAAGTTTCCTATTATGCATCAAGAGCTCTCAACCTGGCCTGATGCAGGCAGACAATTGTGGAGGGACCTTCTGCATAAACCAAATATGTATTTAGTTAGCCTGCCTGTACAAGATAGCCCTGAGACTTGCTTACTTTTGTGTGATCAGTGACATGTGAATAAGTATCAATAGATAACATCTTTCAACTGTAGCTGTAGCACCACTGATTAATCAAAAACGTATCTAGCTAGGTAACCAGCTATCTTTCTGGGGTTAAATTAAAGTTAACTGTTACAGTAAATTAACCAGATAATTAGCTAATGAATATCTGTACTATACCAACTACACAATTCGCTGGTCAGAAGTGCCTGTTTAAATTACTACCCTTCAGTCTGTTGGCTTACAAGCTAACTTTAGCTGTAGCACCAATTCTTGCTAGGTCGCTAATCATCCTTGTTTAACGAATTTTGCAAAGGCTCGCTAGCTACCTAGTGGTGGTGTTGCATTTTGCTAGTTATCTTAGCCAACATTAAATAAGACTGTTACATACACGTAGCCTACATATCATGGTAATCGAGTTATTTCAGTCGATTGTCTCTTATCATATGTGTTTGCAAGCAATATTTATCATTTAACATTAAACAAATTAGTAAGCAGTAATTCTTAACAGGATTGGTTCAACTGGTTCTGTTAATAAAGAGATACTTTCACATTAAAAAGGGGCTGTAGGTAGCTACCTGGTATTGCATTGCTAGTTAAACTATAACGGCATATAAACGTTTTCTGGGAATCTACCAGATAAATAGGTAGGTGACTAGGTCTGAAGCTTGTTAGATACTTAACAACGTGTTCTCCTGTATTGATTAAAGTTATTAATATTAATTTAGCTAGCTACCATATTAGAAAAGTAGGCTACTCACTTCAACTTCTGCCAGCGCGCCAGATTTATCTGTTTTACTAATTTGCATAGTACCGGTCAAAGCACACGAGCGGTAATCAATATTGCGCAGACCCAATCTGGATTCACAATTTTTTGTAGGGAACGAGGAAAGCTTGCTCAGAAAAGGCTATGACAATGTGACGTCTACATGGACTTAATACCCTTAATGACCAAAACAATATTTTAAATTTTGATGTTATTTCCTTACCTGTATTTTGTGTTGTTAGTCATTTTAGCTATATACATTGTTTTGTGCTAATACCAACAGTAGCCTATATGATAGCATTTAAAACAGCAATCTGATTAATAATTGGCAGAATTTGGCACTAATTTACCTACTTCTAGCATGAAATGTTCTCAATGTCGTGGGATGTTATCGAATTGAAACCATTATACTGTTGTTGAAAGATGGTGCGTGAAGACATTTCTATCGATACTATAGTAAACAGCAGACTTATTACACATTTTTGAGCTAATCTTTTTATTCTTGTGCCCAGTTTATTAAAAAGATATTTGCTAATCCTGTCTGTTTAATATAAAAACAGTAACTGTGTTGTGTTGTTTATGTCTGTCTGAATTCTAATTATGAACCCTAGAAGCAATCCCTTAATGACATGGTTGGACCTCAACAAATCACAGGCTGAATCATGTGCTTGTTTTATGACTGTGTGGATAGTAGGCTGATTGTTCTCTGATAAAGCTTGGCTATCTTTACGGTCATCCATTACTTCTGAGTGAACTTTTCTGTGGTGGAATATTTGCCTTTAGTTTGTTGACTCGTGTTTGTCACCACCCATACTGCATTTTCCCTTAGCAATTGCTTGTTAGGCAGATTCTTTGCTCCATATTAGAAAGGAAAGATACTGTCACTATGTGCTGTATGTATTGAGTGTCTCCAGTTGTTACTGTTAATATTTCACTGTCAGAGCTATCCTGTTATAGAGGAAAAATGTCTTTCCCTTATCAAAAGAGGAAAGAATGACAGACACCAGAGGACCCAAGCTGCTCTTAAAGAGGAATTCCATCCCTCCAAAGTTTCATATTTCTTACCTTAATAACAGTCTATGTTTTTGTGTTCACTTGTTTGTCTTGTTTTTGTCTTTCCCGTGAGTCAGACCCAAAACATCACTAGAGTCGCTTCTGTTTCTGAGAGACATTCCTCCTTTTACTCATTACTACGGAGGATGAAATTTTATGATTTCCTAATGGCAAAAAAAGTCAGCAATGATTTCTCACATAGCACAATGTTACGATAAAACACGTCATGTCCATATTTGACTTTTGCATGGAATTTCCCTTTGATTGTTATGTCTGATGTATTGGTGACATCTGGCCAGAAGAGAAGCTTGAAAAATTCTTGTTTATAATTCTTTTGATATGGGGCTATCTTTTCTTGAGGATTACTCCCTTCACTCCCACAACCTTTACTGACAAAGACATCACAGTTGTAAAGCAAACATTGTAGTAACATGTAACTGTGAGAAGAGTCTGTGACCAGATCTGAAATTCCTTTCCCAGGCAGTGTCATAAGGCCAGGTGGTTAGCTTGCTGCAAGGGTGAGTGGTGGGAATATTTCTCAATGTTAGAATCTACACGTGGTCCATGCCAGAGCCATAGATATACAGTGTAGGTCTTCGCCTTAAGTTGTCATTTCTTTTTCAAACAAGTCAGCAATGCTCAAATTATTTTATGCAACACAAGTTCCATTTTATACAATAGTTGTAATAAAGACGCCAAAGAATGAATTCAAATCTCAGATGCAGTTGTTCTTCCATAAGCATTCTTCATGTAGTATTAGTACATGAAGGTGAACATGTAAAGTGCTTTATCCTTTAGTACATCTTGTTATTTGCAAAGGAAAAAGATCTTGTTTTAGCAGAAAAAAACACACTTCACAGCTCATTTACTAAATTGGTGATGAATATTATATGTATTTCCTCCGATGGGGCTTATTTTCAACTAAAGACTTAATGTCTACAAACTTCTTAATCTTCTTAAAGTGATCATATTGGACTGTACTTAATTAACTGGAAACACCTGTGAAAATTCAACCTCAGCTCAGAGGAGTAACTCCAGCCTATTACAGGGTACGATGGAAATCAATGGGGGAAAGGTGATCACTTGTTAAGCTGCCTTTTACTGTGATTTTATGTTAATATTTTTTTTGTTGCAGTTAGAAATGTAGTTAATCACATACAATACAATAGTCATTCTGGGAGTTCATGATTGAAAGCAACAAACTGGACAGAAACAATGGAAGAAAAGGTTTTACATCTCATTATATTTGATGAAAATAATCATTCATGAAATTTTTTGCACTTTGACCAGTTATTCAAACTCTAAACTTAATGTAATTTAGCTGTGGACCCTTCTAATGTTGAAATAACCTTTAAAAATTGCTGTCTTGGAGCTGTCAGGCCTGTCATGAGAAGCTTCTTCCTTTGTACATTTAAAAGGACATTAGAATCGTCTCCAAAGTGGAGAAGTCCCGGGGAAAAAGTTAAATCAAGCTCCAGCAATTTAGAAAGAATTACAATACATATTGCTGAAACGTTGCTATTTGTGGGCATTTCCAGAATGTATAAAGAAGTATGCCTAGAGCACAGGTGGCAAACATTGTCTTAAAAAACCTTAATAAATACTATGTAGACACTGGAATATAAGGAAACAACTGGGGGTGCAATGCATCCCTAAGCACCCCTGTAGCGCTGGGTCTGCCACCATTATACCTGAGGCATGGAATGTAGATGTCCTACACCAACTCAGCAAAATCGCCTACTACATTTACACCACAGGAAACTTATGTTAACGCTGAAATTACACCACCTCTAGTATATGAAAGTATTGTAGATGATGGTTTGGAGCTAACTAGGTTTTTGGCGGTGACCATTTGCACTGAAGGCAATTCAAAAGATATGCTTGAAGGTGGCTTATTCTGAGGTGTTAAAGGGGTTGGATACAGTATAACAAACAGGTTATTCTGCAAAACCTTCAGACATTTACCATTTACCATCCAGGTAGTAGAATTATGTCTCACCAACCACTATTCCTATAGGCTGGGCTTTCTTGGATTTGACTATATTTAAGCTAAACTTAGTAGAACTAAATTAGTAAGAAGAAAAAACCTGCCTTGTATAGGGTTCAGCAAATATTTATTGGAGTATGTGGCTGACCTTCTCTGTTTTAATACAGAAAAAGACTTCCTGGCTGTATGCAACTTGGCGCCTGTGCTTCTTTTTTAACTGCTAAGCGTCCAAGAGTAAAGCTCCTGCCACTGCTCAAGGCTTGGTATGCAATATTGAATATTGGGTTAAGCAGAGAGGTGTGCCCTGGAGGGAGTTCTCAACCACAGGTCAAATGATGTCATAGAAACTTCCTTATGACAAACAGGATGGGGAAGGCATGAGCAACAGACAAAAAAGTTACTCCTCACATGTCCAATGGTTCCAGGGCTGAGAATATTCTACACTGTAGAAGTAGGAGCATTTCCAGTATGTGTTTCCCCGAGCTGTCATTCAGCAGCCCACTTGTGCATCACTGAAGCCCATTCTGTCTGCAAGCACTGTTGTTTATTTACAGACTAACCTCCATTGGCATGTCTTTTGTTTTGCATTGACTAAAGAGTTACATTAGCAGGTCAGTGCAATCCACATAAAGAGAATAGTGATCATTATCCTAGGGGCAGGGCCAGCATTTAACCCAGTAAAGATAAACAGCACTCACATACCTTGAGTGTTGTTATTGACACTGTAGGTGTCTCATGCATATTGTGATCACCTGTGTAAACATCCCACCACCTAATCCCTCTGTCAATGCTGACAAATAAGCAACTTTATCTCGACACTTGGTTAGAAATAGGTTTGTGACTATATATTGTGTGGGTGTCTATAGCTTTGATAAATCCCAGAATAAGAATCCCACTCTGTCTGCAGTTATGTGTTAAAAAGGCTGCTTTGTAGGATATGGATACATCTGTGAATGAACGAGAGGAATTTATTTGCAAATTTGGTAAAAACCTGGAATTGTCATTACCTGACACATTTCAGTTTGGGCTGATGTTGTAACTCAGCACTACAGGCATTTGCATCCATGCACAGTGAGGCACAGCAAGTGCCAACAGAGGCAGGAAGGTGAGTTATCGTCCTCCATCTAAACAGGTATTTCATGTTGTAACTAGCTTAGGCTTTCAACAGTTGCTTATTGTGCAATGGATGAGGCAAACCAGGAAATTTCTCTTTCAGTTGGTGACAGTCAGACTGAGAGGTCATGTTACACATGTATGGAATATTTCATTGTTATATTTTACATTGCATACAGTTTATTTAACTCTGAAATTGATCGATGAAGATGTGTAATTTGTACATGTGTATTTTTTTCTTTAAAATTAGATTCATCACCAAACAAATATATTATTTGTATTCCTACTGGATATCTGTGTTAGTTAATCATTGAAGTCACACAATCACAACTTTTTGCATGTGATGGCTGTCATTTAGTCTTCTATTTAACATGACAATGGTTTTACAGTATAATCTGAATTTTGGCTCAGTGTTTTACTGACACAGCATAATAGAACATAATAGAACTTGTTCTGCTGGTCATGCTACTCATAAATATAACAAATCTGTTTCATAACAAATTCTGTTCCACTCTATGAACACTATGCCCATAACAAATCTGTTTGTTAGATGTCAAGATCAAGTCTAAAGTTTTAATGTAGTAAGTCTCCATTTTTAACCACAAAGTATTGAAAGTAATACGAGTATATTCAAGCCCTCTTATCAGGTTCAAACTTGCCTTTGATTATGTAATGTTAAGTCAATCCTTGCTCATTGGATCTTAGTCCAATGAAAATAATACAGATTTTATGCAATGATTAAGGCCCTGTCAAATGTTTCTACACTTTCAGTTAAATATCATATTCCTTTTCACATATCTGTGAAGTCTCAGGAAATGGTAAATTTGCTTTTAGTAGAGTTAAGTATAAGAGAAACAACAACCCACTCATTGCATTGTACTGCATTTTGTGCAGGCAGAATTATGAGTGTAGGTCTTCAACAGCACAATTTATTTCAGTGATTAGTGACAACCTCTGTGTACATGTGTCATATACCCTCAGAGCATGCATACAAATAGTATTATAATCTTAATTGTACACACATATAATATACATCCTTTTTCTCAGCATGAATTTAAGCCACAGCTGTTAACTCATACAAATTGTTCTCTGTGGCCTCTATTTTCACCCCCTCCTGCTCCCCTTTTTCCTTTCACACGCTGATAACTTTGTAGCACTCTTCAAGGACAAAGCTGCTGACATCTGTACGTTCTTTGATATCCTCAGCTGCATAGCCTCCAGACAGCATCGCCCTCACCTGGTCATCCCCCCTCTCTACTCTCCTCTCAATGATGTCTGCCAGATCCTGCTGTCCCACAAACGGACCACCCTTATTTTGAATACTTTCCTCTCCTCCCTCTTTTACACTACCTGATCTGCTCTCCTTCATCTCCTCTGGTTTTAATATCCCCTTGCCTTGGGTTGTGTTCCTGCTGCCTTCGGGCATTGTGTCTCACCCTTTCTTTCTCATGCCTTTCTCTTTAAAACTCCTAAATGAACTGTATTTTTCTAAATGACAAACTTTGCTTTTCAGGGCAACCTCCTGCACACTTAGTAGTCTGGCTTCTACAGTGGCCACTCCATGGAGACTGCTATTCTGTGAGTAAGGCACTTCTCTTGGTGAGAGCAGCCCTCCTGCCTCCTCCTATGTTACTTATATAGTGCCTTATATGTGACTCCATAGTGCTTGATGCAATACACCATCAGATCCCCCTGCTCACCCTGAGTGGGATCTAGTTTCTCATTCTGGCAAGGTCACTACTTATACTTAGGAGATATGTACAGAAAGAAATACTTTTTGACTTACAATATTTATCTGAAGATTTTTATTTAGCAACCTAATCTAGCAAGGAATACAACATAATTGTTTTTCTCCCTTTCTTAGCTTTTTTATAACTTCCAAGTAACAAATGAATGTTTAACATTCAATGTACTTAATTGGAGTCATGTCTAGGCAGAGGACACATTGTGAATGTCTCAAGCAAGATGCAGCCTGAACAAGAGGGGTTTGAGTCAATGACAGATCATTAATGAGTCTGCTGTTCTGATAGCTGCTGGTGGCTCATTCTACAACTGTGGGACCAATGAGAATAAGCAGTAGGTTCAGGATTCATGGTCTCATGAGAGGATTGCCACCAGACATTCCTAAACAAAGAAGTATTGCTGGTGTGTAATGGTGATGTAGTGTGTTATGATTGACTGTACGTAGTGGGGAGCTGGTAGGTCAGGTTTTGAAATGGATGTATACTGTGGTTTGCAGTCACTGGAGAGAGATGGGGAGGGTTAATGTTAGTTAGAGTCCAACAGCTAGTGCCTTTGATTAATTTCTTTAGCAGCTGTCTCTCCTGTTATTAATGATCACAATATTTTGATTGGCTTTACTGATAACAATTATGTTCATCTGTGATGAGAGCGGTTAGGGTTAGGGTTAGGTCTTCCTTCTCTAGCTGTAGCAGGCCCTGCACACTGATAATTATGAGAGCTGAAACAGCTGATATTTTCCCCTGTGAGTGTTGAACAAAAGAAAATAAGTTAAAAACTACTTTTGATGTATGTTTTCTTTATTGCAAGCTATTGTCTATTTCACAGTATGTTTATTGTATATTGTGTCCAACTATTTTTTTCATCTGAGTTCATATTTTCATTGTCATCTGAAAGGAAGCCTGACTAATTCCTAGGAATTTACTATCTGTCCACATCAGAGAATAATGGGTAGGGCACTTCCTGTGTGACAAGACAACTAGTGGAGTATGTGAGTAGTCATATAATGCTCAATTGCCAAATATGACAGATTCCTTCACATTTCAGTTCTAGGTGTGACACTCATTGTGCGTCAAACAAAATCAAGCAAAAAAAAAATGATTTGATGTGATTTGATATTTGAATTCATTTTGATTTAATTAACCTAATAATGCAATGCTGAACAACTCTTCCAATGGGAAAAATCTAATTGTACCACTAATTTACACACCAATCACATAAACAGAGGGACAGTAGTGGGTATAGTGTTCATAGAGTGGAACAGAATTGGAAGCATACCCTTGATGTAGAGAGGCAGTGAAACAGTTCAGTTGATTTTTTCAGAATGCTCGGATACTGCGCTGGAATCCATTTGTTATGGATTCTCATAGTGTTGCTGTGACATTAAACTTATGACTATATGCTGTTTACAAAACTAAAAAAGGAAAGTTATGTCAAAGCCACAGGTAGTTGTTTGGCTGAAAAAAATCAAGGCTTAAAGACATTCTGCTTCTTATAAGAGCTTTCAGTTTCAAAATTAAACAGATTTCATTTTATTATTATTTTAATTTCTGACATAAAAAATACGCTGAAGTATAAGCACTTTTTTCAGTCCCATTGAGTTCCACAGGGTGGCACTATTACAGTAGATTGTCACCATAAGACAGCCAGTGTCTTGAGGCACACGTTCAGATAGTCGTGGTCCTGGTCCTCCCTTTAGCTAAAGCAATTGAGGGAATTCTTAGAGCCAGCATTAGAGTCTCCTCCTTTGGGGACATCGGGGACAAGTCATTTTGGGGAGCTGTCTGGTCATTGGCTGCAGTTTTCAGTTCTCAGTACAGACAAGATAGTAAGGGTTATTTACTCTTGCTGTGTATAGGCTCGCATATGTTGAGCAGGAGATCACAGTTTTAATTCTGATACTGTTAATCCTTGAGGATACTGTACCAAAAATCAGTTCTGCTGCCTATGAACAGTTCCTGAACATCTTCTCTAGGAGACCTTAAAAGGGATGGGTATGATGGTGTGGGCTTTTCAGAAGTCATACCAGTTAAAAATGAAACCGAGTAACACCCTTGAAAGTGGGGGCCTAACTGCACACTTCTGTAGAGGACAAAATTCTCTACAGAAGTTATCTCTTTCTGGAGATAATGCACTGGCACTTCACATAAGTTCATAAGCGCAACTTGTTTTTGAACACATTTGTGGATATAAAACTTTGAGGAAAGGGTCTTCATCTCATCTACATGCTTTTCATTCATATCCATTTCCTATAATAATCAAAACCGGAATAGTCATAGACTATTCCGGGAAGGGAGAAGACCATATTGTGAAGAGTGCCAAATAGATGAAAACCGTGTCTAAGTTCAATACTGATAATGTGAGAAATATCTCTGGAAACCACATATACATGGCACAGTAAAAGTTACACCTATTCTCCAGTTGGCAATTGCTTCACTGTAGTGTACTGTGGGACATGTATTGTGAATAATAGACATTAACTTTGTAATATGTATCTGCTTCAGACAATCATTTTCATTCAAGATGCATGCACTTTAAAAATGCTGTGTCTTCAGCGTTAAACTGTCTTTCATTAGTGCACATGAAACTGAAATACTGAAAAACTGAAATGTCACGTTGAAGTAAGTATTCAGACCCTTAACTCAACACTTAGTTGAAGCACCTTTGGCAGCAATTACAGCCTCGAGTCTTCTTGGATATGATGCGACAAGCTTTACACACCTGAATTTGGGGATTTTCTGCCATTCTTCTCTGAGGATCCTCTCAAGCTCTGTCAGGATGGATGGAGACCGTCGGCGGACAGCCATTTTCAGGTCTCTCCAGAGATGTTCAATTGGGTTCAAGTCCGGGCTCTGGCTGGGCCACTCAAGGACATTCACAGAGTTGTCCCTAAGCCACTGCTGCATTGTCTTGGCTGTGTGCTTAGGATCATTGTCCTGTTGGAAGGTCCACCTTCAGCCCAGTCTGAGGTCCTAAGTGTTCTGGAGCAGGTTTTCATTAAGGATATCTGTACTTTGCTCCATTCAGCTTTCTCTCAACCCTGACCAGTCTCCCAGTCCCTGCCACTGAAAAACACCCTCATAGCATGAAGCTGCCACCACCATGGTTCACTGTTGGGATGGCATTGCACAGGTGATGAGCGGTACCTGTTTTCCTTCAGACATGACGCTTAGAATTGGTTTCATCAGACCAGAGAATCTTATTTCTGACAGTCTGAGAGTCCTTTAGGTGCTTTTTTCAAACTCCAAGCAGGCTTTCTTGTGTCTTTTACGGAGGAGAGGCTTCTGTCTGGCATCTGTGCCATAAAGCCCAGATCAGTGGAGTGTTCCAGTGATGGTTGTCCTTCTGGAAGTTTCTCCCATCCCCACACAGGATCTCTGGAGCTCAGCCAGAGTGCCCATCGGATTTTTCGTCACCTCTCTTACCAAGGCCCTTCTCCCTGGATCGCTCAGTTTGCCTGGATGGTCAACTCTAGGAAGTTGTTCCAAACTTCTTCCATTTACACAGAGAGAGCTCAGAGGCACAATCCTGTCTCTGAGCTCTACAGGCAGTTCCTTCGACCTCATGCCTTGGTTTTTGCTCTGATTTGCATTGTCAGCTGAGAGACAGATATGACAGGTGTGTGACTTTCCAAATCATGTCCAGTCATTGGAATTTACCACAGGTAGACTCCAATCAAGGTGTAGAAACATCTCCAAGATGATCAAGAGAAATAGGATGCACCTGAGCTAAATTTCAAGTGCCATAGCAAAGAGTCTGAATACTTATGTCAATGTGATATTTAAGTTTTATATTTTTAATAATTTTTATATTTATTTACTTTTTAATAAATTTGCAAAAATTTCTAAAATCCTGTTTTCACTTTGTCATTATGGGGTATTGAGTGTAGATTGATGAGGGAAAAAGTTAATTTAAACGATTTTAGCATAAGGCTGAAACATAACAAAATGTGAAAAAAGTGAAGAGGTCTGAATACTTTCTGAATTCACTGTAGGTGAAGATAGAAGAGGCAGAGAGGTAACTGGAAGTGCAGCCATCCTGCTGGTATTAGATGCTTTGTGTGGGACCTCAGAGCAGAGGAAGACTTCTTTGCACGCAGCTGGAGGGATGAGTGAGGTGGTGGAACAGCTGATGAGCCTCACTTCTCACCAACAAGACCTTTCTTCCTTTTATCACCTGCCCTAGCTCTAAAATGCAATGGATTACAACAGGCAAATGCATACGCTGTTTTGTAGCTTTGAAAGAAATAAACATTATTTTTGCCAAATCCTGTTTTAAGTGTTCAGATGCTTACTGTTTATTCCATTTCAAATGAGAACGGTCTTGACAAATAACTATTGCTTAATCGTGTGTGTGTGTGTGTGTATGTGTGTGCTGCGTGCACATGTGTACATGTGGATTAATATATATTATTCCTGTGAATAAATAACTGAACAGTCTCTCCCCTTTGAAAGACATTTTTCACATCCTTTACAGGATGAAAGACCTGCTTGATCTCTGTATTGAAAACTAAAAATTATTAGCCAGGTTTTAATTGTATTAGAGCAACCAAGAAGCTGTCCAGTACATAACCTGTATCTAGTGGGGCATGCAGAATGTGTTTACATCATCACAACTAAACATCAAAGATAGAACAGTAAATATAACAGGATGACTAACCATGAATTTAGCACTTCAAGGAGGCTACACATCCCAAGAGGTCAAGGAGATTCAGTCATGAGGAACCTGTTCAATGTGGTCCTATTAAAATGGAAGTAAACCTCTTAGTTTTAATATCATATATAATCAAACAAATTGTAGAAGAATGTGTTGCCCAGTATGTGTTGGTGAGGGCCAAAACCTGTGGAGTTTCTTTTACTGGATACACAGTCATTTGCTCATTGCATTTCAGATATTTTCAGTGTCTTACTAAAAAGGTTATTGAGTAGGCCTACATTTATTATTATACATAGTCAAGCAGCTATGGGGGTGGATGTTTTCAATTCATTTTTGATATTCTGTGAGTCATGACATACATGACTACAAATAGTATACATATAAAAGAGCAGCAATATCAAAGGAAACCTTTGAATATCACACCCCGTTAAATAAATGTTTAATTTTTTTATATATCTGTATTCTCTTGACAAACACGTGGTTGCAGGCTGAACAGTAGTGTCTTTATATTTTTCGCCGGGGCTTAAAGTGGCAAAGCTGAAGAATTGTTTTTTTTTTGTTCCTTGGTTCCTTTCCTCATTAAGTACTTCACTTCTTCTTGTGGTTGTCAAATAGCAGAATGGTGTAGTAGAAGCATGCTGGGCCCATAACCCAGAGGTGAATGGATTGAAACCATTCTCTGCTATGAAGTTTTCCATGATTTTGTGAGTGTGCTGCCCAGAAGAAACACTTCTAATATATGAGGTACTTATATATAATGATGGAATAATTGTTCAAAGAGTTGCAGGAAAAAAATACATGATAATGGGCATTCAATCCAAGCAAGGTGAAAATCACATTGAAATCAAAAATCTGGTGCAGTTTTTTTGCAGAATTATTTTTTATATATTTGAATAAAATTATCTAAATAAGTATGACACCAGAAAATTATGTAGATAGTGGTTTCTACTGACCTCTCTTGGATTTTGTAGATAGCACAGCGCAAAACAATACACCTGAAAGGCCTTTGTTTTCCCATTTACACTAGAAGCTTTGAGTCTGTACTATTGTTCTCTGTTAGTGGATTGAAGATTGACATGTAATACTAACACCACAACTTCAATTATTATTATTGAAGAATTATTATTATTATTGTTGTTGTTGTATTACTATTTTTAAATGAGGATATGATAAAGGCCACCATTTTTAAAATGCCACATTACACTAAATTTTCAGCAAGCTGTGATACACAGGTGTACAGTGACTTCAGTGTTGCCCAGAAGCTAAATTGTGGAGCCTGCTGTACAGTATATCCGTAACAGTAAGTGGTGGTCAGCAGTTAGACTGTTCAAATTAGCAGCACCTACACGATGAAAGGCAGGACCAGTGCATACAGATGTTTCCAGCAGACAGGAAGTGGAGAGAGAACTTGTCTGTATGTGGAAGGGAGCAAAGCTGTGGCCAGCTGGAGCACATGCTGCCACCTGTACACAAGTTTGCACAGGTCAAACAAAGGAGATTGAAGGAACAGAAAAACTAAAGCCTGAGATTACTGCTCCTGTCAAAGACCATCCTATCACCAGATTAATTGAAGTGTATATGTACTAGCGTGTAATGACTAGACTAGAGGGAATTAAAACTCTAATTAGTATATATACTAAATATGTATCAAATATCTCATGTAGTGCTCTAATTTGTATGCTTTGGTGGTAAAGATGAAAAGTCCTATGCATGGTTGTATAGATCAGGCATGTGCTTTGGTACTTTGCTTTTGGTACTATCCACGAGTCCCATTTATGGTAAGATTGGGCAGCATTTCAAAACTTGTACTAATAATGAAAGCAGACCCTTTTGGGTTGTGTGAGGTGCTGTAGTACCTGTTCTTGCATGGGCTAACCCCCAATACAGGCTGTGGCTAGTGCCAGAACCGCTGTGAGTGAGGAGTGCTGTTGAAGGATGTCCACCAGAGTGGCAGGCAGGATCCTGCCTAGAGATCACTGGAGCAAGGACCACACAGAGGGTAGAATTACATTACTTTTCCATTATTTGTCTTTACTTTTAGGACAGTTATTGTAACTGTCTAACATTGTGTTTATATATACAGTAAGTACTCCATGATTCACTACAAACAGAATTTTTAAATGTCAGTATGAATGACCTAGTCAATTTGTGTCACATTATGTATTATGATCTGAAAAAAGGTCAATGGACTCTATCTTGTATGTCACCGAGTATGTAAGTGATTTGATCCATTAGGTCAATAGAGTTAATAATAGCATAAATGTGCCAATATTTAATTATTCCCTCACCAAGATTCCTCCAAATTACAATTTTCAAGCCACAGAACTGCTGCCATTTCTCCTCTGCATTAATAATTCACAACAGATCTAGTTTCTTCGACCTGTAACAAAACACTTTTCCAATGTGGATTCTTTTTGCCCATTTAAAGACCGTTTTGTGTTACCAGATAGTGTTTTCTTTTCCATGTATATGACCAAAATAGAGAATGTATTTCTGGACTGCTATTTCCAGAAGACCATCATCAATAAATAAGAACAATCCTACAGTATATGCCGTGGGGTTGAATATAAATAAATGATGCACAGTCTGCTGATACAAAATATGCTTGCTCTGTCTGCAGTATAATACAATAAAGGAAATTTATTTGTGCAGATGAAGAGGTTCAAAATGTTCAATGCCGGGTACAGATTATTGTGTATTGAAGAGGCTTCATGTCTGGCCTATTTCAGAATGCTCCTTCACTCTAACCATTCCTTATCCTGCCATCAAGGCATTTCTGAACCCCTGAACAATGGACAGATGACCATCCAAGTTATGGGTCAGTTCCTCTGTTTCTGTTTTGCAGGCTGTTGAGTTTATGTGAGAGACAATGCAGGGGCTGATTTTTCTTTTTTTTTTTTTACACTTCCTTTTTTGAGTTATATGATTGGGTGGTCTTCAAAGTATTAACACTGTAGTAACCTGGTCCCTGGTATGAAAAAGGACGAGTAACACTCTCCTGTAAGTGTTACAGTTCATTTGGCCTCTTAAATTGGAATTACCATCTGGAATGTTTAATTGCACCCCACTGATTTCCTATGCTGAAACCCTGGCCCCTTGGCATTGTTCGCTAAGAGCTCCTACTACAGTGAAAATGTGGGTGGGTGAAGGTTGTGTAGGTTGTTGACTCCTATTCATTTGGACTAGACCTCACTGTTTCAAAAAGCAGGGAAGACTTCAGACAGAGTAAGCAGCTGAAGCCTAATCACAACAGGAACAATCCACTGACTTGAAAGGCAACTTGGAGTTTGTGGCAGGGGTCACTGGAAGTAAGGAGAGGGGAGGGGCAAAGAGGTCCCATTTGACGACCCCCCCCGCCCCCCCAAGAGGTGGCAATCTCAGTTTGCTTGGTTGTGCTGTTGAAGGCAAAGGTGGCCATAGCGTTGCCAAAAGCAGACGCACATCAAGATCTGACATTGGAGCCATAGAACCTGCCTGTATCTGAAGTCTAGATGTGACACCAGTATTTATGCATGATATTGGATACATAGACATAGGAAAACAGCAGTGCCCCACCCCCTGACCCCTCTACCTGATCCTGGATCAGAGAGTGGGGACAAAACCTGCAGAGAGACCAAGAGAACCCTCACTCCTACACCCCCAAAACAAAGCCATCAACATCCCCTTACTGAAACAAGACGGTGTAAAAAACAGTATCCACCTCCTCCCAGACATGCGTGTCTCAGTGTCCTAATGGCAGCCACTATATTCTCCTTCCTGTTGGAGTGCAGTACCCTCACTAGGAGCTGGGGCATAGCCACACCTGCCATGGCAACATACCCCTCCCCTGAACCCTGCACCAGCAGGCCCAGTGCTGTCATAGCAAGGAACTGCAGATAGGGAGATTTAAGCCCCATGAAGTCAAAGAGGGAGCCCATCCCTGTGGATGGATCACACAGCATCATCACACAGGTGTCAGGCCTGGCTGGCTTCTGCTCCTACATACTTTAGCCACCCTGGACCATGCCGCCCCCAAGGTGTTGCTCCTAAATCACTTCTGTTATCTATTTGTTAGTGTATATTGTATTGTGCATATTGTAACATTGTTGACTATGTGATCGTGATACCCAAGTCCTCAATTTAAACTGCTACCCACTTCTTGATTCTTCTCACAATAACAGTACAAAACTATCAATGGAAATACTACCTAACATCATAAAGATGTAAAAAGTACAGAGTGATCTAGCCATAATGACTCATATCACACACACAACACTGTCAGATGATCCATTTGTGGTCATTAGCATTTAAATAAATACGTCACTCACAGAATTGTGAATGCAAGAGTGAATTTAATTTACACTGCCAAGGATCTTTAATTAAATGATCAGAAAGGACCATATTTAATGTAAATGCGAAAGGTCAAGCTGTTCCCACTGGAGAGAAACCTTAACAGCATGTCCTCTCTCAAAAAAACAGAGGGAGTGGTGGCTATTCCTCCTTCAGGTTGGATATGTTCAGTGGACCAGACCAGCTTTTCATTGTGTCAGATGTAATGTGAGCCTGACCCTGTGTTCCCATGATTGCTCTGACAAAAACTACCCCCAGGTAACCCATCTATCAAGGGTGCAGCATTTCTATATTTAAAATAAAGCTAATTATCGCAATGCTGTTTTTAAAGCAGTAGGGAAATATTGTAAATATGTTTGACCCAGCTTCTTTTCTGCACTTACAGAGAGAGGTACATATTATTTGAGGAACATCTTGGCTCTTAGCCAGGCATGAAACAGTGGTTTAGCATGTGATTTTGAAAGGGTGGTAAGAAGTGTCAAGGTAGTTCCTGTAAAAGAAAATACAGTAAATATGCTCATGTAGTGGTTCAGCATTGTGAAACGTTTGGGAACTGCTGGCATACTGTATGTGTAGCAGGGGCAATGTGATTCCCTGAATTTCCCCTCTCACGGTGATTTTTTTTTTCTCAAGGATTGTTACATATTGTATCTTTTTCCTGACACTGGGTGTGGTTTTCCCACGCTGGCACCCTAAATGACAAGGTTACCCTTACTCTGCCTCTTTTGCGACTTATCAGAGGCAGAGGTACGTGTGTCATTGTGCTGTTTTGTTGTTTTAATAAATCAACCATTAAATTGTTGTATATTGTCATGGGGAAATTTTCAGCAGTGAATGTCAGGATGTTGTGCGTAATATGCGCGAGTTTTAGAGTTTTCAGCTGCATATTGAGTTTGCCATGCTGCAGCTAGCTAGCGCAGCTGCAGGTATCAGGGATATTACTATACAGTTCCGTTGCATAGCCTACTAGTGGATGCGACTGTGGATGCTAGTATTTTAAAGTGTGGTTGCCTGTGTGTTGGCAGGAGTGTGACGCGCCTGGCTCGCTCCGTGCCTGAGTTTGTTTTCTTCCCTGTGTTTTGTCAGGTATGCCATGCTTTGTGTTTTCCCTATATTCTGTTTATTTTGTGTAAATTGTTTGCACTCGTTTTGTGCTCTTTTGCGACTTATCAGAGGCAGAGGAGTGTGACGCGCCTGGCTCGCTCCGTGCCTGATTTTGTTTTCTTCCCTGTGTTTTGTCAGAAATAAAATTCTTAAAATCAGGTCCTTTGTGGCGTCCCTGTTCCACACACAACACAACGCGGAGTGCCACGGAGAGGGGAGACGACCTCCGTTACATTGGTGCCGTTTGACCCGTCGTTTGTTCAGCTGAAGCCGAACGCTGGGGTTGCTGCTGCTGCTTGGATGGGACGTTCCACCGGACCTGTTGCTGACTGCTGCTGTGCTGTTGTCGTCATCGGAGCCTTTCGTCTGCACGAACTGTCTTCCTGTGCACGTATCTTTTGCAAAGACACTGATGTTGCATATATAGTTTTCCAAGTGTGCATCTGTTGAAGGTGATACGAAAGAGCACTGTATATGTGTGTATAGCTTATGATTTTTATTTCCTTTCTTTCTATTTTTTTCTTTCTTTTTCCTCTCAAGTTTTGAATGGTTAGATTACCATGGATGTTGGCGGTGGTAGTCGAGGGCGCTCTAGTTTTGGGAGGGGCCATCTGACATTTACCTTGGATAGCTCTAGTCTGGCTGGTGCAAGGGGGGTGGACAGTGGGTACTCTAGTGTTGGGAGGGGGAGGAGCCTTCTCACATGTAGTACTCCGGGTAGCCCTAGATTTGTGCCAGTTACACCCATGCATCAGGATGTCCCGCCATTCAATTTCACAGAGTCTGACACTCCAGTAAAACTGAGTAGTGAACAAGTGAGGGAGATCAGTGCCAATATTAGTCAGTCTGTCACTGCCAGTCTGTTGAGTAATGTTCAGTCAGGTTCTCCTACGCCGCTCGCTGCAGACCATTCCTTGTTGGGTGGTACTCTTATTGATGCTTCAAAGTTGAATCTCGTCCTAAAGTCTGAGAGGAAGGAGCCACCGTTCTTTAGAGGTGATAGCACTGATAAGTACTCTCTGTGTGAGTGGGAGGGATTAATGAGGGTGTATCTGAGTAAGAGTAGCTGCACTGGGAAGGAACTTGTGGATGAGCTCCTGAGCAGACTGTTGGGCCGTGCCAGGGATGTAACTCGGATTTGGCTCCGTAGTAATGTCCAAGTGTCGACCTCTGGTGATGTGGATGCTGTCTTTTGCATCCTCAGACAGCATTTTGACAGTGTTGTGCATTCTGGCATGCCTCTTGCGGATTTTTACGCAACCACACCTCATACCAATGAGCAACCGCTTGATTACTGGATTAGGTTGAATAAAGCGGCAGAAGTGGCGGAACAGGCCCTTGGAAGTGTAGCTAAGTCAGTGTGGCTGCAGACTGTAGAAGTTGCTGCCATGTTTATTAGGCATTGTCCTGATCGTGATCTTTCTTTGGTGTTTCTAAGCAAGCCTCAGAGTGAGTGGACGTCCTGTGAAGTTCAGGCTCGTCTGGATGAGTATTTACGAAACCGCAAGGGTCAGAGGGGTCATGTGTCGCAGCACACTGTTGCTGCTGTCACGCCTGTAAACGAGGCTGTGAGTGGCAATGTGTCGTCTGGTGAGTCTTCAGTGGGGGTGGGCGTGCCAGAGTGCAACTACAGAGGGCGCCACTCTAGACAAGTTACTGGGCATGCTAGAGAAGGCATTAGCATGCAACGTCCAGGCTGCTCAGCAGGGCCACCCTAAACAGGTGAGGAGACGCTCTTTCAAATGTGACGTGTGTGAGAGTGTTGACCACTCTACCCAGTCTCACTGTAGGATGCATAGGTTGTGCTTTTTGTGTTTCAGTCCTGGGCACACACGCTCACAGTGTCAGAGTGGACTCAGGGTGCTGGGCGTGCTGTTGGCTCTGCTGCTGGGGGGGCGGCGCAGAGGCCGTGGCCAGCGCAGGGAAACTAGAAAGCCTCCATTCGGAGGAGGGCAGTGGCAGGCATCTGAGTTTACCCTCCAATTTAAATGATGATATTGAGTCTGTCTATTCGTATTTGTGTGAGACTTTGCCGAAATCGAGTAAAATAGTCATGCAAAACACCATGAGAGCTGCGCAGAGTGACAGTCTGTTTTACACGTCTGTGTTAGTACAGGGCAAGGTTGAATTGAAGGGGATGTTGGATACTGGGTCAATGGCGACCACGCTTAGTGCAGAAGCTGTACCGCGTCTGAGGGAAGCAGGTGTGTTGTCAGGTGAGTCTCCAGCCCCTGTTGATATTGTCCTGGTTGGCTGTGGGGGTAAGCAGACTAGTCCTCTGGGTGTATGTGTTTTGACAGTTGAAATGTATGGATTCTGTTTTGAGGTCCCGGTGTTAATTGTTGAGGGACAGGTGGATCCATTGATTATCGGCACGAACGTTTTGAAGCCTTTGATTAGGCAGTTTAAGTCCAGTGATGCTTTCTGGCGGGTTGTGTGCCAGCCTGATGTTGCAGGCCAGGATGATAACAGTCAATTTTTACGTCTGCTATCCAGTCTGGAGAGGTGGAGAGGGGGGTCCGTCCCAGATAAAGTGGGCACACTGAGGCTGAGGAGTGCAGTCACGCTACAGCCCATGACTGAGCACCTGGTGTGGGGTAGGTTACCGCCTAAGACACGCATCTCTGTCGGCAGCACGGTTGTTGTGGAGCCCAGCACTTCGCGCTGCATTAATAGACAGATGCTGGTAGGGCGTGTTGTCTCTCCCATGTGGGGAGACGGGTGGCTTCCAGTCAAGGTTTTTAACCCTACATCGGCTGCAGTAACTTTGCGCCGAAATGCGAAGATAGCTGACGTATATCCATGCGTCGCTTTGGAGGATTTTGATCAGGATTTTATTTCACAGCATGTGGCTAAGGTGAGTTCAGGCAGTTCTCATGGCAGCTTATCTGTCCAGGGTGATTCAGGCGGCGGTGCAGGTAATGGTGACTGTTCGCTGCAGAGTCTGGGGCTGAGTGCTATACCGATTGATGGTTGTCAGGTCTCTTCTTATTGGAAGGATAAGTTGGTTGATCTAATAAAAGAGTATGAGTCTGTCTTTTCTCGCCATCACCTTGACTGTGGTGAGGCGCGGGGGTTTTGCCACAGGATTAGGTTGACGGATGATCGTCCCTTCAGATTGCCATATCGCAGGTTGTCACCAGCCCACTACCAAAAGTTGAAAGAGACTTTGGATGAGATGGAGGAGAAGGAAATCATTAGGAAGTCTAGTAGTGAGTACGCTTCTCCATTGGTGCTGGTGTGGAAGAAAAATGGTGACTTGCGTATATGCACTGACTTTAGGTGGCTCAACGCGCGCACTGTGAAAGATGCCCACCCGCTCCCCCACCAAGCTGATGTCCTCGCAGCTTTAGGTGGTAATGTATTTTTCTCCACCATGGACCTCACGTCGGGCTATTACAATGTGCCATTGCATGAGGATGATAGGAAGTATACAGCCTTCTCATCGCCATTAGGGTTGCATGAGTACAACCGGCTACCTCAGGGGCTGTGTAATTCACCAGCCACTTTCATGAGGATGATGCTCTCTGTCTTTGGTGATCAGAATTTCTTAAGCCTGTTGTGCTATTTGGACGACGTCCTAGTGTTTGGCAGGTCAGAAGAAGAGAGTTTGCAGCGCTTGCGCATGGTGTTTGAGCGGCTCAAAGAGCACAACTTAAAGTTGTCGCCAGCGAAGTGCAATTTTCTTAGAAGGTCTGTGAAATTTCTGGGGCATATCATTTCTCAGGATGGCGTTGCTAGTGATCCGGACAAGGTTGAGGCTATTGTGAATGTTTCACAGTCAGATTTAATGGAGGCTGATGGGGTCACACCATCTGCGTGTAAGATCCGCTCCTTCTTAGGCATGGTCGTTTACTACCAACACTTCATTGAGAACTGTTCTGTGAGTGCGAGGCCACTTTTTGCGCTTACAGGTGGGTCTAAGCGACCGCGCAGAGGTAAAGGTGCAAGTAGGCCTGTGCACAGGAGGAAGCTCTGCCCTCAGGACTGGTCCCCTGAGTGTGCAGAGGCTTTTCGGAATCTTAAGTCTGCACTGGTGAGTAGTGTGCCGTTAGCACATCCAGATTTCTCAAAGCCTTTTCTGTTGTCGGTGGATGCTTCCACTAGTGGTCTTGGGGCTGTTCTGTCACAGTTACAGCCTGGTGAGGACAAAGCCCGGCCTATTGCTTTTGCAAGCAAGTCGTTGAATCATGCCCAGTCTAAATATCCTGCTCATCGGCTTGAGTTTTTCGCTATGAAGTGGGCTATTTGTGATAAGTTTAGTCACTGGTTGCGGGGTCACAGGTTCACAGTGTGGACCGATAACAACCCACTTAAGTATGTTTTGACGAAGCCGAAACTGGATGCTTGTGAGCAACGCTGGGTGGCTAGGCTGGCGGCGTTTGATTTTGATATTTTGTATATTCCAGGCCCTAAGAATGTGGTTGCACATGCGCTGAGCAGGGAGCCGTTTGTAGGACACAGAGTCATGCATCGCCTGACCAGATCCGCCTATGTTGACTTGCTTAAAGAGGCTGAGAACTTGCAGGTGGATTCAGTTCAGGACATGTTTCGCCTATCCTCCGAGCTTGCTGAAATGAGAGAGCAGAGAGCTGCCTCCGTGACTGATGGTGTGTGTGTTGGGGCCACATATGCTGTTCAGGGCGAGACTTCTGTGACTGAAGGTGTGTGTGTTGGGGCCACACATGTCCCCGGAACCTCCTTATCTGACAATGTGTGTGTTGGGCCCACGCATGTTGGTCAGGGTGAGACTTCCGCGTCTGTTGGCACGTGTGTTGGGGCCACACGTGCCACTCAGGAAATTGCGGGGGGCAGGGTCTCACGTGACGAGGTCTCCGCGGTTTTGCAGTCGTCTCGTAACTGGGAGGATGGTGCTAAGCTTAGGGCTATCTCTCATGCTCAGGAGTTGAGGACCATGTCCATGGCTGGTCAGGATACTTTGCCTGTTTTTAGTCATGAAGAACTGTATGACAAACAGTGTCAGGATCCTACCATTAGCAGGGTCAGGTTCTTTGTTGATAGGGGGCGACGCCCGTCCAGGCGTGAGCGGGTGCATGAGTCCCGGGAGACGCTAAGGACTTTGAGACAGTGGGGTAAACTCACAACACGGTTAGGTGTGCTTTACAGAGTGTTGAAGAACCCTGTGTCTAAAAAGAATGCCTTCCAGTTTGTGGTGCCTGAGGCACTGAGGGCCACTGTTCTAAAAGGAGTGCATGACGACGCAGGTCACCAGGGCCAGCAGCGTACTCTGTGGCTGGCTAGACAGAGGTTTTATTGGGACACACTTGAAAAAGATGTCAGGGATTATGTGCACAGGTGCATGAGGTGTGTAGTTAGCAAGGCTCCAGAACCTGAGGCTAGGGCTCCTCTCGTTTCCATTGCTACCTCTGCTCCGCTGGAATTGGTCTGCATTGACTTTTGGTCTGCAGAAGATTCTAATAACAAGTCTGTTGACGTTTTGGTGGTTACTGACCATTTTACCAAGCTGGCTTGTGCATATCCTTGTCCCAATCAGTCTGCTAAGGTGGTTGCTCAGGTCCTTTGGAACAAATTTTTCTGTGTGTATGGGTTTCCAGCTTGTATTCATTCAGATCAGGGGGCTAATTTTGAGAGTGCTTTGATTGCAGAGATGCTTTTGTTAGCTGGGGTGAAAAAATCGCACACCACTCCGTATCACCCAATGGGGAATGGTCAAGCAGAGAGAATGAACCGCACACTAGGAAACATGATTAGGGCCCTTCCACCCAGGTCAAAGGTCAAGTGGCCTCAAATGCTTAACAGTCTTACCTTTGCATACAAATGTACTGTGCATGAGACCACAGGTTTTCCCCCTTTCTTTTTAATGTATGGCCGCACTCCCAGGTTGCCCGTGGACTTGATGTTTCAGAGTGTTCTGCTGGATGGGGATACAGTAGACATGGACACTTGTGTTGAGTCTCTGGGGAGGGATTTGAGGGAGGCCATGGCTTTAGCTCAGTCTAATGCTGAGAAGCAGCAGCGCAGGCAAGCAGAGCTTTATAATAGGAAAGCAAGGGGTCAACCTGTTAGTGTTGGTGACAGAGTCCTGCTCGCTAATAAGGGGGAACGAGGGAAAAAGAAGCTGGCAGATAAGTGGGATGGCACACTGTACACTGTAGTTTCCAAGAACGAGGACACGCACACATACCAAATCAGGAGTTCATCTGGGGGTGTGAAGACAGTGCACAGGAACCTCATCATGCCAGTTAACTTTCTACCACTTCCTGAGACAGATGAGGGGGACGAGCATGTGTCATTTTCTGGGGGCAGCATGAGTGTTGCAGGTAGCTTGCAGTCCAGTGTGGACATTGACACAGATGACAGGACTGTGAGGTGGGTTGCCAGTCTTACTGGTGGCTCGGGCACAAGTAGCTGTGATACGGACGATCTTGGGCCAGCGGCTGTTGACAGAGGGGATGTTATGGTTCCAGACTCGATGGGAGTGGGAATAGGAAATACCTCAGTGTCCTCAGTATGTGATAGTCCTGTATGTGCTGCCTCTGATATGGGTGCTACTGAAGCTCTGTCAACTGACCTCCTGCCGTCTGTTAACTCCCCTACATACACGGATGTCCCCACTACATGTGTGTCACCAGGCCGGACAGGGGTTCGCACCAGACGGGGTAGATTGATTAAGCCAGTGAACCGGCTCATACAGACCATGTCTGCTCAGTGGGTTGGGAGTCTTTTTAGAGGAACTCATTAGAGAATGCTCACTTTCTCTTTATGGTTGTCACATGGGTATTGTGATAAGTTTCCTTTCATAGTATAATAAGGTTCCTTTCATTTTTTTTCTTTCTTGAGTCTCTCCTCTCCATTCTGTATCTCTCTTTGTGAGAGAGTGGTATTGCCATCTACTGTCTATCACGTTAGACTGTTACTGTATGATGGAGTGTATCCCCAGTTTGTAAGGTGTATATGGCACCTTCACTGTGATTGGTGTGGGACTAGTTAACCCCTCTAGCTGGCTCCTCACCTCTCTAGTCCTACGTGGGACAGCGTTCTTGGCTGGTAGACTGTATGTCTTTGCTTTGGGGTACATCTATCTACATACTTAATGATTTTTTTTATTGATTTTGGTTTTGCTTTATGTCATGTGGAGTCTGTTGATGAAATTCAGTGAAGTCAGTGGGGGTGAGTGTAGCAGGGGCAATGTGATTCCCTGAATTTCCCCTCTCACGGTGATTTTTTTTTTTCTCAAGGATTGTTACATATTGTATCTTTTTCCTGACACTGGGTGTGGTTTTCCCACGCTGGCACCCTAAATGACAAGGTTACCCTTACTCTGCCTCTTTTGCGACTTATCAGAGGCAGAGGTACGTGTGTCATTGTGCTGTTTTGTTGTTTTAATAAATCAACCATTAAATTGTTGTATATTGTCATGGGGAAATTTTCAGCAGTGAATGTCAGGATGTTGTGCGTAATATGCGCGAGTTTTAGAGTTTTCAGCTGCATATTGAGTTTGCCATGCTGCAGCTAGCTAGCGCAGCTGCAGGTATCAGGGATATTACTATACAGTTCCGTTGCATAGCCTACTAGTGGATGCGACTGTGGATGCTAGTATTTTAAAGTGTGGTTGCCTGTGTGTTGGCAGGAGTGTGACGCGCCTGGCTCGCTCCGTGCCTGATTTTGTTTTCTTCCCTGTGTTTTGTCAGGTATGCCATGCTTTGTGTTTTCCCTATATTCTGTTTATTTTGTGTAAATTGTTTGCACTCGTTTTGTGCTCTTTTGCGACTTATCAGAGGCAGAGGAGTGTGACGCGCCTGGCTCGCTCCGTGCCTGATTTTGTTTTCTTCCCTGTGTTTTGTCAGAAATAAAATTCTTAAAATCAGGTCCTTTGTGGCGTCCCTGTTCCACACACAACACAACGCGGAGTGCCACGGAGAGGGGAGACGACCTCCGTTACATATGCATAGTGGGTGCAAGGGAGTGTGAACATTTAAAAGACATGTGCATGGACTATATGTACATGGCTGTTGCTTGCTTCTTTGATAAATAGGACTATGACTTTGATTAATAGGACCATGACCATTTGTTTGTCTGTAAGAAAGCAAACCAATTGCCTATGTTCAGGAAAAAGAATATGAAAAACACAGTCTTAAACAATTGAGATTATACAACAAAGTTAACACAGCCTCTTGCTGTTTCAGCAACATGTATTTTGAAATATCAGTTTGTTTTGGTGTATGAGGCATGAAAAAGCTGTACAGATTCATTTTACATGTAATTGTAATGTAATGTTTCAGAAAACTTGACAATTAACTCCATAGTCAATCTCTCCTCCCACAATCAAACAGCATATCTTTTATTGTGGACATTATTTCAGCTAGAACTGTGACGGTCATGGAGAGACCGCACATGTCCACTGCCTTCCTTGGGCACGAGTTGCCTTTTGTGTGAACTCCGCGACACTCGCAAACACACACACGCTGACAGATGCCGATAAGAGCCATCAAGCTTAAGTCAACGCGATGCCGCTATTGACGGACTTAATGTTGTCGCCCACGAAATCGACGTTTTATAATGGTGAATGAAAACGCTAGACAATCTTGTGATTATGCTTTAAAACATTTTTATTGTGCTTAAGTAGGCGCGCAAACTTTAGTGCATTAAAAAAAGGAACAACGTAGCATAGTCATACCGTGTTGAATGCTGCTCCTCGGTGTTGGCAAGTGTCTCTCCGGTGGCAAAGGAGTGCCGTGGGGAAACGGCGTAATGTTTATTTCGTTCCGGCCACGATTGGCCCAGTTTACCTTGCTTGTGACCATGAGGGGTGACAGAGACGGCCCTGATCAAGCCGGCCTCCGTTTTAATCCTCATGTGTCATTTGGTTGAATTGTACTTTTGCTAAAATCTGCTGTTTAAATGTTGTAGGGTGTTATGATGCTGCATCAGGATTTGTCATGTTGTTGTTTGTGTTGATTGATTGTTTTATGTCCCCCCCTTTATGTGAATGGTGCTGGTCACCTGGGATATGTCTGTCTGTCTAGTCTCATGGAGGGAGTCTAGTGTTGGATGTTGGACTGTGAGTACTGCTGCTGTAATATTGTTCTCTGCCTTTTCAAAAGAGACCTAGCAGATTTTGTACTTTGTTTTGTAGTTTATTTGCGTTCAGAGATTGCTATTTTTTGTTTGCCTTTTTTTTTCTTTCTTTTTCTACTTAAAACTATTATTGTGTTATTTGAACTTTGAATGTGGACTCCTATTGATTAGTTTTAACATTAAGCCAAAAATAAAAATTACTTTTTGTCCATCTTTTTCACTCGCACTCTGAGTTTTTGGCCTGACCCAGGAGCCCTCAGTGGCGCCCTCTCGTCCATTCCTTTACAAGAACACCTTCATAGCAGTCCATGTGCATGGTGTGCATTAGTGCCCCTGTTGAATGAGAAATAAAAGTGAACTTGCCAGGGTTGACTTATAAAAGATAAAAGGTTAAAAGAGACATTTTATAATAGGCATAAGGGAGTTGTGATTTTCTGTTGTGTGGACACCTAATTAGAACCAGCTTCGGCTTCACCATCAGAGGGCTTATGGGATATCTATCTTTCTTGTCTATCTTCCCTGGTACCTGTGCTGAGCAGAAACGGGATTATAGCAAGAGGCATGGCTCCGCAGCCAGTGTTACCTGTAAACACCCTGGATGGAGTTTAATTGCACCTTCCTGTCTTTGGTTTGCACCAGTCAAACCAGGGCGTCTGTGCCCACCTGTTACACCAAGGTGTTCTGGTTGCCAGGGTGATGTAAGATAATGTGGCTCACCATTTTGCATGTCACTATGGTCCATGAGATCCAACAGCACCTGGACAGGCAACCTGTCCAGATCCATGGCATGGCAACAAGCTATGTATTTTAGCTAAGAAGACAAGGTCTTAAGCTAACAAGACAAGACACGGATAAGGACAGCCTCTTCCATCCCTTTTCATCCCTCTGCTTGGATGCTCTGAATTGCAATCAGCAGAGCAGAGAGTTTGGGAGCATGGAGGCACAGGGCCTGTCCATGGTTGTGGTCTTTCAAAGCTCTTTGAAGTTGGCCATGTCAGGATTCTGCTCCTTGTGCAAGAAGAGCCTGCTGACAAAGTTCCTGCCCAGGTGTCATCTCACCCTGCTGAGCTGCCAACAGTCAATCCTGTCCGACAACACCCAGCCCAGGCAACACCCACCAGCTAAGCCCAGTGCCACCCAACTGTCATACACCAGCATTGCCCAGCATCACTCGGATGAATTGCTGTCAGCTAGCCTGTCTCAACAACACCCCGCCCAGACATCATTCACCAGTCCAGACCAGGCATCACCCACCAGCCTAGCCCAACATCACCCCACTCCAAGATAGTTCAGCATCATCCACTAGCCTGGTTCAACAACCTGACTTTGTGTCACCTCATGGTGTCCACCAGCCCTGCCCAGAGTTGCCCCACTGAGCTGCCATCAGCCAGCCTGGCTCATCAATGGCCTGCTCAGGCATCATCCATCAGCCCAGCATAGGCATCACCCACCGTATCATCCAACAGCCCAGACCAGATATTATCCACCAGCCTGGTCTAAAAATGCACTCCGTTGTTGCCTACTGGACTGTAAATTGTGCTGATTATTCTTTAGAAACTCACCATATTACGAAGGAGCTATGAGAGCAAAGCAGCAAAGGACTCGACAATGAATTAAAGGAACAGCTGCAATTGTCATTGGAGGGGTTCCAGGACAGTTTTACAGTTCGTGATGAGGACTACTGCCACACAGGGCTGGTGCAGCACACATTTACGCTGGAGCTTACCATCCAGTCAAGATCTGCTCCCACACAAGTAGCACGTGGTCCATCCCGGCTATCCTTGTCCTGTATAGACTACTGGGAGCTGAATGCCATCACCAAGAAAGAATCATACCCCACTGCTCCAGATCAATGAGGCCCTGCACCTCTGTAATGGCTATTAGCAGGTAGAGTTAACCCTAGAGGTCCAACCCAAGACAGCGTTCTCCAGGGGGCAATGACTGTAGCAGTTCACAGTCATGCCCTTTGGGCTCTGCAATGCTTCTGCCACATTTGAGAATCTCATGGAGCTTGCCATCTGACCCAGTGCCCACCAGCACGACTTGGAAAATCACCCACCTTTCACTCTCCTGGCATACCAGTCAGCTGTTCAGGAGTCCACTGTGTGTACACCCACTACCGTGGTGTTTAGCTGAGAGCAATGCATTCCTAGCATAAGGATGGCCACCAGAATCAGAGCTCCCCAAACCTGCAGGCCCCAGTTACTTTCACCTCCTCCATGACCAGCTAGCTTCTGCTCATGACTTAGTGTGACATAGGCAGAGACATAAAACGGGATATGACTCTTGCATTATAAAAAATAATACACTGGCTCAACTTAAAAAAAAAATTAAGGTAACAATTTGCAAGGATCTTTTTAAGTAATTCCAGCTCAGCCATTATTGAGTAAATCCCACCAGACTTTTATAGTTAGACTAACTCAATTACTTAGTACAACCAACATGATTTGCTTTGTCCTCTAAAAGCTTAATTAAGCTGAACCAACTTAATTTTAATTAAAGTTAATGTTTCAATAATGTTTCAATTAATCAACAAAGGAACATAACACAGATTCAGTACACAGGTGATAGTATACAAGTAGACTCCTCTTGCTTATAACACCAAACATGACAAACTAGGTTTTCATTTCAAAACAATGACTATATATATATATATATATATATATATATATATATATATATAGAGAGAGAGAGAGAGAGAGAGAGAGTTTTCTTTAGTCATTTTGACCAACTTCTTAAAATGAGTTATCCACTGACTAAAACATCTACATGTAACAAACTTTTTTATGTTTTTTTTATGTTTATGCTTTTTTATGTTTATGCTCTTGATTTTAAGCTTTACTCACTAACCCCATGAATCATTTTTAGAGTGTGTTGCCAGGGATGACATTTCCAGGCTGGAGAGTTAGTCTGGGTGTATTGCCCCCAGTGGAAGAAGGGTCTATGTCAGAAAACTCACCAGCAACTGGGACAGCCCCTGTGCCATGTTGGAGAAACTGTCAGAGACGGTGTAGTGAGTCAGGCTTCAGACTCAGGGGTGGGTGGTGGTGCTCCACTGTGACTATCTCATGCCTTATCAGCCTCAGGATAGAGAAATAGCTATGCCAGTAATTGATTCACTCATTGATGCAGGCAGACTCACCTGCAGGATGAAGTGGAGTCTCCTAGACCCCTGGTCCCCTTGCGATGCAGTCAGCAGGCTGTTGATTGCCCTTTTTCTCCATGTGTTCCCACATGCAGTTTTGCGTTTCACCCTGGTAGTGCACAAGTTTTCTTTGTCATGGTCCCCCTTTGTTTTCTCTGTCTCAGTGTCACTGTCATGTTGAGGGAAATGAAGTTCTTCTCAAAGTTCATGTCCAATATTTTCAGTCTTTACTGTTGTGCGTTCTGAATTCTGTGCCAAATGAACCTGTCACATTATTTTACCATTTGTACGAAGGCACGTTTCTGCTTCAATTGTAAGAAGATGTTTTAAGCACCAGAAATGCAATATGTGTTGGCCAAAATCCCCCCTTCCATCCCACAAGCAATAGTAAAGTAAAATAATTACAGTTGTTTTCTCTGACCTTCAAACATTTACTCACTGTGGTCAGACTTAAGAAATGTAATTGTAAAATTACCACAACTTATTTTCAAGATCCAACATTTGTCCTTATGTCCTTACTACTGTGCTTCCTGGAGAGATGTAACGCTACTTTTTGGTTAGCTGAACTAACCAGAAGACGGGTGCGCTTCCTGTTGAACAGGTAGGCATATTATCATGTTTTGGTGTATCATATGCGCGTGTATTTTAATTAAATAGTGATACAAAACATTCTCTTGTTCGGTAGTTGTGTGAGGTTCCTGTGTGTGTGTGTGTGTGTGTGTGTGTGTCTGTGTCTGTGTGTCTCTGCTTCGAAATGAGACGCATTGGTAATACGTTCTTAATTTAACAACCACCAGATGGCGGCACTTGGCTGGGTCTGTTACGACCGTCCCCAGTCTTCTTGATGTGACCAAGTTGAGGTCATTCTGTTACTCTTATGTATATTCCAAACGATTTATTTCTATGGGCTTTCCTCTTACGTGAGTAACATTCTCATGAGAATAGGTGCTCCGCATTGCTATTCGTCACATGGAAGGTATCTCAGTTTACAAAGCCAATATCCATAACCATATTTTAGGTCAACCGATGCCTAAAATCCTTTATGCATTCATCCACTACTTCTTGTGTATTCTACGACCATACCCGGTTCCTGACACATTCAACCTGAGAACGGGGCACAAAATGTGGCTCGACAGTTTTTGAGCCGATTGATTTTCTGAATCAAAGGTGACATAGCCATAAACTTGAATGATTTGTTGTTTCAGCAGGTATATAAATTTTGTTTTCCTTATCTGAGCGGCAATCTCTAAACCCACCTGCTATGAAGATTGACGTGACATTTCGGCATTTGACAGATTACAGTTGAAGCGTCCGCGCACAATTTGAAGCGTTCAGTTCTAATACACGTCTCTGAGCTGCAAAAAGTGCATTTTGGTAACCACTCTAATCTGAGTATCATGTGCAATAATGGAACATTGTTTGTTTAACGGTTGTTAACATAACTGATTTTATTTCAGCTTTAACCAAGTCACATGTATCCAAATGCAAGGTGCACATTATGCGTAATATAGTTTATAATGAGGAGGGAACTGCTTGGTTGAATGACCAAGCAACAAAATTACATCAGTCTTGGAGCTGCGACTGCGAGGGCGGGGAGACCCCCTCGCCCGCCCGCGTTCTGTATTTGAATCACGTTATGAGGCAGACTGTGGGATTCCGTGCCCCCCTCCCCATCCCGTTGATGCTACAACTGAAGAGAAGCATGACTCTGACAGGCAAACCCGGTATCGAGCTTACGTCAGTGACTTGGCTGGCACATAAATGAGGGGATCCGCTTCTCTCGAAGCAAACCGCAGGATTGCAACGGCAAGGAGACTGGTACCGAAGACTTTCTAACAGGAGTTGTGACATTGTTATCCACCGCAAAGGAGCAGATCCAAAGGGATAAGACTACAAGAAGAAAAGCTCAGACTTAGCAAATGTAGGTTTGCGCGTAGGCATGTTATAATACTTAATATTTTTACGAATGTTTTCTTGAAATAAGAAATTGTTTCATTTAATGGGTAGTATAAAGATTTGTTTTGTGACATTCAACAAAGTATACAAACAACCTTGGTATATGTAAAAGCAGAATGTAGTATCCGTGTTCCTGTTCACGTTAGGAATGTATCACATTCATGAGTATGATGTTGAAGAAAATTGCTAAAAAAAAAAAAAAACTTTTACGCATAAATGAGGCAAGGTAAACCAAGAGGCAGCATGCACTCTAGTCGATTGCTTGATAACGCACGTCTGTAATTTGCAGATACCTGGAATCATGACTCTGAACAAAAGTGACAAATTTCGGAACATGGACAAAAGGCGAGGGAGTATTCCGTTTCCAATCCACTTGCAGAACCTGCATAGAAGGAGCATGCCTGTGGACGACCGGGAGCTGCATTCGACAATGCCTTCGGCGCAAACAAGTGAGCTGGCCAACCTCCTGCGATACACGTCCTACAGCTCAGGGGAGCCACACCATGAAAGCTGTGTATCCGACTCGTCCGACTCCGTCATCTCATCCGGCAGCGACTCCGAGGTACACGTTCACAAAGTAGTTCTACTGGGCGAGCACGGCGTTGGCAAGTCTAGTCTGGCACGAATATTCGGTGGAGTTGAAGACGGGCACGACTGCGATGAAGCAGGTGAGGGGGTTATTGCTTGATCTCGTTAGTTCGAAGGTTCATGTGTAAATGGTTTTTCCAGCGTTTATATAATAAAAGTGGTATACAGCATCTCGAACTTGACAAACACATACATGTTGAAGTCTGTTATATAGTAAAATGAAATGACATAATACAGAATAACGAAACAGAACGATTGTTTCTAAGTCAGCATTTTAAACTGAGCTTTCTTTTGCGCTTACCAGAGGGTAGGTTTTCCAAACCGGAAAATCACCCCTCGAAACTGTGAAATGCATCAATTTAACTTTGTACTGTCTTTTAATATCTTTTTCCCGCTGGCGAATAGGGTATCACACAGATTGATTTCGGATATATTCCGTTATTTTCAGCACCACCCATCTCCCATTTTATGTAGCACTATTTATGAACTTAATAAGTGATACCCAGTTGTTGAAGACAGAATGGCTTTAGTAAATGGATAGACGTGCATTACATTACATTAAGTGGCTACTGCAGGGAATTATTTACTGGTGCTGACAATGGTACCACTGGTACCATTGTGGTATTGATGTGTTTGTTTCCGATTCATATTGGGTTCATATCAGCATGGTCAGGTGTATTGATCTCTTGCTCTTACTTTCCCAGGAAATACATATGACAGATCTGTCATTGTTGATGATGAAGAGGCTTCAATCCTTTTGTATGACATATGGGAACAGGTGAGCAAGTTTCAATCAATTTATTTCCTTCAAATAGCTTCAGAGGCATTAGTCATGACTGTAACTATATATTGAAGCACCATGTAGAGGGATTACATATTTGGTTAAAATATGAATGTGTTGTACCAAGTAATTTTCATTCATAGAACTCAATGAGCTTGATTTGTTAAGGCATTAAATGTAACAGGTGTGTAACTCCTGTTATATGATAGGATAACAGCCATTGGCTGAAGGAGCAGTGTATGAGGATGGGCGATGCCTACATCATTGTGTACTCAGTGACGGACAAGGCCAGCTTTGAGAAGGCATCAGAGCTGCGCATCCAACTGCGCAGGGCCAGGCAGTCTGAGAACATACCCATCATCCTAGTGGGGAACAAAAGTGACCTGGTGCGGTCCAGAGAGGTCTCTGTGGATGGTGAGCCCTCTATTTCACTGATTCTTCTGGAAAATGTAAGCTGATTCAGAGTTACAGGTGTGAATAAGTTCAGAAGTCACTGTTCTACACAAAAGGAAAAAGCCATAGAAATAACAGTGAGTTAAAAAAACAGTTTCCACTCTCTGAAAGGGCACAGAATAGCATAGAAACAGGATGGTGATGTCACTGTCCATTGAGATAGAGAAACTGCTTCTCACCTGTGTCTCTTACTTTGTTTCTACCTCACAGAGGGCAGAGCATGTGCCGTGGTGTTTGACTGCAAATTCATTGAGACGTCGGCCTCCCTCCACCACAATGTGCGGGACCTTTTCGAGGGTATTGTGCGGCAGATCCGCCTGCGTAAGGACAGCAAAGAGGAGAACGCCCGACGCCAGGCCAACAACAAGAGGCGCGAGAGCATCAGCAAGAAGGCCAAACGCTTTCTGGGGCGAATGGTTGCTAAGAACAAGAAGATGGCATTCAGGCAGAAGTCCAAGTCCTGCCATGACCTCTCTGTTCTCTGAAATCCCAAAATTGATGCTTTCATTACTGAGACCAGATGCTGTGTCACAGGCTTGTTTTCAACACTAACCCAAGGACTGATAGAGCTGTACATATAAAATATTTAAATCTTTTTATTGTAATGCAAAAGATTGTACAGATAAAAAATGGCAATTTGATGGTGAAGAATCTGCATGAGGCTTTAAATGATTTCAATTTTGGTTCTTTTTTAAAATGCCTTAAATACATAGCTTTTGAATTTAGCTTGGGTATTTAGAGAATTACACCACAAAAACGTGTGCTAATCATGGGCTTGGCAAGAATTACAAATACCTTCGTGAGTGAAACAGTACATGAGGATTGTTATTATTGTTTTCCATTAGGAGGTACATTTGTTGCACACAATACTACCAACTGCCCAGTAAAATGATGGGATGCGCTGTTATGGAGAGTTGTTCAAAGGCGATAAAAGAAATGTTAAAAGCACCGTATGTGATTACCAGTGATCACCATTACCAGTAATATGGAAGCATATTTACTTGAAAATGAGTACGCAGGTTCGTACTATGGCTAAGGTACAGAGACAGGTGGGAGGAGGGGTAAAACTGATAAAAAACATGCTTTTCTTTTGTTTTGAATGCAGGTGTAAATGAATGAAAAGAAGCAATAAGTTATATTTGTTTTGTGTATTTGTGTTTTGTGTTTAATAAGGTTGATTTGCACTTTCATTTCATACTATTCAATTCATAATTTTGTTATATGTTTACATTGCTATTTTATAATAAAACATGAAATCAAAATCAGTGTGTTTTTATTTTTAATACGTGTACACTGATAAGTCAAAACATTATGACCACCTGCCTAATATGCTGTTGGTCCTCAGTGTGCCACCAAAACAGCACCGACCCACCAAGGAATGGACTCTACAAGACCCCTGAAGGTGTCCTGTGGTATCTGGCACCAAAATATTAACAGCAGATCCTTCAAGTCCTGTAAGTTGCAAGGTGGAGCCACCGTGGATCGGACTTGTCGGTCCAGCACATCCCACAGATGCTCAATCGGATTGAGATCTGGAGAATTTGGAGGCCAGGGCAACACCTTGAATATTTTATCAGGTTCCTCAAACCATTCCCGAACAATGTGTGCAGTGTAGCAGGGCGCATTATCATACTGAAAGAGGCCACTGCCATCAGGGAATACCATTGCCATGACGGGGTGTACTGGTCTGCAACAATGTTTAGGTAGGTGGCACATGCCAAATTGACCTACACATGAATGGCTGGACCCAGGGTTTCCCAGCAGAACATTGCCCAGAGCATCATACTCCCTCCACTGGCTTGTTGTCTTCCCACAGTGCATCCTGGTGCCATCAGTTTCCCAGGTAAATGGCGCACGCGTACACGGATATCCAAAAGAATCTAAAAGAAGTGATCTAAAAGAAAACAGGACTCATCAGACCAGGTGACCTTCTTCCACTGCTCCAAGGTCCAATTTTGACCCTCGCGTGCCCATCCTGTCGCCAGTTTGTGGTTTGTCCCTCCTCGGACCACTGTCGGTACTCACCACTGCTGACTGGGAGCACCCCACAAGCCTTGCTGTTTCAGAGATGCTCTGACCCAGTCGTCTGGCCATAACAATTTGGCCCTTGTCAAAGTCACTCAGGTCTTTACTCCTGCATCCAACACATTTACTACAAGAACTGATTGTTCGCTTACCATCTAATCTACCCAGACCTTGACATGTGCCCTTGTTTGGAGATGATCAATGTTATTCAGTTCACCTGTTAGTGGTCATAATGTTTTGGTTTAGCAGTGTATATTTAAAAGCAGAACTGACTAAGGGCAAATACTGTTGGAAAACTGTATTCTTTTACACAGATACTCCGTTCATGTTCAATAGTATTTTCAGTCATGAATGGGAGGGGAATTTGTTATCCCACAGTCACATTGAAAGGTTCATTTGATCTTCAAAGCTACCTGACTGAGACTGGGAGGGGCAAGAGAAAGAATGATGGATTTTTCACAGTAGATCTGTATTTCCCCAAGTCATTTTTATTAATGCTGACTGAATAAAAGTACATGAGACTTGCCATTGATATTCCCAGTACTAGCAAGAGAACAATAACATATCTGTTGTTATTTTAACTGTGAAATATGATGCATCTGAATTTTAAATAATAAATCATGGGTATCAGAGGTGGAAAACCCCGGCTTCAGAAAGTAAAAGTCCTGCCACGTATTTGTTCCACCCATGCACTACACCAGCTGAATTTAATTAGCACAACTCTTCAGCCAGGTAGAGGAGCTAATTAGTGAAATCACGTTGTTTAGTGAATGGCTACAACAAATACGTGGCAGGATTTTTACTTTCTGAAGCTGGAGTTTTCCACCTCTGATGGGTATCTCTTTTAGGTGTAGTACTTGCACTTACCTTTACAGTCAGTATGCACATTATGAACTAGTGGGCTTATTTGTGAAGTAGTGTGACTTTTTCACTTATGTGGCCAAATGTCTATACTCAGACTATTTAATGTGATAATTGATTATCTTGTTGAACACTTGTTGCAAGTGACTGTTTAACAAACTTCTAAACATGCAAAGTGCAAGTAAAAAGCAGTGTAGCGAAGGACGAGAGCAGTCACCACACCTGGCCTCGAACCCGGGTCTACAGGGTACCAAACTGCAGCTTTGACTGCAACACCGAAGAGACAGGCTCGTTGGTATGGCAGTTAGAGCGCATACTCTACCGTAGTGACAGCACTCTGTCACACTGCCATGCCCTTCGGGAAGCGCACCCATGCACTTCACGCACCGAGGCGTCCCTCACACATTCCCCTGCTGTACTTCTCCCATCCCAGGGTGCCCCACTCACTGGCGCTTCCCCCATCTCTGGGGTCCCTCATACCGGGGTCAACCCTACCTGGGGTCTCTCATATGGCTCACACACTGGGCACACCTCCAATGGCCTCACAGCAAGCCATCCCACTACTGATACCATATGTAGCGAAGGGCGAGAGCAGTCACCCCACCCGGCCTCAAACCCGGGTCTACAGGGTACCAAACTGCAGCTTTGACTGTGACGCCAAAGAGCCAGGCTCATTGGTATGGCAGTCAGAGCGCATACTCAACTGTAGTGACAGCACTCAGTCACAAGCAGGCTATCAATCCTTACAACTAATGATGCAAGTGTCTTTATAAAACATTATCTTAAACCATGAGTTGTAGGGTTAAGGAGAACAGAATGCTATTTAAGTTATTTCTTAAAAGTTGTGAATGTATTTAATTATACTTTCAGCACATAGACTACACTTTCAATGCTTGGCAAGTGCTGTATATCAGCAGCTGAATAAGGCATCTTATAAAATTGTATGAAGCCTTGCATCCTGCTGTCAATACAGCATTGTTTTTCTAACACTGACAAAAGGCTGGTTCTGCCACTTATTTCATCTATCCAGCAAAACTGTGTATGTTTTGCTCACAAAAGAATTCAAATACAAATAAAAATCAGCCCTGATGTTGTGCTTAAAGTTTGACTTTATTACATGCTTCATGGAGCCTGAATTCATGAATGAATAACTGATATGAGATCTCAGGGTTTGATTGTTTGATTTGGAAAAGAAAAGCCAATGGGATAGTGAGTCAGTGTCAGTGCTGTATAACTCACTTTCTGCGTGTACACACAGGGTCTGTGTGCCCTCCATATTTTCTCATAGTGGTTTCACTGATGAAAAAGTCTGGTTCCTCTATAGGGAAGCCAATATGTCTAAAACATTATATGAAAGGCACTATTTAAATGAAAGTGTGTGAAATTGAGTGGGAATGCACGAGCAAATGACAGGTTAAAGTGCCTGGTGAAGGAACAGATCATTGCCATTCATCTGTTTTTCTTTCTAAATACTTTTCCCCCTTTTGACCCCAAGTTTGGAGATGGCACATTAGGATCACCCTGCCGCAAAATTCTGTATACTTGGGCAGGAATACTTAAGTACAATTAGTGTAATCATCCACTGGTTATTTTTCACACCACAAATCTCACATTACATGACAAAAGAGCAAATGCTGAATGTAGGATAGCACATATCCAGAGCTCCACCCACCTTTTCATTTCTTTCAGTAAAACTCACATGACAACATTAAAGCAGTGTGCAGACATACCATGTCTCCTATTCCAGCATGATTATTTTCATCATCTAATGCCCACAGATATTGTTGAAGATGTGTACTCTTCCTTTTTGTCATTACAATGTTATGCAATACATTTCATATTAATTATCAACTGAGACTGTAGACCCTCTCCTCATGGTACAAATAATAAATAATATTATAATTTAAACACACCTTTGCTGTGTTGTGCTCTTATAGTTCATGTGTCAGACAGTGCAGTCATGTAGGATAAGTGCTTAAGATTGCTGAGGATTGGTGTTCTTGGAAACTGTGACAGCATTTCCCCCTGGTATCTCACCAAGGTATCCCAGCAGCATCTTATAAAATTGAAGGATTAGTCTCCCTCAGCTACTACAGACAGATAGTGTGGCATGTCGTGTCCATCCATGTTAGTGTTGCTATGTGGTTTCTGTAGGCTCATGTGAAGTGAAGCCTTTGTCGTGTATACAAGTATGATCAGAGACCACAGGCCCTTTGATTCATCCTTGGCCTCTTTTGGTGAAATGACATAACTGTGCCCCTTCAATGTGAACAGACAGTCAGTAGAAATACAGACAGAAAAACATACAGACCAGGCCTGATACAACACCCCTGTGGCTAGGATAATGAAGTGTACTTTTCCACAGGGAGGAGAAAAGCTCCTTTCAGAAACTTGGAATATTAGTGTTATACTACTTTACTCAAGTAAGAGTTTTTTTTCACTCACTGGGCATTATTGAAAGACACCAGTGAAGTAAATGGTAAATGGTAAATGGACTGCATTTATATAGCGCTTTTCTACTCATTTGAGTACGCAAAGCGCTTTACAGTCATATGCCTCACATCTACCTACCAGTGGCTGCCATACAAGGTACCAACTGGCCACTGGGGGCAGTTGGGGGTTCAGTGTCCTTCTCAAGGACACTTCGACACTCTGCCAGAATGGGCCAGATTCGAACCAGGGACCTTCCACTCCCGAGCCACTGTCGCCCCCTAAGTACAATTGTGTAGGTGGTAAAAGAAGAGATTGATTTCCACTTATGCTTTATCAAAAATCTCTTTCAGTGTTTGTCAATGCACTGACACACCAGTGTAGCACAATTAACAATTTCAGAATTGTTAATGAGTTTATTTATAAGTTTTATTTATAAGTTTAATAAAATGTTATGAATTCACACTTTACATACACATGAGCTCAAACACACACACACACACACTCATGCAGGCTTGGTGTCATGCATTTAATCACTCTGTGTGTGTTGCTTACCATTGCAGATCACCCATTGCAGATTACTGTGGAAAACAAACCACTCATATGGTCTCTTGTCAGTTTTAATGTGCTTGAAGACTTGATATGTATATACTGATATTCACAGATCCACTTTCCTTGAAATACCACAACCTTGTCTTATTATAAATTAATCTAAATAAGTCCAAAAAATGTGTTCCAAACTTGATAGCAAATAAAGTATTTGGAACATAATTTGTGTATGTCTTTTTGAGGACAAATAACTTGCTGTGTATGATAATCGAATGGCTGCTCTCATCCACAGAAAAAGCTGTACAAATAGGTTGGCCTAATATTCTCCTTCCGTTCTTTTTGTTTGAGTGCTGCAAGTTGCAATTATGAACAAGCCTCTGACGCAAAGCTACCCCGTCTGTACATCGCTAAAATTGGAGCCCCAACACTGCAGTTACCAATGGGAATTTCATCCACAGAGACAAGCTTTTCACAAGATGGCACTTGTGCAATTGCCAGGCTTGTGCCCATGCTTTCCTTTGACATTGTAATTGGTGACATAGTGAAACTGTTGCATGGTTATGTGTCAGGCTTTTTTTGCATTTAAATTCAGGCTATCAAAACACTCTTCAAATTAAGCATATGTAGTGGGGGTGGGTAATTATATATACTTAATGCTTGAATTCAAAAGAACACAATCCTTGCAAAATTATGTTTACCATCACAAAGCAGGTGTAAGTTTTTTTCTGTGTATGCAAAAGGTTTTGTGTGGTTAATGAATCATCCATAGTTGTATCATATATGTGGCAGGATGTATGAAGATATTTACAAACTACAAAGTTTAGGAAAGCTAGGATCTATAAACAGTGACCCAAGAGACATAATGTTAGATTGTGAAATTTATTTATTTATTTATTTATTTATTGTGAACTTAAAAAAATACAAGACTGCACTGCAATGGTACAGGCTGTCACTGCCACCGTCTCTGCCTATGCAATCATGGGGGCATTTCTAAAAGACCAACAAGTACATTACCAACATTTTTGCACTTTCATGAAAATATAGTTTTCGTGAACCAATTAAAGAAACTAAAATAGTGAAATTTCATGACGGATAGACAAAGCCAAGGCAGCTGAAGGTTGTCTGCTATGCGTTACGTGCAGCAACAGCATCAGCTGCAAATGTGCAGTGATGAGTGGAGACACAAGCTCCTCTTCCTCATGTTTCACATGTATTGTCAGGGCTCCGCCCCCCTAGCAGTGGTGTTTTTGTTTTTCCCTGTCCATGTGCTTTTTGTTTTTCCTTGTGTTCCAGCCCCGACCCCGCTCCCCGCCTGGTCCCCGCCCAGCTGATTGCCCCATTACCTTCACCTGCCTGCCTGCCCACCTGCATCCCATCTCCTCATCAGCCCAGCCCTATTTCTACCCTGCTTGTTCCTGTCTTGTTTGCCAGTTCTTCTCAGCGTTTTCGTACCTGTTTCATTCCCGCAGTTTTTTGGATTTCCGAATTCTCTGTGTCTGACTCTGCCTGCCCTTCGTCTTTGTTTTCTGCCTGCCTTCTTGTCCCGTAGCCTGATCGTTTGCCTGCCCGGTTCCTGACCCTGCCTGCTCCTGTTCCCGACCCTGCTTTTGTCCACGGACTGCCTTCCGGTTTTCGACCCTGCCTGCTTTTGTTTCGCAACTTTCCTGCCGTCATTAATAAACCCGCCTGGAACCTGAAGCTCTCTCGGTCTGCGACTGAGTCCCTGCCTGAGCCCTTACATGTATATCTAGCACCCACACATCAGGCCATAGACAGCAGTGCCACGCGCTTCATGCTTGCCGCAATGGCACAGCTGCTGTCACCAACAGCAGGCCCATTTAATGGATAGTGGCCAATTATACTTTGCCTTCCATCAGTCACAGAAAAATGGTGATATGGATTTATTATGAGACCTTGTCACACTCGGCATAAACATTCAACTCTGGCCAACTTTTCCATACACAACAAGATTGTCAATACACCCCCCACACACGCATTAATATTAAGTATTGGCAGTATATTAAAATGGAAATTTGAGCAATAAAACTGAGTTAATGTTATGTACAGAGGCATGAAGGGATGCTGTCTGAGAAATTAAACCCATTGAAAGCATATACAGGATATTTATAAAATATCCAGTGTGTGTGCTGGGGAGTTAATATATATATTAATATATATATATATATATATATATATACATATATTATATTGTCCAAATTGTAAAACCAAACTGGTAAGATGTGAGGGATGAAAGGTGCATAACATGTAATTAGTGTGGGTAAGTGGATTTCAGGTGTTTCTTAAAGAAAATAAAGATGGAATTATTTGTGGCATGATCATCTGTTTAGTTTTCATCAATCTTACTTTGCAGCTGTACACACTATCCTTAGTCAGCCTGGAGATAGGACACATCCACCATATTCTGTAAAGAAAAGCAGCCATTCACTGCTTAATTCATTGAGAATAATTGCTAAAAGACAAAACAAGCTCCAAGAACACAGAGAATAACATCTTATGGATCATAACTAACAGATATATTTCAGCATAAAATAGAACTGAACTAAAATAATTCTAGTATTATTTCATCTTCAAGTTATAATTGACCTTTAGGAAATAAATAGCGTGGCAAATCCTGTAATATCACCAGCTTCAATACAAAAAAGACACCACATCCATTGCAAATTTAATTCCAAGACAGAGGCAGTAAGACAAAGGAAAATTAGCTTTGCAAACTATGATAATTTATGATAGTCTGATGTGTGTCTAGATTGATTATTACAGTTAAATATGTAACATTTATATTGTAAAAGCAATTTCCTAATCAAACTTAGGCAAAAAATATACCATATCATCTCACACTTGGCCACTTTCAGGATTGCGTTAGTCCTCTTGTATTTGTGATCTAAGAATAGCTGTAAGCAATTAACTAAGAATAGTCGTAACAAAAACTTTACCATTTATTCAGAACAAGGTATCTATTGAGGTCCTCTTCATTATTCTGGAGAAATGGACAGGCTTAGTCATACTTTTGTGTGGATAGCCTTCAGTCTGATCGAGTTCAAGGTACCATGGGCTAGGGGAGACTTTCTGCGTCAGAGATGACTCGCACCCAGGGATTTATGTCACAGATATCCTTCATCATTGTGTGGTGTAATGGAGGTGGGCATGTGTGCACCCATCACAAAAACAAGAGAATAAGTCACTGCTGCTGGCACTGAAGCATAACCTTCAGGAGAGTGCTGCATAAAAGTGAGCTGCATGGAGGAACAGCGACAGAACCTACAGGACAGTCTGGATGGTTATGTTGTGAAGTGGCCTTCTCCTATAATATATCAGATCACCCTCTCAATGAAAAATACATTTTTAAAAGCAATTTGTTTGTTCATCTTGTATGAATCTATGTTTAAATATTTGTTTGCTGTAAAAAAAAAAACAGTATAGATGATTACATTTAATAAAGAATAATATATATGATCAGAAGACATTTACACATTTTTTGTGAATTGCACCTATCATTTGGGATAAGAAGAAAGAAGATGTGAATTGTGTATGCATATTTGAACATGGGCACTTAAAATAGAAATGTGTTCTACTAAGAGTCAATAAGAGGGAGAAAGAGGTGGAATTTTTAAAGATGTCTGCAGGCAACTGTGCAGCACTTTCAGTAACAATTACTGTGATTACAGACTGTATCAGAGAGTATCATAAAGGTGTAATGCATGTTTGCTTTTTAATTACTTTTGCCCCATCATGGATCAGATTCCATTGTTCCTCTGTCATTTGGCAGGAAATCATCTTTAGTGCTATTGTCCAGCAGATCATTGTTGGCCATAGTTTCAAATACACGTCTATTTTATACAAAAGAGATAAATGCCCCTTTTTACTGGTTCTGTAATGTAGCTGCCAGAGGGCCACCATATTCCATTCGATTGGACACGATTCCATTCATCAGAAGCATCAGGCTATTAGAGCAGAGAAAATATGTTGAAAATCTTCACTTCTTGAACCAGTATGATGGTCACTTACACAGTACTGTGCATTGAGAGAAGATATGCTGCACTTCTTAACACATAGGTAAATTAATTCATAAATACATAATATATTATCCATTAATTTAGCCATAATAATGATGAGGTTACCTTTTTGAAACCTGCATCTTAAAGAGCACAGTGCAGGCAAAGACTATTGTGATAAAGTCTGTCAGGCAAGTCAGGCAAATACAGCTTAACACTGAATACAACTTACAGAAGAACATTTAAATGATCAGTTTGTTATCAAACAGCTTCAGGAGTTCATACCGAGCTGATCATGTGAATCAGCTGTGTTGGAGCAGGGAGAGATCTAAAGCATGCAGGACAAGGGGTCCTCCAGGAGAGGTTTGGGAAACGCTGGTGTTGAAAATCATTGTTCAAAAATAAAATAGTTAATGTTTTGAAAATAAAAATTTTGTTCATACACAAATGTCTGCATAGTACACGAGATGATTAAATGTGATTTTTTAAAATCAGGAATACATTTTTTCAGTTAATTTGAAGAAGGATGCTTGTTTATGAAGTCCCAGAAGCTGCTTCCACCTGTTATGTAGACAGAGATGAATGCTATTATTACTAATTTTGATACACATCTGATCTATGGCCAAAACTGGCTGGATTTGGGGTAAGTTGTTAGGCTGAGAGTCATTATGACCACAACATAAACCTCTACATGTGTCAGCTGTGGATTCTGGGCATGGTAACAAATGCAATCACTCATCTGGCAATCACATTCAGAGAGAAATACATAATCTGCTTCTGCAATCACATACCACTCATGGAGCCCTCCTGTTTCCTTTAATGTGTGTACAGAATTTGATGTACTTCATCATAGTGTATGGATGTTACTTATAGCATCCACTGAGGTAGCTCATGCACACTACAGCTTGCAATTATGTAATTCAACATCAAATGTACGTGATATAATAATGGTTGCTTCTAGTCTGTTCATGTTCTACTGTCTCTTCAATGATTACACTGTAGACATTTGGTAGGTGTTGTAATACACACACATTGAGGGGCAGGTTGTAGGTAGTGTCAGATACACTTTGAATCATAGGGTATAGGTTTGTGAAGTGTGCCCCTTTAATATCTCCTTGCCCATTTTGCCCAGAATCCCTCTTGACAACAATTGGCTGGAACAATTCTTTAAAAATCAGAGAAAAACCCCTTTAGCATCACCAGCCATATGTTGTTCAGAAACATTTACAAATTACTATCAATGACTTACAAAGGTAAGGATAATCAATCTGCAGTCCAGGGCATTATGATTACTATAAAACAAGGTTTATATGAACAAAAGATAACATATCAAGTCAATATTTGAGATATGAACAGTTAAAAAATGAAGCTTACATACCCGAACGATATGCTTTATAATCATTAATGTTGTAGCAACACTGAAATGTCCTGTTGCGTGCTTTCACCAATAACATCATTGTATCTACCAGATGTGATTGCTATAATGTTAGCTTATGGGTGATCAATACATAATACCGTAGGTAAAACAGTCAAAATAAAATGTTTTAAACCACACAGATATACATAAATTGCATATCTGGCCAGACAATAAAAGTTGAATAATCAGAGAGACAATCTCTGCCTTCATTAATTGCTACTAATGAGCAATTAACTCTGACATCCTTAGTACTCCTGTTTTGTGTATACAGGTTTCAGATCAAGGTATCTTCTCTTGTAGTCTCCCTGATCTAAATCATTGCCACCTCTGTTGAGTCTAGTGGGCCACTATGAGAGTCAAACACTTTGTACTCCTTGCCTACTCCTTGGTTTGTGCCGAACCAACTTGGTTCTGTGTTGTTAGCACCTCACCATAATGATACCCTGACCTTTAGCTGTTTTTCTGCTTTAATAATATTCCTCTGGGCCCAGCTCTTGCATCAGTTGGTGAACAATTAACACTGAACACCTGATTAGTTCATAAATGTGGGGATGAGAAGCCCTGTTTTGCTTTTGCTGTTCAGCAACCTATCCTCATGGAAAAGTAGCCAGATTCTGATGTTTGTCTTTGAGATATTTATCTTTATCTTGCCTGTAGGTGCCTCGCCAGAAGAAGCACTAATTAACTTGTTCAGCTTTTGATGTGAAATTATTATGAGTTTATTGCCAATGGCAGAACTTCACCATCTAGCTAGATGGCTAAGCTACTTTACAAAAAGTAACAACTAGGTAAATGCCTGGACAGAATCATTCCCCACCTAAGATATAAAACAATCACAAATATTGTGTTATTATCTGTACAGAACTGTATGGACAAGCTGGTTTCAGTAAAAAGAACTAATAGCTTATATAGCTAGACTAACTAGCATTCGTTAGTAGCTAGCTAGCTACAATGTATCCTTTGGAGGTAGCTATGGATTTCAGGTAGCTAGCTTGCCTGCTTATAAATGTGGCCTAATGAAAAAACTGATTAAGCTGTTCTGAGGGCTTCCATGTCTGCTGCTGCAGTTGGCCATCTAGCTTTCCTGGGCAGGTTGGTAGCCAGCTGTCTAACTGCTACATGAGCTAATTATGGCAATCTTGAATAATGTGCCCATTTGTGGTTCAGTGTGTAAATGCCAGAATAACTAGTTCACTAGGCAGTGTAAACTGTGAATAATATTTGGTGCTCCTCACTCGTTAGCTGGGCCATAATTGATGCTAGCAAGCTAGCCATCTCTGTAGTTAGCTGAATCAGGATGATCTTGGTAGGATGAGTTTGTTTAGGTCTATTTTAATCCACTCGCACTAGGTTTTTATGCACAGTAGTATTTCCCCTTTCATGTGACAGTCATTCATAGAATCATTCTTTCCTATTGTCAGTGCTTGTCGGGTCTCAGTGTATAGCAATGGGACTCTTGCCATGCGCATGTTTTTATTTCTCTTTGGATGCTGATCACTCCAAAATATGAGGAGGATTTTTATTCTGAATGATTCATCTGACGTGAGTCAAGTCTGTTTCATGACTATGGTACATTTAACTGAGCTCATCCATAAAATTCTGTACAGATAATAACAGTGTTAGCGGTTGTCATATACACTGATGAGTCAAAACATTGACCACCTGCCTAATATGCTGTTGGTCCTCCGTATGCCACCAAAACAGCACCGACCGGGCGAGGCATGGACTCTACAAGACCTTTGAAGGTGTCCTGTGGTATCTGGCACCGAAAAATTAGCAGCAGATCCTTCAAGTCCTGTACGTTGCGAGGTGGAGCCGCTATGGATCGGACTTGTCGGTCCAGCACATCCCACAGATACTCAATCGAATTGAGATCTGGAGAATTTGGAGGCCAGGGCAACACCTTGAACACTTCATGTTCCTCAAACCATTCCTGAACAATGTGTGCAGCAAGGGCATAGGTTTGCATATGGACGGTAAGGACATGTCCCTACCAATATTTTGGGAGAACAGAATTGTCCCTACCAACATTTGAGCAAACTCGTTCGCATTATCTTTGGAGTGAAGTCATATTAGATAATTCCGATGTGCCCTCGGTGGTTGTGTCCCTACCAATGTTGAAACCAAACCTACGCCCTTGGTGTGCAGTGTGTAATGTTTTGGCTCATCAGTGTATGTTAGGTGGGGAATTATTGTACCCACACAATTATGTGACTGTTTGCCAATAAACTCAAACTCTGACACAGATGTTTTTCTAGTGTGGACAAACATCAGAATCTGTCTGCATGTTCATGACATTAGGCTGGTTCAGCAGAATGGATCTTTTCTATAATTGGTATGAAATATTACTTGTGCAAAAAAACAAACACTGTATTATTAAGAGGCAAAGTTTATTATTCTTACAAATACAAGCAGCAACAGCACCGTAGGTTATTCATAGCATGCTCATAACTGATCTCCTTTGTGTGTGAGAGCTCATGTGAAGGGCTGCTCACTTCCTCTTCCTCTTCCTCCTCCTCCTTCTCCTGCTCATTCCCCCCTACTTGAAATATATTGTGTGGAGTTGAAGACAACCTGAGCTTAAATAACAATTCCAAACATTGTTCAATGCTTCTTCTCACAGATTGTAAATGACACAGGTTTTGTATGTTGGCATCATGCTTTTAAGAGCTGGTAATGGCTGGAATATATATGGGACAGAACTCAGGTTCTCCAGCTCAGAGGTATGATTGTTGACAGATTGTTGAGGTTCTGAAATGAAAAGAGGGCTTTCATGTAGAAAAGGTGGGAAATTTGTATTTTGTAGTGTGACCAGGTGGTACTGTCAGGAGTGATACTATGCCCAAATAGTTCACCCTCCTAGGGATCCGCCCGCCACAAGAATGCCAGGACAAGGTGAGTAGGATAGCAACTCTTTATTCTTTTTTAAAAAAAACACAAATTTAACAACACAATTCATAAAATCTGAGACGCCGCTATCCCTCTCCCAGCGAAGCCCTTCCCCCTATCCTTCTATCCACCCCTGTCTGCCCTCCCCGTCTACAAACAGGCAGGAACTCTACCCAACCGCACACACCAAAAAAAAAAGGAAGAAAAAAAAAAAAGGAATCCCCACACACACACACTTAGCCTCACTGCAAACACCCGTGATCTGGCGTCCCCGCCCACCTGGACGCCGGGAGAGAGAGGACTACTCAATTTCACCACCGAGGGGGAAGTGCTGCCGCTGCGGGGGAGGCTCCTCACACGCACGCACACGCACGCACACCACACAAGACGTACATACGAAAACTAAAGTATAAGGGGGGACGTAGCTCAGCCTGCGCCACACTGCCGGGCTTCGCCTACGTCCCAAAAAAAAATTAAATAAACTCCAGACAAGGCCCCCGCGTCACTCCTGCGGGGGCTGGCGGCTCCGGCGGCGACCCACGTCTTCTCCCCGGTAGTAACTCCGCCGGCTCCGGGGGATCACACTGAGGGAGACACAGAGCAGCAGCCGGTCAGCCCTCCCTCTCCACCCCGTGCTGGTGACCCACGCACTCTCTTGAGGTTCCGCGGTACCACCTCCCTTCCAGCTAGGGGATCCACCTCCCCAGCACGCGCTTCCACGGGGTGGGGGCTCTCTTCAACCCCGGCTGCGTCCGGAACCAAGCGATGTTTTCCCCGCTCCCTCAGGGATTCGCCACTAGAGCCCCTTCGGTCGCCGCTCTTCTGAGGCCGCCTAAAACGCACAAACACACTTGCACATCCAGCACACCAAAGCAAAAACCCGAAAGAAAAATTAAACAAAGCAAACTCAAAACCCGCTCTGGGTCGCGACTCCCAGAGCTCAAAGAAAAAAAACAGCAAACCAAAATAACAAACCCTAAACTCAGCCGTGCCGGCACGTTCAAAAGAAAAAAAAAGAAATCAAAAAACCTGGCTCCACGCTAAAACCCCGTGTGGCGACCTCCGTCAGCGTCTCTGGCGTGCTACTCCCACTCACCTGCCTAAATAGTCCCGGCGAAATCGCTTACAGACAGGCAACAGGTGCGGAGCACACACCAGGCAGCGAACACCGTCAATTGCCAATTATTCAATCCCGAGCCCCCTCGCTCCCCAGGGAGTGCAGCGCGATCATGTCAGGAGGAACTCCTGATAGTACTAACAGTCAAAGGTCTTGGCTCTAGGGTACTCGACTACGCCACCTGGGGACATTCACCCCAAGAAATGCTTACGACTTATATTCCTAAGATATAGTATGGAGACTAGAGGGTTCTCACATGCAGGTAAGCTACACTCCCTGATAACTATATGGGGGGGGGGGGGGGGAACGATTAGAGCCCCAACCAGTTGGTTAAGGACTAAATACAAAGTTGATATAAAAATGTTGAACACAAATAGTAAAAAAAGCAATAAAACAAAGAAAACACCAATATCACCACCAATAAACACCAATAGCCAATATGCCTAAAATCCGTCCGACGATAAAAATCACGCACAACAAGTGGCCAAACACACCAACTCAGGCCACTTACCTAAAAACCTTGCAAGGCAAAAGCTAAACTAAAATTACAGGAGGCAAAGCAGCAGTGGCAAATCTTCCTCTACGTGCCTTCCAGTTAACATGAGGGAGACTGGTGTCTACTCGGTGTCTCCAGCACAAGACCTTCAGTGAAGCACATACACACACACACACACACACCACAGGACGCGTTTGTAGAACCACAAATACCTTTCAGCATTGATAGCGTTACGCACCAGAAAGCAGTGAACCAAAGGACTCGAACTGCCATACCTGACGAAGCGGCCATATATATACACACAAAAAGGGACCTTGGCTAATTAGTAGTTAGCCACCCGAGTGCTACTAGGGGGGCGTGGCTAAGAAGGGAAGGAGCTACGGTGGCTGAGAGGCAAAAGGGTAACTCTGCCGGTCACATTCTACCCCCCCCATTTTGTATTGGCGTCCCACCGATAAGAAATATAAAAGAATGCACATCAGAAGAATAAGGTTTCCTAACACCAGGGTCGAAAACTGCTGTGGCCATACTGCTAGAGCCAGGCACCTGGGAGTTCATAGCCCCATCTGCCCTACTCACCACTGACACTGGGAGGTGATGGGGATTCCCCATCCAGCAGTAACCCGAGAGGTCCTCCGTGGGGCTAATGCGCTGATGCAAGGGTCAGCTTCTGTAGGAACAAGTGGAACAGGGACATGAGCTGGCATTTCAGTCTGCACATGGGGACTTACTGATCCAGAGGGTCCAGGAGACGAAGTAGGTGGGTTAAGCTGGGCAGGTGGTGACAGGACACCGGGGGACCTTACAACGTAAGCCACTGTCCTGTGTCGTCCTCTTCTTCCCTCCTAACAGTCATCGCCTGGGGTTCCACAGGAGGCGACGATGTCATGATTGCGCTCCGTGGGCGAAAGGCAATGGGAGAAGTAAGCACAGGGGGGGAGTTTGCTGTCGGTGGCCGAGTGCTGTGACAGGATGGCCCGCACTCCCACGTCCAAGGCATCCACCTCCACAACGAACTGCCGGGCAGGGTCTGGCTGAGTCAGGATAGGCGCAGAGGTGAAACGGGTCTTCAGGTCACGGAAGGCTTCTTCGGCTGCTGGGGACCAGGAGAAGGCCTTGTTGACTGATGTCAGAGCAGTGAGGGGAGCCGTTACCGTGCTGTAATCCCGGATGAAGCGGCGGTAGAAGTTGGCGAATCCGAGGAAGCGCTGCAACTCCCGGCGGGAGGTGGGACGAGACCACTCCTCCACCGCTCTGACTTTCTGCCGGTCCATCTGGATGCTCCCTGCCGTGATGACAAAGCCCAGGAAGGAGATAGTGCTTTGATGGAATTCGCACTTCTCCGCCTTGACGTACAGGTGGTTCTCCAGCAGGCGCTGGAGAACGCGACGGATATGCTGGATGTGTTCGGGCAGGGAGCATGAGAAGATGAGGATGTCATCCAGATAGACAAATACAAACCGGTTGAGCAGGTCTCGGAGGATGTAGTTGACCAGGGCCTGGAAGACAGCCGGGGCATTAGTCAAACCGAACGGCATGACCAGATATTCATAGTGCCCGGATGGAGTGTTGAAGGCTGTCTTCCACTCATCTCCCTCTCGGATCCGGACCAGGTGGTAAGCGTTGCGGAGGTCCAGTTTGGTGAAGACGGTGGCCCCCTGTAACGACTCAAAAGCAGAGGACAGAAGTGGCAGGGGGTAGCGATTCTTTACTGTAATGCCGTTGAGGCCCCGATAATACAGGGATGGAGGGAGCCGTTCTTCTTACCCACGAAGAAGAACCCAGCCCCTGTGGGTGAGGAGGACGGACGGATGATGCCTGCAGCAAGGGACTCCCGGATGTACCGGTTCATGGCCTCGGTTTCCGGGGGTGACAGGGAGTACAGATGCCCCCTCGGAGGTGACGAGCCGGACAGGAGGTCGATGGCACAGTCGTATGGACAGTGCGGAGGTAGCGACGTGGCGCGGGACTTGCTGAACACTGGTTTCAGGTCCAGGTACTTAGGAGGCACCGCTGACAGATCCGGGAAGTCCTCGGGGGCAGGAGAGACCGGCGATACAGGAACCAAGGCATCCCAAAGGCAGTGGGAGTGGCAGTACGGGCTCCAACCCAGGATCGTATTGCCCACCCAATCAATGTGGGGGTTGTGCTGGGCTAGCCGGGGTGACCCAGGACCACAGAGGCTTGTGGGGTGTCAATAATGTGCAACACGATATCCTCGCGATGGTTACCGGAGATGAGGAAACTCACCGGAGGAGTGGCGTGGGTGATGCGGACCAGCGAGGCCCCAGTGATGGCGTGGGCTTCCAGTGGCGAGTGCAGCGGGACACGGGGCAGTTGCAGCCGGGCCGCCAGGTTGGCATCGATTAAGCTCCCGTCGGCTCCCGAGTCAATCAGGACAGAGACTGCATGAGGCTGACCCCCAACGAGCAGCGTGGCCGAGAACAGAGGGCGGACTTCAAGGGACTGGTGTAAGGGGGTGACGCTCACCTGTAACCCCCTGGCTGTGGGTGAGTGCTGGCCTTTTGCTGGGCAGGTTGCGATGAAGTGACCAGGCTGTCCGCAGTACAGGCAGGATCGGGTGCTGATCCTCCTCTGACGCTCGGCGGAGGACAGACAAGTGCGGACAACCCGCATTGGCTCTGGGGAGGTAGGTGGCGGACATGCAGGGATCCGTGCAGCCGGCGTGGGCGGATGTTCTCGGGTGAGGCTGAGCGGTCCACTGGCCCCTCTCTCCCGGCGTCGCTGCAATAGGCACTGATCAACTCGGATGGCTAGATCCACCAAGGCGTCAAAGCTAGCTGGCAGTTCCCGGGTGGCCAGCTCATCCTTGATGGGCTCCAAAAGACTGTGGAGGAAAGTGTCGTATTGCGCCTCCATATTCCACCCACTAGTGGTGGCCAGGGTGCGGAAATCAATGGCGAGATTGGAGACCGACCGGCACCCCTGGCGGATCAGCAGCATCTCCCTGGCGGCCTCGTGACCGTGCCTGGAGCGGTCAAACACCCTCTTCATCTCCTCGGCGAAGGCTCCGAATGAGTGACAGAAAGGAGCGCCAGCATCCCAGACCGTGGTGCCCCACTCCCTGGCACGGCCTGTTAGCAGGGTGATGACATATGCGATCTTCGCCCGGTCTGTGGGAAATGTGGAGGACTGGAGCTCAAACACAAAGGAGCACTGGGAGAGGAACGATCTGCATTTTCCTGGATCCCCTGCATACGATTCAGGGGGTGGCAATCGGGGTTCCCAGCTCAACGGTACAGGTGGGACAGAAGAGGAGGCTGCTGCAGGTGGTGCGGGGCAGTTCTCCTGGCTCAGCTGCAGCTGCTGTAGCTGAGCAGTGACGGTGGCCATGTTGGTAGCGAAACTCTCCAGGGAACTGCTGATGGCTTCCAGCTGGCTCTGATGGCTCCCCAGCAACGCACCTTGCAGCTCCAATGCCACCTTCATCTGGGGAAGGTCCACTGAGTCCATACTGGCCAGATCGTACTGTTAGGACTCAGGCACGGACTCAGACGCGGACCACAAGTGCTCTAATTCCAGGCGTTTATTAACAGAATCGTCAAACAAGCTGGCAGTCCAAAACAGGCAGGGTCAAAATACCAGGCAGGCAGTCCAAGGGCAAAACAAGGATCAAAACAGCAACAGGCAGGGTCAAACCGCGAAGGCAGGCAGATCAGGCAATCAGGACAGAAGGGCAGGCAAAAACGATGTCGAGGAACAGGCGAGGCAAAAACCAGCAAAATCCAAACAGGGAAACAGGTGTGAAACGAGACAGGCAGAAACACTGAAACAATCTGGCAAACAACACCGAGACAAGCAGGGTAGATATAGGGCTGGGCTGATAAGGTGATGGGAAGCAGGTGTGCAGGCAGGCAGGTGGAGACAATCAGGTGGGCGGAGACAGGGCGGAGAGCGGGGCAGGGCTAGAACACAAGGAAAAACAAAAAGCACATGGACAGGGAAAAACAAAAACAACAGCTAGGGGGCGGGGGCCCTGACAAAAACGAACCATGGCTAGATTTAATGGAGGCCATTGAAACATTGTCACTGGCAAGCAAGTCACACAAGGGTTAATCTTCTATTAACTCTAAACTCTGTACTATATTGTCTGTAATTACCAAGCAAATACTACCAGAATTAATCACTCCTAAAAGTGAGTTTGACCAACAATTTAATGAACCATAAACAGCTTCTCTGATGTATAATCCTATTAAAATCCCAAATCGGCAACTTTGTATGTTACTGTACAGACATGCATGACAGCAACAAAACAGTTGTTTTGTACAGCAACAACTTCTGCCTTTCCTCAGAAATTTCATGCTTCTTTCTTTCACCTCAAATACAGTGTATTACTGCAACTAATTGTGCAATAGTGCAACCTATTGCAGTTTACTTCACTTACAGTGTGTCTTGGTTATTATTGTACCACACAATATTAGTTTTTCAGTAGATTCGGTCCATTACTTCTTTTAACATCCCTCACTGTTGAAGGTGTTGGGTGTTCTCAACTGACATTCAGCTTGAATGTAGACCTGACTAGACAGCCTAGCCTGCATATTAAACTGCCGAAAAACTCTGCACAAATGCACTTTTCAGTGGCTGAAGTTCAGCTCAACACAAAGAGACATTTGTATTGGTTTATAAATAGGATGGAGGAGAAGGCCTCCAGTGCACCAATGACATCACCTTCTGCATACTGTATACCTCTGCGTTTAGAACAGGGAATCAATTAAGCATATATATAACTTCAAAGCCCAGAGATCCCAGGAGGACACCATAACAGTGTCAATGAGGCAGCCCCATGGTGACAGCTAGTGTATACAGTGTAGGTTTAGAGAGACATCTCCAAAACAGAGCTCAGTGTGATGGAGACTTGAAAAGCTGCACATGCTTCTGAGTATTATGTCCATGCTGGGGTCCTCTCCATCTTCGGTGCTGTTTCCCTAGTAGGCCCTTCTCTGAATGCAGTATAACCAAACACATCTGTCTGCCTGTAAAGGTTCCCTTCTTTTCAGATCTGGGTATGAAACCTGAAGTCCCTCATGGAAAAATTCCCTTCTCCAAGCTCACTTTGACCTATTCTGGGAGCTACAAGATGGTTGCTTGTGATTTTACAGAGATCATTTTTGATGTGGCATGTGTCTTCTCTGGAACTGCAGATGTTTTATTTATATATGAATTATGCTCTTACACAAACAAGCCCACCCCCTAAAAACGGCACCATATAAACAGCCCCAAGGCTTTTGCTAAACATTACAATTTTCCCAAAAGCAATTTATTCTCTCCCACTTTTATCTTCATAAGACTCACTTTTATTTTGGCTGACATTAAAGCATAACAGTGCATGCACATTTTAGCCCATCACTTGTTTGGTTTAAATGTACAAAAATGCTTCACATTTATCTCGTTCAGATTGTATTTTCTCTATTTTTCCATTTGCCGAGTGCTAAACCTGAGTTTTGAAAGTGTTCTCTTGCTGCTCTATCCTATTCCTGGAATACCACAGTGTCTGCACAATTCATTTTAAACACAGACATAATTACATGATTCAACTAATGTAATCATTCTCTCTGAATGTTTCTTTCCTCTCAGAGTTCTTAGAGTGTCGATAACTTGATGGATAACTAGCCAAGGACCTGATTATCCTAGTAATATGGGATATTAGACTGAATATTTTGGGAAGACACGATACTATAATCAATATTTTTATATATATGACCAATAATATGCAATCCACAGCAGATTACTGTATGGCTTATCACTGGGGTAACATTATTTGCATTGCTCACAGTTTACAGTTCTTTTATAAATATGTAAGGGTAAGCATTATGCACTAAGGCAAATATAAATAAATGAAAACATGTGGCATCAAGTACAAAACTCAAAAAACTAAGTTATGTTGTGTTGGCATTTTCTTTGCTTCTTTGTGGGGCTTATTTTTTGCAATTGATTTGCAGGTCCATATAGATACTGACCACACTCCTTGGCAGAAGAGACTCCTTGTGCCCCGCTGCTGATTGTAGGATTACATTGTAATGGTGTGATGTGCCAAAATTCTGTCACTAAGCTGTCAATAAGCAGCATGAGCCATTTGCTAATGTAATTCTTTAGCCCTAAATTACCCCACATCGTCAGAAACCCATTAGAATAAAATCCTTGCAGTCCACAATGACAAAGTTGTTTAGTTCCTCCTTGAATCAGTCTTAATTATGACCTCTTGTGTTTATTGATCTTGCACTCATAGTGGCACTGGCAGGCCACTGATTGAAATGTTCTTTGTGCCCTGAGATATTTTCATGTCAGAATGATTTTACTGTGACAAGACAGGGGTGCCTTGATGGGGTCCCCCTGTCAGTTTGAGCTGTGGGCCACGTAGTGGTGCTGAGAGAAGTCCAGACATGATTAATCACTTTGCACCAGGGGAAGAGGAGCTGTACAAACTCCCTTCATGTACTAGTGTGAGTCCAAGCCCATAAATCAATGTACTCCCTGAATTTTGGCTGAGAGTCACTGTCAACTTAATGACTTTATTTCCTGCAGGCGATACCCAATGAAAGGGAAAATAGTTCAGTAATTTACACTTTAATGGCAGGGACACAGTTTGACATCCCCATAATAACTGATAATCATTGGAAATGTTTCTTTTGCCTAAAGAACAGAGCAGTTTCATATCTAGTGCATATTGTTAATCATGCAGTACATTAGTGCAACAATCTGTTTTTATGTGTTGAAGGAGGCTGAGAGCTACACACTTGACAGTACATGTTACTATATATTTATTGTCTTTACAAACACTATCTAGACAAAATGACATACAGTAGATTTCATTATGCATATCATCCATTTAATACAAATGAATGGCTGACAGATGTGCTGAATCCACTTACCATTGGATTCAATCAACATTTGTCCTCGACTTTGACATAAAATGAGATATTTTACTTTTTTCAACAGAAACAAAATTTTGCTTATTAATTTTGGTTATCACTGAAGTATGTTTGTGAAGAAAAATAAGTTAATACTTGCATTTAACTGTGAGTCAGACTTAAGGCCAAATGTTTATTGAATTCAGGGATCAATAGTGGTGGTATTCAAACCTGAAACCTATTGCTTACAAACACAGTTCATTACTTATAACATTACACCATTGCTCTGTAGGGTAACAGGGATTCTGGGAGTGAGGTTTTCTCTGCCAGTTTCAGATTATTGTTGTTGTAGTGCATCCAGACTGCACAATGTTTACTGAGCCCATCAAGCCACAGGTGATGGTGGGTGATGTCAATGACAACAGGACTGCCCTCCCCCAGACACATCACTATGCCGTCATCAATAGGCTCCATACCAGAGGCATGATGACACTTATAATTACGCTGCAAAAAAAGCTCCTATACCAGAGATTGTCTGGATCGTTGTCAGTACGGAAAGTTAAAACAAGAGTAATATAGACCTGTATTCAAATGGGATATGTAAAAATAAAACAAAACAAAAAATACAACATTAATTTCTTATGTCCTAAACTCTGTTTTCCATTAACAAGAAAAATTAATGGTTTAATGCAATTGTGTGTCTACCAGCTAGCTTGTACCTTGTCAGCCCAATTCTAACTTGGTCATGCAGCACTTCTAATATCGTAACTCCTTGTATGGCTTTTGCTTGTGTTGTACTCTGCCTCACTTGTAAGTCACTTTGGATAAAAGTGTCTGTTAAATGAATAAATGTAATGTAAATGTAAACATTAAAGCTAAACACCATTGGCAAATTCCATATTCGTGAAACATTGTCTAATATATAATAAAGCATCACAAAAAACCTGTCTAATATTAACTATATTCAAGGTCAGAGAACATTTAATTCATTTCCACTTTTCAAGGCAGTATTGTTTTGACTTGTTTAATAGTCTCCTCTAAAAATAAATTTGCTTCACAAAAAGCTATTGTGTGTCTTCATGCTAGTCAGTACTGATTACATTGCATATCAGGCATGGAAATCTTCACTGTCCAAGCTACAGATAACAATGATTTGAAAAAAAAGAAAGGATCATCTGCTGGCTAGTCCATCAGAGCCTGAAGAGCCCTGCGGCCTTGTTCCATGTGGATAGAAATTCATAGGTCACCTCAGTGCAGGCTGACAGCATCACCTCAAAACCAGACAAACAGCTACAACCAAGCACACAAAAAATCAGGGAGATGGATGGCCATATCCATATGTCTAATTTAAAAAATTACTAAGATGTAGGTTGAGTTGTGTAATAACAAAATGAATTGATGGACATCTGGGGGTGTCTTGAGTTTGCTTTAACTTCAGGTTTAAACCACTCTACCACTGTTACTACTAAAGGGGAGGGGGGGGGGGGGGGGGTCAGGCACAAAAAATAAAAAGCATTGTTTGCCCAAGGGGGGATAAAACACTATATACCTAGAGGTAGAACAGGAAAAGGAATAATCAAATATTCTAAAAATATATATTTTATCTACAATGTTGTTTACTTTTCCCACCAAATAATAGTGTTATTTTTACTTCCAGTTAATTAGATTTAGACAGGAAATTTCTAACGTAGGCAGGAAAACACCTGTTCAACTATCTTTAACAAGCAAAGCAGCAGCCTCTGTGACATATAGCCCTCTGGATTCCGGTGCATATTGCTACACATCTCTCCTGTAGGCGGCACAACATTACAGATGTCTAGTATTTTGATATCAAATTTAAACCTAATTTATCTTCTATGGTTACTAAACGGTGGAAAATTTTGGGAAGATCTGCAGTTGCCAACATTAAAATTAATATTCAGAACTAAATACTGGGTTTATTTACCATGAATGATTTGAATCGTTGCTCTCAGTTTAGTAGGGCATGGTTCACTAAAAGGATGTCAATGGGGAGTCCATGGATAAATTATGAATAATGTATTTGAAGGAAAATGTCAGCTTCTAGTTCAGTGCTTATAACTGGGGATTACCATTGACACCACTACAAACTGAAAAAAATGAAAAATAACTCTTGGCTGACTGACTAAAATGCTCAGTTCAAATAATGAGTTGTGAGACTGAATGTGTCATATGCAAAATACAAAAGAATAAATTTTGTAATGACACGTGCTTTGAATGATTTGTCATAAAATATTAAAGTGTGAGATTTTAAACTGTGTGGAAGTCATGGGAAAGCTTATTTTATTGTGTAGCTGTAAAATGTAGCTATAGTAACTAGCTAATTCAGTTTGCAAAGGTTCTGCAATGTCATGACTATGTTTATTTGCAATGTGATATACAATATACAAACATATATACAGTACTTTAAGACAAGGTCTACAGAACACTGTAATGTAAATAATGTTCTATGGGCGAAGGTAACACACCTTTAGTCCAGCAGCCTCTGTGAATGCTGTTTATAGCTCTTTCCCTACTATGGGAGGTACCAGGAGGGGTCTGTCTGTTGTGTGTCCTGTGAGAGGCCGAACTGTCCTGGTGGAGTACCACTCTCTGCCTCTTGGTCCTGAGGTGGACTCAGTTCAACACCTGTGCTCCAAATCAACTACTATCATGGAACCCTGTGACGGAGGGCCCATATTTATCCTGAAAAAAAAAAACTTTATTTGAAAAAACAGAATATACAGTGTTGCATCATATGTATCAATACTGTATATATGAGTTAAACTGAAGTGTATCTATACTGGAATATTGGTGTCTTATGCATCATTTGGAAATTGGTAGCTTGATCACTTACTAAACGATTCCCCAAAATTTACTTCTGTCTGTTGGAGGTTTACCAATCATATCAGGAAATTTGATTCCTTGTAAAAAAACATTCATAAAAATTGTGAAAGATACAAAACTCCTCCTGGATATTTTCCAAAAAGCACTTCGAGGGGTAATCCAAGAGGGAAGTCCATCCAATGTCTGCCAAGAAAAGTATCCAGTTTACACTTCCCTCCATCCCTGCCACACCCTGTGTTTTCCGGGATGCACATTTTAGAAGAGAAAAAGAGAAGTAAACACTGCATACCTGAGGGTTTTCAGGGTAATGATTCACAGACTGAAGCTATGAATAATTCAGGGAGGTTGAAGCACTGCAATGACATAATGAGACAATGAATGCTTCAGAGTAATGACAGGGCAGTCAGGATGTTCCAGCTCCTGAATACTTTATCAGTACTTTAATAGTGTGAAATAATTGATGGTGGGAATAGTGGGTTCAATTTGCATGTGGTAAATCTAGGGCAATTCAGGAATTGGGTTTTCACTATTTAAAACTATCCATGACTTCCTAATCAGTCAATAACTCTGATGTCCAAAATGATGCTAGCCCAAAAAATGAATACAAGAGAAACTGAAAAGAGACAAGAGAAAACTGTGCACTGCCTGCCTGCCTGCCTGCCTGCCTGCCTGCCTAACTTCCTCACCTTCTCATATTCCTCCCCAGTAAAACACCAGGTGCTCAGGGTGAATAATTTCTGGACCTGCCCCTCCTAGTTTGTCTTGTCAAAGGGGCTGTCACTCACAGCTTGTCAGCTTATGAAGAAAGTCAAAGTTAGCTGCCTTTCATTAGTTCCCTTTTGTAGCTGCTGATATCCTGGGGCTCCTTTTACAGGTATTTTTTATTTCCATTTTTTGGCCAGCACACGCATCTAAAATATTTTAATGTCATGCTGTTGACAAACAATCACTACATTCACAAAGACAATATGGGTCAATTATGTTATAAATTAATTATATTTAGATTCCTGAAACTTAACTTTTATTGTGAAAGAATAAAAATGCATTGTTTCTTTAATGTAATTGTGCTTTGGAATTGCCAATTGCTCATTAGGATTGTCTCACTGCAACAACCTCTGTGCTCATGCAGGAGTGCTGAAACAACATCCTCCAGTTGACTTACATGCAGGTCAACAGCTATTTTTCATACTCATTCTTTCTCATGCCTGGATGAATGAGACAGCTTAGTTTGCTGGATAGAATTGTTAGGTAGATTGTTATATTTCATCATGTTCTGTCAAAAGGAATACAATTTTGTAAAATCACCTAGAAGGTGTTCGATTTCAGCCATATGAGAGACACAAGCACCATTGTTGCTCTGTGCTGTATATTGTAAAAGTTAAGCATTTGGCTGGTAAAGAAGCTCTTGTGCAGGTCAGACCAGCTTGCCCCGAGTAATTCTAGCTACATGTGAACTGGGGGGTGCTAGCAGGTGAGTGCTGACACCTCCTAAACTTGCAACTCCCCTAGTAAGAGTCAGGGAGATCAGAGGGGGAGCCTCTTCAGTGGATGAGGACTGTGAGTGGTAGATTAAAGTACTCTGAAGCAAAGAGATATTAGGTATGTGAATGTAGGTCAGCAATGGCTGGGATCAGGAGAAACAGAGAAAAGCCTATTAATACTGCTTCTGCCTGTGGGTGGAATGAATTGATCTATACAAACAATTTATCTAAACATTCATGAATAGAATCCCTTTAAAATGTTACCTGTTTCCAGAGACAAGCAGTTATCTCATTTAATCATCTGAACATTTAATTAAGTCATTCACTCATGGCAGCTGTAAGGATGGATAAATCACATTGTAGAGGCTTGAAAACTGGTTGCACCTCTCCTTGAAGATTATAATGGGGACAACAACCAAATATTGAGAAGGGTCTACTTTGGACAGAGTTGCTGTTGCCTTCATTTAGATATTTTTCCATTTGTTATGGGTATCTAAAAAAAACATCTTTTTCATACTCTCTCTCTCTCTCTTCCATCAGCTCTTTCCCCCTTCCTCTTCACTGTTCTCTCTTCCCCTGTTTCCCTCTCCATCTCAGATCTGCACACTCTCTGGCTCTCATCCCTCCCTCTCACCTCCTCTTTCCTCTCTATTCGGTAATGTCCACTTCTCAGAATATGACAATGTGGCAACTACAGTATGTGCCTGTTCCAGTGATGAGGAGGTGGGGCAACAAGCTCAGAGACATTAGTCTGGGAATGAGAGAGAAAGATTAACTCTGGTAGCAAGACAGATAAACAAGTGGTGTCTCATTAATAAAGCAGACTATATTTAATGGGATTTTCTTCACAGCACCAATTTTATGATACAGAAAGGTTTGACATTTGTGATGAATTTTATCACAAAATAAAAAAAAACTGTTAATAAGAATGTACTGATGAAGAAATAATACAATTTTCATTACATGTGCAACACACCAACACTTCCCTAGTTGAATGTTTTCTTAAACTTCATAATCATTTTCATTATGCCTACTCTGCTAGGACCTCACCTGACTCACTGCCTGAGGCCCTTATCTGGAATGAATGCGCTTTCACCCTGTACAGAATTAGGTATGTCTGTGCAGGATTCTAAATCCATTTATTTTTCTGGCTGATTGTGTGAGTGCATCAGCATGTTAAAAGACCATGTATTCAAATTAGGGCACCCCAAGACCGCTGCTATTTTCTACCTCTTAGTGCCTGTTGAAAAATTTCTCAGAGTTGCGAGTAACCTATATTTCACAGAGACAATAAGGAGAAACTGGAATAGCATTGCTGTCCAATTTACTAATAGAATATAATCTGTGCCTTGTTTTCTGAACAAACTCACCCACCCAAAGTGGAGGATAAACGTATGCTTATATATTTCTCTGTTGTTATTATTCATACTTATCAAGCATTACAGAAAATAAATACTACAGAGGCAACAATCTTTAGCATACAAATACCTAGGAATACAAAAACCAGGATTATCCTCATTGACCATGGGGAAATAAAAGATACAGGACAATCTTGTGATATTCTGGGGAAAAGTGAAAGTGTAGTGGAAGTGGTCAAGGTGACATTTCCAGAGGGATGATACACGTGCAGGGAGAGAAATGACAAGGAGTTCAGTTGTGCCTGACAGGAGGAGGTTCAGCATCAGCTGATGGCTAGTCATTCAGACAGTCATCTGCATCACATAAATAAAACAAATTTTTGAGATTGAACTCAATGGACGTGGAGACATGGGTAAATATCCTTCTCTTTTTAACCCTTTTCAAAAACATTAACTTTTTCACGGGCTGAGCCATGGGTCAGTTCATGTATGGCATAAAATGGTATCAAAACAACTGCATATTGCAACAATAGGAGAAACTGCTATATTTAGAAGAGGGTTCATTATTGAGCTCACATTTGTCTGCACACATTCAGTTAGTCCAATTAAATTGCCAGAGGGATTATCTGAAAAGTGATAATGTGTGCATCCCCAGTGTGAAGCATTGAGTTAAATCCCTTCCATTGTTTTAAGAGGGCATCCCCTTAATTTGTATTAAATTAGCACATTGTTCTTATAATGCCCACAATCTGCCAATAAATAAAGTTTTCATGGAGACAATAATTGTAGTGTTCTCATGGAGGGATAATCCAATCAGGAATAGTAAAACTTTAATTTATTAATTTGTGCATGGAATGTACTGGCAGCTTCACATGATGGGCACCATAACAAAGGCCATGTCTTTCTGGTTGTACTACAGATAAAGACAAAGTGAGAGTAAATATTGCTTGAAAATTGTAATTATGAACTGTCTTTTAAATCTGAATATATGCATAAAAACTAATATAATCTGGAAAAGTACATACTATTTTGAATAAATGTCAGATTTAGAGACATTTTGAGAAATAAAAATGTGTGGTGCTTTATATTTGGCATCCCAGAGAGAAAAGAAAGAAAGAAAGACAAAGCTAAGTGAAAAGGGTAGAGAGAAGGGCAAAGTCATATCAATGACCTGTAGAAGAGTTGGCCTTGTTTTGATTGTCAGGAATAGTTAGAGCAAACCCTGCCATTCGTTTCCAGTTAAATATTATTAGTCACTACTTTATATTGCTGAGGGTGATGACAGGAAGAGAGCTCTATTTGCGTTTCTGATGGTATGTGCAGCTTGCCTTTTTATGGTGAAAATGTATAATTTGCTGGGAAGACAGATTAGTCATCTTAGACTAAAACATTCAACAATTGTCCATGTTCAATAAAAGAATGGCTAGTTAAAATGAACAGGCTTTATGGTCATGTAAGTTATGTAAGCTATATTATAAATTTTGCCTAATGGCTGGTAATTTGCATTCATCTAGCTCCCTGTCATACTTACAAAAGGAATATGTCACATCAATGCCTGTGAATGAGTTGAGCTGGGGAGCACTGAAAGGACAGGTATTACTGAGATTTTCTTTGGCAGAGACACAGTGTACATTCCCCTGTCTCAGTAAGTGCAGCCAGTGAAACCTGGATCACTGGACTATCTGAGACTCTTAAATGCAGGCTTGGTTTGAATGAGTAACCATTTGCTACACCTTACTGAATTCTGTTCACAGTTTTGAGGGAACATTTTTACGGAACTTCCCTTGTCTCGATTTGCCTTAAGCCTAAATTTATTTGCTGAGATGTAAAAACCTAGAGCAAAGACAAAAATCTTGCTTGATTAGCAATTATCCTCGCATCCATTATGTAGTACAACATGAAAATAATTATCTTTATTACAAGCAACCCAATAGAAGAGTCTGCTTAAGAATGTATAAGATGTTTTTTATTTTTACATTTTCTTAAATTTCCTTGCAGCTGTCAAGCTGTGAGCTACCTAATAGAAGAGGAGGAGCCAGGTTGGATCATTGCCACCATCCAGGGCTTTGACCATGACTCACACCCCATCAGGAGTGTTTACACTGGGAAACGCAGACTACAGTCTGTTCTTGTCAGTCTCTGTATGACTGTATGGCTATGGACTTTGGCACATTTAGAAGTTTAACTTTTTAACATTGAAATCTCGTTAAGAAAAAAATGTCTTAAAAACACAGGTAGCCCTCTGCACTTGTTTCTTATTATGATCAATCAAAATTGATTTTGAAACCTTGTTTGAAAGTAAACTTACCTTAGCCTTACAGTATCTTTCTGAGATAAAATACAGTAGTCTTGAAAAAGTAAATACAAACAAATACAGAAATACAAAGAGTAATTATAAATGGAAAAAAGGATGAACTGTTTCTTAAAATGTAGTGTTTGTCAGACACTGTCTTTGTATAACAAATTGGGTGATCCAAAATCAGAATGCAGGAACTGGTGGACTTTCATAGTCGTCTGTACTGATTAGCAAGAGACAGTTGTGTTAAATTTTCTCATTGTTGTAAATGAGGAGTGCCCTGAAAATAAATCATGCAATCATACTGGGTACCTCACTCTGTGCTGATTGATTATTGATTCATTGGTTGATATTTTCATTTTCATTGATACATTCATTTTTCATGGAATGAATGCACTTACACTCTATTTATTGTTCTTGCCCAACCCATCCCTATTCAAAATTCCGTACTGAAGTTTTATTGTTTTTCATAAGGGCTATGGGAGTCCTCATTGAGAATTCAAGACGACAGCAGTAAATGTGGACAAACCTGTCAGGAATTGTAACCAGTGATGAGTCAGAAAGCTGTAGTCCCTGTGCTAAACATCATGCATATCGATCAGAGGACAGACGTGCCGAGGCTGTGTGTGAGGCAGCTCATGCTCTGATTATCAGAGAACCACAGATTATCAATGATCCTTTATCACCACTAGGGCTCACATTCAGAAAAGCAGTAATCCAAATCCTGGCTCATTGTATTACCTGGGTAATAGCTGCTGCCTTGTGAGTCAGAAAGCTTCTCTGCGAACAAGACTAGCCTGAATCTCATGTCAGCTTAAGAAGAGAGAGGGGGTGGGGAACTCCATGGCATATGCACAAAAAAAAAATGTATATCAGTTGTAACATGGTGAGAGGCCAAGACTCAAAGTGCCAGAACATGTGAAATAATACAAATGGCATACAATGGCAAAAGGGAGAATCCAAAAGGCATGTCCAGTCCAAACACAGGTCAAAACACAATCCAAGCAAGGTCATACACTAATGTAAATTTTTTTTTACATATATATGCCACTTCCACAACAGCTAGTCCTCCTCACTGCTTTGATGAGAATCACACATCTATTTACTGTATTATAGTTTGCTTTCATGCATTACTTACATCATGGTGGACAGTTCAGCTTCTTTCTGTGTGAGACCCCCAGAATCCCCAACTGATCGCTCACTCAGCAGCACAACTACATCACTATCATGGTGACAGTGTGTGACTAATAAAACATGTTCTTTTGGGATATTAACAGAGCTCAATTTGATTTGTGTTTTGTCAGGCACCTGTATGATTTTGTGGACTACTGAATTGGGTTGCTGTGGTCACAGAAATTGATTCATTCCTCTCAAAGGGACAGATGACATTAACACCTGAGCAAGGTTATGGAAGCATTTGCTAACATGCACATCACAGCCAAAAATGAAAAAAATCCTCTTTTCTCTGTCAGTAGGACTGATTCAATACATAAGATGCCAATTCATCAATATTCAAATTCAAAATTAAAATTAACACAGATTTTGGCAAGGGAAAATTATTCCCATATTCTTGAACACACTCCCCACATCCCCAGCCTCAGAGCTGTCTGGTATGGCAGTAATAAGTGTAATAAGCTGCTTCCTGTCACATTCACTGCTGATAACAGGTCAAGTTGATGCTTTCAAACTTGTTTACTTTGCTGTAGTGACGGAGGCTTTCTATTGATTTGCTCTGTCACGTTTCTCCTGCTTCCTCTGATTTTTTTTTTTTGTTTTCCAAGAGATATTAGTTGAAAATGAGGTCTCCTATCACAGCTCAAGGTAATTTTATTTCCTCTTTAAACCAGATGATGTCACAGCTTTGACCCTTTGGCTGAAAGCGTTGAATAGATTTTCAGCTGCTCTCCTTGGCAGTGTGAATTGAATTTTATAATGCAAGAGAGGCAATGGCTCTGATGCAGCAGTCTCCTAAAAACATGTCCTTGTGGATTTAAGACACAAACATGATTTTCCGCTTGTAAATTACATGTACAGTGGCTCTTTGCTCATATTTTAAATTAATTATTCAGTGAAAGAACACTGGTGCATACTCAGCATCCTCCAGCCACTCACTCTACACCATCTAAAACTTAAGCAATGATGTGGATCCCAAAATCTCCTTCAAATGTTTGTTTGTAAAATACCATGCCTTGTTTGTTGACTGCATGTGTTGTCAAAGCCTCATTCACAAATTTCAGTCAATGCTGACACATCAATGTGGTGAATTGTGAAGGTATCATTTTGTTGTCAAGAAAAACTTGTCAAAGCATCGAGAATGCAGCAGTTCAAGGCTATGGTTATACAGTCTATTTATGTGCTCTAGTTATGTGAAATTCTGTTTTAAGAAACCATTTACATTATACGTCTTCTTTAGCCTTGTGCAACAAAATAAAGAATGAGCAGACATTTGAACCACGGGTCTTATTTTGAATCAAGAATATGTCACAAACACCCACAGTATCTCTAAGGTGTCCATCTGACACTGTTGGTCACAACAGAAGGAGATCATGATGGGTCTAGAACATAAGGGTGAGCATGTCATGCCAGGCTAGGGTGACGTCACAACTTCCTCACCTCCTTCAAGTATAGTGGAACATGAAGGGAAGCCGCCTGGGGAAGAGATAAAGTGGGGACGGGGCCTGATAAGACCTCTCCCATGGGGCAGCTGTCCCACAAATGCGTCACACAGTTGTGATTGTGTATTCCATGATCAGCACAAGAGAGAAATCAGTGCAGATTAGATATATGCTATCTAAGCATGATTTGTTTGGTGAGTATGAGCTAGGGCAGACCAAGCTGTCTCAAGTGCTGTGGTCATTCACACAAACCTCCATCGTCAACAAATTCTCCCCCAATGTTGTTGCTGTGCACACTTATTTTGTTTTGTCTTTTTATCAGCAATCATTATTATGAATTTTATTCAGCAACTTCCTTTTGTACAGACCCATATCACTGATTTAACAGGCAAATCCATACAGAAATGTGAGTTAATGGTTCTCAGTGTACATAGTACTGTCAATGTTTTATCTGCCTGAATGCAACTTAATTCACAGAAAATTTGAATTGATCAGGAGAAGTTCAATATTGATGAAGGTCAAAACAGATGATGACCATAGCTGAAAAAAAAAAACATTTAAGGTGAGCATGAGACTATAACTTCTAAGATTGAATTAAAACACATGGGTTGATTGACATAAAATTTTAATTTTTGTCAGCCTGACTACACACAACATATGACAAGATGTGTAGATGTAACACTTATGTTGTGATGTTTTAGCCATGTTAAACATAATCTAAATTTATGTTCAGAGCAAGTTGGTAAAATGAGTCAGTGATCACAACTCTCTGCAAATGTGACAAATGAGAAACCAAGTTATCCTGAATATCAATATGTATTATGGATGTAGCACACCCTCAGCACTACTTTAAAGGAACCATGTCATAAATGTTATAATGATCCATACATTCACTCTAATGTTAAATCATTAAGTTCATTAGCATGTATGAATATTGGAATACATTTTTATCTCCACGTGCCATGAACAAAAATGACTATGGAAGCTCCTATGCAAAATGGAATATGATAATTTGCTCTCTCATGCTGATCTGTACTGCTAATGTATGCAAGGGTAAATGGAACAAAAAATAATATATATTCTGTTCCTTTGTAAGCAATATATTTTTGGCTGTCCATGATGGTAATAAATTCGCTGTTCATCTGCCGTGCACTTGATCGTGCTCATGTGGGTGTTAATTCAGTATCACAGCAAGGAGGTGTTACTAACATGGCGCCCTGCTGCCTCACGTTTAAGGTCAGCCAAAGCATCTGTGTGTGGGCTTATGCAGCTCCAGAGGTTTAGAAGCTGTTTGTTTGAAGTGGCTGTGGGAACGCACCTGGCGTTGGCATATGTCCCATCGCAGTGTGTTCTCTCTCAACACGCAGCATCGGCAAGCGCGTCCCAGACCGAGAGCCCTACAGGAATGCACATAAGGGGTGGGCCTCATTACCAAAGCTCTCCCACTGAGCTCTGAACCTAGCTCTGCAGAGGTGGTCCCACTTCTGTACCCCTCTCCCCATTCCACCTAGCTGGTGTTTAATTGCACATCTGCCAGTGAGTCAGCCTGGGTCAGGCCCCTCAGCTGTGCACAGACCACTGCTGCAGATTCACTAATATCACATACTCATTGATATTTTGTTTGTGGTGACATACTTGCATAACAATTTCTGCTTTTATCAAATGCATATCTGTCATGTTTGTATAGCATGTTTGCTGTGCTACAGTATACTGCTTGGACCTTTCCCATTGAAACTCTAGTCTACATTCCAGACAAATGAAGATAAGACATAACCCTTCCTCAGAACTGCTCTGCCTTCTCAGTGAAAGCCCACTCAGACCCATAAGCTCATTAAACTACATTCCTAAAAGGCACTTTTTTCTCGTTTGTGTGTTTATCTAGACCTGGTTCTCACTGAGCCAATGCCTTTTTCTGTATCTAACCAGAACACAGTTCTTCACAGGAATTCACAAGTAAGAGTTATATTCATGTTACAGGCAATATTGAAGATTATGAGAGTTAGGGATTCATTGTATTTTATAGGGAACCATCAAGGGCATCAGTAACAATTAGGGGCTGGCTCCATTTTTACAGGGGACCCTGAGGGCTTTCCTGTATTTTATGGGAAACTTTGGGGGTTATAGGTAGAAGACAGGCCATGTTGGAATGTTTCCAGCCACACAAAGGATCTAAAAATGTAATGATAAAGAAGGGCCATACAATGAAAGTGTTCAATAATTATTCCAACTGCTATATTTTTACTATTTAGGTTTTTCATGCCTGGAATCAAGTTTAAATTGTAATTTTCCCTACTAATACCCCATATACACATTTTGCTTAATCTGTGATGTTCATTCAGTTTAGCGGTACATTCAAATTTTATCACTTTGCAGTAGCTGAGCAATGAGAGTAAGTTACGAGGTAAGAGTACATAAGTCTGTCAAATAAAGTCACAGGAGCAATGGCACATACATGGATAAGCTGAGTGAAGTGAATATGTGAAGTGTAATTCATGATCCTCTATATACTGTCCTACGTACAGCTGTCACTGTCAGTACTTTGGCCCCCTAGCTGTTGTTTTTGTGTTTCTCCCTGTCTGTCAGTGTCGTCAATGCACTTTTGTTTACAGTTCCCATGTGTTCCTGCCCTGCCCTGCTCTCTGCCCTGTCCCTGCCCACCTGATTACCTGATCACCTCTACCTGCCTGCCTGCCCACCTGTATCCCATCTCCTTGTCAGCCAAGCACTATATATTCCCTGCTTGTCTCTGTCTTGTTGCTAGTTTGTCTCTGTTTCTCTGTTGTGTACTCGCCTGTTTACTCGTGTTGCTGGTCCTGTGCTGACTCCTGCCTGACTGCCTACCTTGTCTCTGCCTGCCGCCCTGCCTTGGTTGCCTGATCTGCCTGCCTGCCCGGTTCTGACCCAGCCTGTTCCTGCTTTGATCCCTGCTCCTTGTTTGCTCTGCCTTGGACTGCTTTCCTGGTTTTTGACCCTGCCTGTTCTGCTACCATAAACTTGCCTTGCGATTCTTAATAAACCTCTTGGAACCTGAATGCTCCTGGTTTGCGTTTGCCTGTGCCTTAGTCCTCTACATACTCCACTTAATTGTCAAAGTTTAAATGTTCTGCAAATAAATAATATGAAACTGGAATATCATTTTAGTATATCTTAAAATGTATTTCACACGTTAGAATATGCATGGATCATGAATTATTGCTTTTTCATGTGTATGTCCAATATATTAAATGTATTGCAAAATACATTCTACAATATATGCATAAAATCTCTTTCAAGAGGAAATTATTTATATTGTTTGCAGTATGTGTCATATGTTTTTACACATATTGACTATGTATTCCTCACATTCAGAATTACATCATACATTTATCACATTGTGACACAATTGTATTTTTCACCACATTCCTTTTGAAGCAGAATAATAGTTATTTTGTGTGCTTAGTAGGGTAAACCACCTGTGTTAAAACAGCAAACAAAGCAAATAGAGTAACAAAGCAATGATTATTCAGCTCAACGGTAATAACATTTAGTAATGTCCACAACTGCATTAAATAGCAATAAACCTGACAAACATGATATTTATAAACTCGAGACTTGCCTTAAACAGACATTCAGTCTGATGTTCTCTGAATGCCTCTGTCAGCAACCAGATATTTACTACCAGGTGTAACATGTACTATGTACCTGTTTAATTTTCATCCCTCTGATTATCAGAATCCATGGATACACAACACAGCTCATAATTCATTTGTACTTTATCTTACTAATTTGAAAGTTTTTTCTGGGCACTCTCACAATAGCCTGAAAAAACTTTGTGTTGCACCCATGTGCAGGTTAGCAGATGGACAACGTAATCCCTCTGGCTTCTGAAATGAACCATGTATCAAGGCAGACAAATCGCATCAATGGCCACTCAGCCATTAAAATATTCCAGCAGCATTTAATGGAGACAACAGCAGAATGCCTCGTGCAGAATTAACACATAGTTAGATACACCATCCACATATAGAGGCACTTCATGTACCGGTACTGGACTAGATTAACCTAGCTCCATGAAAATGCACACTAAATTTCAATTGGACAAGAGGGTCAATTTAAATATTTGTCTATGATGCAACTGCAGCATCCACAGAATGCTTCAATGGAATTTATTCAAACTCAACAGCACAGACGAAACAGACAGTTTTGAAGGGGCAACATTATGAAGGTCAGGCATCTGTGTAACTAGAAGGAACTGTGGCTTTATATTTAGCTGCTTTGGCCTTAATTTCATGTCTCTCTGGATCAAATGGTTGAGCTGGCCTTCAGCCACGCCGGGTCCAGGCATGGCTAAAGGAGCAATTTTGTCTCTGCTGCCTGCCATCAGGGAAATGAGAGGTAATCCACCACATGGATTGAGTGCTCATATCAGTTGACTTGCTTCCATGCCTGGGTCACTGGCACTATGCTACAAAGATCTGTTTTTCTCTTTTATTTTTATATTTAGTAAAAATGGTCTGATTTTCAACAGCTACAAAAATGAGCTTTTTAAGGCCAACTATGTTTGTGCATGCATCCAATGAGCTGCATGGGCAGAGCAAATCAATTAAAATGTCCCTTGAGAAGAAAACTAAATTAACTCACTCTAAAAATAAATTGAATTAATGGATAACTATCTTATGCTATCTGTATTCCACACATGGACCTCTTGGTGGGCTGTGAGATACATGTTAAAATTACGTGTTTGACATTATTGCATGTTTTAAGTATAGCAAAGTACCTGTTGCTGAACACTGGTAATTAGGCCTTAGGAAGTTAAGATGTTCCACTGCCTCAGTAACCACTTAAAATTTGTTAAATCATGCACAGACATGGCCGTTGTCTTAAGATTAATAGTATATAAGCACTGCAGTACTATTTGCAAATGATACATAGTGGATCATTGAAAAAAGACTGGCTTGTTGCGTGTGTTATGAGCCTGGGGATTTTTGGAATCCCTGCAGTAAACTGTATCTTTTTATTGGCATACATATTGATATTTGTCCGATTGGGCCCTCCGTTATGATTAGTGGATGCTGACAGTCAAAGGTTTTATATCTACCTTTTGATGTTGCTTCATTTGGATCTAGCAAACAGAAAGGGCCTGAAAGTGATGCCACAGTCAAAGTGCTGAACGGGATGAAAGGGAGCTGGTATCACCCCTGCCAATTTTAACAACACTCTGGGCAGATAAAAAATGTACGCACTTGGAAGGAATTCAGCACCACCTATTTATAAACACATTTAATCTCTTCTACAAAAGGGTTTGGCGTTTTGCTGCGTTTGATTAATTTAATAGGCTTTGGCTGCTTTGTCCCTTGCCACTTCCCTCCAAAGTTGCAACTTGTCTATAGTGAACAAGATGGCAGATGTTGAGTGAAGGTTAGAGAGGAAAATTTGCAGAAGGCACCCCACTCCAAGAGGCCAGTCCCTCTCTTGATTTGATATGTATTTGAACTCCTCCTACAAGGCCTTTCCTTTTTGTTTGTTTGTTTGCTTGTTTTATTATCAATAAGGATGAAATCCAGTGTGTGCTCTACTTTCAGTCCATTTGCCTTTGAGTGAAAGAAGCAGTTGAAAAGGATTTTCACATTACAAAGGCTTAGATAATTTTCTCACTGATTGACAGATGAATACACATCAGAATTTCTTCAAAACCTGAAAAAATGGTTTGCATGAGAATTAGAAAACCATCATTGATACATCTAACACTTACATCCATGCATTTGCTCAAAGACTTTTCTATCTTGATACATCCATTCCCCTAGTGATATTGCACCAAGCAGGTGAGAAAGGCAGGATTAGAGCAAAATATCCTGTCAAATGGAAAGACATGACTATGCCCAGGATTTTAAACCTGCCATGTGGAGTGCAATAAAACAAAAACAAATAGTCTCTGAGTAAAATCCATTAAAAACACATGATAACTGAAAAATACTATGCGAAAATACACAATTAGAATTGTATAGCTGTCATTGTAATTTATACATGCCAAATAGAATATTTTGGTTGTACTGGAAATGTTAAATGGTTAGCAAGAATTAGCTTTTGTGAATCTGTTCTGTTACCTGCTGCTATGTTAATCTGTGTGTGAGAAAAATAGTTTTGACATTATTATTTATCTACAATGCAACAGATTTTAAAGACTGTGAATTTACCCTCAAAATGTCTATGCCTTTTAACCAAAGTGGTGGTTTAACACTCCTTGATATAGAGAAACTGAGAAAAAATGAGAAACTTCTGCAGTTTGTTTTTTCTATTTCATTTTTTCTTTCAAGAAATACAGTTTGTTAACAATGAAAGGCTTTTGGACAACAGCTAGAACACATTAATGTTAAATATGTTGTAGGAAGGAAGCTGGACCTGGACAATGTAAGTAGTATAAATGAATCTATACACCCACCTGAATCCCAGCCTAGATTTGTAAAGGGTGCAGACATTTTAGCAATGTAGTAATGTCATGGCCAGAAACACATAAATGGGCCTCAGCTGCCATCTGGTTTGCTCTGAATTCATCTTTTTCTCCTTTGCAAAATATGAGCTTTGTCTGCACAAATACCGAGGCCCAGTATGAGCTGACCCCATCACTAGCTCCAAGGGTAGAAACAATGCCCTTAACATATAGTCTATAAAATATTGTCAGTGTTTCAGCTTTTCCCAGGTCAAACAATATTATATTACATTACATTCATTTAACAGATGCTCTTAACCAGAGCAACTTCCAGCACAAGAGAACAGAAGTGTATCCATTCAAGTTAAATGAGCAACAGTGTCAGACCAGACTAACGACACTCCCAGATCAATGAGTGTGAGAATAACACTATTCAAGTACAACCACAAGTTAATTTGTGCTAACCTGACTAGACAGCCTAGAAAGTAAGGGAAGCCAAGAATGGACACTACGAGATATCACAGTCGCTAAATGACAGTATCCATAACATATTGAGATAATACATGTAAAATAAGTGTACAAGTAATACAAATAGTAGATGCTAGGAGGTCGGGATTGAGGTAGAACCGAGATTCAGTCTGAAGAGGTGGGTCTTCAGTCTGTATTGGACAATGGGCAGTGATTCTGCTGTCCTGACCTCTGTGAGAACTTCATTCCACCACTGGGGGAACACAACAGACAGGCATCATGTCTGAAAGCAGCAACACCATTGGGATGGGACAGTCAGTTGCTCCATAGTTGCAGAGCATAGGGATCTGGGCGGACAAGTCATGTAGCTACACTCTGGATTAGCTGCAGGGGTTTGATGGCACAGGCATGAAGACAAGCAAGAAGGGAGTTACAGTAGTCCAGGCATTTGAGAACCAGGGCCTGAACTAGGAGCTGCAATGCATTTAGGATAAAAACTGCATGGACAAACTCAATAAGCATTTCTTAATAAAATGCACTAGATTTATGTGTTTTTTTGTCTCCTTTTTTCCCTTCTGAGGCCTTTCATCACAGGTTATTTAATGTAGCTGAGTTTGAAATGTTTGTTAGATCAGTAGTGTTTGTTAGCAGTATGCATTTCATTGAGGTGTTTAGTGCAGTGAGCCAGACAGGTGCAGCAGACGTCAGTAAACTGTTTTGAGCCTTTGTAAATGTTGAGTTTGATGAAATTATCTAAAAAGAGTTGGTCACATATAAACATGTGTGTGCAAAATCGTGGCTAGTGTGCTACAGGAGAACAGTGTTTTTGCTGTTGGATAACAAACTGAACCAAGCATTTCAAACAAATTTTCACATCTGAGGAGTGAAATGTTTGGTAATCACACAGCTAAAGGTGAGACAGGTACACTGATAGACTGGAGACAGACCGGCGGACAGAATCAATTCAGGGATAGGAAGACAGACAGCAGTGACAGGTATATTTGGGCCTCCATTTACATGGTGGACATGTTTTTGAAAAGCAAATAGAAAGTCTACAAAATATATCAAGGATCATTGGGAAATTTGTATTCAGGTTCTCAGTTCACAGGATAATGTCTTCTCAGGATCTACTCAGGTTGACAGGTGAACTATAGAGGCTGGAAGACAAATTCAGATGCTTCTGCATTAATGCAGAGGTTGTCACAGTGAGACTTGCCTAAAACATAAATGCCAATTCCAAAAATAGGGTTGCATAAAGGCAAAGAAGCAGTAAAAAAGAAAGAACAGACTGGTTAGACAGGTACACAGATCTTTTAGGGGAAATACAGTAACAGGCACTGATATGATAGAGGTGAGAGATATAGGTCATAGACCATATAGGTAAAGACACAGACCATATAAGTAAGGACCCAGGTATCAGGTGTTGCAGTCTGTTAAAAGTGCCAGGAGAGGCTGAAAGGGGATGGTTTCTAATTAGATTCTGGGAAAGAGAATGTTTCTACAGATAAGGCAGATTTCCCAAAGCCCACTTCCCACATTTCCTCAGTTGCAATCATACAAAGCACAACATCAAATTTATGGTTATTGTGTGGTCAAGCACATCTCTATAGCTGCCTCCCAGTCAAGACTCACATTGTCTTTACAGGTAGCTCTTTTCATACATGCTGCAATCTGTATGCACATTTAAATGTGTCCTGGACACATTTAGTTATTTTCTGGTTACTGCACTTCAATATGAGCTATTATTTTAATTCCTAGGCAAATGCCCAAACTCAATTTAAATAGTTCTTTTTGGACATTATACATCTATATAGATATTTTACTGATATCTAGGTACCTGAACCTTGTTTAAAAGTTTTGTACCTTTCAGTTATATTCCCAGCTTCCTAACCATAATGTAATATGTGTTCATATAAAGAATTGTATTTCCAGTAGAATGCAATACAAAACAAACAAAAAATTCAATCACATTCTATTTCATATTGTGCTCTTAATAAATGAATTCACAGAACAAAGTCACAAAACAGTTAAAAGAGCACATTGCATAGAAATAATGTGAGCCATAGAAGATGTGACATTAAGAGTAATGATACTTTCTCAACAGAGGGAATTATCTAGTGTAATATTGTTAGAAGAAATGATGTGTGTCAAACAATGCTAGTGTGTGGTTAGTGAGATGCCATAATGGAATACAACACGCTGCATGAAGGTATGGTATAGACAATTTGCTCATGAAGATATGGGAAAACACCCAAAAACATCTTACGATTTAATCTGACAAGCTTAAAAATAAAAAAAGAGAGAATAACAGGCTTCCATCCTGATCGAGCTTGATTGAGCTTGAGCTGAATTGTCGTAATCGTATTAATGTAAGATTGATACTTTTGACCTATTCAATCATATCACAGATCATTTCAGTGTGTTTTGTTTCTGTTTTATTTTGTTTTGTTTTGTTGTTTTCCTCCTCCAAATGGGTGAAGCACAAATTAGGTTTGAGTAAGCGGAACTGAACTGGTTGCTAGGGGAAAAAAGCATCTGGAGCATTGATTGGTGGTTGGCAGGAACACTCTCAGGTGCAGCTGTTGTTGGGTAGTGATGGTGTCATAATCTTCCCAGAAGGACACATTTGGCTGTAGAGTACTTCCAGCAAGTGACAGTGATCCAGCACAGAAGCAACACGGGTGTTCCAGAAAGCCAGTCACTCTCCTGGCTGTAATCAGTAGTGTTAATCCACTGTTTAATGTACCACGCTCCCATAATTACTGGAATGGAAACATTGAGCACTCTTCCTACTAGATGACATGCAAATCTCTTAAGAATACCGCTCTCACAGGTATCTTTGTCAAGCATATGCTAAGTATCTACTGTAGACTATATCTGAGTGCACTAGTGTTGCAAATATGAGACAATGATACAAAAATGTATATCTTTATGAAGTTGAAGTTAAAACACTCATTTAAGCCATAGTAAAACCATTTTCAGTTTTTACATGAGATTACACTGTTCTAGACTTGAGGCTTTGAAATAGCATCATGTCATTGTGAATATATTCTGTAGCCAGTTAAAGATATACTTTAGATCTACTTTAGGCATTATTTAACTAGCAACAGAAGCCAATTTCCATCAGTAGAAATGTGGATTGATGTCTATTCATTCTAAGTAACATTAGTGACTACCTGGGCTAGATTTGTGAGCTTTTTTCTTTTATACACATACATTCTATATTTTTATTTGGTGAGTGGAACATCACATGCCACTACACCTGTTAAATAAATGTATTTGAGCATGTTTGCATATGTCATTTCTATTGAATAAATTGTAGAGATGATAATAGTCACACCTTGACTGGTTCCTAGCAATGTCTAGAACATGCGCCCAAGTCAGGTACATTCCTGTGCTCACTAATGGCCATTGTACTCTCCCTCCAAAGTAATAAGCCTTATAACAGAATTAATAAGCTAACAGAATTAGACCTTCCTCTTATTACATCAGGATAGTCTGTACTAGATGCCCTTTGATAATGTTAACCAGTTCCACTAACACAATTAGGCCTGTTTACATATAAATAGGCTTTACTCTCTGCAAGGTAGAGAGTTACAATCATAACAGAGATGGAAATTTTAGAGACTGGAGAAATATAGGTGACCAGTGTGGTGCCAGTATAAAGATAATGGTGTGCATTAAACGCTTAGGGTGTATTTTATGTTGGATGTGTCTCTCGCCTTGATGTATGATAGTTCGTCAGCCAACAGCACCCTTTTAAAGACTTCCACTTCCTGTGCAAGTGAGGCGAACAACAGATTTGTTGGTTGATTGTATAAATCAATGTTAAGATTTTTGTATTATGCTGATGGTCTCACCATTCAAGTCTACATATTTTCAATGGACAGTGTGATGCAAATCAGGTTTTGAATCCGCACAATACCTGATTTATTTTCTTCATGGATAAGATGAACTCCCTTTCTCATCCAGATTTTTTATGCAGAAATTATACAAATGGTTGTAACTGTATAAAACAGTAAGATTGCATGGCAGGGAGAGCAGTATGAAAAAGGCATTGATCAAGAGCGTAGCTACAGTGTGATCCTCGTCACAATGGCTTGATTAAGTCTTATTCAGGGCAGCTGGGGGAGGCAATTGGATACCAAGCCACTTCCTGGGTAAGGTAAATTTGATAGAATAAGAGCTGTGTGAAATTAGTGATTACGACCTCTTTCTGATTCACTTTTACAAGTGAAACACTTCCACAAAAGACCTTTACTTAGATACATCTAGTAAATGCTACTTACATTACATTACCATCATTTAGCATTTTGCTCTTACCCAGAGTGACTTACATAGGTTATATATTTTATACATTATCCCTTTATACAGCTGGATATTTACTGAGGCAATTGTGGATTAATAACTTTGCCCAAGAGTACAGCAGCAGTGATCCAGTGGAGAATCGAACCAACAACCTTTCAGTTATGAGCTCTGCTCCTTATCACTATGCTACACTGCCAAGTGTCACATTGCGGGCATGCCTTTTATTGATCACGATCAAACATAACCCTACATTACTTCAGTAATATAATGTGTATCTATATTATTCCCTTTGCCCTAAATGGCACAACACCTCACAGTGCAGTATCCCCAACACCCCACACTGTTGTCACTCACAGTTGATCATCCCTTATTGTAGTACTGTTACAGAGGCAAGACCCCCCCCCCCTACAGGGGAAACACCACATTCAGAGTGGTTTGGCAGGGAATAGTTGTTTCACCATTCATCCTCCACAACACCATCCATCACAGCACCACCTAAACTTAACACTCAGCTCAGTTAAATGCTGCAGAAGTCCCAGTCCCTTACTCACTCTCTGCTACTCATTCACCCACACTCCCCTGTACTGTTCCCGCACCTGACACACAGTCAGACAGTAGAGTAAAGCCTAGGCTGCATGCAGTTGCTCAGAGTACCCGATGGCACCCACCCACGGTCTCATACCTTAGAGTGACTGTGGAGTCACACACAGCAGCCTTGACATGTGTGGGATATATTCCACTATCTCTGTGTGGGCGATTCAGTATGGAGCAAACTGCTTTATCTGTGAAAATGATTTAAGATGCACAAAGTGCTGAGGGCATATGACACTTCATGAGTTTATATAAACTCATATGTCAGGTCTATTTGTTTGCTAGTGTGACAATAAAATACCAACGGGCAGACATCATAACTACACCATACAGAATTTCTCAACTAAACACAAACAACATCCCAGTCACAAACAACATCCCATTCTATTAATAATTGATGTAATATGGGAATTAATATATTGCAAGAATCAATTTACATTAACATTAAGATTCAAAATATGTATTCACTTTCTAGTCAATGACATGGATTCAATCAACTTCTTTTCAGTTTTTTTAAAAGACCATCACTGATATTCAAAGTGAAATCTTAGCTACAATAGGTGATATCTCCACATCTCTCAGACTTTCCATTTACACAAACCCATCTAAAAAACATCTCGCCTGACCCCTCTCCAATCAGCACAGGGCCAGAGAAAGCGTTCCATTAATTTAGAGCATGGTTGTTCCCTTTTACTTCCCACTGTGAAAAGAGTGTTGTGGCATTTATTTGACTTTCATTGCTCTGTTCCAGGAAGTGCCATGGAGACAGCGCTGCATTAAAAGTTTACTCTCACAGCTGTGACAGCTGCCACAGCTCAGATCCTCTGTAAATCCTCCTCCTCTCCACAGATTACTTCATAGTGCTGTGCCTCTTCCCGACCCTCACTGAGGCCCGTAGACCTCCATACAGTGACATGGAACCCAAGGATGCACATTGGAATAACCTCTGCCATTTCCTAGGAATAAACAATACTGCACATTTTTGGGAAATGACACTATTTGTAGGTGGCCTAAACTGAGCTTTTACTGTATATACTCATCACACTTTTTATATTTTTCTAAAGCACACATTGCTACATGGCCCTTGAATTCCTTCTTAATCCAGTGTTTGGAATTTTTTTATTTAAATAACGCATGTGCAAGTTGCTTTTACACGTGAGACAAATGCATGCCACCCAACTGAACACACGCACGTATTAGTCCATGATGTAACAACCTGTTGAAAGGGTCACTTAGATCCTCACTTAATCTACAGCATTCTTCTGTATTAACCAGCTCCTGTGTACCAAGCTGCTTCTAGGTCTGACTGGATCAGCCCTTTATCCTTCATGTGTAAGATTCTTATCACAGATTCCAACACCTGCCTGCCCATCAAATTGTGCCGAATTGAAGCTTCACCCCCTCGCATGCAGCAATTTAACCCTCTTCCTGTTGCTATGACCACATCTCCAACAACCAGCTTTATTGATAATCTAAAGACACTGCTCTTTTTATAGCCTGCCCGGCACTGACAGGTGTGTGGTTCTCACGTTAACAGGGCCGCTGAATGAATACTTTAAACCGCCCCCCCACCCCCCCACCACCACCACCGCTAACCCCCTGCCCCTTATCAAACACGTTCCCTGGAAACTTGGAGGGGGATTATACTTCTAAAAGCCTTTCTAAAAAGAGCTGTAAAGACACTTGGGTGACTGTTGGCCTGGGTGTACCTGGCAGCTTCCAAGCAGCAGTGTTTTCACAGGGATTCTCAGAACAGGGTCATTTTTTCAAACATTTGCTTGGACTTCAACTCACATTAATGCTTTTTTGTTTGATTGTTTTTTACTTTTATTCTATGAGACGTTCATTTTGTATGAAAGGCAACTTCAACAGAGGCAGAATAAGGCATGAGTTTGTATGCCAGCAAATCACTCAGCCCGCTTTCCCTCCCACTGCTTGTCCCATTCCAGCAAACGAGTTCACCAGACAAAAAGCTTTAAAGTTAATTCAGCTGTCATTTCATTTTGCATGGCTGTTCATCAGTCTGAGAGCACGCTGACAGTCATTAAGTCCACCAGGCCTGGCCGCCTGTAGGAATCTTTGACTAATGTTTGTTCCATTTCAAGTCACTTTAAAAACATTTCACAGTCAGTTACTACGTGAAGCAAAACCTGCTCCTCAGTCAAGAACATTGGTACAAGCAGACATCACTTAAGCCTGGAGGCTGTGCTTCTCCATCAAAAAAATTACACTAATTAAATGGAAAGCATTTGGGGGAAATATTTAGCATTAAATTAATGTTATTAGAGTTGTTACTGTAAGTGAGGCACAGACAGACCCTTGTCCTTAGATAGTGCTCTCTGGCAATGGAGGTCAGCTAACATGTGACCTATTGAACAGTGACTAGAAAGCACGTAAGTGGTCCTCTCAACACCAGGACATAAATAAAGCTAAAGGCAGGATGGCAGGGCCACAGCCACGTGTCACACAGAGCTTTTTATAGGTACACTCTGACTGATAAAACGAGGGGGGAGGCTATTTCCAGCCATGGGTCTTGGAAACTTCTGATGATGGTCTTTGAGCCCACGATGCTCATCAAAACCCCCACAAGCCCATGGTGTGTTCAGCAGAGCCAGGAGGGCACGCATGTAAGGAGCAGCCCAGACCTCTGGGACACTGGAGTTCACACAGTTTTGCATGCTTCCATTGACCTTGTCCTCCCTGAGGGCAGGATGACACCACTCTTTGATGTAATGTGTTCATGCACAAAGGTGTGAAAAAGAAAACTGTTCACTTGTTAAAACGGTCACTCTGGGTGCCAACCTTGGGGCCTGTTTGATTTGTCAGGTTCATTGTTATTCAATCTGAATAGCAGTCCTGATTAGGTCATTGCCACTGACAGAGGTCAAAACCTCAGCATTTAATATCAGCAGTATAGCAGCATGCCACAGTAGCTCCACTGGTGTTTTCTTCTATATGACAATGATACTCGACATACAGTGTGGACAAGCCATGTACATAAATAAACCACAGCTGAAACGTTCCACCCCATTTAATTATCTAATTAAAATCTTTCAAATGTATAATATTACTGATATTGTTTTTTGCATTGGTTGTGTTTTTGATACCAGATATACTTTTCACATGTAGAATTTTGTAAAATGAAGGTCATTATGCATTATGGGTGAGAATTGTGATCTGCAATATATTGAGCCTTGAAGCTATAACTAGGTCACATGCAGGGCTGATTAAAAGGTCGAAAGCCACAGGTGCAGGCCAGCAGTGCAGTCCTCATTCTGAGGGACAGCTGCACAGAGGGCTTCTTGTCCACCTGAGGATATAAGCTCAATTTTAACCTTTGATTGGATCAGTTTAACCACTCCTCCCAGTTTTGAGTTTGCAAGTAAATAACAGGGGTGAAAAACCACTGGACTCTAAGCCCCCAGGACTACAATCAGATATGTCTGGCACAGGTATTGGCATTTCTTTTGTTACAGTGTGCCTATTCAAATGGAATATATGAGACAGTATGCAGAGTATGAGGGTGCAGTTTGACTCCGGCACAACAGCATGACTCAATCCTTGCGTATGCCAGTGGGAGGAGTAATGTGGTGGTCATATTTCCTGCCACATTTCAGCTTCCAGCATCTGCTAGGAGAACCTGCCAGCCTTACATTCATTCACCGTATTGCTGGGACCCAGGTGGCCACCTCACCAGCCTGCACTTCACCAGTGCAGTCCAGCCTCAAGCACAGCTATTAAGTTTCAGCGTGACTCAGCACAGCTGTGAAGAGAATACTCAGTCCAGTGGCCTGGATCATCTGTGTTGTGGAGACACTAAGAAAGCAACGGAGATCACTGCGCCATGAATCAGCATGCTTGGGGGTCACTAGACGCTTATATTATACACTCTGGGAACCTCCCCCCCGCCCCAGACTACATTAACCATTGTAAGTAAGTGTCACATGAGTGGGCTGAGCGTGTGTGCCAGATCGGTTTAGGGGGTCCCAGTTTTGGAGCATTACTAGATTCTAACATCCCCTGATTACCACAAGAGGCTATATAAAGCATCAGCACATGCAATCTACTGTATCCCTGTGGCCTTCTCATTCCAGCAGACCCTGATCTGGTGTGCTGTGGCCATGAGGATACATCAGGGCTGGGGTATTAAGTTTCGCAAAGTTGCAGTGCCCTCTGAAACAGCACAGTTCTTCATTACTAGTGCTACTAGTACTACTAGTGACAGTAGCTTTGGTACTGAGAAGGACAGAGAATTTTATGTTCTCTTGAAATGGGAATGTGTCTTGCCGAAACAGTTTGTGGAAATTATTTCTTTAGAAAATGGTGAACAGATCATTTGTGCCTTCTGGCTACAGTCCTGGGATGTGTGTTCTCATCCAGTGCCCTGGTGTGACAGACCTCTACTGCTGATCAAAATGAAGATCACATAGAGGGGCCTGCTCTGCCAGCATGACATGTCTATTGGAAATACTTGGTGCAAGATGTGCATGCCCTTTTCATCTAAATACAGTGAACACAGAGCATATATCACTTGTATTTTTGGCGATAGGCATGAGACATCTTAGGACTTCATCCTCTGTTTTTGATGGGTGACAATGACAGTAAAGGAGCTTGTTCAGAAGGATGGAGGAAGACAGGAGGTGGGAGTATTGTTACTTGTTTGTAACCATAGTGATGGAGCACAGTGCCAATTGATTGCGCAGATAGACTGCAATGTGATTCAAGATGTTTGAGATGTCCGGAACATCAGAGTACGGACTGTTAAATGGCAAAACAGCATTTAAGAACCATGATAATTTTTTTTCCTCCATACGTTCATGCTTAAAATGAACAGGTCACACAGGGATGGCCTTAAGGGTTGAAAGTCTTGTGTTACCTCTCTATTAGCAATTAATTTACACTGGGAATGTGAGGTTGGTTGCCTTATTATTCAAATAATGATTTCAGAGAAAACAAATAAGAGCTGAGGGCAGATGATCGTCAACCGGTACTGCAGCCGTCTAGAACTACAGTCCTGCAACCACCACGCTGACCAAGTGCACATCTCATCTTAATGTTAATTCACTGCCTTCAGCATGGAAGCATGGAACTTTGTGCTGCAGAGCTCAGAGTGTCTCTCCTGTGTCTCTCCAACTGACAGCTTTTTGCGTGGAATCTGTTGAATAAACATAAGGTATTGATTCTCTTGGTTGAAGTCTGAAGGATAACTGACTTCCAAATGCCCTCCTTAAGAACCAAAAATACCTTGCCTGGTCAAAACAGAATGTTGAGCAGTTGGAGGAGGATAAAAAGAATGTGATGATTAGGAGATCTGCAGTGCTTGGGTCTGAGCTCTCATTGATCTTGGGCTGCAGGTTGGAAATCTGTCTCTATGCATTTAGTTGTATCACAGGCTAGCTGGGATTAAATGTCGCTGTGTCTGAGAAACATCAGGGGAAACAAAAGATATCCCAAGTGCCTAAATTGTTGGACGGAGCTATTTTTACAATACCTAATGCAGTTTGTATTACATGATGCATTGATTGTGTTCATGAATTATATGCTTGCTCAGGTATCTTGTGTTAAAAAAGGTCCTTGGATGCTATTTTGGGAAGCTAGTTTCGGAAAATGTGTTAAATATACAATAGTCGACCGATCTCATTCATTATTAATGAGGCAGCAAATAGAATATTTCCATGTGCTTGGGGTGATTCTGCTGTCTATTTAAGTTTTTGACAGCTGAGCTGGAGGGATGGATAAATGCAGCACTAAATACAAATCTAGACTCTTCTGTTCAAATTTCAATGGAATCCAGATCCTGTAGGTCGCTCAGACACATTCTTAGGATGGTTTGAGGTTAACATATGGTGACGATTGGATGGAAAATTGTTCTTGCATTTTTGTGCAAAGGATGTTACACTGTACACTACAGACTGTGTATGTGTGTATGTGTGACTTTTTTTCAGCATTTTTTGCCCTTGTTATGTGGTCATTGCCAGTTTGGACACTTTCTAAAGCTTATGGGTTTCAAATAATCACAGTATTGTTGAAATTATTGTAAGCAGTCATAGCAGTATTACACTCTGCATGTGTCTGCAACAGTGAGTCAGTGCAGTTTTGACTATTGTTAGTGAATTCTGGCCTCTTGTGGACATCTCTCATATAGCAGGCCATAATTTCTTTGTGAAGAGGTTTAGAAATAAGATCTTTCAAAAAGCTTTTCCAAATATAGCACAAACATTTGTTGTTGGAATACAGTTCATCCAAATGCCACCAATGATTTAGTTAGTCTATTAGTATTTTAGTTTTGCATACACAAATATGACAGAGAACCTATGCATGTGTTAATCATATCCTAGCAACTATGAATGAGCCCCAGATGAGAAATGGTTATTCTCAAGAATTCCATGTTAAAATAAATGCATCTGATGTCTGATTTACTCAATAACAGATTGCCATGTAAGAAGAGCAATGCCTTCATGTATTTATTTGTGTATTGTTTTATTTTAAACAGAAAAACTCCTTGACCAAAGGATTTCCAATATGTATTACACAATACAAAATGTAGAAAACTGGAAAGACCAAAGTTAAATGCATTATTGATGTCTTTCCAAAACTGTCTGTGCCTTTGTATTCCTTTGTATTTCAACCTTTTGAGTCCCCCATTCTACACAACTCTCATTCCTTCTAAAGCTAGCCCTAGCTGTACCTTTCTCCTGAGCAGAAATCGTGACGTTTGTCACAGACTGTAGGAAAGTCCCAAACTTTTTTAAACATTTGGTAAATGCAGACATATGTGCCAGTCTGAGCCGATTATACCAACAAAGTCAGTTCCTGTTCCTGTCAGCTTTGGTTTCACTTCGGAAACTGCAGGAGACTACAGCATGAGTCTCATACAACATATTGTAATGACCTATTTGGTCCCATGGTTCTAATTCAGTCTCAAGCATTGTGACTTTTGATTTTCTGGTGAGGAGTTGGCATCCCAGAGTGCTTTCTACCCAGTGATACTGACCCAAAACCAGTAGTCAGCAACCACATTCTCTTTCTGAGTAACCCAACACTGGTGTTGATGAGACAAGTATGGAAGCACTCTGCTTTAATACCTTGCAATCAAACTCACATGTTCTTGGAACCTAACGTTTTGTAAATGTACCATGAATTTTTCATAAATTATGTTTTACTTGTGCCATCCTGTCAGAACTGTCTGAAGAAAGGAGGTCCTTATTCAAGGAAAATAATCTCATCCAAATCATATAGATATACATAGTACTTTCTCTCACAAGGAAAATTACTGCACTTAAAAGATACGAAACAATGCAGGATTGCAAACACTCCTCAGAAAGATACATGGATACCATTTCTCACTTAGTCCTAACAGTCTTTTTTAACGTAGTCAGTGGTCGCAGTGACCTGTTGTACCTCACTGTACCAGTGGTTTGTTGATAATTAATTTGAAACAAAATATTCACCAACCATGCATCAATCAAGACTACTTGCACCTGCCAAACTGGACCAATAACATTGTCCACTTTGGCAGCAGCACATTCCCTAGTAATATGATACATACCCCACACATTTACAAGTGAATTATAGAATAAACACTGCATTTCTGCAGCTTTGACATCTTGAAAATGTATTCATTATCACAAAGGCTGCAATATAGCGCTATTTACACTAATGTAAGTTCCTTAAGTGTGCCAACACCTGGCACTGGTTGTTCTTAGCTGTCAAGGTTTCAAAAGATCTGACCAGGAATTTTCTTCTTTCTTCTTTTAAGGGGTTGTAAGTCCACTCTGGGTTTGCAGATAGCTTGTGCAATTCATGTAAGAAGCTGTGCATCTGCAGGAACAAGGCAGCTGAGAATGAAATTCTCTCACTCAAAAATTACAAGATGCCGCACTTGTGGCACATGTATACTTTATTACATTGAGTTCAGAGTGTCTTCTCAATAACTAAATGTGAAGCTCATAAACAAGTTGTTTACGTTTTATATCATACACAGCACATATGTGGGTTATACTGTTGTATTATAATCCTGAAAATTACATATCCTGTCATATTTCAAGCGCTCTAAATGAACTGAAAAAAGATGCTCTAGGACAGCAAACAAAAAGGGTTATATCAGCAGGTGCATTGCTCCCCTGAAGGGAAATCACAGCTAGTTGGGACCACCAACTGTATCACCAGTGTATTTTCAATATGTTCCCATTTTGCACTTTATTCTCCTATCACCAGCATGGAGCACAGTTTGTGTTTCTCTAGTTAAGAGCCCCCTTTGTAGACTTTCTCCATGAGGCACCCATTTGGCATGGCAGTGTGTAGGTTTATTTTCACTAGCCTGAGATTTTAAGTCATCTTTTAAATGTAGACAAATATATGGATACCGGATCATAGGACCATAAGCAAGTGACCACACAAAAATGTTTGGGAACCCTCCCCACTTTTAATGTTTAGTGACAAAAAAGCAATGGACTAACAAATCTGGAAACATTCTGAACCCTCTGAAACCTTATTGTGAAAAACAATAAAAAACAATATGATTATTGCACTGTGACACAAAACAAGACACATTACAGTTGAAAGAAGCACACCAGGGTAAGACTATGCAGGAGCAGGACTCATAACCGAAAGGTTGCCAGTTCGATCCCCGCTGGGACACTGCTGCTGTACCCTTGGGCAAGGTACTTAACCCACAATTGCCTCAGTATATATCCAGCTGTATAAATGGATAACATTGTAAAGAACTGTAACCTATGTAAGTCGCTTTGGATAAAAGCGTCTGCTAAATGAATAAATGTAAATGTAAATGTTAGCAATCAGTAACCTTGATGTTCAAGCCAGATCATCACAGCAACTGGAAAAAAAACAGAAATGTAGCTGACACAAACCTAAATCACTGAACACAGCAATAAATATGTGCAGAACAGTACATAACTACTAAAGTGACCTTGATGTTGTTTGTAAGCAGCCTGCAGAGATGAAGGAATGTTTTCTGGGTCATGCCCTGTTTTTTTGCTGAACCACAACAGGATATTTGGAAGTACCCTCACGTGACCTGAAGTGTTTTTTACACAGCTGTGTAACAGACAGTAAAAACACAAGGGTGAAAGGTAATGTGCCAAATCTTCTATCCCAATGTTAATTATATATTAAAAACTTTCCTCATCTGAATATAAACCCGTATTAGTATAAGAACTGTGGTCTGCAGTTGCTCTTCAAGATAAAACAGGAATCTAAAAGATACAAAGGATGTAACAGTTGACAGTAACAGCTACACAAAATTCACTTTACCAATATTGAAAGAGTTATGGGTAATCTGGGATTGTCATGACCTGAGAGGTGGCATCACCATTGTGCCTGTTCCTCTTTTCCTAATTAGTCCCAAAGCCCATCTAACTCCTTCAGGTCGGACAGTCCTGGGCGTTATCTGTCCTCAAGACAATATATAATCTGAAGGTCCACCTCAAGGTTTAAAATGCTAAAAAGTAATTTCATTGGTTGACTGGAAGGGCACTGGGGCCTTGATAGGCTATAACTGCTGATGTTTAACCTGTTTTTGATGCCTTTTTTTGTCAAGTGGGGACACTGTGCTTCTATCTGATTGTACTCTGAACAGATACCCTCAGGGTCTCTGTCTTTTATTTTACCATGGGAATATTTTGCCTATTTCATTTATACCCCGTTAATTGTTCATGTTATGCTGCTATGCTGTCATCTATGATTTTTATTTATCCAGGCACAAAAGGATTTTTGTTGAACTGAATTCTCTGAATAAAATTTGGCAAGATCACGTCGTCCAGAAGTCCTTTAAACTTTTGACTGAACAAATTATCCTGAAATGAGAACAACTCAGATGTCGTCTTGGATAATTAACTCAACAAACTGAATGGCGCATTTGAGTGTGATGTTTGCATGAATGCTCAGCCCATCTCCTCTTAGGTTTCATGCGGCTTAATTAGGTTGGAGTTGAAGTAGGCAATAGTGACGGTGATATCGTCCCGATACATCCTGGCCAGGTCCTCAGGCAGTGCCAGCATGGTGGAGAGACGCTCCTGATCAATCTCGCCATACTCGTTTGTGCCGATGGCATGGCGGATCAGGTGTGTGGCAGAGTTAGGGTCGAGGACAGGCACTGCCCTGGCCCGCCGCTGGAGCAGCAGCCTGTGCATCTGGCCCAGGCTCATCTGCCGCTCGCTAGCAGACAGCGGTGCCTGGAGATGCACACCTGTCAGGTGCTCTGCCACCAGCCGTACCGCCTCCTCATTTCCCAGCATGTCCCACAGCCCATCTGATGCCAGGATAAGGAAGCGGTCCTTGGGCCTCAGCTTGTGGTAGGTCAGTTCCGGGGTTACCTCCAGGTAGGGGGGTGTGAGGTAGTTGGGAGGCGTGTACTGGTACATGTTGAGAGACTCCAGGTCGCAGCCGTTCTCCAGGACACTCTGCTGCAGCTCGCGACTCCACTTGAAGCGTACGTCCCCGAAGGCCCTGAGGGGCATGAGGATCCCCAGCAGTCGCTCGTCCATCACCACTGTGTCCTCCTCTGCCTTGGGATGCTGGGAACGCACCCGTGCCAGTTCTGCCTTGTTGAGGGCATTGTGGTCGCGGGAGAGGGGCAGGGCACTCCAACTGCCGTCCTCCTCCTGCACACCCAGCACGGCCCGGCAGTCCCCTGCATTGGCCACATGGATCCCCTCAGTGTCCACGTGAGCCACGCAAGCTGTGGAGCCAGCGAACGCCACCTGGAGCGCAGTGTTCCTCATCAAGTCACTGTCCAGAGGGACCTGGGCCTCCAGCGAGATGTCCGCATCCAGCCTCCTGAAGGCGTACTCCAGGGCGTCATGGGGGCACATGGCCTCATCGTGCTCCTCGTTGTTAAGCAGTTCCTGCCAGAAGACGCGCAGGTGCTCCACATAAAGGGAAGCAGACTCCCGGTAATTGTAGTCATTGTGGTGCTTGTACCACTGAAGGATGGGTGGCACGGGCCTGAGATTCTCCATGGCATCCTCGATGTCCTCCAGGTTCCTCCTGGGCATAAGAGCCACTGCAATATAGTAGAGCAGCCGCTCGCTCACGGCCTGTGCACAGGCGTAGCCCCCATGCCCATCGAACACCCCGAACATCATGCCCTTGGTCTGCAGGCAGGTGGCCGCGCTGCGCCGGTCCTCATTGGGCGCATTGGCAGCAAGCTGATTGCTCTCAAACTTGAGCACGGCACTGAGGCCCCTGCCATCAAACTCAGGGATGCGCACAGCCTGTTCGTTGGCCCGCAGGATGCTGTTTATCTGCACACGGGTCAGCTGGAAGTCCAGGTCCTCACGAGCGGATGAAAGCCGTTGGATGTGCGGCACAGAACCTGGGCCAAGGTTAGAACTGCTGCTGGAGGAGGAGCTGGAGAACCGGGTCCGTTTGTGCCAAGACAAGAAGAGCCGAGGAGAGCAGAAGTACCTCAGGTGCAGTCTGTGCTGACTGCATGGGAGGGCGCTATGCTTGGCAGAGTGCAGGATCCGCAGGCACACTGTGCCAGACATCTCGGTCTGTCAGTCTGAGAGATGGTTTTATTGTCAGCGAATGGGACCCACTTCACCTCACAATACCTGGACCAGGAAAAATGAGCATTATCAACACAAGATATTTTCACATGTGTAATAGTTTACCTATTTTGTACTGATCACCTAATACTGTGTTTCTGTTCTTACTGTCCACACACCTTTAATGTAGTGTAGGTGACATAATTCAATTTCAAGTACATGCTACAACTGGCACCCTAATTTAGCTTACTTAATAAAGCTAAGCCCTAATAAAGCTAAACATATTTGTTGTTTGGGGTGAACTGTTTAGTTATTTCATTGTTGAATCATGTGATCTAGTTTTAAACTTACACTGAAAAAATAAAAACTGTATTAGCAGAAAGCATCATTCCTTATTTCTGTAGCTACCCTTTGTTGCCACATGATGTGTTTATCATGGGTGGCTTACCTGACTATGTCATTTATGACGTATGATGTGCAACGTTGCATGGCGATCTTACAAGTTGGCTAAAGTTAATTAACTGGTAAATATTACGTTACAGTTATTCAGATAACAGTTTAGATTTTCTACTTGATTTTTTTCCGTTCTGTGGATAAAGCTCTGGAATATATTGAAATATTACACACTAGCTTGTTTTAGCTTACTAAAGTTAGTATTATAGCTATAAAGTAGTAGTACACCTATACTTGATATACTGTAGCTCAATTGGCTAGACAGCTACAAACAAAAACTGCAATACCATCAAAGTGCACCAAAGTGGTTGACGCAACTCTAGCTAACGTTCTAGCTGTGTGTATACGATAGCAAACAGGGCTGAACTGAAGCATGAATCATCCGGAGTACCATCAGTTAATCACTGCATGAGCGACATCCATTTCCAAAACAGAATTTGCGACTGTGTCTAAAAGTGATTAGCATAAGTGTATTTTACAATGCCATCAATTCGATTACATGCAGATATCTACACAGCTATCTGAATATAGATAAATTAGTGGCACAAATACTAACATAGCGTTAGCTGCCTAGCTAGCACAGCCTATGTCCCGCGCTTGCGTGCTAAATTACAAAGCTTTATTCGCGTGGTTGTTATTAGCGCCACTGGTAACTTACCGTAGTGCTACGGCCTACGGCTATTTATTTTGATTCAGAAATATTAAATTCATGAACCTGTCACCTGTTAACAGCTACGGTGACACATACGTAGCTCATCCACCCCGGCATCTTCGTCTGCTCAGCTCACTTCCTTTCCACCTTATATTATCTTACATATTGAAGGACCACCCCGTGTTCGATGATTGGATGGCATACTAATCTATCATCACGATTGGTTCACCCGTATAACGGTGTTACTCACCTCATCTGAGCAAAGAAGCTGAATGATTTTGAAACGACGCGATGCTGCAATCACAAAAACAACGCAGCATTTGTGAAATACAGCACTTCCGCTTCTGGATTTTTATCAACTAAGTGGAAGGATTCCATTTTTTTTTTTTTACAAACAGCATACGTTTACAGTCGACCATTACTTATTTCATTTCCTCATGGTCACTTCCGCTAAATACTGATAGTGCTGAATATCAATTCAGTTTCTAATCCTAAATCTGCTCAATTCTTGTTTTCTATTTTAACATTTTTACAGTTTCTCGTAATGTCTATTCTTCTGCAGTACCAGTGCCCTCACTCCACATTAACACTGTGCTGAGGTTATTCTACCAGAATCATTCTTGTTCAAATACAGAGGTGCTCCTGTTTGTGTGTGCTTTGCCTCTCAACCTCTTTCAAACCAAAAGTCAACAAATCATTTGTATCCTCACCCCAGTGTAAATTTGGTGAATGGTTCATGTCTGTAAAAAGGATCTACCACATTTTGGGTGGTAAATAAAACTCAAATAAAATATCTGTGCTCACCATGCATTTGTCAACCGCATAACAGCTGTTCAATTGTTCAATTGTGCCAGTTGCTAAATACATCTTCAAATTTCTGTAAATTTGTTTTTCCACCTTTAATAAGAAATACATGTTTGATGTTATGTAACTGACAGCAATTTGACTTGGCAAATAATAAAAAATACCCACTTAATGACAAAAATGTACAGAAAGAACAAAGACATGCAAATTATAGAATCCTCATTACTATAACTTAAAGTTACTATAACTTTCTTCTGATTTATGGCATTGCCTCAGATTTATTACCTGCGTGCAATTTAACAAGGGTTTAATGGATTAATGTCAACATGAAAAGCAATTGTTGAAATATTCCCATAGAAATATACAGATATGTTATTTAATGTTAACAATATCATATTTTCCACCTTATGTGCATTAACTGATTTAAAGATTTTGCCAAATATGAAGTCTTCCTTCAACTATGTGAAGTTTCCACTTCAAATTTGGTAAAAGCAAATGGTTTGAAAATGTGCTATTCAAAATATGCTGAATTTTTTCATAGATTAAACTTGCTACATATCCACTTTTTACATTATGAATCATCAGTGTCTTTCCAAATATAACCTGCCCCTCCTTTTGTTAGTCTGTAACATTATTTCAGGTGTAAACAAATGGTCTTGTGGACAACGACATTGATCTTCTCAGTATTATTCAGAGAATTTCACTCCATGGTAAATGGTAAAAAAATACACAGAACCCAGAGTGTATCTGTTCTGAGGGCAATCACATAGAAGCACGCTGTGACCACTTGATGAAAACAAAAAAAACACCATATAAAAGATTAAACATCAAGAGTTATAGTTTACTGATATACAACTTATCAGAGAATCAGAGTACCAACAAAAGCCACTTGTCATCACTTGCAGTTTCTTTGGATTCAGTGCGAGCTGTTTGGATTCAGTGAACTGTTTCTGACTAGCTGGATCCGTACCTGTAACTTCAATATGTATCATCCCATCTGGGACTTTAAAATTGAACCATAGAATGGATCCTTCAGAGTTTTTACAACACCAAATGTTGTCCTGAAACCTATTGCTGCCAATAGAAATACTCAACTGGGTAATTCAACCTCTACTAGACTTAATGCTTCATCAGAACCAAAACTTTTAATTCCAGTGTTTGATGATGTTTCCAGGTATTAGACAGTGCCTTGTCAACAATACTGACAACAGGCCCTGTATCAACAAGCTACTTGTCCTGATGGCCTCCTGTCAGAGCATCTACCACAGGTCTACCATTGTCATCACAATCTAGATTAGCAACTGGGAAGAGAAACGCTGTCAGTAATGCAGCTGCCTCTTGGCCACTAGATGGCCACATAACTTTTTTATGTTCTCTGTCTCGTTTAGCTCATGCGTTTCACCTGTGTGTATTAGCTATTTTTTGAACATGTGTTTTCTGTTATTTAAGTCCTGTCTTTGCTCAGTCTTGAGTTTTCATACCTTGTGTGTATGTACTCTTGTCTAAGCCTGTTTGTGTTTTGTGAGTCTCCATTAAAGGGAAATTTGATTTTTTTTTTTAGCCAAATCTCCTGTGTCTTGAGTCCTCTCACAGGTCTTTTCACAGAGGCCTCCGCTCCAAGTCACTGAGGTCTTGCTGGTGCAGAAGGAGCAGGGGCTGGTGTGAGGGCTACTACAGCACTCACTGCAGTTTGGTATCGAGCAGCAGGGGCCAGGGGAGGAGGGGGAAGAGCACTGTCACCTAACGCAGCCCCTGAAGCTGATGTGTGATCTCTACACTACTAAACTAATTACTTTTACAATCTTTACTCCTATGGCCAGATCAGCCTCACTTGTAGCAAAAGTTAGCAAATTTATGGCTACTGGCTTGTTCACCAGTAGGATCCTGCATGAATTCTGCTGTCTGAGGCACAGAAACCGTTTTTTGTATCATTCACAGATCTATTAACAGCTGCTACTTTAGACTTCTTGTTTTGAGTCATTAAATTGAATCTGCTCGTAGACTGAACTAGACTGGCCAGATTTGCAGTTAAAAAGCATGCTTCAACATCATATCTATCCATGTAATCCATGGTAGAAATGCAGCAATCGAATCCTCATTGTCCGGATCCCAATCCCAAATTATGACACCTAACTCTGTCAAGATTTTATAATTATACTGGTTTGGGTGTACAGATATCTTATTACTTTACCAGTTAAACCACTTTACCACTTTACCAACACTAATTCAGAAAACATTTTATACAAGTACAGGTTTTAAATGTCTTGGAGGGACATTAATGAAAAATGTCAACAGCAGCAGGTGTTTCCAGGTAGACACAGGCAACAATGACACTAACATTATAAATCCAAACACTAACAGTGAGACACAGAAGCAAAGGTCAGTATTAACTAATTGATGTACTGAGACTGTGTGTTCTTGTTTGTCAAGTGTCTGTATTATGGCTTCTGTAGCAGATAGTCTTTGCATTAAAAGCTATGTTTTAGTGGCTGTTTTTCAACACCTGATAATGGGGGCCATACTAAAAGAAGTGATCTTGTCAGAGGGCAGGATGTGGGTAAACAATAATCTCTCCACTCTCCACATTAGCAGGTGTTTAGAAGCTGTGAAATGAGCCTTGGGTTTATTTTTAAATTGAACGATCAGGGTCAGATTGTGTAAAATATTGTCAACACACTCTTAGGGAAGATCTCACACCTGGTGTTGCAAGGTCAGCCACAAAAACAATACAAATCAGAACTGTATCATCATCTTTGCATTATTGCATACATGAACCAGGCCCCTTTATGAGAAATCTTAAATGTATTCCATCGTCTGGCTGTGGCATATCATCCTCAGACATGGGTATTAATTGTTTACAATGATTTTCAGTCAGATAAAGAAGCCCTGTTAGTAATAATTTGAAGTTTCTACAGAACCTGACCCTGTCCCTTTACATGTGATAAATTTTTGTGCAAGTCACTTTTGTCCACCATGTTAATTTCACATATAGGTTCAGTGCATAATTTCCATCAACTGTGATTAGCTGTAAAAGTGTTTTTGAACACTTATCTGAATGTAGTGCAAAGATGTTTTACTGAACATGTTTATTACTGCTGTGGTTTTCAGAATAGATACCAGAGTCTATTGCCAGTTTAGTGCCTGTCCAGCTTATTCTAAATTTAACTTGTTCATCTGCATAAAGCTACAGTTTGTCCCAGAAATGTTCAGACAGTTTGTTTCCAGTTGGACACAAAGACAGACATGTATGCGTGTTTAACAGCCATTTTAGTGTTCATGAAAATCTAATGGAATCTTTTGGAATTTCATATCAATTCCATAAATATGAACAATGTGAATCAGAGTTACAATACATGCAAATCAACCTGAAAATAGTTATTCCAGAGCCATGCTGACTGATTAAATCTCACCATGAGTTTATGGCAGATTGCAACCACTGGTCTCATTACCTATCAAACTCTGGTCTCAGTACCCCATAACAAGAATGGAACATTAGTGATATGCCTCCTCTTCTTCCCTCTCCCTGGATCTATTTTAAAAAAAATTTAAAGGAATGTTGTGGTCTTCAATGATTTGACAAATTCCCCATTCCCTTTCAGGTATGGATGAGTAGACCTGTAGATCAAGTCCTTTAGCTTCGGAAGGAGGAATAGACTTTTCTGCCTTTGAGGGGCTGAGGTGATCGGAAGTTGTTCTCCATGTATCGCTCATCATCCCCCTCTTCACTGAACAGTAGGGTCCGGAACTTTCCCATCTGACAAAGAGAATAGACAGGCACCTCAGTGTATTGTGAACACTTGCATTTCCTTGCTTAGCACAAACATTTCACAATTAACTTCACTATGCAAGTTCACATTTGTCTTAAATATGGCTATTACGCTGAAACGTTAATTATAGAACGCTGTGGCTGCCAATCAAAAATTGATTCAATAAGGCCATTATCCTCTGGTGGTGTTTATTAGCATTAAAAATTTGTCAGGTTGGATCTACACTACGCTGTGTCAGATTTGTTAGGGCCATCTTAGCAGATCAACCCACCTGTTTCTCAGACACCTTAATGGGCTCTTTAAAGAGGATCCAGGTAACACTCTCATGTAGTGGTGGTGTGGTCAGAGAGCCAGAGTATGTCCAGTAATTGTGGTTGTTTGGAAGAAGGCACTTGGGATTGAAGCCTTTGAAATCTGCAGCTTTTCCCTGAGATGAACAGAGACAGGCATGCTCTAATACAGTGGGGACAGAAGTGGGCCTGAGTTCTATAAACCCACACATATTCTTTACAGACAAAGCTATGTACATAATGTATGGACAGAAGACAGAATTTGCATTCAAATCATTACCAACTCCTTATTCACATTTACTCCTAACACTGGAGATGTTAAGGGAGGAGTGCATATATTAAATGCACATACACATGACTACAGCAAGTATAGTCCACAATTGTTTTTAATCCAAACATCATGTTAGCCCTTCAAAGCAATTTTGTATCATTAGCCTATATTTCCTTGGCATCGATTTACACATCAACAAACATGTAGTGAAAGTGGTTCAAACTTGTGCTGAATGTCTGCAGTAAAATTAACCTTAAAGCAGAACAGGAACAAGTTAGGGTTTAATTCTGTATACATACACTTTCCTCTTGTGGAGGGTTAGCTTTGCCACAGTAACAAGTAAGGGGTGGATTATACAAGTTGAGCATTGAAAGGAAACATTGAACCTACTTTAAACTTGACCATATTCAAAGCATCCATTATCTTGTGTAAACCTTCATGTTCACCCCCTGTCTGCAAACAGAACAACATGCTTTTAAGTTCATCATTCATTAACCAGTAGACCCATCATCATTGTACTAACACCAGACACTAACCTGAAGCACACTCAGCCAAGAGAAACTGGTCAAATAATTAACCTAAATAGTTCATAACACAAACTGGACTTTGCAACATACGAACTGTGGTTGTGACATCTGAAGATATGATTAAAGACTCCATCACTAGGCAGTTACTGTCATGCATAATTTAAAATTGGCATCATCAGATTAAATAACTTGATTTCGTTCATACAGAGTCAAAGTGGAACAAAGAGGCTTATGGTAAAACTAATGCATCCAAGAATGAGAGATCAGACCCTCACCTCTAAAAAGACTGCAAGTACAGCAAGACCTTTGGGAGCTATCATAGACTCGCCAAAGGTCTTGTACTTCATAGTGTTCCAGTGGACCAGATGAAGCTATAGAAGAAACAAAGCAAGGATAGAGGTTACAGAGATTCTAGGATTCAAGGCACCAGGGAGAAAAATTGCTGAATCAATGACCTCACCTCAGCCGCATAGGCCTTCCCATCAACTGTGTGCTCAGAACCATGGTAATCATCCCCACCCCAGTGGAAATGAAACTGTTTTAGCCTGTAGACATCATCCAGAGGGCCTCCCTCAATTACTGCTGAGACAAGGCACCAATCACTAGTTCTGTCCCTTGCAGTATACCCCTAGCATGATTTTTCATAAAGAGTTTACATGACCAATGGGGTATACCAAAAGCAAATAAACTGAAAGATCAAGGACAGACTAGTGCACCAGGTTTTGTAAAACACTGGGATACCATGAATTTATGGAATGATTTCAATCATGTACATTTTCCTAGCCTATTCTACATCTCTATCAGCATTTTGGCAGCAGATCATAACTACACAGGGAAAAAAAACCTAACAATTTCACCATCACTGGTTTATTTGCTGGCTACTTTTAAATAAAGACAGGGCAGTATACAAGCCAAGCTTTGATTGCAATGGTCTGTTACTAAAGAGTATTTTGCTCCCTGCAAGCTCAGCCCAACTAAGGCTGTACATTCTAAGGGAAATTAATTTCATTTCAGTAAAACCACACCCATGTTAACAGCTCACCTGGTGCCTCATGCACATCATCATACTCAACAACTACAGAGCTTCCATTGTTAGAGATGTTAACGGAGTTGGAGTGCTCATATGAGACAATGAGGGGGCGCAGGCAGTCACCATACTCAGTCTCAGCAGGAACAATGTTGATCGGAGATTGCTGGTCACTCTGGACAGTGGGATAGTCTTTGCACCAAGATGAGGGGCCGGAGGGAAAGAACAAAACCAATAGCTAACCCATACAACCTGTGTAACCCATCTTCTCCCCAAGACAGAACATCTAGATTCCCCAGCATTAAATAGGGCTAAACTGCTGACTGATTATTACACAGAATACAGAAAACACATGGAAATTGTAACAGCACCCCAACTGAAATTCTGTAGTGCATACACAATGGTGATGGCACCGCAAATACTGAACTCACCATGGTCTTCTCCGTATCTCCACTGTTGACTGGTCATTATGACAACACCCTAACAGTTTCTCTGAGGCTGACCCAACACTTGTTATGCACTGTCTAAACAAGATGGCAGAAGGACAGAAACTGAACCTCTCCTGGCATGAAAAGAGGCTGTACAAACAAGTTAATATGTTTCCTGGCCCTGCTTTCAAAGAGAGAGACTCCTTAGATTTTTTTTTTTTAAATCACAGCTGATCAACATCAAGAAGCTAATGAACTTCAAAACAGGTGAAAAGCTGTCAAAGCTGCAGCTAATGAGTTAATGATACATTACTCCACCCATGCCTTCAGAATCTTTGGCTGAATCACAGCTGTGATGTGATCATTTTGCAATCATAATTCAATTGGACTGCATCTTTTAAATATTTTTCTTATATTGTATTATTTACGACAGAAGATCTATAGAAATAATACAGAACACGATGGCAAACGATAGATCTGCCCCTGCCCCTGCCCTTGTACATCCAGTCTTTGGGTAGAATTTTTTCAGATGGCAGCTGATTTGCATTGGTATAGTAATGAACAGGCCTAATCACAGCCTAATCTATGTGTCCTCAATTAGATTGATCAGCCTGATTTGATGTATCTATATCATTATATTGAACAACACTCTAAGGCTATCAATTTGCAGTATTCATGCATAACATGCAATCAGTTGCATTCAAATATGCAAATATTTCTGACTGTTGGGTTAATCTTGAGTCAAATGCGATTTTATCACTGTAACAAATATGAATCTATTTAAGAGTATTTCTGCTAGGTAATGTGAAATTTATTTCATTTTTATGAAATGTTCAAGTGTTTATTGCATTACTTTTTTGATATGCACATCATTTGTATTTTCTTCGATACTGTTTTTACTGCTAAGCTGTTATTTCCGTCGTTTGTTCCCCCCTCGTGGTCAAATTTGTAACGAAAGTGCATCAAATAATGTACAGTTGTGTCGAATCTGCTGCCTTCCAAGGTACTGCTTTTACGCTGCAGGCTAAATTCTGTTCCAGGCGCTGGTTTGGGACCAGCGTCTACACGTCTATATTGAGCTGAGTGGATTTCGGCGGTTTATTATTTATTCGTGTTTTAGCGGTTTCCACACCGGTTGTGGGGACGCAGCAGGAGCAGAGGATTAACGTTATCAGAAATTAGGGAGCCTGGTAGCTGGCTAACTAGGATTTTGGCTGCAGAGAATGGCCATGGCAGACGGTTTTAAAGAAAAAGCGACAAAAGAGCAGAAATACGACCGACAACTCAGGTATTGAAGACATTCCTGAGCGACCATAAATGTATTATCGTTAGCTAACTATATGTTTCCATCCCTGTTTTAATGTTCTTGATGGTTTCCTCGTAGTGAGCAAGAAATCCTGGGGACGCCGGTAGGCCGGGTGGAATTACTGTCAAAGCCATCCGAATGGCTGGCTATCTTAGCACCGGGAACCACTACCTTGCGAGTTACCTAACGTTTGCGTAGAGTTAGCTAAATTAAACCGAAGGCAATGTGTTAGATTTTTATGCATTTTTAGGATAGCCAGTTTGTGTATTTGAAATGGATACATTGAGCAAGCTAGCGAAGTCTTTTGCAAGGCAACCATACTCATAATAATCATTTTCAGTAGCGTGTTAGCTAACTGGAGGAGGAACTCCCTGTATATTAGCGACAGATAAACAAGTCGCCGAGCGGGTAGTCCTTGCTAACTGGCAAAGACTTTCTTGTAAAATTTAACTGGAAGCTGTATTCTCCAGTTTGTTACAAGAACAGACCCATCATTTGAGTTATAGACGCACAAGAGTTGTGTAAAACAGGTAACAAACATGCTAGAAATAGACGACTATTAAGCTGTCCTTTTCTAGCAGGGTTGTTTTTACCACGTCATTGTTCATGTTTCTTGTAGTTAGGATTGAGTAAATTGATACAATAGTTAGTTACTGGCTACGTAAGAACTGGCTGGCTAGTTAGCAAACAGTTACATCATTACGTCGATTTAATTTTCAGACTGTGGGGTGATCACGGACAGGAAACACTGGAAAATGCTCATGTTTGTTTGATCAATGCCACAGCATCAGGAACAGAAATACTCAAGAACCTGGTGCTTCCAGGTAAGAGCCATACCAGTTCACAAATCCAGAGGCATTTCACAAAGTCTGTTGCTGTGCCGTAATTGTGTTCAGCCGTTAACTGTATTTTGTCAACTGGCACAGGTGGCCCTCAGACCCAACAACTTAAAAAAAAAAAATGGCTGCAGGTGTATTAACAGCAGTGTTTGGCTGATGTCAGTTGTTATTCTCAATGAGTGTATGCTTTTTGCAGGCATTGGAGCATTCACCATCGTAGATGGACATAAAGTGTCTGGAGAAGATGCTGGCAACAAGTAAATTGCCTAGACATTGTTTTTTTTTTAATGATATGGTACAGTTGTAATATAGCACTTAGCATATTCCTTTAAGGAGGCTGGCAAAGCTCAGTTTATTAGATTATACTTTTGAAAATATATCTGGTTTTTTTATTGTCTTAATGAAAATTCTACTTAATGTAGCTAACTTTTGTGCACATTTTTACAGCTGAACGTTTTGAAGTATATTGTTGGTGAGTGGTAATGTACAATAATATATCATGCAAATGTTTACTTGCAGCTTCTTTCTAAGCAGCAGCAGCATTGGGAAGGTAAGCCTGGGGGATTTATGCATGATTTGTATATATTTTTTCCCTTTCAACATAAAACAGAAAGAAAGTGTAAACCCTGCCATTTGTTTCAGAATCGGGCTCAAGCTACCACAGAGCTACTACAGGAGCTGAACAGTGATGTGTCAGGGAATTTTGTTGAGGAGGTCAGTGATTGACATCAGGAAAGGTCTTTCCTTTCTACCACTGTACTTTAAATTTTTCAACTGCCTGTTGAAATGTGTGCACTGTGCACAAGTGAAAATTGTCTTCATTTGTAACATAGAAGACACTTTTGAAATGAAGAATTTTCATGAATTGTTAATAAAAAGTAAAGCACACATCATGTTAAATGTGTTAGGTATCTTGATGTGTGCTTAGTGAGTATTCATTCTATATTTGTGCTGCCCTCGCATTTCCAGACTCCAGACAAACTCCTGGACAATGACCCTGAGTTCTTCCATAGGTTTAGCTTGGTGATTGGCGTTCAGCTGCCAGAGAGGTAGGATACAATATGCTTTTGTGTGGCATTATAGCACATATTTCAGACATTCAGTTAGATGATACAGAAACTTTTGTCTATGGCATACAACAGTAATAATTCTGATTAATTATAGCAAGCAATAGTACTGTCTTGTTGTGTATGTGTGCATTTGTAAGATCTTTCCGTATTTGCCCACACAGCACGTGTCTCAGACTCGGGGCAGTCTTGTGGAGTGCAGATGTGCCCTTTCTGGTGTGTAGGACATACGGTCTTGTAGGATACATGAGGCTGGTGGTGAAAGAACACACGGGTATGCAAATGTTGTGATTTCTGATTGAGAGATACACATACTATGCTATATAAACAGTTTGAAACCTCCAAATTTAGCTTAATTGGGAAATGCATGTGTGCATTCTACTATATTCAGCTATAGAAGAGCCTGAGGGTTGCTGTTGACATGGTACAAGATAAGGATTCTAGGCCATTAGTATTTCAGCTGAGCTGGTAGATAACCTCAGTCTGTTAGCCTGACTGACAACTACTGGTAATCATGTTTCCATCCTGGCAGTTTTACATGACAGTGTTCTTGTTAAAGCAGACAGACACTATGGGAAGGACATGGAAAGCTGTAAAATAAAAAGGCTGATCCCTTTCTTCACAGTTATTGAATCTCATCCAGACAATGCTCTGGAAGACCTAAGGCTGGACCACCCATTTGCAGAACTGAAGCATCATATTCAGTCTTATGACCTGGATAATATGGAGAAAAAGGTGACTTTGACATTAAATTCAGATGGAAGCATTTTTGATGCTTTGAATATTTATTTATTATCCATTGTACCCATTTGGCTACTATTTATTACCCATCTCCTGAGTGGGTTTGTCTTTTACAGTGTTCCCATTCTATTTAGTGGCATTTTTCTCTTGAGGACCTTGTCTTCAATTGTATCTGAATTCAAATCAGTTTCTTTTCAGATGTGTCATTTTGCTGTGAATTGTGTCTGAGGCATATTTATACAAAATAGAATTAAATTGCTTTGAATTATGAATATTGAGTGTAGCTACCCTTTATTAAAAGATATACTCTAGGTGTGCATATACCATTAAGTTGTAGCATATTGTAAGTTGGGTTTAATTCTCTTCCTTTGGGGTGTAATATTATTTAATTGTTCACAGGATCATTGCCATACACCATGGATCATCATCATTGCAAAATTCCTTGAAAAGTGGTACAGTGAGGTAATTTTACTATCTTCAGTGGTGACAGAATCAGGAGGCTAATCAACATGCTGAAATGCAAGTGAAGTGTTTTGAGCTATGTTGATTGGTAAAATACTTTGTGAATAATTTTTGGGTCAAAATAAAGCAGAGGAGGAATTGACTTCTCCCAAGTAAAAATGTCACAGATATTTATCTTTTTCAGAACAATTTTCAGTTACCAAAGAACTACAAGGAGAAGGAAGCATTCAGACAGCTTATTCGGCAAGGTATGTCTGTACAAACATAAAAATCAGAGTAAACACCTAATGTTTAGGTTCCAGACAGTGTTGTGTCTCAGATCCGGCAAGGTATTTCCATTTACATTCCATTTTAAACATGCCTTATTTTGTAGCCAGTGTTAGTTGTGACTACTAAGTAGCGAGTCTGGTTTAGTGATATGTTTGTGTTCATTGTTTTCTTCATATTTGTTCAGGAATCCTCAGGAATGAGAATGGAGTTCCGGAAGATGAAGAAAACTTTGATGAGGCGATCAAGAATGTCAACACTGCCCTGAATCCAACCAAGGTGTGCATTTCCCCTGTGTTAGGGCTTGCAACTGTAACAGGACCAGATTCCAAGGTAACATAGTTCATTAAAATTGTTATGTCTTCTGTGCTGCAGATTTCCAGTGCAGTGGAAGACATCCTTAATGCAGAGCGCTGCAAGAATATTACATCTCAGGTGAGAGGACACAGATATTTCTCAGCTTCATTTTTCAAACTCTTTGATTTTCTTCACTTTCTTTACTGTGGGAACTATTGCTGTTCACTTAAATAATGTTGGAACTGTAGATTTTCATTTACAGTCAGTTTCATTAATACTGGTGTAATGCCTTTTCTGTCCATAGACCCCGGTTTTCTGGGTCATGGCACGAGGGCTGAAGGAGTTTGTGGAGAATGAGGGTGGGGGAAAACTGCCTCTTAGGGGCACCATCCCAGACATGTTCGCTGACTCTGAGAAATTCATCAAACTCCAGAATGTGTAAGGGTCTGGCTCATCATTCTCAGGCGCACAGAACACTAATGGTGTTGTACTACAAGAATTCAACAAGCAGGACATTTGGTGGCTGTAATGTGCATGATTACACACACACACACACACACACACACACACACACAGTTGTAGCCATTGATTATGGGAAATGTAGGATATCTCTTCAGGCCTGTATACCATAACCAATCTCTCTTTTCAGTTACAGAGAGAAGGCAATGCAAGATGCCTTGATTGTGTCCAAGCATGTAGAATCTCTTTTACAGTCAGTTGGAAAAGTATGTATTTTTTGTAAACTAGGTGTTTTATAGTATTTTGCCACATTGGACAATAGTACATTCTGACATTTTATTTAAATAAATTATCATTTGCTGTTTTGAATAAAGCTTCATATCAATTCTCTTCTTAGGCCCCAGAAGGAATTTCAGAACACGACATTAAGCTCTTCTGTAAGTATCTTTACTAGTGCAGATTCCAATACCAACAGAATTATGTGCTGTGTTAAGACTGTAAGATTGAAAATTTAAAGAAGTCAGGAATCACTGGACTATGGACTCTGGCCTAGTGTAAAAATTTTGACCTGGGGTATATTGCTCACAGCTGGGTTGTAAGTACAATGAAATGAGATTACTTTCTTTTCACAATGAAAAGGACCAGTCTTAGTGGCCATCATGTCATGGTCATTGGGACTTAATTCAACTGCTGTATCACCCTATGATAGAAAATCTGTGCTGTAATCTTATTGCTGCCATGTGGATTAAATACCCACTGCAGAAATGTTTTTTTCCTGCACCACACACATTTTAGAGAGTCATGTATGCAGCATATTAAAGACAATACAATTATTTAACTGACAGGTAAGAGTGCAGCTTTTCTGAGAGTGGTGTGCTGCAGATCCCTTGCTGAGGAGTACAGCGTGGACTCCTTCAATAAGGATGAGATCAGTAAGTGAAAGGCCCGCCTTGCATTCTGAATGAGATGGCTTTGGCTCTGAGTAGATGAGGGTGGTTTTCCACACTGAGGAGTCATTCTGCACTGATGCTTTGAATATGAGTGGTTGGGGGGAATGAGTGATCATGCACACTGACTCCTTCAATATGAGGTGATGTCGGGGGGGGGGGGGGGGGGGGGGTGGTTCTACATGCTGATGCCTTGAATATTCCCACAGCCTCCTGCATGGACAACCCTGACAGCGAGATGGTACTGTACCTCATGCTGCGGTCTGTGGATCGCTTCTACCAACAGCACTCGCGCTATCCAGGTAACCCCATATATAAACCACAGCCAAACTTTTGTCACTATTCTGCACAACTGTGTCCTGTATAGGGTAAGCTTTAATTTTGTTTGGTAAGATAGCATTAATTGGTTTTATTTTCTGGCATAAGATGAGTTATGTGTTCTCCTGTCTGAATTCCTGGCTTAATTTAGTTATTTTATCCTATTACCATCTCTTTGTTGGATTACATCACTCATGCTTTGTAAGTTCATCACTATGGCATGTGGTGATACACTCCTTTTATATTTAAGTGGATCTCACGGGTACATTGTTTCCCTTCAGGTGTCTACAATTATCAGGTTGAAGAAGACATTGCTCAACTGAAGATGTGTGTCAATAGCCTGCTGCAGGAATATGGCCTGAATGTCAATGTGAAAGATGACTACATCCATGAATTGCAAGTATCCAAAAGATTGTATACCAAGGACCTTGTAAACTTTTCATGGGAGATGTATACTGTGAATAATCTCTTACATTTTTAGTACTACCATAAACGGCAAATGCAGATGAATGTTCTTTACCCCTCAAAAATGTTAATTCATGACAAAGTGCGACAGCCTAAACATGTGAGCATGGTTCAGTGTTTGTTTGTTGTGCGTTTAACCTTGTGTTTTTCATTTTCTACAGCTGTCGCTATGGTGCTGCTGAACCCCACACAGTCGCATCCTTTTTGGGGGGTAAGTCTTACAAGCCTTAGTGTTTGAACAGTCAGCGGACAGTTGAGTGTTCAACTGCCAGTTGGACTGGGCAGGAGTTACTGTTGGTAACTTGTAACTTGTACAACAGTCTTGTGTCTCTCAAATAGAGGCCTTCCAGAGGAGTTATAACATTTGTTTCTCCAAGGAATGAATACAGCCCATTAAATCTTATTACTCTCTGTGTAATTGGTATATCTTACTTGTTTTGTATGCTGTAGATGTAACCTTTCATACATGTTTTTGTATGTTAATTTTTTCCTTTTTTCTTTTTTAGGATGTGCTGCCCAAGAGGCTATCAAAATAATCACACATCAGTTTGTACCTTTCAACAACACTTTCATTTACAATGCCATGGCTCAGACATCTGCCACTTTCCAGCTGTGAAATAAACTGTGTAGCAGGAAAACATTTTACTTACCATGTTGTGAAATATTTCTCCTCATATAACATTGGGAGGCAGAGAAACATCAGTTTGCTTGCGCTATTTTCACTTATGAAGTGGACAGCTGTTTTTTGATATGTAGTTTCAAACAATGTTTCAATAAAAGCAGATGAGGTTGGTTTTGTAAATGTACTGGAAATGGGTCCATTGAAAGAATCTTCTCCAGTTAAGATATTTTCACATGGATGTTGTTTTCAATATGCAAAACGGCTGCACGTGGGTCCTTGAACATTGATAGAAGGTTAATCCGCAATGGATATTTTTTTCCTTAAAACTGTCATTTCAAAGCCAGGCATTTAGTTGACTTTCTGTGTACTAAAATTATGTGCAAATATATGTAAAGCTTCATTGCATTGTGCCAAGGAAGATACATTGTTCTTAGTAGTTCTTAACAGCTAGTTAGCATCTGATTGTAATGTTGGCCATTTGTTTTTTATGAAATTGCATTATTGCATTATTTGATATCAGTGTCACATATAATTGGCCACTTGGGGTTCTCCAATTTGGATCATTGCAAAAATCTAAAACAGAATAGACTGATTTAGTTATTTCTTATCTGGAGAGGAAAATGGAATTAATCTTTTAAGAATACAGAATTGTGGTAAACCTCAATAGTAAGTGTCCATAGAAAAAGTAACTTACATTTTTATGTTTGACACTTTACCTTGCCACTTACATGAAGTCAGATGAAGGTACACAAGTAAATTACCATATTTTTCCAGTACACCAATTGATTACTATTTTTATTTTTTTTTTTTTGCGAGCAGTTGTGTCCTGTTAAGAGTAAACATTGTGCTGTGAAAGCAACATGCCTTGAGGCGGGTTTTAGTTTATCAGTCATATTTTGGGTTTTGGTCAAAACTTGGGCATGGTTCTGGTATCATACTTTTATGCATAGGCCACAAATAATCTGTAAGAAGGTATGTAGATGGCTTCAGAAATGTAATGAGTGAAATCTGTATGAGCATAGTTATTGCCAAAACTGTAAACATACATCCCTCATGTCCATGTTTCTCTACCATGCTGCTGAGGGCACGCTGTTTGCTGCTTTGTGTTCCAGCTGGGCTCATGGTTTTGACTGGCCTGTTGATAACTGGAGCTTTTAATGTCATGTGGTATCTGCTAATGGAAGGCTTCAAGTAAAGGTATTTCTTCAGACCCTGTTCCTTTGTACACCATAAAGTAGTTTTCAACTAAACATCAAAAAGTTTAATTCTTTTCAGCAAAAACCAAGACAGCTGCCCCAAATGTGTTCCAGGCATAGATTCACAAAAATATGCACAAAACTGTGGTCTCATTACTTTTATACATATTTCAAGATGTTAAGTATCGTTCAGTTATGAATTAAGTAGAAGGTGCAGTGGCCACTTGGGACTGGGGTTTGGTAAACACTAACTTCAGTCACATAATCCATGCTATCTGTGAAATAAGTGATCACCTTAGTACACAAAATATAGGAAAGTCATACAACCACAGGAGATTACTGTTGGTTGCATTAAGGCTTTTCTTCAAAGCAATTGCTAATACCACGAGAGCATACATTGGAATGGTTTACATGTGTTTGTAATTGATCCATTTCTTTCTGACTATGTGGATGCTAGCTAAAAGCATTGTTAGTCCTTTTCAGCTAGCTTGCTGTTGTCAGCATTTAGAGAATGTATGATGTGGAAGTTAATCTCCAAAAGCTGTATTTTGGAGCATGTTGTTACATGACATCCTTTCTAAAGTGTGGGACCACAGCACTAACTTTCACATACATTTAAGTGAGTTCAAATATCTCACCTCTTTGACCTCCTTAGCCACTTCTCTATGTAACCGTATGATCATTCAATTCAAAATGGTGAGAAAAATAATGTGTGAATAGGGTCCATATGAGGTTAGTGAAATTTGGCAATTTGTCAAATCAAGCTGTCAGAGGCTGGCAGTATGCAGCTGTTATTGCTGGCTGTAGGCTAAGTGATGAGCCCCCCACCTGTATGTTAATTAAATAAAATGTGATCTGGAAACAGTGAAAACAGTATGTTTAAACCATGTTTATGTGTCTCAGTATTCTAGCCCCTTAATGTCTACTACAAGTTGGTTAGTGGTTAATCGCTTAAAGTTGAGATAGGAAATGGATAGATTATTAGATACTCAGGTTACTGTGTCTCACTGTTGATTCCCTGTGAGAACTTTGAGCATCTCAAGCATCAGATAAGCTGTCCAGAACCATGCCCTTCTCACCATCTGCCCCATCTGCCAACAGAAAGGTCAGCAGCTTGTACATTTTTTCAAGCCTCAGGACTTTATTTCAAAGAGGAATCAACAACATTGTAGACTTCTCATGCTTCTTTAAGAGAAATTCCCAGTTTCTTGAATTAACAAAAAATAGTTGCCACGTTCAGGGTGATGTTTATTCTGTAAACATTAGGTTTTTATTTTTTGTTTTTTGTGTGATAGTTGAGAACAAAGATATGAATGATTTTGGGAGACTTTTGGCAACTTCTGTCACAATTGAAATGCACACCTGTCAAATAAGTTGTATATCAATATAAACATGAATGCTCCTGGTGTTTCTTCAGGCAAGTCAATAAACTTGTCCAGCCTGAAAATAATGGTGTTTTGACAGTCTTGCTACCTTAAGGAGAAGGATATTCAGTTTATTTCCTAAGTAGCATCTGTTTTCATAATATGTAAAAATGATTGTTCCTGATGAGAAATTGAAAAAGAGAATGTCAGGCACAATGTGCAAATGTAATTGGGGATAAATCCCAAACATTGTGATTCAGTGTAAATGCATTAGGTGGTGCTGTTTGTCATGTTTTAAATGAAGGGGGGAAAGTCATTATGCCAACATAGAACAAGTGGGTCATTTATAATTGGTGGGACTCTGGAGAATTCATTCTTGAACAGAAGGATGTTAATGAGAGACCTGAAGGATCATTCATTAACTGATCTGTTACTAACGTGTTTGTTCTATTGTAATATAAACATTTTTACCTGTCCTATCCCAAACAGATACATAGAAATCACTTCTTTGATGCTTGTTACATTTGTAGGTTTCTATGGTTACAAGGCTATAAAGAAGTGGAGATGCATGGGCTAAGGTGGCATTAACATGTTTTTCTTTGTGGGGTTTTGCCAATAGGTGGTGCTGAAATTTTCACATACTGTATTTATGTGTGCAAGTCTTCCTGCTGAGTCTGTGAAATGTGTGTCCATGTACGTGCTAATTCAGCAACAACATTTCTTTTTAATTCTACACAATATAAAAATGGTAGCTTTTGCAAAACCTCATATCCAGCACAGATCCTTCTGTTTGGGGAATTTGGTGTGTTTCCTCCTTTATTACCCTCTGTAGCTCATCCGTAGATGAGATTGTGTCCTGTAACAGGACATCCCTGTTTACAGTGGTGAATTCCACACATCCACTAAAATCTCAGGCTGTATTGCTGTCCACTTGGATTTATTTTAGTTTTATTTTTTGTAGCACGTGGTGTGTCACCTGTCTTCCCACCAGCCCCACCATTATTATGATGCTTGTTTATTACCAAGAGTAGTTTTTCCCCATATCAAGTAATGGCATGAAATAAGGAAGGTCACTCATCTCACCACCTCTATAGTTTCATGTGTGGCACAGTCAGATGTCCATAAAATCTAACAAACAGAAACAAAGATTGTTTCATGGTCAAAAGCTATTTTGCTCCATCGTGTGAAACATCCTTTTTTTATTTTACAATTTTGAACTGTACATGCATAATAACACACATTTACACAATTACATAGAAATAAGACAAATGTATAGCTCATGTGAGAATTATTCCCTGATAGAGAACAAATTAAGTATAATAATTTGAACACAGTTATGCATGAAATTAACTGAAATATACTCAATCAATTTGGCTCTGACCCAGGGCTACTCTGTTATAAATCAGCATGGGAGGCAGGGGCAGTTGTGGAGTCTGGGTTCTTGTGCTGTTCCCCAATCACAGTGACAGCTCAACAGTATGTGTTTGTGTGTGCAGTCATGGCATAATGTGTGAGCTGCTGGATGTCTGTTCCTGGAGTTTGGTAGCTGCAGGTGAGATGCATTTTTTCGGCTACATGGTTTTAAATTGATGTTGGTAGCTCTAGCAGAGCTGATCCACATTGCTGCCAATATGCACATTTCACTGTCTGTCTCTGAATGCACAGATGTCTTTAGACCTTCCTGTTGTCTGAATGTTTTAGAGAATATTTTTGTCTTTGTTTCTTACATGTCACAAAAACATGTATGAAGAAGATCAAAAACATTATGACCAAAAACAGTATGTGTTTTGGTCTTCTACTAATGGAACTTACGTTTGCTTTTTTTCTGTGGATTCATCTGATAGAACATAAACAAGGGATATACGTGCTTGCCTTCAATCTGATAAAAAAATTGACTAGAGTGCAATCAGTGTGTTTCCTCAGAGGGATGATTTTCCATAACTGAGCATAATTCTGAGTTTGCAAGTATGCCACATATTTTGTGTGTATTCCTTCAATGAGACTGTGCAGACGGAGATACATGGTTTACTAATGATTAATAATTGAATAATTTTTCAATTATAACTAGGACAGGAACAGTGCGGTGCAGAAATATCAGTTTTCATTCAGTATTTATATGTATTTATATTGATCTTTATGGATACTTGAATATGTGCCTAAAACCACCTATTGAAATGACATTGAAATCAGACAAATACACCCTATTGGCAGGTGACAGGCAGCCCTCATGTTTTTTCAGTGACCCCCATTCCATCCACCTACAATTTCTATTCATGTTTTGTCAGGACCTCAGCAGTCACACTGTGGAGTCACAGATTTAATCTCTCTACATAAGGGTGGCCAGACAAAGGATGAGGCTATGGTGTTTGTGTGGTCAGCTCCTTAATGAAAAATCAATCTGTGAGTCCAAAACACTGACTCTGCAGAAGGCTACAGCATGGTTATTTCATTGGCAGTCTTGAAAGAAGAGACTGTAGTTTTGCTGATGCCTGGTAATTATGACTTTGGATCTGTTTTGGATATTGTCCACCTCTAGAATATGATGTGTTCTCCTCCTTAGTACTGGCAGATTTTTTACTGTATGAAACATATATATATACAAGGAAGAGGACAACTTGTTAGTTCGTAGACAAGTAGGACTTGAAAAATACCAAATAAAAGTGATAACTTTTTGTGAGTGTCAGTGAAATATCTATTACAGGGGTAAGCACCTGAGGCTTGGAATAGGTAATTTTCTTTATCATCCTGTTAATGCAAATCTTAATTATAGTATTTTATTGAAGTCATTGCTGTGGGATGGTTGTCAGATCACATATGATCTCTGGAAGTCAATGAAAGTTATGAACACAGAACCATCTCAGTACTCAAGGCCCCTGAGTGCCTGCCCTAGTATTTGCAATACATTTGTATGACTGACCTTGTGGACCCTGTCCCTTCCACTTCTCCAAAGCCTATGCCCCAGGACTGGTTGGCCTTGTTGGGGTTGAACTCATTGGCTATTCCTTTCTGAGGCTCAGAATTCAGCAGGAGCTCCCTGTCCTGTGGACCTGACTGTTTTGATTATCAAGACCCTGTCAGAAATAGCAGAACAACCTGCTGAAGGTGCAGCATGATCTGTGGTGACATGCAGGGTAATATCGCCTTATGAGAAGATTCTGAAAGGTTTACCCACCCTCTGGTGTTTGATCACAAAAATGGAAATCGGGGCATGTTTTTTGGTTGAACCAATGGCTTTCTGTGCCAAATTTATAATTCTGAATTTGTTTTGCTGGGTAAAAGAAATGGTAGACACTGTTCTTGAATTAAGCAAGAAAAAGAGTTGTTCCACTGAATGCGAGAGAAGGAGAGAGAGAGAGAGAGAGAGAGTGCAGCAATTTTCACATTCTGTGAGAACATGAGCTGAAGTAAAAGAGTAGCCAGTGTTTGTGTCGCTTCTTATCAGTCTCCTGTGCTCTGCCAGCTCCTCTGGCCCTGAGGCTTCTTGGACACCAGCTGCCCCAGCTCCCAGCTCTGCTCTGTGGCCCCACCCTGCATGTTATTACCCTCATGGCTGGATGCTTGCCAGCTGCCGGCGTCCTGTAGTGTCGTACTTCTTGGATGAATACATTACCCTATGGATTGTATGTATAGGAGTAACTGTACACCCAGTCTCATGGTGTTACATAATATGTACACAGAATCCCAGCTATCTGCTTAACTTAATAAGCCCCATTTAGCTGCTGTGGAAAAAAAAGCTGCTGCAATGAGCGGCAGTGATTGTGTCTCTTGTCTGTCGCCGTTCAGTACATCGTGTTCCTCGCATATGTATCGCATGTACATCACAGCAAATTATGTTTCTAGATTTAAATGTTTTTCACATAACATATTTGTATTTAAATAGGAAGTAATAGAAAGGTATACAAGTGAATAGATTAATATTCTGAAGTACTTTACTGTATCCATCAGAAAACATTGCAATATAGAAATCACATATATATATATATATATATATATATATATATATATGTATGTTTGTAACCACTGTTGAATATTTCAGGTTATGTAAGTTATATAACAGTTACTCTCTCAAATGTAATGTATACATATAGACACGACTAGGTGGAGGAGTCCCTGATCTCTAAGTGTAATGTACACAGAACACTGAGTGGAACTATAAACTCAGAATTATGATGTATGTATAGACAGGATTTACTGTACAACTCTGCATTGTTTTGTATCAGCATCAATTCACATAGTAGTCCCAGCCTCTGGACCTGAGGGCTGTGAGCTACATGTGTAAATGGTTTCCAGAATGTGTAAAATGTGATGTCACACTAGATAAAAGAGTCTGATTGAGAAGTAAATAATGTGTGATATACTGTATCAAGCATACAATTCCCTGCCTTCTCTCCAGCCTGCTGCAGCACTGGTTCCAACTGTTGTCCCTAACCATTCAGGAATCAGAGAAAAGTCACCACCCTCTTCTGAACCTGCAACCACTGAGTATCGTGTGTGTGTGTTATTTGAATATATGTCTATGTGTGTATTTACTAAACATGTATATCATCCAGGGACTGGATACTGTAAAGTCATTGTGTGTGTGTGTGTGTGTGTGTGTGTGTGTGCATGTACGTGTGCGTGTACATGTGCATTTGTGCAGGTGAGTGTGTGTGTTCAAAAGAGTGTAGCTGTAGTGTACACACCTTTTAATATACATATACATGTAAAAGAGAGTGCATGTGTGCATTAAAGGAAGTGTCTATGTGTCAGTGTGATTAAGTATATTATTATTATATTATGTGTGTGTATGTATATATGTGTAAGTATGGTGAATGTGTCTGTTATTGACCTGTGTAGTGTACAATAGCATGTAAAATGTACGCACATACTTCTAATGCAGACATTCTCCAAATGCCTGTTTTATCGAACCCTCACAATGAATTCCATGGTATTATCTCCATCTGCCATCATGAAGATCAGTTGATGAAGACTCTGGATTCCATCAAGAAAAAAAGCCTAACATGGCTGAGTAAACCTCTTCATGTTAAATGTAATAATGTTTATATACGTATATGTACAACTTCTGTCATGATGCACGTTCCATACCTTTGTCCATGCAGAAAAGCACTGTCACCATGGTTGATTTTTTTTTTTTTTCCCTGTGGAGCTAAGACCTCTCGGGTAGATAGAGTGAACAGCCCTCCCCAGGTTGACCCCAGTGACTTCCAGCAGCAAGTTGAGCCTCCCTGTGATGTGGAAAGTTACAGAGGTCAGAGAAGGGAATTCTGGGGAGGATTGGCCAGCTGCAGAAACAGCAGGGCAAGGTAAGGGGCTTCGGCAGGGAAAGTTTAAACTTTAAACAGCCATTTCTTTCCCACCAGCTGGTACAGGTCAAGTACTAGCATCTGTAGTCCTTATTTATTTATCTAGCCCAAACGTAAAATATGACTACGTTTTTTTAACTCACTTGCAGTTCCTGTATCTGCAACAAAAATTCCATTTATGTAAACTATTTTTAAGAAATTTTCTGAAAATATTGCAGGTACTGTATGTGCCAAGTGAACAACAAAAATGTTTCTTGTTACCTTTGCAACATCTCTTAGTTGATTTTCTTTCTTGTGTTTCAAACAATTAAGATACCAGCTGAAAAGATGAGGGAAAATTGAAGGCAATCTGAGAGTCTTCTAAACTTAGCACAGTCAGATGGGACACAGGCGTGTTGTTGCTTGGGGCAGGGTTTGCATGGAGGTGTTGATGAGGAGGAATGGGACACTGCAAATTCCACAGATAAGTGGCATGGCCCAGCACAGTGCAGGGTGACAGAAGGCTTGAGATAGGAGCCTCCACCACCTGCGGATTTTGCTGTGCAGCTCTGGGAAGGTACACTGCATCAGAAAGTCAAAGGATGAGGCGAGAAGAGGGGAACGGTCTACAAAAATACAAAGGCCTGATTGAGAACAGAACTGTGACCCCAGCCTGGCCCACCCCAAAAGACGACGGCTGAAGGGGCCTGAGAAGGGGTGAGACAGAGAAGAACATAACACCAGGAATCAAGATGAGGTTCAGACAGCACTGAGCACAAACCAACCCATTCATCTTTTGTAGTGCCAGACACCATGCAGTGCACCAACCCCAGAAAGAGTAAATCAGTGTCTTTTAGCTTCAATTTGATGTAATGAATATATCATTTTCGAAATTCCACATTGCACAGCATTCTTTGAATTCTTAAGTGTAATTCATTTACCTGTTTTATTCAGCTTTGTTGTGGTTTGTTTCAGTGGCAGCAACAATGGTTAGCATCATCAGATCTTTATCAAAAATTGAGGAAAATATAAAACACAAGGAAGACTCCATATACATGTCTGTATTCCAGGATTACATTCAAGTTCCCGAAATGCAGCATTACGTGGTTTACTCTGCCATATATCTGACTGTTCAAGGACCATTTCCCATTAAAATACACACTAAATGCAATTAAACAGCTCTTTCACACAGATGCAACTTTGGAAGCATTTCTCCAAAGTGATATTTCTGTATTAGTGTGTTCTGTGTTGCAGAGTGTCCTGTAGCATGATGTTCAGTGAGATATTTATCCACACTCAGCAGCGCTGCAGCTGTTTGTCAGTGCCAACAGAGTGACAGGCAGTGGTCACTTCCATTCAGGTGCAGTGCCACCTGTTGGCCACGAGGTGGAGCTGCACCCCCTAGGGAGCCTGCAGAGGAGGGGCACATCAACAGAACAAAACAAAACAAAAAAGCCTGTCAGCTCAATCCCAGATCTCAATCTTAACAGGCTGCAGGGCCAGCCAAGGGGTCATGCAGAGAGCCCACCCCCTCCACCACCACAATCTCAGAGACAGAGACAAGTTACTTCTAAGTCAATAGCATCAAAATATGGGGTTGCTTTGTTTCTGTGGATGCAGTTCTCATGGCATGTGTGCAGGTACACACTTTTTTTCTTTTGCCAACAATGGGGCTGAAAAAAACCATGGTGTCTCATCACTCAAGAATGTCTTGAATTCCATGTGACCATGTTACAGTGTGATGGAATGCAGTCCATTCTTCCTTTACCAAGGCTCCCTTGTCATTAATAGTTTTGAACATTGGTCACAGCAAACCCACTGACCATGCTTCCAGAATCAAGCTAATTGCTCTCAACAACAAGAAAGAGGTCATTGCAGTATGACAGTTCACAGAGTTGTGTCAGTCTTACTCAGCGGAACTTGTTATTACATACTGAAAAGATAGGTGCTTAGTGTGGACAACTTCCCAGATGTCTGCTATTTGTCCATGGCAGACGTTGCATCTTTTTCCCTTGCAAATGTTACAAAAGTTTTGGAGACAGATTTCACAGCATGACCTCATTTTTTGGACAGTTTTTCATTTAAAATTTAGCTTTTAGTTTAGTCCATGTCATGCCTGTTCTACCTGTTAAGAAGTTGTTGGTATAGTTTCCTCAATTGGTGAGCTAGGTGCCTGGGGCTTGTAAACACTGTCTTTCCAACATATTCCAGTCTCATAGATGACATGGCCTTTCCCTGCGAATGGTGTGAGACTGAAGCTTAAGCTGTAGCTTCCATGTTTGGCCTCACTGAATGTTACTCACAAACTTGTCTGCTCCCATCAGTTTAACTGGAGGAGATAAAACAGGTACACTGCCTATCCCATCAGCATTCTATGAACAATCCTCTGAATACACAGCACACAGATGAAGCTGCTGCACTGCAACTCTTTGCTGTCTTATATTTATGATTGTATTTCTTTTTGAGCTGATATATGCTTCATCTCATTACATCCAGTTTTCACACAGGCCCTCTTAGTACAGACAGACATTCTGTAGAATTTCACTTCACTCTTGAATTTTTGAATCATGGGGATTAAGTAAAATAAGTACTGTACATCATGGTACATTTTTACAATCTTAACTTTTTCAGTCAAATTGTTTCCACATTTTCTTCAACTAAGAAACCAAGAAAACCTCTGGACATTAAGCAAGGAAAGTTATATTGTAAAAGTACAGATCATATATTTCCACAATTCATAGTATGGATCATATATTTACATGTAATCTTGTGACATGTAATAAAACTTTAGGAGTTCAGTAAGCAGTAGAGGAAAAGAAGGAGTATGTTGTTTTTCAGCACATACTTTAAGTGTATTAAAGCATTAAAGTTCCCATTCAACAGTCTTATTCTTTTCTTAGCTCCAGAAACCTTCTGCCACCATTTTTCTCAACTGGGCAATGAAGTCACAAAAGATATGTGTTAAAAGCCTCAATAAAATTGTTGTTTCAAGTTAAGCAAATAGTGTTCACTTCCACAAAGCCATACAAAAATTTAGAACTCCTCTGGCTGGCAGTCTTTGAAAATGATTTGGTGTTCATTTATTTCTGAAAACCCTACCTGTTTCACAACAACAAAACCACAAACAACCTAGTATGCCACCTATGGCAATCTTTTTTATTCATTTAGATATACCCAATATGAATACTGAAGGTTATCTATGAAGTATCAGCCTATCCGTACTTTGCCTGTAAAAGACCTCTCTTGATAGCAAAGACAACATTTTCAAGCCCAGATGAACTGAAGTTATCTGTACCGAATACCGAAAAGAGTAAATAAACATTTAGAACAGCATGTGGCTTGGTTTTGCTCTTTTTGCAGCAGACTGACTGGAGCTAAATCCTAGAAGGCATAAGGCAGGGTGGAATAAGCCTGTTGCCTGCTGGATGATATACACATTAACAGCAGTTCGCTTCTGCCTTGCAAAGCGTTGCTGAGGAATGAAATGCACTTCACCTCCAGCCCCGATAATGGCTGAGTGGGCGTGGCATACATAGAGATGTGGGACTCAAACAGCTCAGGGACTTCTCATAAAGTTTTTATGTTTAGGCTGTGTCAGTGAATAGATAAGTACATATGTCAGTGATGTTGTGTTCCAGTATGTGTGGTAACACTTACCACAATGGCTGTTTATTTAGCAGATGCTGATTAATAAGCAAAGAGCTCCCAAATGAATGATGTTTTTTGCTCTAACACACATTAATTTCAAGGATTCTCATGCATATTCAAAGAATCAGTGCTATTTAAAATTACATTTTATATGTAAATCTGACTGAAGCATGAAAACCTCTGTAAGTTTTCTGGAAAATGTCAATTGGTATTTGAAAATTAACCCCCGGGGAAGGTGTTTAGTCATACCAGGTACATATGCTTTTCGTAAATGACCCCTGCAAGGTAAATGTATTAGTATTTGCTCCATCCTCAGTAACTCACACGTTGATATAAATATGTATCATGATGATGTTATGTGGTGCATCTTTGACAGAAGCAATGTCTTCCATGTATAACAGACTATCAGTGGGAATGTGAACTGGGGGTAAATGTGACAGGATCTTTCAGTTTCTCTCCCAGCAGGCTTTGGGATATGCCTCTCTGTGGTGAATAGCAGAAACCTCACCCAGATCCTCCACTCCTGCCAAAACAAGTGTGGCAGGCATATGGTCCTGCTGGAAGCCGAGGAGACATTCAAAAACAGGTAGCTGGGGAGTTAATCAGAAACAAGAGAGGGCGATCAGGAGGCTGTGGATATAAGAACTCTGTACTGAATTTGTCTCACAGGGAGGCTTTGAAGTTGTTGTTCCCCCCTCCCCCCATGCCTCTCTGACTTGAGTGAGACCCGAGCTCCAGCTTTGAAAAATGCTACATGAGCTGCCTTCATCCCAGCGTGATTCTTCAAGTTCTGCTCAGAGACCTGAGTGTCGCTACACTCTCCCATTAAGACTTCAACACTAATCTTTATTAGCACAATATGTAGGTCCAACTTGAAACAGACCTTGAAGGTCATTTTAGAGCCAGTGACTTTCTTTTCACAGACCTGTCCTTTCAAAGCAGTTACATTACATCTAATATTTCAATAGTTTTAGCAGATATCAAGCAAATATCACACTAAAATTAAAAAAAAAATTTAGTTAGAAAAAATAGTCATGAATACAGCAGAGGGGAAATGATGTTGCCTGGGCATGGCCAAGCTTTCCTGACAGGAATGCATCAATGGTAAAAATGGATTGGATATGTCTGTTTTTATCAGATGTGGTGAGAACTGAATGATGAGTAATGAGTCCAGAAGGATTTAATTGGCTGTTATTTAGTCACCAGTTTAACTGACTAAACTATACAAAGCTGCTCGATATCTCTAATATCTCTAATATGCTAATATGCAACCATAGAGAGGCCTTAGAAATGACTTATTGTGTGTGTGTGTGTGTGTGTGTTTGTGTCTGAGTAACACCTACTATGACGAATACGTGGTGAAAGAGGAGAAGAACAAGCGTGTCACAATGGGTTGGAGCAGGGAAGATTTAAACAAATCCTGACAAGTTCAACTTCAAGAGAATTTTTGGACTGTTTTCAGATCTAAAAACCACCTAAGGAAACTAAGTAATTCATTTGATCTAAATGTAGCATAATTTATTTATTTAGAGTTATGGTCTGATTCAATCAGACTGAACCACTTTATCCCTATCTTTGAAAAATAAATTTAAGCAAGTCCTTATTATTTCTGCCACCGCTGAAATAATACTGCTATGTTAATAATGAAAAAAAAAAAACTGGATCTCTTGCTTAAATGCATTATCCAAAGTTTAAAAAAAATCCTTATTTCTGTTATATTGAAATAGGTCCTTAGTTTTTGTTTGGGGACGCACCCTACTTTTAAAAAGAATCAACAGTACCATACAATCTTGTCTTTGGTGTGTAAGAAATATTGTCATACAAGTCGCATAGCAAAACATATTATGCAAAATTTTAAATAAAAATGGCTTTGTATTCAAACCAGCATCTTATCCTTCGCTTGAAAGTCATTTAAATGAGACCTGCAAATGTGCTACACAGCATGGATATGGCAGCGGAGCCATACATTATTGAATGTAGCCCATTTACAGTCAGTTGAAATACTGTGCACATCCTGGCCTGCTGGTGAGAAATGTCTCCTTTCCTGCAGGCTATTTAGAGACTGCTTGTAGAGGGGCCCTATGGCAGCATGGCTATTATACTCCCTGATCTGTCAGGCGTCCACAGCTGTATGTAGGGGAAACGGTATTGATTTAACCCAGTGTCTGCTGACATTAAACATTAAATACATCTTTTCAGTGTGGAGGTGTGTTTTCCTTGTTGGTTCTCTTCCCATATATATCCCATAATATATTTCACTGCAGTCCTTTCAAAAATCCTCCAGGTGCCACAGAACATGAAGGCCTTGCTGAGCAGCTTTTCCACAGATTTCAGCAAGAAAGTTGAGGAAGGTTATAATTTTCTCAGCAAGTCACAAGGGGTTTATACTCATATACTTCTCACACTTCATTTACCCATTTTTCTCCCTTTCTCTCTCACCAGGAGTAAGCAATACACCTTGTTGTTCAATTGTTAGCATCTTGTGTTTCAGAGAACCAAACCTGCAGTGTTAGCTACAATGCTCAACAACTCTGTTGAAAGGGATAGGCTAATCTCACAAGAACTTTTCACTGTTTGCCTCACTTTCATGAAAATGCCCTGAAGAGATATCAATAGTAAAATTTATGTTCTATGCATGAAAAAGGTACAACCTTTTGTTATTGAATCTAAGGGAGTGTTATGGAAATAACATTGCCAGACTCTAATCTTACCCTGTGGAGTCTGTCTATCAGCACTGCAGGAATGTGCCCTTTCAAGATGTAAAGGGTTTTTTATGTAATTCTGTCAAAACTATAGCAGTGTTCTCAAAGTGGGCAGCTTCATGACACAACTGGCTTTACTTTAGAATTACTGCAGGTGCTAGCGATGGGGAATGAGAAAAAAAAAAAAAGGATAAAGAGCAAGAATTTGTCTTCAGGAACCTGTCATTGCCATTATTGCTCTTAAGTCTCCACTCACTGGATGTATGGCTGCATGTGTGTTGCGCAACGGCCCGGGCTGAGCTGTTGCGCAATCTGAATGGGTGGTTTGTTCTTGGGGGCTTGCTCTGCTCATGGGGCCTATCTGTCTCATGTGTGGTGCAACACAAACACACACGGTACCTGTAGAAAGCGCTCCAGGCATCTGTAGCCAGGGCTGGTACTGTGTCAGGCTGCCATGGATCATGATACACTGCCTCTAGCGACTGATGAAGGTCAACAAGCCGCAGCGCAGGAGGCAGTGTCTGTCTCTATTCCTCTCTTTTTCGCGGTTTCTCTGCATCTCATTCTCTCTCATTTTCTCTCTCCCACTCTTTTTTTTCTCTCCCAATAACTGTCTCTCCCCTCTTTTTTCTGTTGAGGCTAATACCTCTAATATATGAATAATTCACATTTACCATGGTTCTCTAAGTAACCTTTGTTTGTGATTTACTAGTGTCACCACAGCAGCCCTAAAATCCCTAGGTCATTTATTATAGATATACTGTTATGCAGAGTGATATTTGACTAGTTTTTCCATTCACTTTGAACCACTGAAGGCAAAATTGGTTTGAGAAGACACAGAAGATGACTTTACATATGGAAGGAGATGCTGCATTCCTGTCCCACTATCTTTAAACTCTCCTTGAATGCTGGAAAAAGATCAGGACTGGTTAAATATAATGTTTTTACCTCAAAGTAATTACCTCAAAATTGTGTTTATTTTTGCTATTTCATGCTAATTTAACTGGCAGGCCTCATTATTTAGCTGTGTCAAGAAAAATTTGCTGTTTATACAGTTGTGTATGAATTTGATGCAATAATAAATACCGTTTTCTAATGTAACTCTATACAACAACCTGTATTTTCAAGATGGGTCCAGGACAAATATGTTGTTGAAATACATGAAATGTGGTTTAAATGTTGTTTAGTTCAACCTATATGTGCATTATGATGATAGTGCCTTTTCAGTTCAGCAAATGGCTTCTTTTCAGTCATGCATTTACTGATGTGCCATTTTCATTGTTGAAGGTCAGGTTACGGAAACCTTTCAGTCTGTCTTCCTTGACAAGTCTGCTCATGATGTCAATGATTCGGTGTTGATTGAATCAAGGTGACTGAGCCTTACTGTTTTTTTATTTATTTATTTCTTGCTCTCTTAGCAAGCAATGATAACAGGAAGAACAAATGATGTAATGTTCTCAGAGAGAGAGAGAGAGAGAGAGAGAGAGAGGATTTCAGCCTATCGTTACTGTGACTCAGAGCAGAGGATGTGCTGTGAGTGTTAATTTCAGTCCTGGAGAGATCGAAAAGGGGAGCAGGTGGTCCAGTGGTGGGAGGGCCATAAACGCTAGCTCTTAAAATGGGAGAAAGAAACATACACCATGGTACATTAAAGAAATAGATAAATCATTCCTCTGTATAATCTGTCTATGTGTGGTTTCAAAATGAAGGAAATAATAAAACACGTTTGGAAAAAATGTGGCTTCACCAGAGCCGTGGCTTTTGGTTCCTCCTGACTACGGTATATGGCCTCCAATGATTGAGTGCCTGAGTAGAAATTCTTTTCTCTGCATCGACGGCTGCGAGGAGGGGGTTGGGCAGTGTGACAAAGGCCTGATTTCCCTGATACAGACTCCACACTGGGGCTCAGATCAGTGCTCTCACAGGGGAGTTCTATCTGTACACCTCTGTCTACCATTCCTTTCACAAAGCCTTCAGGACTGCTAATTTCAATGCATGTGTATCCTAAACAGCAGATCCTAAAAATGAATGTGTAATGAATAGAAGAGCCATAGCCTTTGTTCAGCCATTATACTAAGCCAGAAATCAAAACCTAAATACCACTGCAGTCTTGCTAATAGGCATCTGTAGCCTCCATATAATGTAGGCATTAAAAAAGGTTGACAAATTGATTACACCTTCTAAGACAATGAATCATGCACACACTTGTCATGGAAATAATGTCTACATCTGTAAACATAAAGAAAAATACATATTTTTTTCAATTAACCTCCAATTTCTGAGAGCAAATCAAATCGGCTTAGCTGGAACTATAATGGAAATTATTATTGTGAGATGTTCCAAATTCTCACACCATATTTTTGCACAAAATCTCAGCTATGTTGATATCCGATAGGCACGCTCCTTTCCTAAATTTCCTGAAAACAAATGACCCACTTGCCTTGTAGCAACCAGTTTTCCATTATTCTACATTTTCTGAAGGGATACTTTTACGCAGAGCCACTTACATTGTTAGCAGTTATTTTACATGTTATTCAATTATATTTTGCCAAGGCTTTGGGTTTGGGCTGCTATTGCAAGGGCAATAGCAGTAGCCCATCTGGTAACCTTTGGGTTACAAACCTAACTCCTTAATACTTCGTCACATTACTGCAAACAAATACTTAAAGGCAAACTGGGCATTCCATCTAGGAATCAAACCTGCAAACTTTGAGTTATGATTTATATAACCTTATGTGACACCGCTAACCTAGTGCTCAGCTGTGGTGGTAAACGTAGGGAGTAGATGACACTTATTGTTCATACATGCATACATGCACACAATCTTTTTTTAAAAAATAACATCACATTTATCTGGATTGACGTCAGGATGTTGGTTTGAATTTCATTATGCATCTCATTGTCTCAAAGACAGAGGAGGGCACACAACAAGGAAGAGTCCACCATAGAAAAAAACAGGAAATGATGAGAGAATAATCACTTTCAGAATGTAATAACTATAATTACAGTATACATTTTCTCAATTTTGTTACATAATTAATCTCTGTGCATCTCATTAATGTAATACTGATGTTTTGGAAGTGTTTTCTTCTCTTTTGCCAGGCAAATCCTTTTCTAAAATGTTCATATCTGAATAATTTTTGTGGCCTTTGGTGTATATTTGTATTTTTTAAATGCTCTTGCAATTCGACACTTGACAAACTTGCAATGAAATGAACAGCATATTGCATGTTTTTTGGGGCATCTCTAAAGAATGTCTACAGCCAGTGTACTTTCTCATATGAAACAGAATGCAAAATCACATAGAACTCTCAGCCAAAATCTTATAGAGCACATAGTGTTTAGTTACCAGGCAGTGTGCCTGGGGATGCAGAACTATGCAACTTGTAGGCAGACTTTAAATCAAGATGCAAGCAGGGCCTCAGCTTTGGCCCAGGATTCAGAGAGCAGCAAGCTGAAAGACACTTAAAAAGAACTTCACTCAGATGTGCAATATCTAATTGATGGAGGGAAGAAACAAGGTCCCTGTTGGACTTTCATGCTATGGTCCTATCCCTTTGAGACAGACTCAAACAATGTGGACTTGGTGGTAAAACAGTCATTTACAGACATGTCCCTCCCTTTCTTTTTCCAAGTATTACGTTTGCAATTAATGGTTACAATTTGGTATTGTGGATTGAACAACTTCCACTGCTTATTTAAAAGATTCTTTGTATCAATCTTAACAAAGCACAAAGCACAGTTTTAAGGCAAAATTCATCAAACCTCATCAAACAATCAAACTTGATCTTTACATAATTAGCTCACTGTATACTGCAAGGCCTGTATAATATTTAAACTCTTTTGAGATTTTTTTAAATAACTGTTAGTAGAAGTAATTGTGACCCAATAACTTTAAACATGTTGAAATAAGAGATAATATTCTACCATCATATTTCATACTTAAAAATTAAATGTATCCTGTTGCAATTACCACAAGTCACCTTGCACACCGACAAGCAAAAAACACTATTCACTGTATACATGTTGATGCTGTGTTACTGTAAAAGACTTCTCTACAGCAGAATTTTCAGATTCAGGTCAAGTTCTTCTGTTGTCTGTTACATCTGACATTTGACACAGAACAAGCTCAAACCAAAAAAAAGGAAAAAATGAGCTTTTGCCTCCATCCATCCCCAAAGTATTTTAGAATATTCCTTCCATAAATCTGAAGAACTGAGAGTTTGTTTGTCAAACTTCTACTTTGTGTCTGTGAAAACTCAGTATGGTGCCTGATGAAAGACTATCAATAACCATAGAAATATTTCTCTGTTGATTCGGTTCTTCTTCTGTTTATTTTAAAGGATTCATTACTATCCACACCTTTTATGCCTTCATGCTAATATATGGTACTCCTTTCAGAAATAGTCTCTGGTCTTTCTTAAAGGAGCGTGGAACTTCATAGCATTTCTCAGGTGAATGAGTCTACATTAATATGAATAAAAATGTTTCCAAATATTTCCTTGTACACTGCAAAAAATAGCCCTTCAAAAATAAGAAATAAAATAATTAATACAAGGTGTTTTTTGCTAGTAATAAGTGAAAAAATCTGCCAATGGAACTAGTGGAAATACACAGATATTCAAGACGCACTGTCTAAAAACAAGTCCTTGTAGCTCAAGGAAATTTTGCTTGTTTGGTGACTGTGTCTTATATTAAGTCTAGAGTATTTTGACTTGAAAAGAGACAAATATGCTTGGTGAGATTTGGATTTTTTGCAGTGTAGCCACTGAAATTCTGTAGTGTTTGCCTATTTCCTTGCTTGTCTGTTGGAGCTTAGCTCTTAAGAAATTAGAATTTTTCTGAGACCTGGACAGAGAATTTTGCATTCCTCTGAGCAATCTAGTCTTCCCTTATGCTGAACAGGCACTCGTTCCTTTCAACCCAGAAACCCCACCCTCCACCCAGAAAAGCCCTTCCTCCAGAAAGAATGTGCCCCTCCTCCATTTCCCCACCTTCTACTGCCTGTTATATGTTGTGTGTGCTACCACGGTTGGAGTCAGAGTGATAAGTGCTCTGATGTAACAGGAAAATGAAAAAAGGCCAGTTTAGAAGGAAAGACCTTTGTGTGCATTAACAGGTTTGTATTCTTCCAACTAGTAATCCTGCCAATCTAGACATAACGCAACATTTGTTTGGTCAAATTGCATCTATTTAAAAAAATATAATCATGAAACCCTTCAGAACTAACTTTCAGCATACAATAATATGCTGCTAAGTCAATAGAATACTGTAGTTTGTTAAATAGTATCAGATTTTTAAATAGCATCAGTAAAATCAAGTCATGAAAATGATTAATCCAGTTGTTGTGTGAGTCAATATGCTGTCTAATATTGTTTCAATTACTGTAAAAAAAAAAATAAATCTAGGCCCCGAAGAAGCTGTAGAAAACCTTTCACTCAAGGATGTGCTTTGGTTGGCTGTTCAAACTTGTTGCAGTTAGAGGCAGCCAAAGAAAACATAACTCCATGACACATTACATAACACTCACATATCATTACATAACAGTTGTCAACATTCTTGTATGAGGCATTAAATTAATGAATTTGCCACCAGTACACATTGTTTCAAGAAGATCATTGTAAGATTAAATGTTTACAAAAGGTCCAACATGAATATGTGATGTGGTTACACATTGACATCAATATACCATTACATTGTAATTATCTAATGATATTTTAGACTGATCCCAAACCTCACTGCTCTTCAAAAGAATGCAGAGAAATGCAAGACCCATATTTAAGGTAAAACAATCTTTTTTATTTTCTAAGCCAAGCTGTCAAGTTAATATGAACATTCCTCACTGTTTTTCTCCCATCGTGAAAATTTCACTTTTCTCCCTTTATTTTTTTTTTTTACAGAGTTAAGGGAAGGATATGCGAAAGTCTATATTAGATTATATACTATTAAATGCTAAACCAATAAACCATTTTTAATATTCAACAGGATGAGACACAAAGACAAGACTATTCATTCCATTTGTTATTTCCAATATGGGTGTCCAGTTTTTGTTGTGCTGTCCAGTTTAAAGTTTTCAGTAGGCATCTCTCAAAATGACTGGCTTTCCACTTTACGCACTGCAAACACTGCCTGCTTCTCTCACATAAAGCAAACACTCATTTCCTTGTTCCTTCTCTTTTGATTTCAGTGGTTGTATTTCTTTTTTGGTTAACCAGAAATTCCTTGGCCTGAGTTACCATAATAGGCATTTCAACATTTATTTTCAGAAGCCTGTGTTTTTTTAAAATATAAGTATTGTTATCAAATTAATTTTATATTAGTTTTTCACACAAGGTCAACAACCTGATTCACAGCGGCACTTACGGCTTCAGCCATCTCACCAATGGCTCCAGGGAGCTCTGTGTCAGCTGTCAGGTTCAAGTCCTTCTTTAATTCACAGTCAGATTGCTCTTTGGCAGGCTCGTCAGGTATGCCAATTCCATTGATGCATTCTTCTGTGAATTTTTCAAAAGCTGGGTCTGGTGCTTGTTCCTGACACTCTCCAGTCTGCTCAAGTGTGGCGGGCCCGGCTGCCTCTTCTGAGGAGTCAGCGATTTCACAGTCTCCATTCTCCATCTTCACCTCCTCGCTCAGAGGTCCGGCATCATCTGCTGCCACGTCTGGATTAGCCGTGGCCTCAATCTCTGCAGGTGAGGGGGTAGGCACCTCTGCAGTGTTGTCAGCTGCCTCCACCGTCTCGCTGACTATAGTAGTAATCAAGTCTGAAACAGCCACATCTGGGACTGGCTCTGTTGCTACAGCAGAAGCTGCCTCTTCACGGTCTTGTAGGCCTTCACCTGGTGCTTCTGAGCTCAGAGCACTGCTTAGCGCTTCAGCTTTGACTTCTTGCTGGGGTACATGCTCAAGGTTATCTTCAAGTGCTGCAGGTGTGACTGTTTCAGATGTTACTTCCGTCTCACCCTCAGGCACAGGCTCTGGGATGGATTCTGGAGCACTTTCAGCTTCTGTAGTGCCAGATCCTTCTTCAGGTTTTGTCTCCGTCACCACCTCTTGTACCTCATCTGCAATGGGCTCAGGTGCTTCGCCTATCTTTGCTGTGAGGCTTTCTTCAATGGTGACTTCTTGTTGAGCAACAGTCTCTGGTTTGGGCTCAGGTGCTGCTGGCACAGGGCTCGTTTCCATTTTCTCTGCTGGAGCATCAGCAGCTGGCTCAGCTGCAGGGCTCATGGCTTCCTCTGTCTCAGCTGGAGTGGAGGTGACAACAGGGACTTCTGCTGATGCTGCATTCGTCACCTCCTGGCTTTCTGTAGCAGGGGCCTGGGTGGCTTCTTGGGGTTCAGGTGCAGGTTGCTCTACTTCCTCTTTAGATGCCTCTGTTGTGGTGTCTGGAGATGATGAAACCTCTTGTGAAACAGTCGCAGCCTCCACTGTGGGCTCAGCAGAAATGTCCGCAGCAACTTCAGGCTTTGCCTCTTCCTGATTCTCCACCTGGCTTCCTACAGCCTCCTCAGTTTTGTCTTTTATGTCATTGACCTCAGACCCCTTCTTTTTCTTGCTCACTTTGCCTCCCATGGTGTCTCCTGTAAGTATGAATTGAACCAGGGTTAGCAATGATAGAGAGAATGAATCTAAGCTCTGCAACCATGTTAAAGGGAAACACATACCCACTAAAACAAGCTTCTTCTTCAACCCACCAGTATATTATTCACAGGACACAACTTAAATTCTAAACTTCTAATCTGTAGAGATGAATCCAAAAAGCACCATACTGGTCTGCAAAAATGGATCACCCTGCCTTCAGAGACTACCAACCCAGGAATTTAAAAAGTATTTCAAATTAGAGTCAATTTGGATTCAATTTAGTCTACCAGTGAGGGAATTGTTTTGTGCCAAGTTCAGTACAGATGATGGCTAAGCGACACATTTATCCCCATTGGGAGAGATTCTGTACAACCTCATGGAAGTCACAGACAAGAGGAGGAGCCTAAATTACCAAGTGGAAAAAACATAAATGCTGTCAGTTGTCACCTCAGGGTAATTGTTGTGCACCTTCTGCCAGGCCCCTTGAAAGCAGTGCACTTTCCTTATATATCAATAAAGGTATAGATAAAAGTGCAGTAAAGCAGATCTAAGATGTCTGAAAAAAACCTTTGCACATTCAAATTGTTCCATAAGAGGGCAATAGGTGCACTGTGAGTAAGTACAGTGTCTTCCATAGTTAAGTACACACATTTGTGATTGAATAATGTATGTAAAGATTTTTTTTTTTTTGCTAGATTTATGATTGGAGTTAAAATTTAGGAAATGGGAGGGGGTTAATGTACTAACCTGTAATTACATACATGTGTTTGCTCTGCTTCAACAGGCAGTGAACGACATTAACCTGTGATTACAAAACTTTATTGTCCGATGAATCTTTTGTCCAAAATGTTTAAAATGATCAGTTCCATTTATAACAACTATTACATGTGGAATAAATTTCTTGAGACAACAATTGTCACATAACATTCTCTAGGTCAAAAGACAGCAAGACACAAGCACTGTTGCAAAAAAGGTTATTTTGAAAATTTATGTTAGAAACCACTGCAACCAAATTCTCTTTTAATTGAAGGCCTGAGGTATGCAAGTGAATATAAGTGCAAGCTAGTGATCTAGTATAAATTCCTCAGCTTCCATTCAGAAAAAATGCCAGGATGTTTAAATGGAAAGACTGGAGTAGATGTTGTGGTCCTAGTTGTAAGTGCAGAATTAAACCAAAGTTGAATGTATTGGAGGGAAAATTGGACTATGCAATCAAATCAAGGAAGACTGGACAAATATCCAAAATGAGAGCATGATTCAGATGATTTCCATCAACGAACTGTTGTCCTTTTGTGGAAAAGTATATTACTCAGATAACATAATTATTTCAAAGACAGAAAGGTGTAATTTTAAACTGAGCTGTCCGTAGTGCTGTGCAGGGGCAATGGAATGACAGTTCTGAACAGTTCATGTTCAGTGTATTAATCAATCAAGATGGTGGTATCCATTACATCTCAATACAGCCAAGGTTCTTCTTCAAGCTACCAGCAATGCCTTGTGTACATGTCTGTCATACTGTTCCAGTCGTATGTAGCTAAAGAATTCAAATTAAGATAATTGCCTGGATTATTTCTTTGGATTTGACTCAATTAATTAAATCGGCTTAGTCTGTACTGAATGAATTTTACACCCCCAAACATCAGTGGTTTAACATAAAAAGAAGTGGTGGTGGAACGTTTCATACTATGTAAAGCACGAACCTTTCAATCGTGCATTAATGCAATGACTTGGTTGTTTAACATATTGCTACATGTCAACATTAATCCTGAGTCCTGAAAGAAAGTAAATTAAACCTAGTGCGTCAATGGGTTGAAAAGGTGTGCCTTAAATAAAGTAGGGTTTCGATTTGTTCATCGAGTTTGTTCTGAGACATAAATGATGTATGAGCACTCGGCAATATAAAGATAATTACAGGCGACTGAAGTTATTGGGCTTATATCCTTGCTCATTCTTAAACAGCCAAGGTAGTGTAAAATGCGGTCGCGGGTCGCTCTGCGCAGAGTGCATGAGGACTATCCCTTCAACACTGACATCCGTGCGGGTGCGCTGTTTCAATGGCAGCAAAGTGAAGTTCATCCGCTAGGATAGATTAACGTGGATTCTAACGTCGAAATCAGGTAGCTGTCGTTGCAGTAATCAACAACAGGGAATTGTACTAATTAATTTGTGAATGTGTCGAAAAAAACATTGGCAGCAAAAAAAGCAAGCACTAACATTATGTCACCCTCATCCCCGCCCCTCCCCTCTCCTCGTCTTCCCCAGGATCACACAACAACGACCAGCAGATGCTCTGCACGCGAGTGTGCTCAGTATGTGAATGTTCGATGTACATCGGCAGAGAAATTAAAACAATACGTCATCTCAGATGGGAACTGCACTATTAAGCGCAATCATAAAGAGCGTAAGTTACAAAGCCACGCAGTTAGGCATGGGACTTAATTTCAATCCTTAAAAACAGCTTGTTGCTTGATTAAAAAAAATCGAGATCCATCGATTAATTCAAACAGCCATTTTAACACATGGCTTTCCCATACTCGTTATGACAAAACGTGCACAAATTATCATGCATAAATCATTGTGTTCCCCTAGACGTACTTAAATCAAGTAAAACGAAGGCATAAACATTACTTATATTACATTAATACTGTATGTTATGAGAAACCACACCTTTGCTTATCTACATCTTACGGCAGTGGAACCAGAAACCGAAGCGCCTCGGGATGGAGTAGATTTTTCACATGTTGTTTCGAATGAGTAAAGGAAAGCTTTCAATATCTAGGCAACATGCCTCTTAATAACTATAGTATACAATGTATGGGGTGCAACGGATTATAGGTAATAAATTACGTTGTGGGTGAAACTGGGCAACACGTAAGAAGTGCACATGGAAGGAAAGAACAAAGGATAGCTCTGATCAGAACCCTCTGTACTATCTGCTCCCCCATGTTACCATAACTCGCAATAAAAACATATGGGGGAAAAAAACCTGGTTCAAAGTATGAGTTCCAAAACATACTCGATTAAAACTAAAGTGTTATCTGAAAATTCAACCAACCTGGTTTTCTTCAGAGATGAATCTTTGAATTCTCAACAGGAGAGTCTAAGGTCCGCTCTACTCCTCTGCAAGGTTTAACTCGAACTGAGCGAGGAGTAAGCTCGCAACTGACAGCTGCACTCACTCGCGCTCACTCCCCGAGATACAATCTGGGACTGTGCGTTTTTCTTTTCTTTTTTTTTTTCAGAGGTACACTTTCTCACATATTTACAATTTGCAAGACATCTGTCACTGTTATAACCTTCCCTACTGGCTTCAATCCCCTCCCCTTCCCCCCATATTGTTGTGCAGCTACGTATAGTAAAATATACATTATTTTCGGAATTATGCTCACTCTGTTGCTCATCAGACGTATTTTGCAACTTTGTTCAACAAGTATCAAAAAGTCGTCAACATATTTTTCAATGAACAGTGATGCCCATCAACCACAAGGTCACATTTAAAAGACAAAAGTAGACAGGCTAATATGGTCTTTTAGGCTGAAAGCATCCTGTGCTGGCAAGTTTTAGGAGGTTATTAAAAGATTAATATAACACGGCCTCCCAGTTTCACATTCTGTCCAATCAGGTGTCCAGCAACACTTCTTGAATCCTTTATCATATAGTGTGAGTGTGTGAGGGTATTTTTAGTTTCATGGTAATTTAACCTACTTGACCTTTGTTAAGTAAACAAATGTGAATATCATTGGCCTTCAGAAAACCACACTTTCTTGTTTTCAGAGAAACAAACAGCTTTCCTCAGCTTAGCTGTTTGTAAATGAAGGATGATCATTTACATTTATTTTCCATCCGTATGTCCATGGTTCAGGTCATCTTGGTGTTGTTTGCCCTCTTTGTGTAATGAGATCATACAGGTAGAGGAAAGTGAGGCATGTTGAAGGTGATAAATGCAAAGCTGCACCTGACTCTTAGGCAGGCACAGGGAAGTCTGCTCTTGTGTGTTTGAAAATGTCTGCTGACAAAGGGTCCAAGTTCATTTCCCAGGGACTGTGTTATTGCTTGGTCCTAAATTCCCAATATGTATATATGTACTGTATGTATGTATGCATGTATGTATTTGTTTATTTATTGATTGATTTATGAGACCTCATTTTGAGAGGTATAACTGGAAAAATGAAGAGGCGATCTCTCAGAATTTCACAAGCTTTCACGCCTAGATCATCTCATATTTAATGTATGTTGTCTGTGGTTGATTTATAAAACTATAAAACAGTGGAATGAAAAGAGTAGTTCATTAACACATCTGTAGTTGTTTGAATCTACCAGTGAAAACAAAAGGGAGATAAAGTTATCATTGGCTTAATTGTGTATAGCGGATCCTTTTTTCAAATATGCAGTCAAGAAGGGCTATCAATGAGAAAATAGGTAGAGATGCTGACATACAGGTAACTAAATCATACAAATTCATCAGTGCCAAGGTTCAGAGTTACATTACCTTACATGCATTTAGCAGACGCTTTTGTCCAGAGCGACTTCCATCACAATAGAACATAAGTGTATCCATTCAATTTGAACAAACAACAGTGTCAGACCAGGCTAACAACACTCCCAGACCAGTGAGTGTGAGCATAACATTATTCAAGTCCTACCACAAGTTAACTTGTGCACTCTGACAAAAGCCAAGTTTCATTTGTTATCCTGGCATTGGTGTGGAACAAAATGTAATGGATGTAGCTAGTAGTTTTCTACCCCCTTGTGCCCAGCCCCTGAAAATGCTTAATGAACTGTTACATAAACTGTTTCTGTGAGCATTTAGCCAGTTGTCAAATGGCATATATACCTTATATTTAGTGTACTATTTTCATATGTTCTCTGTTTAAATAGAATACTCTGGCAAGACCACCACCATATTCTTTCATCTTCAGATATGGACATTGTCTGCTTTTTTTATAGGAGACATCACCACTCAGTCCTTACAGATTTATTTATTCAGTACCACTAGTCTCACATTAATTACACCTCTTATTGCCTTCTCTGCATAGCTATTTTTGAATTTATTTAAACACCAATGATATGATATTTCTGACTGTGTGCGTGTGTGTGTGTGTGTGTTTGTATGTGTATTGGGGGGGGGGGGGGGGGGTGTTGTATGGGATCTAAAGACTCTTAGATTTGAAGTTTTTTGGTCTGCGTGTATTGTGCCTTCCAATGCAATCTACATATAGCGAAGGTAAACAATCAAAAGGTCATGTGAAATAAGGGTACAATGGTAAACTAACACCAGGGGTAGCTTCTTTTACTTTGATGTGAGTGGCCCCTAGTGTCATGTTCATGTACTTACATTGCCTTTTAAGAACAAAACTCAATGAGTCATAATAAGAGGGTTTCAATAGGAAGGTTAAAAATTGCATGCTGTATTTTCATCTTGTAAAAAAAGATTACTTCCAAATTCCCATAGACAAAAATTATATATATTCTGTAGCATAAAATATAAATGTAAGCTGATATGAATGTGCACTCCTTTAAACATAATCTAATACCCTCCCGTGGAAACTCAGATGACCTGAAAGGTATACATGGATTTTTCTATAGAGTAAATGTACATTGATTATATTAGACCTCCTATCTGCACCTGAAATGGTCAGTCACCTGGCCCTCCCTTACCATGCAGTGCAGGAAGCACCACAGCCTGAAATGTAACCACACTGATAAGAAGCAGATATCTGAACTGTTTAATCATATCCACTTGGAGGGTTGCAAAATGAATTTGTGCTAGAGTGCAGGATAGCATTTAATAACAGTGGTTCACAGGAGAAACAGAAATAAGAATCATGTGTATGCTCCAATGTTCATATCCCTTTGACCTGAAGTATAGAGGAGGCAGGTAAGTGAATATTTCTAACAAACAGAATGGCTGGCATAAATTTGGCTTGATGTACCCAATGAACATGAGAATTATCCTCCACTTGTTACAAGATACCTTCCATTAGCATGACTTGCTATGAGGAATGAAGCTCTTTTCTGGTCCACCTCATGCTATGATATTTGTTCAGCTTTTTATTGCCAGCAGGGTTCCATGGTCAAAATGAGTGCTTCCTGGTCAAGTTTCAGGCTTGTTTGTGTGACTCAGGGTTTTGGCATGCTAGTGCTCCCCAGAGGACCCCTACTGTCCATCTCAAGTCTGTAGCCATAGCAACCCAAGGCCATATGGAGGATCTTTGGGGAATTGTTATAATAGAGGGTGCCTCAGCTGTCTGCCCTCCCCTGCCCAAATTTACAGGCAGGTGTAAGAAAGTGGCTGTTCTCAGTGCTAATTATGAAGACAATAGAAACCTCAGTGGCCAGCTTGTCCGCTTGTTCATTGTTTTAAAATGATTTGATTTTAATTTATTGCAATGAAGTTCTGTTGCAATGTCTATCCAGTTCTGACAACATGAGAGGGTTTTGATTTGAATGTTTTTGCTATAGAGTAAGTTGTTTTTGTCTCTTTTCAATGCAGGAAATAGATGACAGCCTAATTTTAGTTAACTGACCTGTAAGAAAGTATCTGATAAAAGAGTACAATGAATAAAAGAAGACAACATGATGGCAAAAACCAGTTGCAAAATGGTGATTAACAACAATATGTTAATAATCAAATGTCAATCTAATCATGTCAAGAAAAATCATGCAAACATGGTCATAATACAAATGCCTGCCATGGTCACTCTCAGTACAATATAAACATAAATAAAAATGGACTGTGCTAAATGTAAGTGTATGTTTGGCTATTGCATAAAGATTGACATCTCTGCCTCACTGCCTCACAGATTTCATTAAAAACAGAAAAAGTCTTGATCAATATAAAGTTTTATGAAAGAAAACCTACATTTCACAAAATTATGAGTATGAAATAGAATATTGCAAATACATAACACAAGGAATAGTGATCAAATTGACAAGTCAAGCTTAAATCATAGTCAAATCAGAACACTTGTATTTATGAATTTAGACACATTGATCAATGATTGTTTGTAACACGTGACGTGAATGTCACAAAGCTGTGGCATATGAATGAAGACACATTGGCTGGATAATTTAGTAATGCCAAAATATTAGATTTTTTTTAGTTTAGTTTAATTTTTGGTTCATCTTGGTTCACATTTGTTTTTAGCCTTGTATTCCTTTCTTCCCTTCCAGAACATCCTTGTTTGTTTTCTTATCAATTACTTTTTTTGACAGCTGGAATGCTGTGGATTCTATATTGGTTACCAAGACTGATGGAAACACATTCCAGTTTCATGCCTTTGTCCTGACCATTATGTGAATATGTCTACACATTCTTGTGTTCATGCATTGTTGTGTCCAAAGTGTAATTTCAAGTATGTCAACTTAACACTGTTTTACTTCAACTGTTGAGGACATTGACAAGGGGAACAGTCAATGTTAAAAACAAACAAACTGAAATCAAAATAATATTGTTATTACATAAAAATAGCAGTAATTATGGTTAATGAGAAAGTCACAGAAAACATGCCTTTTACATGGCTTCTGGTGGTTGAACTGACAAACTTGCGTAGGGGCAGGCAGTAAGCATAAGTCAACTGAACTGGTTTACATGTGTAACAGTGGAAGGGGCAGCTTTTTCTGATCAGATATGTTTTCAGAATTGTTTACACCAGGAGAGAAGCAATGGTGATTCACAACTACAAAGCAGGTGTTGCAAAAAGATGTTAGACACAAATATTTTATTAAAAAGGAATATAAAAGATCTAGGTCCATTATGAACCCATAGTAGCTTAGAGGTTCATCACTGCCACTGAACAAAATATTATAACCTGGCTACAGAATAATGAGAAAAATTCACATTCAGACTACTGTAGACTTAGAAATATGAACTTCCCTTAATTGCTTAATGCAGTACAAGCCATATTGTTCAGTTGTCCCATTTAAATGTGACTGGCAACAGCTTGTGGATTCTGAAAAGATGTAATTAATACCCATGGACAGCAGAGGACACTGTTTTACAATTTAAATGCTTCTGTTTGGTTAAATTTATTGATATTGTGATCTGTTTTACCAACATTTTTAATAATGTACAAAATTTACAAAAGGTTTTATATGGACAGGAAATGATTTCAGTGTATCATTAAGTAATTCAGAATAGTGCCATATGACTTGTAAGATTTGTAAAAGGTTATGAGCAGCCAAAGAAATCATATTTAAAGATTTTTAGAAGTTTGGTCTCTTTGATGAGGAAATTGTTATTTTCTGCACTCTGTCAGTGGATGGTCAGGGCCGTGTTTCCTTTCAATCAGGTGAAGCTTGGAAGCAGCACCCAGAAAAGCAAATCTTTTTTTTATTATTCTGTATTTTTGAAACCCCCAAACATCTCAGAATAAAATAACACGTTATCTAATGTCTGTTACATTTCAGATATCATTCAAGACACTATTGAGCTGATGAGTGTATGTGTGTAACCTAGGCAAAATTACATTTGTGCATCCACAAAGCCTGTTTCTGGCCAGTCTAATATTTCTGTAACTGCACCAGGGGTTCTTTCTTCTTTCATGCTTCTAAAATATTTATCTTGGGCAGGGTGAAGGCATGTGGGCAGTAGGTTTTACATTTGCTGAGAATAATTATAACAATACCTACCATAAAATGTACACACCATTTGTATGTGTGAAGCCATGTGCTATTATAATAACCGTGCCTCTGTAAACATGGCAGCATGGGACTCAAAAATTGAGAAAAAGGGATAACATTATTGAATTTTTTCGTCTGCAGAACTTCATAGTAATCTCTACAATGCGACAACGCAGGACTGGCTACATACCAACAAGTGTCATTTTCATGCCACGTAAAATGAAGTGTTTTAATCACTTTCTGATTAGGATTTACGATCACTTTTGATGATATTCCCATTCCATTACGTTCCACATTACGTTATCACGTTTCACAAATCTCTTGTATTTATAATATCTATCGCTTCCTTAAGTAATCAAATGTGACTTTATACTTCAATGCGCTGTTACTATCATTACTTTTGCTGTGAGTTTTCAAGATTTGAGATGTCACTTCATGCGATAAACGCAAAGCGTTTTATTAAGGTCGTTTAGTGAATTCTTATGGAATTCATACAGAACGCACATCTTTCTAATGTTATAAATGTGCACAGAATACACAAACATAAAACAAATCATGATGCAAAACAACTTCTGCGTTTTTAAAGCACTGGGCACGCATTTCATGCATAGATTCCTTTTGGAATCTCATATCGAAGACAATTGGAGGACTTTTCCAGTCAAACCAAAGAATTAGTTTGAACATATTATTTTTCTTTCAATTCTTGTAACTGCAGGTGGCTCCGTCAGTGTCCGTGATAGCCTCTGTGCACCATGACATCATTCTCAGAAAAAGCGGCGTGTACTGAGTTGGCTATGTCATTGCCTGGTCATAATTTGAAAATACCTTATTCTCACTCAATAAATTTGCAAGGCAATGCAAATAGACAGACCACGTTACAATAACCGCACTTGATACGTTGTAGGGACTTTGGGGAGGGGTCTAGCGCAGGCGTAAATTCCACCAGGGTCCTAGCTCTCCCAAGTGATGCTTCGTTTTGTGGCTGTGGAAACAAGATGGCTCACGTGCGGGCGAAGAAGGCACTGGGCGCAGCCGGGGCTGGTGACACCCAAGAAAATAACAGTGGGGACGAAGATGAACAGAACCTATGGCAAGTCTATGCAATTAACGTATACACTGCCTATTTTAATTTCTACGACGCATGTTGTTCTCGTTGGACATTCTGCTTTGTCACTCCAGCGTGCACCATAATTCAAATAACTACCGGCCACAGTGCCTTCAGAAACTGCATGAGATTGTAGACAGAGCTCTCTTCGCTTAGTACCTTGCTGTATTTCTATAGTTAACACAAAGTAACCAGGTAAATTATGTAGGGTTTCATTGAAGTCATGCAACCACTGTCTTGGTGGGTGTTTAGCTACGGTATGTAAAACTGATTCAGGTGGCTTGCAGTTTGATACAGCTCACCAGTGGTTAACATCAGCTAAGTGAATGATTTGTGTGTAGTCATGTAGTATGGTAGAAGGAGAATCGATTTCAACTCTGGTAGTCTACAATTAATATGCAATTGTCTTGTTCTTAGGTCCTCAATTCTCAGTGAAGTTTCTGCACGGTCCCTTTCCAAATTGCCTTCTGGGAAAAATATTTTGGTTTTCGGTAAGTGTAAACCCTCCAGCTTTTTCCAGTTAAGATCCAATTACCAGTTAAGATCAGAGTGCGTTACATATATTTAGGTATGAGTAGCTAACGTTAGCTGATTATTTTATGGAAGCGCTCTTGCTGAACGTTAGAAAAGTAGGTTGTAGGGACATGTCAGCTAAATGTTTGCTTCTGTTCAACATCATAATGAAATACACGCACATTTTAATCAAACATTTTATTTTTACTTTAATTTTTTGTCAGTGGAGAAGGCTAGTTGTAGTGGCACTGAAAACCGTATCAAAATCTAGAAAATACATTATCACAGTTAAACAAGCCAGATATATTTGGTTGCAAACCAAATTGTATGTGCTTTGATTCTTCAGGAGAGGATGGCTCGGGAAAGACGACGATCATTGCTAAACTCCAAGGAGTAGAGCAGCCTAAAAAAGGGAGAGGGCTGGAGTATCTGTACCTGAGTGTCCATGATGAAGTCAGAGATGGTAACCTTAGTTGGTCATTTTAAAATGTTAGTTTGTGCTTTTTATCAATTCAGCAAACGGGAACAGTGTTGTTTTCAGAAGTACATAGAATATGCATATTACTGATCTGGCCAATATTCTGAGACAACTTCTCTGTTGGATATTTGTTAGAGCCGTGAGGACCAAGGCTACAGCTTTGCTGTGTTAGCAGGGTTTTGGGCCACCAATCCACAGCTATAACTTGCATATTGTGCTGACCTCAAGCCATGTGCATGTGTGTTTATGCCTGTGTCTGGCTATTAATGTCTAACATTGATCTCCTCCTAGACAAGACATACTGTAACGTGTGGATCCTGGGTGGTGATCTGTACTATAAAGGCCTTCTGAAATTTGCTGTCTCAGTGGAGTCGCTGAGGGACACCCTTGCAGTTTTCGTTGTGGACATGTCCCGACCATGGACTATTATGGAGTCTCTCGAGAAGTGGACCAGTGTCCTACGTGACCATGTCAACAAACTTAAGATTCCTCCAGAGGAGATGAGGAAGATGGAACAGAAAAGTGAGTGCAGCCCTTCTGATCTTCCTCTCCTGATTGTCACTAAATTGAATTTATTTGCCTCTGTCCACACCCTGCTGAAGAGCCAAACCTTTGTCTGGCTGCATCAGTTTTGGAGAAGTTTTTTTGTGAGTACATTAGATCCAGTGACTATAAATCTGAAAAAAGCAAAATGCATGTAATGTATTGATGTAGCACTTTCATCTGATATCAGTTGGTTGCTGATTGTTCTTCCCACATTGTTGTAGTGTTAATGAGTTATGAGGGATTTCTGCAGCAGTTGCAGTATGGAAAATTGGTGATGTATGGATGATTTTTGGACTGATTTTTAGTCTGTGCTTACTCTTGAATTGGGTTTGAAAATATTCAGATATTGCCAACAGAGTCACATCATGGTGATTAGTCACTCATAGGAATTTTGCTATTTGAGAGAAGTTATATCGTCAATAGCAATACAGAGAGAGTATACACTGTACTTAGTAGGTGAGCTCCATCAGACTCATTGCAGTAAATGTTATTGTTCCTTTGATTAATTAAGAAAATAACAGTATACTGTGAATTATGCTTTTGTGCTCTGAATTTGCATGCTCTTGAAATTTCAGACTGAGTTGCTCTGTGCAAAGGTAGTCTAAAACTTGCCTACAGAAGTTGTTTGCTCTTTTTTTGTTAGCGTTGGAAGAATACATATGGGCTGCGCACTGAAACCTAAGACATACATTTTTCTTTAACAGTGAACATGTAAAAACATGCACAGTAGAAAAAGAAAGGACAGATTTTGAAATTAGTGCTGTGATTGTATTGAAAGGCTCCAGACAGTTGCTCAGTGATAGCGTCTGGCAAGGAGAGGTCAGGAGGTGATGTCACTCTTCACGTGGGAGTGGTGAGACAGAGGCTTGTATCCAGTGAGTCTTGCAGGCAGTTGCATCATGGTATTCCTGACAGCAGAATCACTGGGAGGAGGAGTTCTGTAGAGGGCAGGGCATTCTAGTGCTGCTGGAATGTAATGAGGTTGAAATGTCAGTCTCGGAACTGAAGACACCTCTATGTGGTGTTGCACAAATATGAGATTGTTTTTAGCATGGTGATGTCATGTTTTAGTTCCTAGAGTTCTTAAGTGTTAATATACACATGAATGCTTGTGGTGCTGTTTTAGCGTCTTATCCCAAAGCAGAGAGAATACCACAAACCAGGCCAAAATAATAAAATAAACCAAATAATAAACAGCTAAATGCCACCTATATGTATACAGCACTAAAGATTTCCAAGGCAAACATTGTTGATGAATACAGGATTAATATTCTAGACTAAAGTATGTAAAATTGTAGACAAAGGACATGGCAGAACTGTCGAGCTTGGGGCTTGTATCTTAAGATCTTACAAATAGAGAAGTGTTAGTTTGACTCATGGTGTGCCTTTGAGAAAGGTACATCTTGTGATGCCTCAGTAGTAAAAATATCTGGTGGGAGTTTGTAGGCTAATGGTTATAACGTATGAAAACTGAAGCTTTTTCCGTCACCGTGGATAAGAACATCTACTAAGTCAGTAGGAAATGAAGAAATCTCCATATTTTATTTTAGTGTCTAACATGCAGCAATGCATTCTATCAAGCAATTATATATTGCTAATCCACAATGCCCTGGTAAGAATAGGTTCCTGTGAACAGAAGTAATGACTACACATATGGACAATTGGATGTTCTCCTGCTTTACTTTCTGGTTTAAAATTTGTGTAGAATTTTTGAAACTTTAAAGCATGTATGAACAACCAGCAGAAAAAAGTAAAACAAAGCAACTTTATTTTTTAAGAGAGAGTGTACTCCAGTATGTGGTATTTTACAAAGTGGAAGGATTCATTTTATGTTTCACAGTTGCATGTTATTCTTGCTGCAGTTATGAAATTTCTATGGAAAAAAAAAAAAAAACTGCACAATGATTCTTTTCACCAGTTACACATTTGATTGTTGTTAAACTGAATGTAAGCCTTGACTTAAAATTGTCTTTCCAGGCTGTTAACTTGTCTTTGGTCAGTCCAGTATAGAAAGTATGAATGATATCTGTCACAAAATATGGTATTTATGGAAATGAATGTGAATGCTGACCTGCACAGTGGAAGGAATTAATCTCTTTTGAAGATGGCGGGTAGTCAGTCCCCATGTGGTTCTGTGCTATATTGTTGTTCCTTTTCAACATGTTAAACGGGTTTCCCTCATGCTGCTTTTTAACAAAGCTGTGTTAATGACTATGACATCACTGTGTTCCAGCTTCTCTGTAAAGTCATGATCTGTGCTTAGAAGAGTAGAACCAGCATAACTTGAGTACAGCTGTCTTCCATGAAAGTGCTCAAGGCAATATCTGTGATTGCAAAAGGAAGCCAGGGGATTACAGGTTCCTGAAAGTCATCCACGGTTTTAGTATCATATCTTTCAAATGGCCTTGATTGTTTGAGCCTGTTTAGAAAATATGATTTTTGGTCTGCAAGAAGACAATTTGTGTACCAATTTAGAAACTGGTATACAAAGACACAATGTACAGTATTTCATTGGACTGAAAATAATCCATTGTCTTCAGAGTGTAACAATGCTGTGTGTTGCTGCTCTGTGAAATGTTATGTTTTCAGATTCAAACCTGTTTTTGCACTGAAGTGAAGGACCATCAGCATCCTATTGCTGTGGTCAGTACAGAATAGAGTAGCATAGTCCTATCCATGCTCTTGCTCAGTCAGCATATGCAGTGGGCTGCATTAATCAAAGTGTTTGTAGAAATGATTGTATTTTGCTCTTGAGAAAAGTGTGTATGAAAAAGTCGTGTCTGATTCATGAAATATGCATAAACGCACTTTTTTTTTTTTTTCCCTTATCCTCATTCATATGATGAATCCCAACTGTTCTTAGCTGTTAGATGCTCGTGCATTATAATACATACATAATCTCTGATTAGCATAAGTAGACGCCCCAACAGTTTTATGTAAGGACATTCTGACTTCTGAATCTCAAGTATAACTCATGCTGGTGAAAAGGGAAAAAGGAAGATATTTTCTCTGATTCAGAGATGTAAACAATTCTGACAGAAGTGGATGCAAGGAAAAAAAAAATCTGTGGTGTGAGCAGTGGAGTGTCTGAGACATCAGTAAATCACTTGTGGAAAATAAGCACGACTTTTTAAGCCTTTTATTCAGCGATTCTGTGTTTAATTTAATGCAAGTCTGATTTATAGCCCTGTTCTTTGGAGTGATTTGGGCATAGTGTCCTCTCGTTGCTGTTGAACAAATGCCATCTTTCAGTGCCATATTGTGGAGGAAACGGCAGGCCAGCATCATTTTGCACAACTTTGGACACAGCAGATGGTATGCTTTTGCAAACAACAAACACATTCGCCAGCCTTTTAGCACACCAATAGTGCGCTCCATTACTGACTGTGTGTGTATGTGGTTTCATGCAACCTCCCATGGTGTCAGCAGTGTCATCAGTCAGAGTTTCAGCATGTAATTATGTATGCTAGAGAACAGTTCTGATGAAGATTGCTTGATTGAAACATTTGTTCATTTTCACATGAGCATTTCAATTGTTCAGTATTTTCTTATAGCTGTTTACTTATTACAGAAAAAATCTGCAGATTACATTAGTTGGTTGTATTTCATTTCAAGTGGTGATTTATGCATAAAATGATCTTGCACTTGAATCGTAAATCTGGCCCAGTGATCCTATAAACAAAAGTCTATAGCTCCAGTCACCTTCCTGGTCATCCTTGTGGCATTCCTTAGATTTATGGGGAAATGTAGGCTTCCAAATGGATATTTAGCTGCCATGAAATGTTTTAGGGACCTTGGTACTGTACCGTTGAGAACCCTCAACTCGGTGTCCAAAGAAGCCTGTTGCAGTCTCATCTGGTGGTATTGTCAAGTGGGTGGAATTTCCCACAGTGCTTTGGGCCATTAGGACTGTAGTGTGTGTTTGCTCCAGACCCCTGGTCTGACTGTGCTGCAGCTTTGAGCTGATGTCATGCTCTGCTTAGATCTCAGCTCTGTAGAAAAATCTGTGAATAATTGATGCTTGGATAGAGGAACGATAAAGAGTTAAAGCACGAACCTAGCACTCACATCCTCATTCTAATTCTTTATTACTCCTTTTCCCTGCGGTGACCAAGTTAGTGACTGAAATTTTGGCAGCAGACGGGTGGAGAGGGCAACATAAAATTGCCTCTTCCCCTGGGTTTTACAGACAGCAACCCAACACAGTAAATGTGAGTGCAGAGTCCATTGAATTATTGTTTCTGTTAACGGAATGTGATGGGACAGAAATGCAGAGCGAGTGCTGCTTTGCTGCTCCAGCCAGAGCAAGCTCAAGTTGCTGTCAGGGCTGCTCACATCACCCCGGGCCTCCTCCAGTGGGTGTGGAGAGATCAAAGGCTCTGCTCAAAGGCCTCCACAGACCTCCAGGAACATCCCTTTATCATGTTGAATAGGTCTCATATTCTGAGTTTGAGTAGTTGCTTTAATGTGTTTTTTTTTTTTTTTCCAGTATTCTTTTTTCCACCTATTTCAATAGTTGTCACTTCTGTATTTAAGTTCCACCAGTTGCCACCACAACCACTGAACCCACGTTGGAGCATGAGGTGAGGGGCCCACAATCCTCCTTTACACATGCATGTGTACTGTGACACTTTTTCCACCCTACAAGTCCCACAGCGCACCATGAGCCAAATGCTGTTAGGCGCATCCTCCTAATGCTATCTGAGTAACTCAAAGGTGCCCAGACAGCTCCCAGGGCAGTGAGAGAGGAGCAATGCGGGGACCCTGACTGACATACCTACCCCATCCCCAGTGGAGGTTTTTTTCTGCAAATGTGTGCGCCTTTCATTGTTGGAAAATAACAAGACCAGTTTTGAACCTGTGCCATGGGTCTCAGCTTGTGCTTCAAATAAACACTTTTACTGCCTGAGCCACTCCTGAGTGTGTGTGTGTGTGTGCATGTGTGCATGTGTGCGTGCGTGCGTGCGCAAGAAAGGCCAGCCCTGTTACTCACTGAACTTCAGTGTTATCTTGGTCTTTTACATTACATCACATTACATTCATTTAGCAGATGCTCTTATCCAGAGCAACTTCCAGCAGAAGAGTATTCATCCAGGTTAAATGAGTAACAGTCATGGATTAATACATGTATCAGTTTGGTACAAATTTGAGTACATGCAAACTGGTTGAATTTGAATCCTTGACTGGATTTCAGTGTGAATGCTCAGGGACATAACTGTCAGGTACACTGCTCTGGCAAGGGAGACATGCTGACATTTTCAGTCTTCCCCTGTGGTTTCATTAAAGGGACTGACTGTGTCTGACAAATGTTTCTGAAACCACATAATGATTTAATATAAGGCAGGTGAAGCTGTCTGATGTGAACTGAAGAGTCTCAATGATTGCAGGTTTGGCAAAACCTGGGTGCTTCTTATTGAAGTCTGGAAAACTGAATATAAGCAGATTCAGCTGTAACACATAACATTCAGGAGGATTAAATTAAGTTAATTATTGCCATCTTGTCTGTGCATGTCATGCACTTCTTTCAATTCCCCAAATTCTAAGGGCATTTTTTTTACCTTGAACTACAAACCACCTCTATCAATCTGTCAGTTGACTGTGGTATTTGTATTGTTAACAGCAAAATGCAGATAATTCACACAGTGTGTCTATTTAAAATTAAAATTGTCATTCATGTGCCTCAGTGACACATAGACATGGGAACTGAGTTCTTTCAGAAAAGTTTGTAACTCAGAAAATGGCATTGTATGAGCAGGAATGCCAACCGGTAAGTATCCCACACCTGTATAGCACCAAAATAGCTATGCCATTTGTCCTTGTCCAAATTACCACATTGACAATGTGGTCTGCCTACTTACCATTTACAGACTTGGTTCATTTGAATGTACAGAATTCAGAAACAAATTCATATGACCTCATAATAAATTATTAGACTAGGGCTTTGTTGCGCTTTTTTTGCTCTTCTCCATTATTACTTTGTAATTTTCTTTCTATAATACAACAATGTTCATCCCCTATACATTATATATAATATATAAAGACCATGATCACCAGTGTTTCATCAGCCTGTAGCTACGTCTGGTCATTGTAAGATTGTAATACATTGTAGGTAATACTGTTTACAGGGGCAACCACTGTGGATGAGAACTTAGGACTGGATATTCTTGGATCAATTAAACTTGTTCAGAGCAGTGTCAATCACGATGCATTAAAATAGTTACCAATATATTTATGGTTTCTTACTGTTAGAAAATGTCTTCTTTTAACAGCAACTAATACTGCTTACTATTGGTCCATTCTGTTTTGATTGCCTAAATATTTTCATTTCATGATATATTTGTAGCTTTTTAAAGCTTGCAGCCACTGTCACCTTCCAAAACATTATGGGTAAACATGCAACCACGGTGGATGTGATGTTAAGGCCAATATCTCACTGGAGGGTTTTTCCATAATCCAGGCCAGTAAGATTGTTGTTCATCTAAATACAATGAAAATGAACAAAAAGAATTAGTAAAGCATGAATTGTACAGTACAAAATGGTTTACTGTTTTAAAGACTTTTCATTACTAGAAGATTATATTATGGTATGGTTCCATCATTTGCAAGCGCAGATGTATTTACCATTCAGTTCAGCTTTCACTTTATTTGTTGTGCATGCATTTTATAAACTGTTACTTGGCTTGTGGTGTGCTGCTTTTCTGTTATTTCACTATTTCACTGTGATGAGTGTTGAGTGTTTGCAAACGGCTTGGCTGTGATGCTCTCAGACACATTGTCTGGTGTTTGTGCTGCTGGAGATGGCAGTGTTGTTGATTGTCTCTCTTGGCCGCCTTCTCAGTGGTAAAGGACTTCCAGGAGTACACAGAACCAGAGGAGGCAACCCCAGCCTCTCCACAGAGATGTGGGCCCAGCAGTGGTGTAGAGGAGGAAGGGGTGTTAATCCCGCTCGGAGACAACGTACTCTCACACAACCTAGGCATTCCAGTGCTAATAGTTTGCACAAAGGTGAGCAGTGTGCCTATCTTTTGCAGTCTTTCTTCTATTCACACGTATTTAACAACTGTCATTCCACCTGTGGCTGGCACAGCTGTAAGTAGTCTTGGTAACAGGGTGTATGGTGACACACAATACTTGGAGATCTTGCGTGCCTCCCAGCTCTTGGTCTGGCTTTATTGACTCATGTGATGGTAAAGGTCAGGGCCGATACAGTGGGTGCAGTCGTCTGTGTCCTCTTCTCGCTTGCTGCCTGATTATCCCAGGCCTTGTGCTGTGTCAGTTTTAGCTGTGCCCAAGAGGCAGCCCTTAAATGCAATGAATGCCGCTCATAATAGTGTGTCCGCAGCCTTCCTGCTGTACCTCCACAAAAAAACACAACCTCCATCAGCATCTCACATGCTTTACTTGATGCAGATTTTCAGTTCAGCTTTTCAGTTCAGTTTTTTTCACGGCAGCTTGTTATTTCTCAATTGCAGCTTTGAACCAGTGAAATACTGCAGGTAAATCCATCCCAATATGTGTTTCTGTGCCAAATTAAAAAATGTTGTAGTATCTCAGAAGATAAACCACATACTTTAGGTTCATTCGGTTTGTTCATTTGGTGTTAATTTTGCTTGTAATTTTATTTTGTTAGTGTGTGTTATCTATAAATATTCATGATTTCGAAGAAATAGCTTAAATCCTTTGTATTTTTCAATTGATTTTGCTTTCTTTGAATTGCATGTTGACAGATCAGATGAAAAGGGTATCGTATACATTTGCACAATAATCCATCAGACCCTTGTGTATTGGGTAGATGATTAAGGAGGGCACTCATGAGAAAATCAAGGGATAAAATATGTGAATGGATCTGTGAAAATGATGAATGTGCAGATGGAGTAATTTGTCATATTCAGGTTGATCTGAATTTGCAAGACCTCACAGATAAGAAATGAGTTTTTATCCAGCCCTACTGGTCACAATCATGTGTCTTCCATTTCATTGTGTGCTCCTGAATATCTGATAGCCAGGGAGTGTCTGGCCTTCCCTGAGTAATGCAGCACCTCATCAGTGACATGCTCCATGTTGTGAAGGTTCCCATCTTGTGGTCATTATGTGGAAGTAGACTTGTCTGTGGCAGGGTGGTGCCTTCTAGATTTCACTGCTTCTTCTTGTCAGTGGGAGAAAGCGAGAGAAACAACCTTTTTAACCTGCTTGTAATGATTTTTTTATTCCTCTCTTGTCAGTGTGATGCAATCAGTGCCCTGGAGAGGGATCATGACTACAGAGAAGAGCACTTTGACTTCATCCAATTCCATATTCGACGGTTTTGTTTACAGTGTATCCTTTTTTAGGCGGCTAATGCCTAAATCACTACCACTTCTGTCTGTATGTCCTTTTAAGCGACCCCATTGGAAGTTTACACACAGAGACACCTATCTCCCTTAATCCGTCCAACAGATGGAGCTGGCTTGATTTACACTTCAGTGAAAGCGGGGAAAAATCTGGACCTCCTTTATAAATATATAATGCAAAAAATGTATGACTTCCAGCTCACCACACCAGCCTTTGTGGTTGAGAAAGATGCCATTTTCATGTAAGTCACTCCTCTTGCTATCAAAGACATTTTTTGCTTGAATGTAGTAATTCTGCCATTCAAAAATAAGATTTTGAAGTTATTCATGCTCACATTAAAAAAAAATTGCATCGATATGAGTTTTTTGATGTGAACTCAGCAGATGTTTAATTAGGTATGACACGTATAAGCCTGTAAAACCCATACAGAGTTTCCTAATATTAATGGTTTTACTGTGCAGAGCACTTATATGTCTGTTTATTGTATATCTATGAAAATACTCTCCTGCAGTCCATCAGGTTGGGACAACGAAAAAAAAATTGCAATCTTGCATGAAAGTTTCACAGCGGTTAAACCTGAAGATCCCTTTGAAGACTTTATCATGAAGCCTCCTGTACGAAAGGTAGAGGAAGATGATGTGTAGAAGGGGCTCTTTTGTTTAACTACACTTGAATATTATATGCACTGTAATCAATTTCTCTCTCTCTCTCTCTCTCTCTCTCATTTAAATACAGCTGGTTTATGATAAAGAAGTGATTGCAGAGGATGAACAGGTTTTTCTCATGAAGCTGCAGGTAAGAAAAAGGCCAACTGATGTCCAGGCCAAGCTTGGGGAAAAAAAAAAGTCCTTTCAAAAAAAATGTTTCAACAGGGTACTGTCCTCGCTGAAAAATAATTGAAAAATAATGTATTATACACAGACTAGAATACTCTTTTCATACACTCTTTTATCCTTTCCTCCACACTTGTTCCCTCTGCAGATCTTGAAATCAAAAAAATTGCAGGCAACAGATGTTCCATTTCAGCAACCAGACATTTTGAATTCTTAGGGGAACGTTCTTAGTTTTTATTCTCTGGAGCCATGAATTAGACAAATTAGGACTTGTGCTGATTAAAGTTGTTCTGTACAATGAGAACTGAGTAGTTCTTTTTATTTTTAATTGGTTTAATTTGTATTTTAGAACAGGGACATAGGGATGTCTTAGGATGTTAAGCACAAATGCTTTTACATTTTTAAGCTTTCTGGCCGTTTGTTATAGAGCAGGGGTCTCCAACCTTTTCATCTGAGAGCTACTTTGAAAAAATGAAAGTGGTGGAGAGCTACTCATGTCTTATATTACTCACACTTATTCACATAACGTATCAAAACACTCACATTAACCAGCTGAATTAAGCTACTTTTTGTATATACATGTATCAAATGCCAATATTAAAAGTGCACATTTTGGATCAAAAGCATCTGAAATTCACATCAATAGCATGTCAAATGTATGTTCTGTATCCATATGCTTCGAATTTAAATGTGTCAAGCTCACTATAGTGAAGGGCGAGAGCAGCCACCCCAACCGGCCTCGAACCTGGGTCTATGGGATACCTGCAGCTTTGTGACGTCAAAGAGCCAGGCTCGTTGGTATGGCAGCCAGAGCGCATACTCAACCGTAGTGACAGCACTCTGTTACTCACATAATATATAAAAACATCTTAAATTCACATCAAAGTCATATAAAACATTACTGCGTGTTTATGATGTGAGATGTCAGACAAATTCGGTGATCATTGGATGCTATTTTGGAACATTAAGCCACATTAAGCCTTTTCCTTATAATGGACATCAATGGAGATGAAAACGCTTCATGTAAGATAACGTCCATGTTCATAGGATTTCGGTTTTGATTTTTTGACAGGTGAAAGTGTTTATGGCAGGACATGTCCGAGAGAAATTTGGTGATCACTGATCGCTGTTTTGGAACATTAAGCTATGTTAAGCCTTTAACGTTACACATTAAGAGTTTTAGAATGTCCCTGAAGTGGCGCTGAACGTTGCATCTTTTAAAGACTGAAATGCTGGTACCGCAGATGAGACATACACACTTGTCCTTCACATTCGTGGAAAAAAGAAAAAAATGCTCATGGAAATATGACATGACGACTTGCTGACAAACTTGACAGTTGTGTAACTTATTTGATTGACAGCTGATATCATTTTGTGTTGGAGGGGGTGGGACATCTGCGTATTTGATTGGATTGAAATGGGAAGAGGTTTCCAGGGTGCATTTATTTGTTGTCAGATTTTTTGTACATAATCTTTGAACCTTTTGGCGAGCTACTCAAAAACAGGCAGCGAGCTACCGGTAGCTCGCAAGCAACGTGTTGGAGACCCCTGTTATAGAGAATGTTGTCTATAATGCTGTCTCAGGTAGTTCTGTTTAAAACACTCAATTGGTCATCTAACTTATTTAAGATATTTAATTTTTCAGGAAACAATTTCTCTGTTTCCTTTGTCATGTATTGATTGTAGCAGATATGCTATAAATTTATTTAGCTGTACTCTAAAGTATTTTATCTTTTTTTATTTTTGTTGACAACACATTTTAGTCTTGAGATTTGATTGTGCAGTACTACAGTCTCTGAATGTTTTTCTGTTTAACACTTTTCCCTTCAATTAGTCATCATTAGCCAAGCTGACAGCAGTCACCAGGGCAACGGTAAGTGTTGTCGCTCTGACCACACTCTCAAACACCTGAAATCATTTTAGCTTGAGCTCATTTCTGAACAAACTCCGGCTATTTCCTGATGCTCAACATGCTATTTTTCATTGTATTGTGTTGCTGCACATAAAATGTCAGAGCAAGGCTTTATTTCAGTGTGTGAGACTTTACATGTAGCCATCAGTTCAGATGATGGCCTTTAAGATTCTGCCTTATCTCCTGAACATGTATCTCGAAACACATTTGAATAATTATTTGTAATGCTTACTGCGGAGTGTGCCGTTTTTTTTTTTTGGTTTGTTTTTTCCTTTTACTATTCAATAAAGCCAAGCACACAATGAACCTCAATGAAATTTTACTTGCCTGTCATTAGTTTCAGTAATGTATATTTGACCAATAGTTTCTAATGATATAGGCAGAGCTTGTCCACCACTAGAAAAAATATAGATAATGTTGATGACAGTGGAGGGCGTGACAGGGAGTTGTGCTAACTTATTGCATACAGACCTGGTTTGCCTGCGTTATATGTTGTGAGAGTAAGCATTCTAAGTGTTCTAGGAGCCTCCTTCTCGGACTGTGCCTGGATCACCTCGACCGACTGGTCGAACTGGACCTGCCAATGTTGCTAGTGTCTTGCCTGTGATTCCTGTCAAGACATCTGACATGAAAGGTAGACTCTTCAACACATGGGACTTAAGCAGTGACACTGCTGTGAACTTTAAAGGTTGCACAGTCTGGCAATAAAATGTACAAAATGCATTTTCCTCCATTTAGTTTCCTTATTTAAACATTAAATGCATGAAGATGCATGGTTAGCATACTTTTTTTTTCCCTCTGCTGTGAGGTGATGTGAATGGTAATGCAAACACTGCCACACAGTGGTGGCTATTGGAACTATTTCAAAAAATAATGGATTCCACCATACCTCTGCCCTTGTTTGTTTGAAAAACACTGGCATGTTCTTTGTCCTTAAACTTACTGTGTTTGTAAGTTTGTACTGTGCTGTTTCTCAGCAGGAATACATATGCCTTGAACTACAGTGCAGCTCTATTTACCAAGTCTCTGTTCTCAACATGATTAGATTTCCTTAATCTATGTGTAAGCGTGGGCAAAGCTGCCTTCATTTTTTATATCAGGTGGTCTTCTGAAGTGGTTATATCCGTGTGTTTATTTTTCAGGGGCTGCAGCGAATGAGGGGGTCCTTGCCAACTTCTTCAACAGCTTGTTGAGTAAAAAGACAGTCACCACAGGGACTCATGGTGTTGGAGGAGGAGGAGGTGGGGTACAGGGTGCAGCCAAGAAAGCAGGTGCGGGCTTTACTAGGCCAGCTCTCTTAGGCCCCGAACAGTACTAACAGCATCCTCTTGTTGCCTTTGGACCACCTTTTTGTCTGGAGGTTTACCCATAGAACCTGGTGAGAGAGCACATTTGGCTGGGCTGTGAGGGGAGAGTTTCAACCCTTGACCCTAGAGAATTGGTGAAAAACTCTCTGCATAGACCAGCTGGTGAAATATTTAACTTCATTACTGGCAGTGTCTTAAGCGGACCCCTAGTGATACAGGTCGTACGTCTCCTTTTTTTTTCATTCAGTTCGAAATTAAAGCATGATTGTATTCATTAATTCATTTATGATTATTATATCATTACTTCACAATAATATTTTAAGGACTGTAAAGCACCCTCAATGTCATGATAGTACAGCCCAGCCAAGGCTCACAAGCACAATCGCAAATGCTTTGACATGGTATTGAATGTCTGCAAATTGGATTAGTTCTCATACGAGCCCACTGAAGCTACAGGAAATTACTCTTTTTGTTTGTGTTCTTTTTTAAGGGCAGAAGCTGGTTTTGACTGACGTCCAGTCTGAGTTGGACAAAAAGACTCCCAAACTGGACACCACGGTAATGCCCAACAATGCATCGCCAACTGAGAATGAAGATTGAACACTCCGCACAGCAATGACATTGAAAAAACCTAAAAAAAAAAAAAAAAAAACACAAAATAAAGAAATTGACCAAATTCCCATTGTGTATGTCTGTCAGCAGGAGGCCGTGATTTTGTTGTTTTGGTTGAGAGGAAAGAGTGAGGAGAAAATAAGAAGAGGAAAATGAAGGACTTGGTTTTTTGCAGAGAATGCCAGATTATGTAATTCCTGTACACTTCCTGGGAGTAAGCCAAATTCCCTTGTCTCTAAGCTTCCATTTAGCTTGGGTAACATTTCTGCCCTCCTCTTCCATTTTATGGATCAGACCAAGAGATCTGATGGAAGGAAAGAGAAAAGCAAAGATTGATTGAAAAGTAAAATCTGAAATGTATTCATTCAGTCCAAATGAAAATACTTGCAGAAGTATGTAGTATGTAAAAAAAAAAAGGTGGCTGTAACTTGATACTGTTGTATTTATATATAAATTCAGCCTCGTTATTTTGTATGCTTTCTTACTAAAATCTGTCTTTGCACAAAGCAAAACTGCAGACTGGAGTCGTGAAGGCATACTAGTAAGTATTCTGTAAATATGAGCAAAATTTTACGTTTTGGGCCTTGTTTGTTCTGTATAAGCTGTACTTGCAAATGATAATATGAAGAAATATTTCTAAAAAAAAAAAAGCATTGTCTGTTTAAGTTTAAAGTTTAAAACGGACTGAAGGCTACTCTTGGATACAGGTATGTGAAGAGGGGTCTGATGTGTTGTATCTCCAGGTGCCTGGCACGGTGTACTGTTTGTGTCATAGCACAGGTGCTTGTCTAAAGGACAGGAAACAAGCTGTAGTACAAATAGTAAAAGGTTTTTTCAGCTTTGTTTTGCAACTAATTTATATTGTTTTAATATTTTTGTACTGCAGTAATGTGGACTTTGCTCATTGTCTCTGAAGAAATATTGCTTATTGCTGTGGCCGAGATGAAATCGTTCAGCTGAGCAACAGGAAGTATACATTTGTTTTTCTTTGTTTAGTGGAGAGTCACATGCAAAGCCATACACCTAAAATACAAGTCTTAACATGCTTCCATAATGTTATAACGGGTGTGTCTTTATTATGACCACATGGACTCCACTCTAATAAATCTCATTAATGCTTGGCCAAATTCTGAAGGTGATAGATGTAATAGCAGATTTTATTAGTTATGGAAATGAAAGAATTACATCCACATTTGTGGATGGTGGTAGACTTATGTTATTGGTTAGGCTGTGATCTGCTTCATTTTCATCACTGTGACTCATGACACCATTCAGGACTGGTCCTTAAAATGTCAGCATTACCTGCGTGTAAAGGTATGTCTTTAGGTTCATTATTTTCATTTTGGATTGCTTTAATTGCTGCAACTAACACTGCGTACAATATCAGAAAATATAAAATGGTTATTTTAAAACCTGCTGTGATTATTAGTTTGGTCTTGGAAAAATTCTTATTTCTGTTCTGTTCATGAACTTTAATTACGTAACCATAGATTGCACAAGTAAGAAACAAATTAACTTAACTGAATATACCCTGTCATTGTAGGGTTTTCAGTTTCCTTAATCAGAAATTGTAACAGTGCCATTATCAAAGATAAGAGACCAGCTAAATGATACCAAGAAAATAACTAAATATATTTAGTTATATTATTTTTAGTTATTTTCATATAATGTAAACTAAATATGAAAATAACTAAAAATAAAAATGTAAAATGCTGAGAATCAGAACCTGTAACCAAGGATGGAGAATGTCTGTATTCTCGCTGCGTAGAATAATTTCCCCATGTGGAAATCTATCCACCTACACCTAACACTCTGAAATATAGTCTGTTTCTGAAATGGCACATGCAATTTGAATGGGGGCACAGTAAGTGTCAGATTCTTTTTTTTTTTGTTTGTTTTTTTCAGGGAAAGTCACATGACCAAGTTGTGTGAAGTCAGCTTTATCTTGCATAAATGAATTTGTTGTGCAGAACAAAATTTGTCTTGATCTGTAATGCTGCCAACAAGAAAAATGTACATTTGCCAATGCTGCTAGATATATTGTAGTTTCCAAAGGCTGCTGCTTAGGTTTGAAGCACAACACTGGGGACCTAGGAATTATTTATGGCAGGCAAGAATTTAAAACACTCTAGTTGTATTCATTTGACACATACTGTATTTACGATGCTGTTGTGTGTATGCATGTGGATTTGTATTCAGACACACATACAATATGCACACATGATATGGTAATATGGCACATGCCTCTATATGATAATGTTGCTTAAAAATGCACCCCAAAATGGTCCATCTGCAGATTAAGGTTCACCGTGACTGCAAGCCTTCTGTATATGCTGCTCATATTGATACCATTACAATTGACTCTTTGGAGCATTCTGTGCAGCTTGGATGATTAGATGTCCTGTGTTCTGACAATTCTTTCATAATAGGCAAGGAGAGAGAGCTTATAAAGATGAGCTGGACAGTCATCTATAGGGATGAAAGACAAGTTGCATTTATTTTTATCATTGTGTTGGTCTGAAAGGTATGGATGTGTAAATGTCTAAAATATAATCTCCAAGTACAGAAGCTCAGTATTGAAGCACATGTACATGCATGCAAGTGCCAGGTTTCTGTGCCTCAGAAAAAAGGTGATTGCAGCCTAGCCTGAGTTATCATTGTTGTGGACTAGTCCTAAAGCCAAGTCAGAATCACTTACATTTCTCAACAGAATATAAAACAGGGTTGTAAATTATGAAAAAATAAACATTCCTTTTCATTTTATCCTTTTGTTGTATGCTCTGTTTCATGTAACCGAATGCTCCAAATTGGGATTTTTCTTGATTGTCCTTTTCAACACATCACCATTGTTGTCTGCAAGCATTTTGTACCAGCGTAGACTTAAAGATTGGACTTAAAATCATTCTGGATGATTTTTACATCATTCATTAAATCACAGCCTCAGGCTGCACTCATTTAATAACATACACTCACATTTAGTGTCGTAACAGAAACGCAAACTGGTGAGCTAACACTGGAATGTCTTTGGTGGGTTTCTGTTACTTGCTAAAAAAGTATATATGGTTTCCCAATGAATGTGCAGGATAAGGTAAAAAGGGAATTAAGCTTGCATAATTGAATCAAATTACTGTAATGCTGCTTGGATTCAGATTTGTGTCTAATTTTTCCCAACGATTGGATTTGTACAAATAAATGAGTAGTGAACAACAGGCTTGTTGAATTTAGATTAAAGTGAGTGCTATGTATAATAACGCTAGTAGTACACATGAAGTCTTATAAAAGCCCAGGATGAAGGAGGTTATTTTATACATGGATTCAAAGTGCTTGTTAACCAGATGAAGCACTGTGTATAGGCCCTGAAAATACTCAAATGAGCCTGATTGTACGGTTTAACCCAAAGCAGTACTCATTCATGTGGAATCTTGAATTTAGTGCCAACAAAGCAAAGAAAATGTGTCTAAATTCTGGCTTCAATAAAAAAAAAAAAAAAAAAAAAACCAATCCAAATCTCAGCCATCATTGTCTGTCCTTATTGGAGAATCTGTTCACTTAGCAAAATATTGATGCATCTGCTTAATCATTGAGTATTTTCTGCCAGTTTGCACTAACATCATTTTGATTACATTTATCAGTAACCTATACTCATTTCATTGTAATCTGAGATTAAAATACATAGCACTGTTAGTGCTTTTTGCACAACACGATTTCATAAGGTACACATAGAAATATAAGTACATTTTTGCCATGCCCTTGTTATTTATGTGTAGAAATAAATAGTTGTGTTTGTGCCAGTTTAATATATCAATGGAGTGAGTTTTCTGTTGGCTTCTGGGTGTAGATTTCCACAATGGCATATCTAGCTGCTGCCAGTGACTTGGACTCGGAGAGCATGACTGTTGCTAATTCTTTCAGACTGAGTGGTTCATGGTGATGCCAAGAGGTGAACTACAGACCTGCAGACAGATGTATACAGCACATCTCATAAATCAATTGCAGGTGAGGGTTCAAAAACAGACATCACTCCTTTTTTAGTATACGGAGTGAAGCATGAAGACAGGCTGAAGAAAACATGTATTTCTGCATGTCTTAAAAGTTTCAGAACACACCTTGCTCTGATCTCCAGTATATGTCATCTGTGCTGACAGTGAGCACCTACCATATAAACAATGCATATATGAAACATCAGTGAATTATCGTCGGTCTGTTCTCAATATTATGTGATATTGTGTGCTAAACCGTTAAAACAGACTATGCCATTTGGATGGGCCACAGGTTGATTCCGATAATTTCATTGGCGCATCCAGTAAACATTTTTCGAGTGCTGCGTAGATTTTGCATGTGTTCAGTGACCCTTAAATCATTTGAAAGGCGTTTCCTTTTTCGTTGTTCTTGACACCTAAAGATACCAATTATGGAATAATATAATAACCCAAAATTTTAATTAGAAACGCACAGAACCTGCTTTGGGCTTTCGTGAAGCTTTATAGGGAGGATGATACCTGCCGACGCGTCATAAGTACACACCTGTGTAACACGTCACGAGGCTAGACTGATACTTCTCCGGCGAAGCCGCTGTTGAGGTCTCTGCTGTGGATGAGAGACCTTGCTGAGGCGTCTCTGGACATACATTCGGCTAAATGTTTTTCAGGAATAGCAGAGAACCTCTGAGATTACAACTACTGGGCCCCATTCATTCATTGGAGGTGTGTGCTATGCACTAAATCTGTAGTTTTACAGGATTTTTCGACTTGTGTAACATTTTGCAGAAGACTTCGTTTCACGCGATTTCGCTCTGAAAGAAACGTTCTGTTTACAGGGCGGAGACTAGCAGTTAACAACATTAGGATTTGCATTTCAGTCTTCAACTCCAGTGTACTATGCATGTCTTCTGAAAAAAGAACACGACTTCTCTCGGGTGTTTTACAAAGAAGGTTTTTCATTTGCCGAAAAGTATCTCAAGGCGAAGCAATGGAGCTCGCTCTTCGCTGGCACTAAAATAATGGATAGGTGAAACGTCAACAGTGCGTGTGCAACAAGAAAGAATTATTCACAAACTACAACTGGTTGTGCCAGATTACTGTGAATTCCAGCACTCAAGTTCCATTTCTGAATGCCACGTGCAGTGTATGGGTTTTTACAGGAGCTACATTGTGTCAATGAAGGACATTCCTTGAGGAAATGAGGTACCGCTATCGAATGTGCCGAAAAGGACACGACACAGAACTTGAAGCTGATGCCTAAGTAAGCAGCTGGTGCTGTTATTGGTGTCTTTGTTTTTTCACATTCGTGGATTGTACACACCGGTTGCCTACAAAAGGGTTTCTTTTCCGCTTTGTCAGTCAACAGTCCTACTTCGTCGGAACTGACACTGAATCGATCATGAGAAATACGGAGGAGGCAGATGGATTTGATGGCGAGGCCTCCAACACTTCAATGATATCGGGGGCTAGTAGTCCCTATCAACCGACTACTGAACCTGTAAATTCAAGAAATGTCTTTGGGGGAATAAAATGCGACACGGGATACCTTAAATCAAATTTTGGAATTTTGAAACTAATTGAAGTGGTAAGTGCTGTAGGGATAATCTGTGCGAATGTAATGCGTGTGTGAAAGTTAAACTCTGTTTCGAATTGGATTCTACGGTTTTATAATGTAATATAGTCCAGACATGGTTTTATGCATGCATTGTAATAACACACCCTATTCTGTTCAAAGACTACAGACCTCGCCAACAGTTGTAACTGGGTGATCGAAGACATGGGTTAAAGTTACGAATCTGAATTTCAGCAGTGTACTAAAGGTACTCATAAGGCCGCTTCAGAAACATCTTTGCAAAACTGGCGTCTTGTCAAAATATTTCTGTACAGCCATTATAGTTCACCTGACTAACGCAAAAGAACCTACTGTAAATTGATTATTAGTATTATTATTCAGTGACATTAATTATTATGTCCTTCAGTGTCTATATACAATGGGATATAGCCTCGTGCTTCTTAGTTCCTAATTTGGGTCATAATCTTCATATTGATACTGGAATGAAATGCTAGTGTAATTCAGTTATGTTTTGTTGTAAAATATGTGAATAGGCCAAGCTCAGCAGCTGCATTTGTGCTTAAGGAAAAGTGGAAAACGCTGACTTATTTCAGTTTTATCTCTACAAGGTTTTTTTTTCCCCAGTTATGCATGTTAAGAGAGTTGTAAAGATGAAGGAGGAAAATCTTACCTAAATGAATGTCTGTTGTACACATGCCAGTATGCCAGAGAGTCTTTTTCTCTCACACAGCATGGCATCTCAGTGTCACCAAAAGCACTCCCAGTTCCTGTATCCAATGTCCACCAGCAGTTTCCAGTGATAATTGTTCCAACCTTTTGTGCACCATAAAAGATGTAGTCCTTCCTTTATTTACAACAGCTGATATATAATTGCATATTGCATACAACATGTGAAATGGAAACGTTTTCTCTGTAGTAACAGAAGATTGTTTCTGTAAGTGATGGAAGTTTTAGTTTTCAGGTTACTTGTCATGACAACATATACTATAGTAATTGATTATTACACAAGGGAGGTGGTTGGTTTGACCTTGTCAAATATCAGAATATTACATGTGTTAATCTATATAGATTTAATGCACACAAATATTGTTTGTAACAAATTCTTCATAACAAATACTAAATGGAACTGTTGCTGACAAATTTACTTGCGACAAGGCTATCTGCCCTTGACAGATGGCTGATCTGTGTCGTGTGTATGTGCAATATTTATCCACTTGACCTAATTCTCTGCCAGTAGGATTGATGCTGAGTTTAAGAATGGGATTGTTTTCATCTGCTCATCTGATTGAGTCTTGAATAGGAATGCTATTTCCTATTGGCAACAGCTGGAAGCACAGCAGGCGGAGGAATGCAATAGTTGCAGCTGGATAATGGGGTGTGTCTGCTGGGGCTTATGTTTCAGCAGAATATCAGAGTTCTCTTCTCAATGGCTGAGGGTGTTAGGCTTTCTGTAGCACATGAAACATAGTCAGGAACATGTAAACTATGAACTCTGACAAGGAGTGTTTATTGACCTTTGGCTTGGATTTGGCTCACTTCTTTAGTTCACAGGTTCTCGTTTAGGGTGGGATTTGTTTTGTTCCTATTGTCAAGTAAAAAAAAAAAAAATCACATGAAGAGCTCAGGGATGAGGTTGAGCAATTTTCCATGGGTATGTCCTGTTTTGTGGAGAATTGCTTGGGTCTTGGTATCTGATTTGTAAGATGTTTAATTTTATTATGAAGATTTTCAAAATATTTAACAGGTGGGTGTCATTTATCAAAGGCATGACATTGAGTGTTTACTTAACTAAAGTGCAAGTCAGTCCATCTAGTGAAGTATTATTGATTTGAATGGACAGTTGTATATCGATGTTATGATATTGATGTTAAATTATACTGGCAGCATTTTGTTCTGTGTCATATACACTAAGAAATTATGGAAAAAATGGCAGTTTTCAACAGAGTTTGGGGAAGTACACTTAAAACAGATATTTTGGAGGAAAAAAGAAAATAAAAACTCCTAAAGCAATGCTCACACCAGGCTTATCGAAAGAGGAAGTGGATCCAACTGATCCATTGACTAGTCTTTGTGCTGTTCAGTAATGGTGATTTTTTTTTCTTTTAGCAATAAATAACACAGTACCATGGAAAAACACAGAAACAGAGGAAGTAATAAAGTCACAAGTAGCTGAGCCTGCTGCCAAGAGAAATAAGCTTATGTCAGGGTTAGAGATAACATGTCTATATGCAGGCTTTGTACTGAATGAAAAGTTGTTCAGATTCCCTCACAGTGAAACACACACACACACACACACACACACACACACACACACACACACACACAGCTAATTTCAGCGCATTGTCCCATTCCCCATAGAACAGTATTGCTTTTCCATGTTTACCCCAAACCAGTGCTACTGGTATGCATTGGCACAAATTGAAAAACAAGTGCGCTTTTACAAAGAATATCTAGTGCACTGTTTTCACTGATTAGGGGTCTTTTCAAGGAGATGTTCCCTGCCAGTCTGAAAGTCATGTGTCACATGATTCCAGTTTATGCCCAGGGGCTCTGCATGTGCACTGTAGCCCTGAGCGCAGTCACCCCTCTCAAATCACAGTCACTTTTCAAGCAGAAAGAAAGTGTGGATTGAGCTGTGGTGGATCATACACAGACAGCGCTCACTTTGTCTGGGATATTTGTTTTGGGTAGAGGTTTAACTTGAGGTCAGACTGATTTGTGAGTGCCAAGTTGAACTGTGAGTGTTTCTTGAAGTTTGAAGATTAAACAATATTTCCTGTCTAATGAAATTTATTACCATCAGTCTGCAAAATCAACCCACTTCTTTAGATTTGACTGGCCCCCCAGTACTTCATGTCTTTAAAGATTAACAGGAAGTATGGTTAACTTTTGGTTTAATTTATCCAGTGTGGTAATGTCATCTTGCCCTGAATAATAGCTTGCTGACCTTATGGTGTTACTCGGAAGGTTAAGGCAGGTGTCCCTGTGACTCCGGGGAATATACAACCTGTAAAACCCAGTTTTGATCACAGCAGATTGCATATGTGTAATACTCAAGTGGTGGTAAATGTATCAGTCATTTCCTCATTGGAGTAATTTCCTTTGTCTACTATACAGGATGACATCCACTAACTCTTCTCACCATGAAGTTCACAAGTTTGCAATTCCCTTTTTACTTTTTTCCACATAACATCTTGAGGTAGTGTAGCTATTGTAGATGAATAGTTACATATTAGTGTTGAAATGTAGGTCTGTTTTAGAAACATTAACTTTAAGCTTGAGAGTATTTCCAGGTGCTGGGTCATCTGGGAGAAATGGCATCTACCTCTCCTGAACCCACCAGCAAATAATTTACTGAAGGCCCCTGTAGGAGCCAGGTCCGACATCTTGTGGTTAATCTCAGTTAAATGGCTACACCTGGTGCTATATCCGCCATATTCAGTTAATGGATCATCCTGAATGTTAGTTAAGGTTGTAGTTTAATATTAGACCAAAAGCAACTGTGTAAGAAAGTCTTACAGTTTTATCCCCATGTAGTTTCTTACTACTATAGCATGATGTTGGATTATTATGGTGTATTGGCTGTTAGGGAATAAAATAAACCTGATGTTTTTTAGGTTAGTAGATAATTAAAATAAACCTGATTTTTTGGGTTATGTCTAGCATGTAATAAAGTGTAGGACACCTGTTTTAAATCAAGTAAACCTCAGAAATTAGCTCTAACCAGTGAAAAGGTTTTGTGTTTATTGTGTGGCCTACACCCTTGTCTGTGTCTACTGTAAATTTAATCTTGTGCTTGCCATTCATTGATACCATATAGAATGCCCATGTCTAGTTTGTACTCTACCACACTCTCTTAGAAGTGCCTGCCCCAATACTGATATTATGTTTGTGTATATTAAAGACTGTGGGTGACCTTCAGGTGCAGGAAGAAACTGTAACTCCACAGTCAAACCTGGCCAACTAGAGGCTGCAGTCCCACCTGTCAGCTGACAGCCTGTCTCCTTGTGTAGGTACATGCTGACAAATTCCAATGGAGTATCCTGCAGCCACAACTGGGCTTTGTAGCAGTGTGTTGTGCAATTCCTATAGAGCAGGTGCCCTCAGGTGGAATTGGCAGCTTAGATTTGTTTTGATATTGGCAGCTCTTGTGTCAGTCTGTATTATACCGTAATGTGGGCAATATCCATGTCATTTGTCAGGTCACATTTGATTTAGCTGTGTTTTCACAGGAGAATTACAATGGTAACAACAGCACCCCATTGACTGCAGTCAATCTCTGAACCTCTGTTTGATTTTAACACATGCTGTTCTGTTTGAGAAAAAAACATTACTCTTTCTTGTGAGGTGTGTTTCACGCTGTAGGCTGGCCTGGAAAACATATGTTTTGCAGAGGCTGCATAACTGCCTTAGATTAGTGCTTAATTTCTGTGCAGATTGATATGAGACAGTTTAGGTGAAATGAGATCAATAATTGTGTAGAACTCCACATCACAAATAATCATGTGAAAAAACAGAGAGTGTGAACTGGGAGCGCTGCATGGCCCGTGAAGCCAGATTGTCCTGCTTTAATTCTATAACATATGGTGGAGGAGAAGGAGGGGGAGGGCTTTGTCTAAGTGGCTTTTACAGGCAGCTTATAGAGAACCTGATCTGGGAGGTAAAGAGTGGGGCAGGCAACAAGCTGGGGGAGATGTGAAACGTAATCATTATTCACACATGTACCCAGCGTGCTCGCTATTACTCCACTGTGCTGCATTGCCCTCACCTGATTGCACACTGGACAGTATTTATACATTCAGTTAGTCTGCCGCCTCCTCTTTACCACACCGCTGTCCCACTAAAGCAGGGGTGTCAAACTCATTTTCACTGAGGGCCACATCACTAAATTTCTAGGTCATCGAGGGCCAAATAATCGTTGACCATCCATTCAAAAAGGGCAACCATGAAATCTGCATGGCAGTACGATTCGTTTTTTCAAGACAGTTTGAACACCGTTTCATTGGGAATCAGTAAAACAACTACTAGGCTAATTTCCCATTTATTTTATTTGATTCCATTTCAATACATTTCCAACTTTTTTGTTTCATATCTTTTAACATAAAAATATTACAGATTGGCGGTGATTGAGCCCTTTGGCTCGAATGAAGTTGACAGTTCTGATGACAACAGCCATGACATTGTCCATTTTCAGTGTTTTACAACAGAGTGCCTCTCTGTGGAGTATACAATGAAAATTCCAAAACTCACCCCCTCCAAACTGCTACACTTCCTCTCGAAGTCTGGCCACAACTCCAGCTTTCACACCGATCATTGATGGTGCGCCATCAGTCGCTAGACTTACGTATGGCATCAGATTTATGTCAAAAGTCGCGAGCGCAGAAAACATTCTCGCGAGCGCAAGAAACATGCTCGCTTGGCCAGCGCAAAGCAGAAATTCTCTCGCGCGTGGTGGCTGCTTTGTGCGTGAGAATGTTTTCTGCGCTCGCAGCATGTTTCGTGTGCTCGCAAGTATATTTTCTGCGCTCGCGACTTTTGACATAAATCTGACGCCATACTTACGGCACGGGCCCAGTCTACTCCCAATTTATCCAATGATGCAGCGAGACTACTGAAGATGTCGCTAGCCGTAGTAGTGTCAGTCATGGGTACCAGTTCTACGAATTCCTCTGTGATGTTACAAGTAGAGTCAACACCTCTAATAAAAATCGCCGGCTGTGCCACATCCGTTATATCTGTACTTTCGTCAATTGCGACGGAAAAAGCAACAAATCCCTGAACTTTTTGAATGAGCTTTTGTGTCAGCTGTCCAGCGATGTCCTCAATCCATGTTAATGTAGCCACCAACTCCTTCACTTTCTCCTCCTGCAACTGGCCGGTGTAGCGATCATACTTCTCAGCGTGAGTAGTCTGGTAATGCCATCTAATATTATACTCCTTTGGAACAGCTACTTGCTGTGAGCAAACTAAACAGATACACTTACTGTTAACATCCCCAAAGAGGTGGGCGTTTGTCCATTTTTCCTGAAAGGCCAGACACTCTTTATCAACTTTTCTTATCTTTGACACCATTTTCTTGCCAGCAAGTAGCTAGCTCGCGATCTTTCTTTAGTCATGAAAGATGACTAGCTGATCAGTTGAAATAGGTTGTTGCCACCTAGTGGATGGATGACGAATTACGTTTTGTGGTAATGGTAAAGAGTTGACGGAAATAGTAGGGCCTGTATTACATCCTCTGGTTGATGTGCGGGCCGGATGTGGCCCGCGGGCCGTATGTTTGACACCCCTGCACTAAAGTCACTCATTTTCTCTACATTGAGACACAGAATATTTTGATGGGAGTTAAGTGTAAATTGGGCTAGCCTATGTCTTGCATTTTAAATAGGCATTTCTCGTCAGAAGAACTTGAGTGCAATTGAAAAAAGTTTATGAAACACTGATCGTGGGGTGTGTGTGTGTGTGTGTGTGTGTGTGTGTGTGTGTGTGTGTTTATGGTCATGTGGAACTCCAGATCCCAAATAAGTGTGTGATTATTATTATTATTTATGACTATATTGACATATGTAATTGTAACGGGTGGTATCTTGCGTTGTGTTTTTAATACGAAGTTACGTGGGTCGGCGAGCGAGCGAGTTTCTAACCGAGGTTCTCGCTGCTCACTGCCAACCCCTTGCGGCCAGCATCGTTGCCAGTTGAGCTAAAGGCAAATTGCTGTTAGCCCGTCGGCAACAACGCTGCTTAACCAGGTCTCAGGGGAGTGACGTAGCTGCTGCAACCGCTTGGGTAGCTGCTACCCGCTGCCTATGGCTTTATGCAGGACTCACACAAGCTATTACTTCAGCTCTGCTACATAATTCTGGAACAAAGTGCAGAATCTGTCACATTTAAAAAAAAATATATATACCACCTGTGTAAAACACAACATAGGCAAATTGTATATTTTGCCACTAGCTAGTTAGTCTGTCTTTGATAGCCTAGCCACTTTGGTGGGAGATGGAGACACAGGAGACATGTTTGTTCCTAACTGGACTGTTATCACAGTGGTACCACACCACATGAATGCAACTGGAAAGCCAAGAACTGGTATAATTACTATGCGATGACAGTTCCAACTTCATAAATCAATTTGTCAGAAACAAAGGAGAATTTCTCTGCTCAATAGAAATGAATGGTGAGAGTTTTTCAGGAAAAATGTCCAGTGGTGATGGTTGTGCATCCTGCAGCACTGATGGTGGAGTATGCAACCATTAGTTTTATGCAGGAATGCAGGAAGGGGCTAGCTGCTAAAACATTCTCCACATGCCCAGTCCTCTGCATCTCAGCAGAAGAATCTGCAGAATCTCATTTGATCATAGACTTGCACATAGTGCCAACACCATCCTACAGCTGTGGCTTCCTCCCAGCCTGCTGGATTCACCCAGATAAATGGGAAGATTCTGAGTGTGGGCCTTGTTCTTTTTCTGCGTTCATACTTGATGCATCTTTGTTTTTATTCCAAGTCTAATGTTGTTTTAATTTTCATTTCATTTTTGCTTTTCTAACATGTGAAAATATATATTTTTAACTACCACCCTGACCTGGTAATTGTCAGGCACGGGGATCGGGACACAAGCGTGGACCACCGGGTAAACGTAGCCAAGCGTTTAATTACAATCAGCAGGCAGTTCGTCGTACAGGGACAGGCAAGGTTCAGAAACACGGGGAAGCAGTCCGGGGGCAGATCCAGGATCGGAAGTCGGGGCGGGCAGAGTCGGTAACCAGGCGGGCGAAGAAAGTCAAACAGGATGAAGTCGGCGGGCGAAGGACGAAGTCGGGAGACAGGCAGGTTTCGGCAAACAGCAATCAGAGAGCAGGTTTACTAAAGCGGGGACGAGACAGGAAGAAACTTACTGTAACAAACTAGCAACGAGACAGAGAAACGAGGGGAAGATATAGGGCTGGGGTAACGAGGAGATGGGAAGCAGGTGAGCAGGCAGGCAGGTGCAGGCAATGAGGGAATAAGGTGGGCGGGGACCCGGCGGGGAGCCGGGCGGGGCAGGAACACAAGGGAAACAAAAGCACACGGACAGGGAAAACAAAAACACCGCGGCTTAAGGGGGCGGAGCCCTGACAGTACCCCCCCCCTACGGACGCCACCAGGCGTCACGGCGGGTTCGCCAGGGTGTCGGCGGTGGAAGTCCCGGATCAGGGACGGGTCCAGGATGTCCCTAGCAGGAACCCAGCTCCTCTCCTCGGGGCCGTAACCCTCCCAGTCCACCAGATATTGCCGACCGCGCCCCCGACGCCGAACCTTAAGCAGGCGGCGCACGGTGTGAGCCATCGCTCCGTCGATCAGGCGGGGCGGCGGAGGAGCCCGGGGAGCAGGGCAGAGAGGGCTGCGGACGACGGGCTTAACCTTGGAGACGTGGAAGGTGGGGTGGACACGGCGAAGAGAGAGCGGGAGCTTAAGCCGGACCGCCGTGGGGCTGATCACCTTGGCGATGGGAAAAGGACCGATGAAGCGGGAAGCCAGCTTGCGGGAGTCCACCTTGAGGGGAAGGTCCCGAGTGGAGAGCCACACCCGCTGACCCTGGCGATAGCGGGGTGCCTTGGAGCGGTGGCGGTCAGCAAACCGCTTAGCCCGAGCCGAGGAGCGGAGCAGTGTGGTGCGCGCGCGTCTCCAGGTGCGGCGGCAGCGCTGCACAAACGCCGTTGCCGAGGGGACCCCCACCTCCTCCTCCTGGGCCGGGAATAGGGGAGGTTGATAGCCCACACAGCACTAGAAGGGCGACAGCCCCGTGGAAGCAGAGGGAAGGGAGTTGACGGCGTATTCAACCCAGGGGAGGTGCTGGCTCCACGCCGACGGCTCCCGAGACGTCAGACACCGTAGTACCGTCTCCAGCTGCTGGTTAGCCCGCTCGGTCTGGCCGTTGGACTGAGGGTGAAAACCAGAAGACAGACTGACGGTGGCCCCCAGTAACCTGCAGAACGCCCTCCAAAAGTTGGATGTAAACTGGGGTCCCCGGTCGGACACCACGTCGGAGGGTAGACCGTGCAGCCGGAATACCTGGTTGATGAGTAGCTGAGCGGTCTCCCTGGCGGAGGGCAGTTTGGGTAGGGGGACAAAATGCACGGCTTTAGAAAACCGGTCTACGATGGTGAGGATGGCGGTGTTACCGTCAGATGGTGGCAGGCCGGTAACGAAGTCCAGGGCGATGTGGGACCAGGGCCGTCTGGGAACAGGCAGGGGTTGCAGCAGACCGGCGGGGGGTCGGGTGGAGGTCTTGCTCTGGGCGCAGACCGAGCAGGCGGCGGTGAACTTCCGGATGTCCTCCGTCATAGTGGGCCACCAAAACCGCTGGCCAATGAACGCCGCTGTGCGCCGGGCTCCGGGGTGGCCCGCGAGCCTAGATGAATGTCCCCACTGCAGGACCTGTGAACGGACAGACTGGGGAACAAAAAGGCGGTTAGGGGGACAGGAGCTGGGACCCGGTTCGTTCTGGAGGGCGGTGCGGACGGCGGTCTCGACGTCCCACAGCGCCGCTGCGACAACGCATCGGGCTGGCAGGACTGTGCTGGGTTCCTGGGAGTCCTCGGAAGGGGCGTGCTGGCGCGAGAGGGCGTCGGGTTTACCGTTCTTAGAGCCTGGTCGATACGACAGGGTGAAATTAAAACGGGAGAAAAAGAGAGACCAGCGGGCTTGTCGGGGATTGAGGCGTTTGGCTGATCGAACGTACTCGAGATTCTTGTGATCTGTCCACACCAAAAATGGAACGCTCGCCCCCTCCAGCCAGTGCCTCCACTCCTCGAGCGCCAGTTTGATGGCCAATAGTTCCCGGTCGCCGATGTCGTAGTTTCGCTCGGTGGGCGTAAGGCGGTGAGAGAAGTAGGCGCAGGGGTGGAGCTTGTTGTCGGCGGACGATCGCTGAGATAGGACCGCCCCCACTCCCACGTCCGAAGCATCCACCTCCACCACGTACTGACGAGCAGGATCGGGCTGGGTAAGGACAGGCGCCGAGGTGAAACGAGCCCTCAAGTCGCGGAATGCCTCCTCGGCAGCCGGAGCCCAGGTGAACGCTCTGTTGACAGATGTCAGGGCGGTGAGGGGAGCCGCTACCGTGCCGTAGTTGCGGATGAAGCGACGGTAGAAATTAGCGAAACCCAGGAATCGCTGCAGCTCCCTGCGGGAGGTGGGGCGAGGCCACTCCTCGACTGCGCGGACCTTCTGCCGGTCCATGCGGATACTTCCTGCCGTGATCACGAAACCCAGGAAGGAAGTAGTGCGCTGATGGAAGGCACACTTCTCCGCTTTCACGTACAAGTGGTTTTCGAGCAGGCGCTGCAGAACGCGGCGGACGTGCTGTACATGCTCAGGCAGGGAGCGAGAGAAGATCAGGATGTCATCGAGGTACACGAACACGAACTGGTTGAGCATATCTCGGAGGACGTCGTTCACCAGGGACTGGAACACGGCTGGGGAATTCGTCAGACCGAACGGCATGACCAGATATTCATAGTGCCCCGAAGGGGTGTTGAACGCCGTCTTCCACTCGTCCCCCTCGCGGATCCTGACCAGGTGGTAGGCATTACGGAGGTCGAGTCTCGTGAAAACGGTAGCGCCCTGTAGCGACTCGAAGGCGGACGACAGAAGAGGCAGGGGGTAGCGGTTCTTGATGGTGATGGCGTTGAGGCCCCGGTAATCGATGCAGGGACGGAGGGAGCCGTCCTTCTTCCCTACGAAGAAGAATCCGGCCCCCGCAGGAGAGGAGGAGGGGCGAATGAGACCGGCCGCGAGAGACTCCCGGATGTATTTATTCATGGCCTCGGTCTCCGGTGGCGATAAAGAAAACAGTCGCCCCCGAGGGGGGGATGAGCCGGGCAGCAGGTCGATGGCGCAATCATACGGGCGGTGAGGAGGCAACGAGGTGGCGCGGGACTTGCTGAACACAAGTTTCAGGTCCATGTATTCGGGCGGCAGCGCCGACAGGTCCGGGAAGTCCTCGGGAGCGGAAGCGATCGACGTCACAGGGGTAACGGCATCCCGAAGGCAGTGGGAGTGGCAAAAGGGGCTCCAGCCCAGGATTCGGTTGCCCTCCCAGTCGATGTGGGGGTTGTGCCGCGCCAACCAGGGGCGACCCAGGACCACGGCGGCTTGCGGGGAGCGGATGACGTTGAGGACAATCTCCTCGCGGTGGTTGCCCGAGACGAGGAAGTTGACCGGGGGAGTGGCGTGGGTCACGCGAACCAGGGGGGCCCCGGTGATCGCGTGGGCTTCCAACGGCGAGTGCAGGGGGACGCGGGGCAGGCGCAGCTGGGTTGCCAGGTTGGCGTCGATAAAGCTGCCATCCGCCCCGGAGTCAATCAGGACGGAGACAGCGTGGCTCTGACCTCCGACGAGCAGGGTGGCTGAAAATAGAGGAAGGGTCTGGGGGGAATGACGCAGGGGGGTTACACTCACCTGCAATCCCCCCACTGCGGGTGACCGCTGGCCCTTGGCCGGGCAGTTCGCCACAAAATGGCCAGGCTGCCCGCAGTATAGGCAGGACTGGGTGCTGAGTCGCCGTTGTCGTTCCGCGGGAGACAGGCGGGTGCGGTCGACCTGCATCGGTTCGGAGGTTCCCGGGGATGGTGGTGCAGGGCTTCTGGCCGGCATCGGGAGGGGTTGTTCACGGACGGGACCGGGCAGGCTGCTGGACGCTCTCTCCCTGCGTCTCTGCGAAAGGCGCTGGTCCACGCGGATGGCCAGGTCCACCAAGGCCTCGAAGCTGGCCGGCAGCTCCCGAGTAGCCAGCTCGTCCTTGATGGACTCCGCGAGACCGTGGAGGAAGGCGTCGAACTGGGCTTCCGCGTTCCACCCGCTGGTGGCGGCCAGGGTGCGGAAGTCGATCGCGTAGTCCGACACCGAGCGACGACCCTGGCGAATCTGCAGCATCTCTCTTGCTGCTTCGCGGCCCTGCCTGGAACGGTCAAACACCCTTCTCATCTCATCGGCGAATCCGGCATATGAGTTGCAGAATGGAGCGCCGGCGTCCCAGACAGCAGTACCCCACTCCCTCGCTCGGCCGGTCAGCAAGGTAATGACGTAGGCGATCCTCGCCCGGTCGGTGGGGAACGTGGAGGGTTGCAGCTCGAATATCAGGGAACACTGTGAGAGAAATGAGCGACAGGTTCCCGGGTCCCCCGCGTACGACTCGGGGGGTGGCAGCCGAGGCTCCCGGCCGGGAGGCGCTGGCGGAACCGGTGGGTAGACAGCCGCTGGCGGAAAAGGTCGGCTCTCCTGGCCGAGCTGCAGTTGTTGCAGCCGCGCAGAGACCTCAGCGAGGCTGGTGGCGAAGCCCTCCAGGGACCGGCCGATGGAATCCAGCTGGTTCTGGTGTCCGCCCAGTAGAGCACCCTGGAGCTCCAGGGCCGTCCTCAGCTGAGGTAGGTCCGCTGGGTCCATCTGGCTAGTTCGTTCTGTCAGGCACGGGGATCGGGACACAAGCGCGGACCACCGGGTAAACGTAGCCAAGCGTTTAATTACAATCAGCAGGCAGTTCGTCGTACAGGGACAGGCAAGGTTCAGAAACACGGGGAAGCAGTCCGGGGGCAGATCCAGGATCGGAAGTCGGGGCGGGCAGAGTCGGTAACCAGGCGGGCGAAGAAAGTCAAACAGGATGAAGTCGGCGGGCGAAGGACGAAGTCGGGAGACAGGCAGGTTTCGGCAAACAGCAATCAGAGAGCAGGTTTACTAAAGCGGGGACGAGACAGGAAGAAACTTACTGTAACAAACTAGCAACGAGACAGAGAAACGAGGGGAAGATATAGGGCTGGGGTAACGAGGAGATGGGAAGCAGGTGAGCAGGCAGGCAGGTGCAGGCAATGAGGGAATAAGGTGGGCGGGGACCCGGCGGGGAGCCGGGCGGGGCAGGAACACAAGGGAAACAAAAGCACACGGACAGGGAAAACAAAAACACCGCGGCTTAAGGGGGCGGAGCCCTGACAGGTAATATCATTTGAGGCTGTACTGTTTTGAAAAATGTATTGTGCAGCACATCTTTGTCCAACAGTTAAGCATTGTTAAATTTTCATAAGCTACCAGTACATGCACAAGAGGTTTTTCTGGAAACACTGCGTTTTCAGTCAATTGCTGCAGAGGGAGATCCATGGAATTTATTACAATGAATGGTGTCAGCATTCCATAAACATTTTTATGTGGAAATGAGTCTGTGGCAAATGCGTTTAAACCACATTTACACCATAATTTTTTAGGTATTCATTTTTGTAACAAAGGTTACGAGTGGATATACCACTATTAAGCTCCTATCCATAAATGTGAAATTTAGAT